>NC_143395.1:149457252-150082252 GCF_052110815.1 Crocodylus siamensis | reverse complement strand
TGAGGAAATGCTGGAATATGCCTGCAGTTACTTAAGCCAGGAGGTGCTACAGTGCACCCTTGGCTGCAGGGAACCTGTTTTGTGGTGGAAGGCGCACGGCCAGTCCAGGCTGAACTGGCTAGAGAGAAGTTTAATTCCCCTGTCCCCATCCCACCGGCAGAGACCAGAGCCAGATCTGCCAGGCAATCCCCCCTCGCTGCTGCAGTGGCAGGCTGGAATGGCCCTGGAGGCAGAGGGGGCAGAAAGGGGAGTTATTACCCCCTCTACCCACACTGCCACCAGAGGCAGTAGGGGACTGCAGCCAGGTCTGCCTAACCCAACCACTGACGCTTGTTCTCTGCTTGGCGCAAGTGGTAACATAAGCCCCCTCCGTCAGATGCTGGAGGGAGGGGGAATAACCTCTGTCCCTGCCCCCTACCTAAGGGTCCGTGCCGGCTGGCATCTGGCCATGCTCCCACTGAAGTGGTGAGGAGGCAGGGACCTTGATGGAGATAGCAGCCCCTGTCAGTGTCAGGGTGTGCAAACCCCTTCCTAGTAGGGGGCCATGCTATGGGGCAGGAAGAGCTCTGGTGGACTGTAAGTGGCAGCAATGGGGTTTGGAGGGAGTTGCTGCTGCCGCAGTCTGAAGTAGCTATCCTTGCCTCGCAGTATGTGGCCCACCACCAGGAAGGAGATTTCACTCAGAGAAACCATGACAGGAGCTGCTGCCCCCATCACGATTGCTCCCCCATGGCCAATCTAGCAGCTGGCCAGAGGCAGGGTCAGATGCTGGCTGTCAGGGCACCTTAGCCAAGGGCAGGGAGCGGGGTTATTCCTCTGTCTGCCCCCAGAGCACCACAGCAGCGTCTGCCCACCCCAGCCGCCACCACTCACTCTGTACCCAGAGCAAGGAGTGGAGTAAGCCCCCTCCACAACAGCTCTGCTAGCCCCGCAGTGGGCTCCCCCCACCAGGTAAGGACTCACTCTTCCCAACACTATGACAGGGGTTGCTGACCCCATCAAGGGCCCTGCCCCCTCGCCACTGCAGCAGCCAGGCAGGGGTGTGGCCAGACACCAGTCAGCACAGCCCCTTATGCGGTGGGGGGCATGGACAGGGATTATTCTTCCTTCCTCTGGCATTCAGCCAAGGGGGCTTATTCCACCACTTGCCCCAAGCAGGGAGCAAGCAGCAGCAGTCAAGGCAGACAGACCCAGCTGTGGTCTCCCAGAGGCAGTGCAGGTAGAGGAGAAAATAACTCTGTCTCAGGGGTCATGCCGGCCCACCACTGCAGCAGCCAGGGAGGAGCACCCAGAAGACCCAGTTTGAGTCCCTCCCAGTGGGACTGGGAGGGGGGACTTAAACTCCTCTTTGGCCAGACCCCTGCCCCTGCTTGGCTGAGCAGCCCAGCCGAGCCCAGCGAGCATGCCAGGATGCTGGGGGATTCTGGTTTAAGTTAAACTAGGAAGGGGTCTGGGATAGACATTGCATAAACTGGTTTGAGCTCAATCAGTTAAGTCTGATACTATATTCAACCAGGTTCATCTCAAACAGGTTTCGGACATTTTGAAGCTGGTTTATGCACACTAAATGTATGTTCTGTTACAGGTTTAAACAAGTTCCTGATCACTTTCATAGATTCATAGATGTAGGGTCGGAAGGGACCTTGTGGATCTTCTAGTCTGACCCCCTGCTCTGGGCAGGAAAGAATACTGGGCTCAAATGACCCCAGCGAGGTAACTGTCAAACCGCCTCTTAAAGACCCCCAAGGTAGGAGCCATCACCACTTCCCTTGGAAGTTGATTCCAGATCCTAGCCAGTCTGACTGTGAAGTAGTGCCTTCAAATGTCTAGTCTGAACCTACTCTCTAACAACTTATGGCCATTATTCCTTGTTACTCTGGGAGGCGCTCGGGGGAACAAGTTCTCTCCCATTCCCTGCTGGTCCCCCCAGTAAGTTTATAAAGGGCCACCAGGTCCCCTCTCAGCCCTCTCTTGTGAAGGCTGACCAGATTAAGGTCCCGTAGCCTCTTCTCATAAACTGGTTTGTGTGCAATGTCTGTCCTTAGCCCAAATACCTAATTGTTTTGGTTGCACTTCTCTGTACTTTTTCTATTCTACTATATTCTTTTTGTGACGAGGAGACCAAAATTACACTACTATTCAAGATGTAGATGTGCCATGGTTTTGTATAGTGATACGATGATAATTTCCAGTTTTGTGTTCATTTTTTGTCTTAGCGATACCCAACATTTTATCAGCTTTCTTATCACTGCTGTATGCTAACTGTTTTTATATGACTATTCACAATGATTCCAAGGTCTCTTTCCCAAGTTGTAATAGCTAGCTCACAACCCAGTATATATACCCACAGGGTTCTGAGTATGTACATACATGTGTACATCTATGTACACACACAGAGGCATTTTAGAAATAACAACAATTTTGAAATATTATAATTTTGTGTGCAACAAATGAGAAACTACATGACTGCAGGGACTACTGATGGAAAAATCGCAGGCTCAAGGGTGACCTGGTGGCTGCCTATAAGTACATAAGGGATGTGCATCAGGATCTGGGGGAACGTCTGTTCACCGGAGTGCCCTGAAAAATAACAAGGACCAATAGTCATAAACTCCTCCAAGACTGTTTTAGGCTGGACACAACAAAAAACTTCTTTGCTGTCTGAGCCCCAAAGGCCTGAAATAGACTCCTTCCAGAAGTGGTGCAAGCACCTACTCTGGACTCATTCAAGGAATGTTTGTATGCTTATCTTGCTGGGATCCTTTGACCCTAGCTGACTTCCTGCCCTGGGGCACAGGGCTGGACTTGATGATCTTCAAGGTCCCTTCCAACCCTAATGTCTATGAAATCTATGAAATGCATCATCTACAACAGGCTTGTCCAACACACAGCCCACAGGCCTCCATGCGGCCTGACAAGGCATTTTCTGTGGCCCGCAGTGCTGCGACAGTAAACGAAAGTCGTTCCCACCCCTTGTCCCTCCCCCAGCCCTTCAGCAGTTTCCCAATGGCTGCTGAAGGGCTGGGGAAGGGACAAGGTTCCCAGATGCACCACATCAGCTTGACATTGCCGACGCGGTGTGTGTAGGAAGAGGAGTAGCCGTGTGCCACTCAGGACAGGATGAGCCCAGCCAGAGCAGCAGGGGCTCAGCTGCACTTTCCCCCCACCTGCACCAGTCAGTCCCGAGCGGCACACAGCTCCGCCGCCGCCTCTGCTGGCTGGTGCCGACCCGGCCAGGTCTGTCCCATCCAAAGCAGCACACAGCTGAAGCCGGATTCACATGTGCTGCTGGAGACAGGAGCCGCCCAGCCGGGTCGGCACCGGCCAGCAGAAGCGGTGGCGGAGCCATGTGCTGCTGGGGACTGACCGGCACAGGCAGGGGAAAAAATGCAACTCAGCCTCTGCCGCTCCGTACAGCTTTGTCCCGTTCCGAGTGGCACACTGCTCCACCACCGCTTCTGCTAGCTGGTGCAGACCCAGCCGGGCTCCTTCCATCCCCAGCAGGTCGTGGGAACCCGGCTTCAGCTGCATGCTGCTCCGGATAGGATGGACCCAACCGGGTCAGCACCGGCCAGGAAAAGTGGCATGCAGCTTAAGTCAGCTTCCCACATGCTACTGGGGACAGGAGCAGTCCAGCCGAGTCTGCAACAGTCAGCAGAAGCAGCGGCAGAGCCGCGTGCCACTCGGGACGGGACAAGCCCAGCCAGAGTGCCAGGGGCTCAGCATTATTTCTCCCCTGCCTGCGCCTGCCAGACTCAAGCGGCACACAGCTCCGCCGCCACTTCTGCTGGCCGGTGCTGACTCGGCCAGGCTCCTCCCATCCCCAGTAGCACATGGGAAGCCAGCTTCAGGTGCATGCTGCTCCGAATAGGACAGACCCACCCAGGTCAGCACCAGCCAGCAGAGGCAGCGGCGGAGCCGTGTGTTGCTCGGGACAGACCAGCGCAGGTAGGGAGAAAGTGCTGCTCCGGCTCAGCTCATCCTGAGATTCATTTAATGTTTGTAAAATGCTTGGAGAGCCCCACATAGATGCACTGCATAGAAATGCAAAATATATTTTGACTTACCTGGTTGGAACCTTGGGCTGAGATTTTCAAAGCTGAGTCAAAAGGCCAACTTCCATTAAAATGAATGGGATTTAGAGGGCTCCAAATCTTTTGTAACATGCCTATCTACCCCTTTTTGCAAATCTCAGCCATAGTTTGGAAGCTCAGCCAAAGAACATAAGAGCTTCTGAACATAAGAGCATAAAAAGTGCCATGCTTAGTCAGCCCCATGGTCCATCTAGCTCAGTATCCTGTCCTGAACAGTGGCAGAGGTGGACACTATAGAGGGAGAATTTTGAACTGGTTAGACCCATTTCAATATCACTTCCTGCAACTTCACTGGTGTCAAAGGTCACGTGACATCACTTCCTGTTATTTTCTGAAACACGGTTGTGTGCGTATATATAAGTTTAGACACATATGGATGTAATATCCAGAGACTTATTTACATATAAGCATACATATATATGTATATGCATGTTCAATGAAGATTGATTAAGTACATGTCCATAACCTTGCCAAAGAATAACAAATTGAAATATCTATGCAGTTAAGATAAAGCCTCTACCCCTAAGAACTTACTTTTCAAGTATCATCCAAAATTAGGGAAGGTTACACTGACACAGAAGCCAAAAGATGACAACTTTTATTTTTTGCAATGGACATTCAGTGACCTATTCAGAGGACAATGGGGAAATCCCTACAATGTAAGTAGTCAGAGTACCCTAGCCTGTAAAAATAAAGCCTTGAAACTGACTGTTAGAATCTGCTGGAATAATCTGAAGTGAAGGCACAAGTATCTCAGAACCTTAACTACTGAACATTAGCTCATTAGAAATGGGCATTGATAACACAAACATCCACCTAACCAATGTACAAATTGATCTACACAGAAAGGAACAGCTATATGATAGCATTACATTTTAACTAACAGCCACTAAAAAAAGTCTAGACAAATACTGTGTGAATAGAGCAACCAGCCTCAGATTTTTAAAATATGGAGTAAATTCTGTAAATAAATGAAATAAAGACACAGAAGTCAATCCAATCCAATGACCTATATTTATGTAACCAGTTAAACTAGCAATAGAATAAATTTGTTGTATCAATAATTTTTGTAAAATTGGAAAACAATTTTAGTCATGAAAATTATTAGTCTTTTATTAGAATCCCATTGTATCCAACTAATCCAATACACAAGAACTGTAAAACATGTGTGGAAGGAAGTAAATGGAGCTACTAGTAACTGAACTATTCACTATTGTACCTTCCTGGGAGTGTAACCTGAACTATTCACTACTGTACCTCCTGGGAGTGTAAACCTTCTTGAACATATTACTTCCTCTTTAGGACGACACAGAACACTACGTGGCTGAGGAAACAACACAATGGATATGGAACTCTTTAATGAATACTTTGCGTTAGTGTTCCTGCATGCAATGGTGGTCGCCTACCTGGATAAATGCGGGGAAGGAGGGGGAGGGAGGGCAAATGTTAACAAGTGGTCAGTGTCAAACTGGTGAGGAAGCACTTAGAGTGGCCGAATGTCTTCAAATCGATAGGCCTGGATGGACTACACCCGAGAGCACTTAGGGAATTGCCTGCAGTCATTGCAGGACCACTGGCAATGGTATTTGAAGACTGGTGGTTCTCGGAAGAGGTCCTAGAAGACTGGAAAAGGGCCAATGCTGTGCCAGTCTTTAAGAAGGGGAGGAGGGAAGATCCATGAAACTATAAGCTGATCAGTTTGACCTTGATACCGGGTAAAATTTTGGGGAAAAAATTATCAAGAAGTCCATTTGTGAGAGACTGGCAGAAGGACAGCCAACAGTTTTGTTGTGGGCAGGTCATGCCTGATCAACCCCGTCTCCTACAATCAAGTAATGAATCACTTAGAAGTGGGAGATGCAGTTGATGTTATATACTTGGATTTTAAAATGGCCTTTGATATGGTCTCCCATGACATTCTTATAAAAAAAACTGGGGGACTGTGGGCTGGCAGAGTCCATGGTCAGGTGGGTTGGGAACTGGCTAAGGGGTTAGTGGATGGTTCTGTATCATCTTCATAGGAGGTAGCTAGTGGTGTCTCACAGGGTTCAATTCTTGGCCCCGTGCTGTTCAACACCTTTATCAAACATTTAGATGAGGATATGGAAAGCACGCTGGGCAAGTTGATAGATAATATAATGTTAAAGGGAAATGTAATCACGCTGGGGCATAGGATGTGGATCCAAGTGGACCTGGACAAGCTGGAAAGTTGGGCGGAGCAAAACCCAGCGCAGTTCAATAAGGATAAATGCAGAGCGTTTCATCTGGGAAGAAGTAACCAGTGACATGAATACAAGTTAAGAGGAGATATCTTGGCCAGCACAATGGCTGAAAGGGATGTCGGGGTTAAGGTTGATCGCAAGATAAACATGAGCCACCAATGCAGCACTGTAGTCAACAGAGCTAATAGCATACTGGGGTGCATTAGCCAATGTGTCACGAGCAGGGCTAAGGAAGTGATACTTCCTCTCTACTCAGCATGGGTGAAATTCCAGCTGGAGTACTGTGTCCAGTTCTGGGCACCACACTTCAAAAAAGACATGAAGAATCTTGAAAGGGTCCAGAGAAAGGTCACAAGAATAATTAAGGGCCTGGAAGAAAAATCTTGAGGAAAGACTAAAGGGTATGGCCTTAAATTTCTATGATTCTATGATAAAAACAAACAAGATACTTCTGCCTGCAAGTTTCTAAACTATTTTAAGATTCTTCATATAATAAAGATGATCATTAAACAGATTTTTCACTGGAACCATTATAACAAAAGCACCTCAGAGACCACCGAGGCTTCAAAATGCTACCTTCAACCCTTCTGGAGCCTTCCAAAAATCTTATATAGTCTGTATATTCCAAGACTCCTATAATATAATGTCCATTTTGGCTACCCTTATTTCCTTCAGTGCCTTCAGTTCCTTATGTTATAGTATCTCTACTTTCTCTTCAGTAATATAGGCCACACAGATATAATCCATGTGGTCTTCATTCAAAACAGATTTTCAGCACACACTTTTTCAGCAATAAGGACCATCTTGAAACCATTAAGAGCCATTCTACAAGTCTGTTTTTACTTATGATATTGACTGAAAGAGGGGAGTTTTTTTGGAAGCAATTTCTGTGAAGATACTCACAAATAAAAGGAACTTTAAGGCCTACATGTGTTTGCTGGTATAAAAGTATTTCATTTTATTCTATTCTTGACAATCACCATCATTATTTGCCCTATTATATTTAAAGCTGTGTAAACTTACTTAAATTGTACCTTCCTGGGAGACTCAATTCAAAGTCTGAGTACCTTACTAAAGTGTTTAAAAAAGGGAAAACCTACCCTATAGGGTATTCTTATATACCGACCACAATAAAATCTGGCTATAATACTAACTAGCATTTGATTATCTCTGGAATGGGTTACAGTTTCTATTGATTAAATGTAATTAAGTTAACTAACAATTCATTTTTAAAACATCCTTTTTGGTTGCTTAGAACTGACAAATGACAAACTAACCTTTTAAAAATGAAAAATTTCAGCTTTAAATCATGTTTTTTTCCTCCAATTTTTATTAACAGGAGACTATATATTTCCAAGAAGAATATTAGGAGAACAGAAGTAGAAGATTAAACACAGGTTGTCTTACCAGTGTCAAAAGAAAACTGACCATTTTAAATAGTGGCTAGAAGCAAGGAAAGGAGAATCCACAGTACCTAGTACCTAGAAATCAGGAAATGCCAGTATGTGGTGCAGTCCCATATACAATGAAATTGGTCTGATGTCAGATATTCTATCAGGATAGAAAGTTTGTCCAGAATCTTGTTACCAGCTTTGTGTTTTAATACCCATAATACTGAAGTGGATAAAAAGAATACAACAAGTCTATTTTCTAAAACAGTCATGTAAACATTAAAAATACACTTCTACCATCAAACCTCCATTTTCCTAATAGTAAACCCTTTGAAAGACTGAGAAAATTTCCAGATATGAAGAAGACAGAACAAAACAAGAACAGATAGACATACAATTTAAAGCTTTTAGATTTTTTTTAATTATAAACCCTGCCATGAGAGGCCAAGGGCCACCCTACCTCTCAGGAGTGGGGCAGTAGGAAACAGAAGCTGAAGAAGTAGGGGGCAAAGACCTCAGCAGCATCAGCAGCTGGAACCATGTGTGAAGTGGGGGCTGGGTGCAAGCTCCAAGTTAACCAGCTCTGCACCCAGAGGTGGCTGGTTCAAAGCCACAGCCATGTGTAGCTCAATCTCTGCATTGAGTTTTTAAAAAAAGGTAGAAGAAAACATCCAAGGTAGAATTAAATTTGTAAAAGATTTTAAAATCGTGCTTACTTCCTCTGAATGTTTTAGGAACATCCTAATTCACCAAAAATACTGCCCTCTACAGAACTATAAATTATACTTCTGCAAAGTTTCTTTCACTTAAAATAAGCACCAATAGATGTAGTATTAAGCATTTTATAGGGCAGCTGGAATCAACCTGAAAGCTTTCTTTTTTCTCTCTCTTTTAATCAAAACTGCTATCTTTTTATTAGGAGAAAGTTGAGATTCAGTATATCTGTGCAAACCAAGATTTTTGCAATGTCAGAATGATAAATTCTGGGATACGCTTACTGTGCTGAGAAAAGACCAAAAGGACCACTAAGGCCAGCAGGGACCAACTCAGCACATGAACTTTGCCTTAACTCAATTTTCATTTTTCATTTGCAGTTCAGCTTAATTCTGACTAGAAAAAAAATTATGGTCATATCCAAGGATTTTTCTAGCTTGACTTTTCGAAATGTAGAGCACTGAGATTACCTTTGATCATAAGAATAAGCATCTGTGCAGAGTATAGTAACATTCTTTGTCACCAATTTGTTCAAAATTCAAATTTTATTTTTTCAAAAGATATTAGCATCTGACTGGGTTTGTTCATGTGATACTGCATACTGATTTTTGCATACTCCTCCACTTTCTAAATAGTGCAAGAATATCTCAACTGGACTTTTAAAATTAAATCTCACTGGGATAAAACAAAATGTTTATTCAGTGATTCTATTTATGGA
This sequence comes from Crocodylus siamensis, assembly GCF_052110815.1. Taxonomy (NCBI): domain Eukaryota; kingdom Metazoa; phylum Chordata; order Crocodylia; family Crocodylidae; genus Crocodylus; species Crocodylus siamensis. The sequence continues at coordinate 150,073,113 of NC_143395.1, read as the reverse complement.
GATAGGTGCACACTATGACTAGTAGGGGTGCATTGACAGAGATTTGGGGGGCCGATACCAACAGTTGATTTTTAAGGAGTCATATCAGCCAATACTGGTCTGATTTTTGATACAGCTGCATGCAGCTGGTAAGTCCATTGTGGTGGAAGGGGAGGGGGGAGAGAAAGGGCATGGAGGGGTGCAGATCAATGCCTCCCCTGCAGTGAGGGAGGGGGCAGAGGCAGGCACTGCCCAGCCAGGGAGGGGTAAGGCGCAGGAGGGAGCCATGACTTGTGGGAGGGGGGGCAGCTCCTGCCACTGTGTGCACCCCTGAAGGACATGGGGGGGTGCCCCCAGATCTGTGAAAGGTGAGGCAGGTGGGCTGGAGCCAGGGCTACAGGAGGGGACTGTAGCCACCCCAAATTTTGCCACAGCCCTACTCCCAACAACACAACAGCCACCTGCCTGGTGCAGCCCGGGTTCACCGCCCTGCCTTCACCACCTCCCCATGCGTCCCAGGGTGCGCACAGCAGCAGGAGCCACCCCCCATATGAGCCATGTCTCTGTCCTCTACCCCACCCCGTGAGGACCTGCCCCCACCCTCACCGCAGGAAGCATTGATCTGGCCCTCCCACTCCCCTTCTCTCCCCTTCCACCACAACCGACTTACCAGATGCACGCAACTCTCCATGCTGCCAGGCTCTGCTCCTTGCTGCCCAAGTACCGCGCTGCAGTTCCGCACACGCATGAGCATTTAATCGGCCAAACTGTCAGCCACACCAGGCCAATTTCTGATACAGCCATTTTTCTTTATATCAGTACCAATCCGATATTGGACCAATATATCAGTGCACCTCTAATGTCTGGTGTGCATCTACTTAAAAATAGAATGATAGTAGTAGGATAAAGAAAAGCAATGGACAATATAAAATTTAAAAGAAAATGCAAGTCTAGGCTCTACTCCACTCCTAAAATATCTAAATGGCACTTGTGCAGAATTTAGACATATGAGTACTAAGCAGAATCCTATTCCACCCTGTACAACAGTCACAATTTTCTTCAGATTCTCTGTGTATCACAATTTGGGCCTGGAAGGATTTCAGAGTAAATGAATTTGGACTACTGCACATGCTCAGAAATGATCCAAAACAGCTACCTTGGTGTCATTTTCCATTTGTAGCCTCTTGAGATCCATTTCCATCTAGAAAAGCACATAAACTCTACTTAAGTCCCTGAATCCTCAGTCAAAGAAAAACACCTTTTGACTAATATTTTAGTGCAGGGGTGTCAAATGTCTGGCCCATCACTGAATTCTGGGTCCAGATCTAGACCAGGGGACCAAAATAATTTAACAATCATTAATTACTACTTTAACTTACCATAGTGGAAGGTACTTACTTTAGTGGAAGGTAAGTACCTTCACTTGCCCAAGACATGGGAGATTCGGGTTCCAGGCCCCCCTCAACCCTAAGAAGATTTGAAAATAGGTCTCTCACTTCTCTTGATGCTAACTAGGACACGGGTAAGTCAAAGTTAAAAGGTATCTTTCACCTCTCCTGCTGAAGCTAGGAAGCCAAGAATGAAGGATTTATGAGGTCAGAAGGACCACAAGTAAAAGGCAGCCTGGCACCTGTTTCCAATGCTCTTTACATATTTTATCCAATGCCTATTTAATGTAACATGCATAAACAGCATTGAGAGCTGAACTTTAACTATGATTTATTATTGCTCAGTTGCACAGAAGCCCTGGTAATATTTTATTGTCTCAACCATATTTCTAAACAAGCAAGAAAAACACTTGAGGCTTTATTTTTAAAAAGCTGTCAGTGATTAAATGGATAGTCTCTTACGGTTAATGAAGACACAGGAAAAACTGATCCAGGAGATGTTCCAATTCTATTTAAGACTATTACCGTTCTGTGAAAAAAAAGTTCTCACAACTAGTTTTTCAGAAGATCTGTTTTTAATCAAATACCATAAACTTTGTAACTATGTAATTTGTCCGCACCTAGATAAATTGGAGATTAGAACCAAAGAAATCTCATGAGATTCAGTAAGGACAAGTGCAAAGTCCTGCACTTAGGACAACACAATCCCATGTACTAGTACAGGCTGGGGACTGACTAGCTAAGCAGCAGCTCTGCAGAAAAGGATCTGAGGGTTACCATGGACAATAAGTTAAATATGAACCAAGAGTGTGCCCTTGTTGTGAAGGCGGCTAACAGCATACTGGGTTGTATTAGTAAAAGTATTTCCAGCAGATTAAGGAAAGTGATCTTTCCCCACTATTCAGCACAGTGAGGTCACATCTGGAGTACTGAGTCCAGTTTTGGGCCCCCTGCTACAGAAAGGTTGTGGACAAACTGGGGAGAGTCCAGCAGAGAGCAACGGAAATGGTTAGAGGGCTGAGGCACATGACTTCTGAGGAGAGACTGAGGGAACTGGACTAATTTAGTCTGGAGAACAGAAGACTGATGAGGTATTTAATAGCAGCCTTCAACTACCTGAAAGGGGGGTCAAAAGAGGATGGAGCCAGACTGTTATCAGTGGTGGCAAATAACAAAACAAGGAGGACAGAACAAGTTGCAGCAGGGGAAGTTTAGGTTAGATATTGGAAAAACTTCTCTTACTAGGAGAGTAGCAAAGCACTGGAACAGGTTACCCAGAGAGGCTGTAGAATCTCTACCCTTAGAGGTTCAAGACCTACATAGACAAAGCCTTGGCTGAGATGCTATAATTGGGGATAATCCTACTTTGAGCAGAAGATTGGACAATATGACCTGAGGTCCCTTTCAATCCTCATTTTCTATGATTCTGTGATCATTCATGCAAATTTTATGCAGATTTTAGTAACGGTGAACAGCAGCACAGAAATAAATATGTTAATTGTAACACGTCCTGCTTATAAAAACTCCAGTTTTATCCATAAAGTTTAACATATAACAGCTAGAGTGTCAAAAAAGCAGAACCCCCTTTCAACGATTTAGAAGTGCTATTTAAATTGGTAAAAAACACAAAAATTCCAAATCCAAAGCATGGATAGCTCTTAACTACTTGCATGCAATGCTATTAGCCACCACTTACAGATAATGTAGCGATAATCATACCTCCGCTATAATGGAAGACTTCAACTAGAAATCACAGCAAAAGCTCTTGGGATAAAAACCCTTATAAACTCAACCACTACTAGATGCTTTTCACTTTTCAACTCCTTTATGTCTCTTATATTTTCAAATTATTTATAAGTGTAACTTACTGAACTATTTTAAGGACAAAAATAAATATTCTGAGCATCCCGTCTAACCTATACAGGCATTAATATTTCACCTGGCAACATCAAACTTGTTATTTTGATTGAACTATAATACCTTTTTCAAAAAGACAATCAACTCTTGGTCCTAGAAGCCTTAATCAAAGTGATAGAAAATATACAACATCTGAAAATAAGTTGTTCCAATTAACTGTAGTTTAAAAAGTGCCATCTTATTTTTAATCCGATTTCATCAAGGTTTTTCTTCTCCAACTTGACATCTTTTGCTAATCTAAAGTCCTACTTTGTTAAGTGGGTGGAGAATTGGCTGGAGGGTCGCACCCAGAGAGTTGTGGTGGATGGGTCGGTTTCGACCTGGAAGAGTGTGGGCAGTGGGGTCCCGCAGGGCTCGGTGCTTGGACCGATACTCTTTAATGTCTTCATCAGCGACTTGGACGAGGGGGTGAAATGTACTCTGTCCAAGTTTGCAGATGACACTAAGCTATGGGGCGAAGTGGACACGCCGGAGGGCAGGGAGCAGCTGCAAGCAGACCTGGACAGGTTAGACAAGTGGGCAGAAAACAACAGAATGCAGTTCAACAAGGAGAAATGCAAAGTGCTGCATCTAGGGAGGAAAAATGTCCAGCACACCTACAGCCTAGGAAATGACCTGCTGGGTGGCACGGAAGTGGAAAGGGATCTTGGAGTCCTAGTGGACTCCAAGATGAACATGAGTCGGCAGTGTGACAAAACCATCAGAAAAGCCAATGGCACTTTATCGTGCATCAGCAGATGCATGACAAATAGGTCCAAGGAGGTGATACTTCCCCTCTATCGGGCACTGGTCAGACCGCAGCTGGAGTACTGCGTGCAATTCTGGGCGCCGCACTTCAAGAAGGATGCGGATAACCTGGAGAGGGTCCAGAGAAGGGCCACTCGTATGGTTAAGGGCCTGCAGGCCAGGCCCTACGAGGAGAGATTAGAGAAACTGGACCTTTTCAGCCTCCGCAAGAGAAGGTTGAGAGGCGACCTGGTGGCTGCCTATAAGTTCGTCAGGGGGGCACAGAAGCGAATTGGTGAGTATTTATTCACCAAGGCGCCCCCGGGGGTTACAAGAAATAATGGCCACAAGCTAGAGGAGAGCAGATTTAGATTGGATATTAGGAGGAACTTCTTCACAGTTCGAGTGGCCAAGTTCTGGAACGGGCTCCCAAGGGAGGTGGTGCTCTCCCCTACCCTGGGGGTATTCAAGAGAAGGTTGGATGTATATCTAGCTGGGGTAATGTAGGCCCAGCACTCTTTCCTGCTTATGCAGGGGGTCGGACTCGATGATCTATTGAGGTCCCTTCCGACCCTAGCATCTATGAATCTATGAAAGTCTTTTGTACATATAGGTACTTAAAGACAACGATCAAGTCACCTCTTACTCTTTAATAAAGTAAATAATTTCAGCTTTATTTTCCTCACTGTATGTCAGTCTACATGGACTTGGAAAGCTTTGCCTCTCAACCACTGCATTATCATAGGCCAATCTTATGAATGCAGCATATTTCATTCACTAACATTGGTAGGCCTTCAAAATAACCCATTGATCTCAGCAGGCCACATCTAGTATTGAGGACCTTTTTATCTAATGAAAACAATGAAAAAGCATAAAGGATAAAAACCTATTACAAGGCAAAGAGTATGCATTATTAGGAAAAACAGAAAAGCACGAGACTAGGGAGTTCAGATACTGTACAGGTTACCTTCATACTGAAAACTAAGAACATATATTTCATTTGTACTGGGACAAGTTGTATCTATGTTTGTCCCAAAATAGAAATGTCCTGGGATTGTGTGTATACACACTGCCCTTCCAATCAGAGTTTCTTGCCTTTGGTTTAATAATAACGTCCTGGGACAACAATTCAGACACAGTCTGCAATGTCCCAGGATGAATGGTTAGCATTTCTTATCCCATGATCCTTTTTACAGTGTCCCCCAGGAAAACAGACATGAGCCTCTGAACAGCTATACCTGTCTATACTGCCAGAACAAATGTAATGTCTGTTTGCAGCCAAAGCATAGTTAGGCTGAGATTAGTCCCAAAAAAGAAAGATCCATGCCTCAAGCTATTCTACAATTAACTGCTGTTAATAGTTGATATCACATAATAAAGATGTAAATAGCAGGGACATCTTTCTGTAATCACACATAAAAGGAACTGATGAACAGTTGATAAAACTAGAGGTCAGGTGAGACTGAAGGAAAATAAATTCGTAAGGACTTCTCTCAGCCTCTCTCCCAGTTCCTAGATTATATCTAACCTATACAGGTTGGTCAGCTGCCTCATTCCTCTTCAAATCTTTTTTATTCCCTCTTTTGTTGCTATGCCTATATGGCTGACATGGTTAAAGCTCCCAGTGTATCATGATTATTGCCCATCATGCTGACCAAGACTTCTCGCATTATTCTATTATTCTGTATCCAACTTCTGTCTCCTTTCTTGTATTTAGACTAATCTCCTGGGAGACACTGGTCACATTTTTGTTTTATGCTTGTATAACAACCAAAGCAGTGAAGTTTTGGTCCATGAATGGGGATCCTATGAACCATGGTAATACAAACAAATAAGTAGTAATAAAATCTCCATGGCAGCACACCACATTTCCTACCTGAAATTGACCCATCTTAACAGGCAGGCCCAGGCCCAGTAATTCAAGTATTTATAATTGTTGTACTTGATTATTACAATTAATATTGAGAAAGAAATCAATACATCTTAAAAAGCTTTAGCTGAAACAATACAGCAGCCTATTTCCTTGGCAACAGAGATCTCTAGAGGCACAATCATCCATCCCAGTGTTGTGCTCTTCATTGTGAACAAATAATACAAAAAATATCTCTCTTCCAATATCTAAAATCTACTACAAATAACTCAAACTGAGACATCCAGAAAGGTTTCAGCTGCCCACAACTGTAACAGCACTATTTCACTATACCAGTGAATTTCACTGTAACACTATAATGAAACTGTCAGGCAAAAGGAAATAACTTCTGAATCCGTGAGTTCTAATAAAACTCTCAGAATCTGGATCTAACTGTACATCTCCTTCATACACAAGGAACCTAGGAGACCTCATAACTTCTATGAACTTTTCAACTCAGTAAGTTTTTTAAACTAAAAAAAAAAAACCCTTCTAAGAAGATCAGGCTATTTCCTCTAAAATGCAAGAATTATGAAAAACCATTATAGCTGTTTTCAGTGCTTCAGAGACATTCAAACTGGGATGATGAGACACTGCAGAGGTGATGACTAGGATTCAACAATGAAAGTCATATTAAAGTTTTTCACTGGAAAGAGGAATTCATCATCTTGGCTTTGTATAAAACATGAAGTGTGCATAATCCCCAAAATTAAACAGTATACGAGTCACAATTTATTTGAAAAATATTTAGAAAAATCAATTATTTTTTATGAGTAAAAGTAGTGAAAGCAGTGGTTCTCAAACTTTTAGACTTGAGGCACCTCTGGATTGACTTGTGGCACCCCTTGGAAAATGTCAGCTCTTAATTTTCAATTTTTTTTTTTTTGACTACAGGAAAAAAAAAAAAAAGAGGACAGTTTTGTCTGTTGCAAAGAACTCAGAAATATCACAATTTTGGATTCCTATTTCAAATCTGAGTTTACCATAAGTGCACACCTAACAGTGCAGGCATTGTCTGACACCCTGCATCATCCTTGAAAAAAGCTCATGGCATCCTGGTTGAGAATCAATGCTGTAAAGGGACTGTTCCTCCCTCACAAGATACCACAGTACTCCCACTTTGGATTTGCGAGAATTCCTTTCAGAGAAATGCACGAAAGCGCTGCAAAAAAGCAGCCATATTTTGCCACTCTCAATGAGACTATGCTACATACTGCCTTCAGTTAAGCTAGCTGCCATTGCTTTTGTAGTCATGAGTTCAAAAATTGAATTTCAGCTGCTGGAGTGATGACATTTGTTGCGATTTCCCACTTAGCAGGGAAGACCTTGAGCACATTGTCATCTTCTTCTCCAAGGTCCTACAATTTAGATATCTGCTTCATCTCCTGTGATGAATACAGTTGTTCTACTCCCAGTAGAAAAAACACTGTACTTTCTGAATTTCCCCACACGCAACATAACCCCATTATCATACATGTAGGACTTCAGCTTCCCATGATTTAATCCAAGCCAAAAAGTCACTGGAACTTTCAGAAGGTGGACTGGACAGTCTACATAGCGTATATTGGATAGTTTACACCGCATAAACTAAGGCAAACATCAAACGTAATTTGGCCTCAAATTATAGCTGCTTTGTCAGCCTGGTAATAAAAGCAGAAAAGGCAGCTGTACGTTATGGCTTCCAAAAAAGGTATACACTGTGTTAATATATCTGAAAAGCTTCTTCAGACAGTACCAAAAGGACAAAAAGGCCACAGCAACAGCTTTCCTGAAGTCGCGGAACTCAGAGCAGCAAAGGCAGTGGTATGAAATGGTCGAGAACCTTGACTTAAAGTCAAGCTGCTGCACGTGGAAGCTTCTTCGATCTCTTGGTTCCACAACCCTGGTGACATACCAATCCCTCCAAGTGACACCTGATTACATTGCCTCTGTTCCTGTCGCTAATTCAAAGGTGACAGTGGTCAAAAGAGTCAGGCAGCACATCCACAAACAGCTGCAGCAGATCAATTCAGCCTGCCAACCTCCCTCCCCTTTCTCTGTCTCTTTCACACTGGAGGAAGTACACAAAGAGCTTGCAGCCACAAAGTCTAGGAAAGCAGTTGGCTCTGACAGAATATTCCCAGAGTTCCTTAGGAACTGGAAACTGCTCTCACAGACTTGGCTTGCAAACCTTTTCAACAATATACACACCACTGGTCAGCTCCCTAAAGAGCAGAATGAGGTGCAAGTCATCGCAATCAGAAAGTCTGGAAAGCTTGCTGATGACCTAAAAGGCTACAAGCCAATCTCTCTTTTGTCCACATCTTATAAATTTATGGATCATTTAATTGTCGCCTGTCTGAAACCTACCCTGGAAGCCATCATATCTAAAAAGCAAGCCAACTTTCAGTCAAACAGAAGCTGCTGTGATTAGGTATTAGCATTGATCAGTCATACTGAGGTTAGATTTTAGCACAAATTAAAAATAAGTGCAGCATTTATACACCTTTCCTCTGCATATGACACTGTTTGAAGAAAAGGACTTTTGATAAAGTTGGCATATGTCATCAAGTGCAAACCAACTCTTGTACTAATAAATGCATTCCTCTCAAACCATAGATTCCAGGTACATCTTGGTGAGGATTTGAGTCACTGGCCAGTGCTAAATGACTGTCCTCAGGGGTCTGTTCTTTCTCTGATTCTTTTCAACATGTACACCAGCAACATCTTGCTGACAACATCACATACATTTATCTACACTATTGATATTGCATTAGCCACACAAGGTGATTCTTTTGAGGCAACAGAAAAAGTCCTTCAAAACAATCTGCACACCCTAGATGACTATTTCCAAATTTGGCATTTAACACTTAATGCAGCTAAGACAAACATTTCCACATTCCACCTTAAAAACTCTCAGGCCAATAAAACACTAAACGTACACTTTTGTGAAACTAAAATAACACATGAAAACATCTGCAGTACCTTGGAATAATTTTAAATCAAACTCATAGTTACTGCCAACGCGTTAAGCTTACTGGCAAAAAGATAGAGAAAAGGGTAAACTTTAGAGAAAAGCTCACTGGAACATCCTGGGGAAGTAATGCTCCTCCTACCCTCTGTAGATCAACTCAGGCCCTGGTACTCTCTACAGCTGAATACTGTGCTCCCGTCCGGTGCCAAAGCCCTCACAGCCATCATGTCAACACACAAGCGAACGCTGCCATGACAGTAGTAAGTGGTACTCTAAAATTCCACGTCACTTCTATGGCTGCCAGTGTTACTGAATATCACTCCCTCCATGATGAGAAGGGAGTCAGCTGTACTTTGAAAATACAAAAAGATCATGGCTGACCCTAAACTCCTGTTGTATGAAGATACCACCCACCCACTAAGATGTAGGCTTAAGTCAAGGAAACCTTTCTGGTTACACACGCTCCAACTTCCATCATACAGTCTGGATGCTGAGAGCTGCTGGAGTAAAATCTGGTCTGCAGCAACAGTGCGTAACAAATTTGGTCATAGATCTGACTATCGAGCTTCTGGGTTTCCAACTGCAATGTAAACATTGGGCCATGCTGAATTGCATTCATATGGGATGTGGAAGATATGCCTATTTGTTGAATAAACAGGGCACAAAGAACCTGCCAAATTCCGTATGAGGTGAGGTGCAGTCAATAAGCCACATTGTAAACTCCTGCCCTGTAAACATTGCATATCATGGAGGGATTGAAGCAATCCACTTAGCCAGCCTGGAGGTCATCAACTAGCTATCAAACCTCAACATACAAGTTTAATTAACTTGCACCTTCTCTGACTAGCCATACAAAGGAAGAAGTCAAGACAGCTTGGTTCACTTGTAGCAAAAACAAATCAATACTTCCCATAATACCCAATAAAAGGTAAAGCAGCTTGCCATAACTGGCTTATGCAGTCTCAGGAAACAGAGAAGAACTGTAGAAGGGGAACAAAGTCAGAGGCAAAAGAAAGAATGAAAATATGGCACAATTTGAAAGCAGAACAAAACAGGAAAAATGAAGAACAGCTATACTGCTTCCATGATATAAACTCACTTATTCAAAGCTCAAGTACCTCTTCATAGCAACTTTCACTGAGCCTTACAAACAGATCCTTAATGTTCAAGGCTTACAACACCGGACAGAAGGAACAGAAAAGGGAACACTAGCACACAAACTACATGCTTCTTTAGCAGTAAAATATTCTTCCCCCACCTTTCCAAAATTGTAAAATATTTTTGTAAGAAGGTCAAAGTCTCCTTTCAAACACTTATCTGACCAGCGTACATGGCCTTATGCTGCAGCAGGGGAATTTAGGTGGGAGATTAGGAGGAAATTTCTGGCTATGCAGATGGTCAAGTTCTGGAACAGGCTACCTAAAGAAAGTGTGGAATCTCCTTGATTGGAAACTTTCAAAAGCAAGTTAGACAGACATTTGCCTGAAATGGTTTAGTCATGAATAATCCTACTTGAACAGGGGGCTGGATGAGATGACTTTGTGAGGTCCCTTCTAGCACCATTTTCCTGTGATTCTACCCAATAATCAAATTATTGAATCACATTTTAATAGAGTAGTTAACCAACTAGAACAAATAAACTAGGGATATGGTAGATTTTCGGTCACCATAAATCTTTAACTTAGTTTAGCTATCTTTCAAAGAATATGGTTTAGCTCAGCCAGAAGTTGATGCAGAAATTACTAGGCAAAGTTCTATGCCATATGTAATGCAGAATTTTCAAACTAAATGACTGCAATGGTACTAACTTGAAAAATATATGAGCTGGAGGTCAAGCTTTATACCAAATTACATAGTGAATACATATAGATTTCTGTAGATACCTCTCTCTTTATACACATGCACACAAAACCATTTGTGATACAAGTTAAAATGAAGTGAATTGCAACAACTGCTTCACAATTAAAAGAGTTCTCAGAATCTCCTCATACAATACAACCCTTTCTTTTAAGAAAGCTGCATCAAGAAACAGTATCTTCTATGCCAGAAGGACCTAGCCAGTATTAGCTAATGTTATATGCCCTAAATTTTACCTTCATCAACAGCACTGGCTTCCCAGTGGATTCATGTGCCAGTGAGTAGGGCCATAACCTTTTGTTCTAAAAGTGTGTTCTTGACTGTTTAGCCACAGAAGCACCCCTTTTACTCAGCTATCATTCCATAATATTTTCTCCTTTATTCCCAAGTACTCATCTAAAAACTTTACAAAAATTAAAGGATTTGAGAATAAATCTAAACATGATGAAATTTCAGATGAACCCTGAAGAATTCACATTAAGGAGAAAGTAAAGAAATCATAAATTACATGCAATGGATTGCCAAGTGATAATTGAATTTTATGAAAGTAACAGCAATAATTGCAGAGCTATTTGGTAAAAATAATTGCAGATTTCCTGAAGAATTGCTGCAGCTCACATTGTATTCTCTTACCCATTGTCATCACAACATAAGGGTGGTGTGAAGCCTGAGACTGAGTTTTCAGGAGCATAACTGTTCCTGTTCACCCCTATCAAGTATACATTCAGATGCCTTAACCAAAAATGTTGATATTTAAGCTAAACCATTTCACTGATGATCAAAGCACGCACGAAAGATGAAGAAAAACCACTATGAAGATCTACTTAACCTAAGCAACATTTCATTTAGGTTCCATGATGGAGCTACTGCCTGAGAAGAATGCTCCTTACTCAAATATCTCTTCAGGGAAGGGACAAAGTCCAAGTAGCCCAGAATCTGGATAATCTTTCTGTGCATCTAGCCTTACTATAGATGGAGGTGTAGGTAAGGGGAAGCAGTAGCCAGACATCAAGCAACCCACCAGAACACTGACTTTATTTTGGGTATCTGCACTATCCCTGTGACTGGTGCCTCATTCTGCTAACACAAAACGTCAGACACAGGAGGAGCATCACTGCTTTCTTCTCCAAGTTGAACCCAATTAAAATCAAGATAACAAGAAAAAGTGACAACTTCCCCTTAAAAATAAACTTATGAACTCATATGGTACAAAGCAGAAGTTGCAAATGTAGGCCTAATATGCAGACCTGCAATCAAATGCTAAATAATTGTGAGATATAAGAACTGGTAGACAAACAAAATATTAGCAAGCAAATTACTGAAATCAAGAAACTTGCTGAAGTATTCCATTTGTGAAAACTGTAACACCGATGGATGCAAGCTACACCAGGAGAAAAAAAATAGAGAATTTTGTTTATAGACACATCCTCTTTCCTTCTCCATGACGTGATGCTTATATATACAGCCTAATAAAAAAAAAAAAAATTACACTGGACTTTGATGCTATATTTTAATGCAGACCTGGACTCAATATGTTGTTCACTGGAGGTCACTGGCCTTTTAGCTTCAATCCTTTCCAATGAATACCTGGATTATAATTTCTTTTCATGACAAGTGTGTAAATGTCTGTAACCAAGCTGTGTTTCACCATTCATTTTCTATTCACATGTCTGGCTAGTTACATCACTGCCCAATTCACACTCACCTGAAAGTTTCATTAAATGTGCTTCTTGCTATTTCCCAAGTATTAAAAGGAGACATTAAAAAGTAGATCTACCAGTTACCTTAAGAAGCATCTAGATCAGTATTAGTGTTTGTTCTCATCACTTATTTTTGACAGATCAATTTTCAACACATGCGGTAATGTTCCTACTCAAGCCAAACCAATTTTCAATTTTAGACATATGTCTGAGACACTGCTAAAATGGATTAAACACTTGGTTAGCAATAAGTTGGCAAAGAACAAGGCGATCCACCAATGAAATTAAGAGAACAAGCGTAGAAGTGATAAAACGAAACTTCCGCCTCTCCTCTTTCTGTTCAAAACTGTATAAATCATAAGCAACCTACTGCTATCACATGACCTACTGCTGTGATAGAACTGCTATCACAAGGCTATGACAAAGACGTTCACGTGATTAAAAATAATTATCTACTTTTTTTAAAATATTAATTTTCATAGGAATTCAATGAAACTGTGTTGTCAAGAACCAATGAAAAGACCATTCACTGAGGTGAATGTCATAGATGTGTGCTGGTATCCTCCAGATACCTCTTCTCCAAATGCATGAATAGGATATGCAGTCTCGGCAAGAAATCCTCCAGAGATGTCTTCTGCCAAAACCTACTCCTGTGGGAGTCAATGCAGGGAGGAAGACTACCTATCCTAGAGTTCTTATCTACTAATAAGATAAGTGGTTTCCAACTGGTGTGCTGCAACATGCTGGTGTGCTATCAGACATGAACAAGTGTGCCGTGGAATTTTGGAGAAGTCACAGAAATAAATAAATGAAACAGTGCCAGTGCTGGAGTGGCGGCAGTGCAGGGCAGTGGGGTACATATTATCTGTTGGAGGCAGGGAGAGGGAATGGTGTGCCACATTTTTTATTTATGTAAGTGTGCCATGGGATGGAAAAGGATGGGAAACACTAAACTATGGTTCCAAAATTTTCCAGCGGCTCACTTACTTGGCTCAGTTTGACATAATGCATTTAAATATAGGAGTCATTTACATGTATACAATCAATGCATTTTGCACATAAACATCTAATTTGTATGCTTTGTTTACAATACACAAAAAACAATTTTCAGTTTGAGCTTGAAAACTGCAGTGCTATATGCTTAAAGATTTGAATTCAAAGTGTTCATCATTAATTTACTAGGGAATGATGAAGTTGGTATTTAATAGATATTAATTATCAATGTCACTTTTCATTACTTGCATATTTGTACAATTTGCACAGATCTCTCTCCAGTTAACTAACTGCGGCTTTCTTTAAAAAAAAAAAAAGCTTAATTGGCAATTTTCATTACCTGGCCAAACTCACTTAAATAAAAGCATTTATCAAAAGCAATTTTTATGAAGGACACTTTATTATGCCTTTTAAAATGTCTTTAGGAAGAAAAGGGAAATAATTTTCATCAATTCCTAAGGAAGGCAAAGATAAAATTTTCTTTTCCAATTTTTTCCCCAAATTTTGGAAGAGTTTTCTTTCATGATTCCTTTGGGTCCTTCCCATGAGGGAGGACCTGTGGTTGCCATGTCTATATGAAATTTAGCATCTTAGGAGGCTATGAAATTGACCATTTATGCTTTGTTGTTTCAGGACCCATCTGCCTTTTGCTCTCCACTTTTCCCTAAAGAAGTGGAAGTTAATTGGATTATGGTGAAAGCCTTCCTACATTATTTTGAGAAACAGTAGAATGGGGAGGCAAAGCTGGAGTCCAGCTTACAAGCAAAGACTAGGAAGTGAGAGGATAAACTGAGTAGGGCAACTTAAAGAACTGGGTACCAGCTAAGGCTTCAAGCATAGAGCCAGGCTTCTCAAAGATTGTAATACATATCCAAATTATCTATTGATATAATATATGATTATTTTAAATTGGGGACTATTACTGCAGGTCTGAGTAAAAATTAAAGTTTTGCTGAACTCCTAAATTTTATGAAACTAGCAACTCCTGGTTAAACACTTTTTTAGCCCCATTGTACTAGCAAGATGCATTGTAGAGTGCCTTTTAATTTATTACTAATATCTGCTTTTTGTTTTAACTGCTTCAAGTCAGTTAATTCTGTGTGATGTTTTAGATAATGTTGAAAAAAGAGACAAGGCAGTGACAATCAACGTCCCAGTTCTCAAATCTTTGAGCATTTTGCCCTTAAGTCACAAAGGATAGTTCTGTACAGGCTACTGACTGCTTTGCTATAGCCAATTTCACTATTTGTCAGCCAATTTTTTGAATATTCAAATCTTAGTACATCTTCCTATTGCACCTTCCCTTAACTTGCAAAACTTTGCTTTTGAGAAATCTAAACTGCTTTCTGAATCATTTACTACTATGAATTCAAATAGCCTATAGTCACTGAAAAGAAGCCATCCTGTTTTTCCTCACAGTCAAGTCATATTTATAAAATCTAAATCCAGAAAAGCTTCTCATAGTTTCATAGTTTCTAGGGTCGGAAGGGACCTGAGTAGATCATCTAGTCTGACCCCCAGCCATGGCAGGAAAGAGTACTGGGGTCAAACAACCCCAGCAAGGTGTCCATCTAACTTCCTCTTAAAGACCCCCAGGATAGGGGAAAGCACTTCTCTTGGAAGCTGGTTCTAGATCCTAGCCGCCCTGACAGTAAAGTAGCGCCTCCTGATGTCTAGCCTGAATCTACCCTCTACCAGCTTGTGACCGTTATTCCTGGTCACTCCTGGCAGTGCTCAGGGGAACAGGGACTTCCCCAGTGCCTGCTGATCCCCTCTGACTAGTTTGTTACAGGCCACTAGATCCCCCCTCAACCTTCTCTTGTGGAAGCTGAACAGGTTCAGGTCCCACAGCCTCTCCTCATAAGGCCTGCCCTGCTGCTCCCTGATCATACAAGTGGCCCGCCTCTGGACCCTCTCCATGTTGTCCACATCCCTCTTGAAGTGCAGCGCCCAGAACTGGATGCAGTGCTCCAGCTGCGGCCTGACCAGTGCCGCATAGAGGGGGAGGATCACCTCCTTCGACTTGCTTGAGATGCATCTGTGAATGCATGACAAGGTACAGTTGGCTTTCCTGACTGCCTTCCCACACTGCTGGCCCATGGTCATCTTGGAGTCAATGATGACTCCAAGATCCTTTTCTGCCTCTGTGCTGACAAGAGGGGAGTACCCCAACCTGTAGGTATGCTGCTGGTTTTTCCTCCCCAGGTGCATCACTTTGCACTTGTCAGTGTTGAATCCCATCCTGTTCTCATCTGCCCACCCTTGTAACCTGTCTAGGTCCAATTGTAGGCTATTGCTCCCTTCTAGAGTGCCCACATCCCCCCACATCTTAGTGTCATCAGCAGATTTGAACAGGGTGCTTTTTACCCCCTCTTCCAAGTCACTGATGAAGATGTTGAACAGTGCGGGCCTGAGGACCGAGCCCTGCGGAACCCCACTGCCCACGTCCTTCCAGGTCGAAAATGACCCATCCAGCACCACTCTCTGGGTGCGGCCCTACAGCCAGTTGGCGACTCAACTGACTGTGTGGGTGTCGACACTACAGTCCCCTGGTTTCTTGATGAGAACAGGGTGAGAGACAGTGTCAAAGGCCTTCCAAAAGTCCAGGAAGACTATGTCCACTGCTACCCCTGCATCTAAGGATTTGGTGATCTGATCATAGAAGGCCACCAGGTTGGTCTGACAGGACCTGCCAATAATGAGCCCTAAGCATAAAATCCCCTGCTGGCCCCTCATGGATGTGTGCCAGCATAATTTTCTCAAACAGCTTGCCTAGGATTGAAGTAAGACTAACTGGCCTATACTTTCCCGGGTCCTTCTTCTTCCCCTTTTTGAAGATGGGAACCACACTGGCCCTCTTCCAGTCCTCTGGCACCACACCAGAGCACCACGAGTGCTTGTAAAGCCATGCCAGGGGTCCTGCAATGACCTCAGCCAATTCCTCTAGTACTCTAGGGTGGAGATTGTCCAGACTGGCTGACTTGAATATGTCCAAGTCCTTCCAGAAGCTCCCTAACTAGTTCGTCACTAACCCTTGGCCCAGGTGCGCCCCCCCTGGGGCCTGAGGGGAGCCCAGCGGGGGGGTGGCTGTTCCAGTCCCTGTTGGAGGATTTCCTACTTTAGGTTATCCACTTCATTAATAGTGATTAACATTAGATATTACCAACTATTAAGAGCTACCATTTAATGGTAACCAGTGTTATATATTTTCCTATGTTCCAAAAATAAGCTACTGGTAACTATAGTGCTCCATACACCTTCATGTGCTTCTCATAGCTTCTCATCTTATGTTCAGCTGTGTTTAGGATGTACCAGGCAACAACAGAAGTTACCTGGAATATACGGCTGACAGGGTGGGGACTTCTCGCCCTGCTGATAAGCAGGCAAAGGGAAATAGTAGTAGCAGGTGATAGGGGAAACCGCAATTGAGATTGCCAAAGCAGCTGGAAGGATGATGATGAATAAGGATGTATTAGATGCTTGGCAGAGATCACTGGCTGGCTTGCTTTGTGGGGCAGCATAATTGCAAAAGGAGGAACTTGTGCCTATTATTGTTTCTGTTCACCTTTTGTTCCTACTGGCCAATACCACTTCTGCTCTGAGCTGTCGAGGAGGAGGAGGCACAGAGGCCAACTGGCTGCATGCAAAGCAGGCAACAAGCCTCTGGCAAGAGTCACTGCAAGGAAATCTCTGCAGCCTGACTACAGCCTAGCTTGAATAAAAGTAGGCATGAATGAACAGAGGGTTGTGAGCATGAGTGCATGACATTTGGCAGATAGGGTAACACGACAAATTTGCTTTTAATGGCAGCTACCTCCAGGAACCTTTCTGGCTTGTAACGCATGCAGCCAAAACATGGATTCAGGTAGTCAGCGAGTCATATAAATATGATCACTTGTGGCTTTAAACAAGTCTAGAGTTATATCACAAATTTCTCAGTTCAAATGTTCATTCTCTTTTCAGCACCCATATCCTTGCTTAAGCAGAACTCACCACCACAACATGTGGGGAAAAAAAAGAAAAATCTAAACTCCTCTTGAACAGCAAGAGACTTGACCCTTTTGCCTGTATGGAGAATTGGCATTAGAATTTCTTGTAATTTTCCACATCTAAAAGTGCTTAGATTTATCTAATCTTCATCAAACCACTCTGAGACAAGAAAATCGAGGCAGAGAGATTAAGGAACTTGCTCAAGTCTCAGGAGAGTGGCATTCCATTTTCCATTGCCAAGCCACTGTATTGCACTCCTGAAGACCCTAAGACCAACCACGGAAAACGTCAGCACTGGAAAGATGACTGTTTCAGGATGCAAGGACAAAAATACAAAACCAAGAGTTATTTTGGAGAATTAATTTGAGCAAGGAAAACCAAGCACCAAACAATACACCGCAGTAGCATTCTTTAAAACAGTGTTTCTCAACCTTTTTTGTACCAGGACCCATTTGTAAACATCGATGGCCAGTCCCAACCCAGTGCCCCTCACTTCCAACCCACTGCCACCCCCCCCCTCAGCCCCCTAGTGCGTGGGACAGGGGATGGATGTGTGGAGCTGGGAGGGAGGGGGGTGTGGGGCACAGGAAGGCCCCCAAGCAGCCAACTGGGCTAGGAACAGAAGTTGCACACAAACCGGTTTAAGCGATCATAAACTGGTTTAAAACTGTAACAGAACAGAAACTCAGTGTACGTAACCCAGTTTCAAAATGGCTGAAACTGCTTGAAAATTTGGACCAAACCGGTTTATGAAATTTCTGTCCCAGATCCTTTCCTGGATCAAGTTAAATTACAATCCCCCAGCATCCCAGCATGCACTGCAGCCCTAGGATGGGCAGGGCTGTCTTCTCCATAGAGCAGAGCCGGCCCCACCCCTCTGCTCCCTAGCTGGAGCAGTGAGAGCTGGCTGACAAGTGTGCGTGAGGGTGGGAAGGGGAGGGGGAAACCCAGCTGGGGATGCATACCAGTCTGGGGTAGGGAGGGGTGGACTGCCCCCTTCAGGCAAAACCCAACTGGGGTCTGGGGCCAGAGAGAGGGGTGGTTAAATACCCCTTCCCTGCTCAAACTTACTGCTGGCTGCAACTGTGGACTACAAATCCCAGAGGCACCTGGAAGCAGGAAGAGGAAGTGATGAGCAACCCTGCAGAGTCCAGCTGCTGTGACTCTGCACTGCAAATCCCAGAGACTTTAGGGTCAGCAGGAAGAGGAAGTGAACATGGAACCATGCTGCTACATGCCAGAGCCATATGCTAGTACCCACTAGCTTCTGTCCTGAGCCACTGCAGGCAGGTAGCTGCATTTCCTGAATCAAATGTAAATGTCTATTCACTTCTCTTTCAATTTAGTCTGTGCATCTTAGACTAACCTGCGAAGACTGAATCAAACATCTGAACTTTTTGACTGTCTGTACTTAGCCCTGAAGGCTAGAACTCTTGACAGCCTACAAGGGAAAAGCCATGTTTTCCCATGTTTTTCTCTTTTAAAGGAGAATCCATTTTTTCAGTTTGTTCGTGACCCTTTCGTATATGTTTGCGACCCATGGGTTAAGAAACTCTGCGTTAAATCTATTTACTGTGTTGAAGGAAGTATTTCAAGGGGCATTATGATGATAGCTACAGTTGAATACTTCATTGTAGTTAACAAGTCAAGGTAAAAACCAAAACATGAAAACATCTAATTTATGGTAACAGCTTTTATTTTGTATTTGTGAATTGAAATCTCAACACCTTTTATTATATACAACATTTTTCTGAATGTAACTTTTAGTCAGATGATACTAAAAGCAAAGGAGGTAGATTAAATTAACAGCCATATCTATTTATCTTTGATTCTCATATAGAAAAGAAATATAGATCTGATCTGGCAAATCACAAGGTAAATACATATGACAAACGAGTATCATTGCTTTCTTCACATAATAGCAGACAGCGTGGGGATGTGGTCAGGAAGGCCAACTGCACCTTGTCATGCATCCACAGATGCATCTCAGGTAGGCCCAAGGAGGTGATCTTCCCCCTCTATGCGGCACTGCTCAGGCCGCAGCTGGAGTACTACCTTCAGTTCTGGGTGCCGCACTTCAGGAGGGATGTGGACAACGTGCAGAGGGTCCACAGGAGGGCCACTCGCATGATCAGGGGGCAGCAGGGCAGGCCTTATGAGGAGAAGCTAAGGGACCTGAACTTGTTCAGCCTCCATGGGAGAAGGCTGAGGGGGGATCTAGTGGCCATTTACAAGCTAGTCAGGGTGGATCAGCAGGCACTGGGGGAGTCCCTGTTTCCCCAAGCACTCCCAGGAGTGACAAGAAATAACGGTCATAAACTGGCAGAGAGTAGATTCAGGCTAGACATCAGGAGGCGCTACTTCACTGTCAGGGCAGCTAGGATCTGGAACCAACTTCCAAGAGAAGTGGTGCTGGCTCCTACCCTGGGGGTCTTTAAAAGGAGTCTGGATGAACACCTTGCCGGGGTCGTTTGACCCCAGTACTCTTTCCTGTCATGGCAGGGGGTCAGACTTGATGATCTGTTCAGGTCCTTTCCGACCCTACCAACTATGAAAATATGAATCAACTTTTTTAAATGTAGATTTCATCAAATGAGGCATAGCTTCTTTCATCCACTAGTAAATTGGAAAACTAAGCCCCCCACCCTTATCTCTGTCCCCTCAAGCTAAGCCCCTCCCCACCCTCATCTCTATCCCCCTCAGGCTAGGGTCTTCCCAAATGCAGGGGACCTGGTGCTGGGGGGCATCCCACCTGGCCAAGCTGGTTCTGTAAAAGGAAGGATCAGGTCCTGCTGCCTGGCACAAATCCCCGGGGTGCAAAGCACATCTTCTTCTGCTGCTGTTGCTGGGCTCTGGCAACACATGCCAGGAAGCCTGGGAGGCATGTGCCAGGTGGCAGGGCCAAATTCTTCCCCCTCCTCCCGTGGGTCCAAGGCAGACTCAAAGGAGGCAGGGCTGTGCAGCCAGCCCAGCCAGGTGGGAGGATGGAACCCACTTATCCCCCATGGCATGGACTCCTCCCAGCTGGGTAGACCCACAGCATAGGATGAGGCAGGGGAAGACCAGGGAAGGGGGCTCCATTTCCCCCCTACCCCCACCAGCCTCCCACAAGAGGCGAGGCAGCAGGGGGTTGGGGGTGTTTGCCAGGCAGCCAATGAAGAATGGCTCCTGCTGAGCTGTGCTTGGGTTCCCTCGGCATACTGGGAAGCATGTGAGAGTGCCCCCTTCCTTCAGACCTTGGCCAGTGCAGGCATCTGCCCATCTTCCCCAACTTAAGAGTAAATGTAAATTCCATCTGTTAACTGTCCAGTCTATGCAACTTAGAGAAACCTACAAAGACTAAATTGATTCCCCCTCAGGCTTTTTGATCATCTGTACTTACCCCTGTACGCCTAGATTCTTTCAAGTCAACCTTTAGAGCCACCACTGGTGCACCCATAAAATCATGGTACTTCTCTTGTCATTAATGCTAGTTTTAGAACTGGTAGCTTTTAAACAGCCATCCACAAGACGGTTTCAACTCTTTAAAGATCTTCAGAAAGTTGAAATGGTTCCAACTCTACAACCCTCACACGGGTGAAGTGAAATGAAGTGGCTTCACTTACTCTTTTTATATACAGAGCTTCATGATGGCAAAAGAACTTCTACCTATGAAGTCACTAACAGTTTCATCCAGTCTTCTCTCACAAACTCCACGTTGAATATACGAAAGATCAAGACTGTGTGGGAGTTACCAATATGCTAATGACAAAACTGTTTTGCACATACAATCCAACAATATCAGCAACATTGGGACAGACATAGAAATGAAATGTAACAGCTTAAGTGCCATCTATGTAAGACAAAGGTGGCACTCTAGACAGGCATGCCAAAAGTACTTCAATTAATGCACAGGAACTGTAAGTTTGTCAATGTATTGTCTAAGTCCTAGACAAGCAAAACAAAAATACCAACTACAAGCATCTTTATCATTCTACCTAGCCAAAAAACTACAGTCCTTTCCACTGATATTATCAGGAAATTTACTTGAATGTGAACTTGGAGTTCTGCCTTTATAGTTCCTACAGGCATATTTGGGCTGTCCTGACCATATCAGCCTCACACACACACACACGCACTAAAATCAGGATTTTTCAAAGGAAAAAATGCTCAGATTCCAGAAGGTCCCTAACTATTCCCTTACTAAAACCATATCTCTTGTATATCCTACTCTCCACAGGAACAAAACTTCTTAAATTTGTCCTTGAACAAGGAATGAGATCTCCCAGGAAGCCTCAGATACTGGGACCTTTTAGATACTGGGATCTAGAAGCAGTAATTCTTTCAATGTTTTTTCCGAAGTGATCTGTACAGTGGAAAGGGCGGAAAATTTTACTTACCAGCAGCTCTGTCTATTGTAGTCTTCCTCTTCCTTCAGCCTACAACAGAGTCCTTATACTAAGCGTTATGGCTCCACCTACCAGGAAGCAAAAGAATTGTCAATCAAGGACATTACAGACGTACCAGCCTGCCCCCTTCCACCTCAGTTAAAAAAAATTCCTATTGCACTGAGTCCTAAACACAACATAGAAAATATAGGGGGGAAAAAAACTCACTACTGGACAACAATGAGGAAAGAAAGTAGGGACTTATTTTAAGGGCCAAGGGAGGGTAGCTTATCAGTATGTCATATGCTCATAGTTTTTCTCCATACCATACATTTCCTCTTCTCCCTTGATCTTGGCTAAAGGCCGTACACTAAGCAAAAAATCAGTAAAAAAAGGGGTTACCTTAGTATGCACCACAGGGAGCTAAATGTCTGCTGAAGAGCTGCATTCAAACCAGAAAGAAAGCACCCAAAACTTACATAGGGAATTTAGCTAATTTCACTGTGTAAAAACAGGACCAAGTCAAGTTGCAGACACATATGGTTTCTTCTACTTTGATAAGAAAATGTACCTCTAATCTCAGACTATTTTTAACTGTGTAGGTATCTGCGAATTTAAATATGCTGTCAATTATGCTTTCAAGACTAAATATATAAAAGGGCTGTTGTTTGCCTCTGAAAAATGCCACTTTCAAAAGAGGAAAGAAAGACTGCAAGAGTTTCATGAACATCAAGCCTTTATTTAGGCCTTTTCTCACCCTCTGCATGTGAGCATAATGTAAGAATATAATTGCATTATACCTAAAAGAATTTCAAGAATTCAAGACAAATACATTTTTCCTACCTTTCAGTTAGATTTGATGAGATCTGGCAGATTAGTCTAATCTTTCAAGAAGGGAAAATATACCAGTTCCTAGTCTCTGAAGATGAAAAGAGTAAAGCTGGTTAATTAAAGAAAAGCAATGGAAGCCAGAATAGCTGAAAAACAGTTTTAGCTATCGCTGTGTGAACTGAGCAAGAAAATTTTGGTGCTCACATTCCTAATCTAAAATGAAGACGCATTGCAAAAAACTATTATGGGAATTTGCGTTTTTGAAGTCCATTGACTAAAAATGGCACAAGTGCCCAAGCTTGGCCACATACTGCCATCATCCATAGAAGTCATTTCTCAGAGAAGGAAGTTCTAAAGAAAAAAAAAAGAACATGTCTATCTGCTATTTTTGCTCTATGCAATATGGCGTATATCATTTGATAAGCAGCTACAACCGTGTAAGTTAAGGAAAGGAAAAATCCCAAATATATAAGAGTTGTAGGAAATTGTTATTGTGCCACAAAGGCGGCATATAAAGAAGCAAGTAAGAAAAAGACATTGCCAAAGTAGCAATGTTCATATATGAAGACCCTACTTTAGGACAGCTGATAACAACACGATACATGAAGTGAGGATGGCCTGGGCCAGCGATTCTTAACCGGAGTGCCACAGCATGCTGGGGTGTTTTGAGATCCTTTCAAAGTTGTTGTGAGTTTCCATACAATGTTAAGACTGTTAGGCAGGCAAACATGATTCACAAGATAAACAGAGATTTCAAACAGGAATCCAGTGTTAAAAACATTCTGAGTTACTGTGTGGTCTTTCTGAGTTTTTTGGAACAGAATAATTGCTATTTTACTTTCCTATAGTCAAAAATCAAGTACAAACTAAGAGCTGGCATTTCCATGGGGTGCCTTTTGCCTAACAAGGTTACCTTGCATCTAAAAAATTAAGAAATACTGGCGTAGGCATTCCCAAATTAGGAAATTTTCTGGAATGGAGATTCCTTTTACCAGAGAATACAAGATTATTAAAAGATTTCAAATGGAGGAAGAGAGATGATGTGGAATGTCCTCCTACACAAAATGGATTTGAAAATCCACATGCTGGCAGCATTTCTTTCCAACTGGTTTAGTCAGGTGTTTGTCAGATAAAGTTACACCATCAATATGTTCTGAAAAAGGAAAGCTATACAGAATATTAAACTGAAATGGAGGAAACTCAGTATCTACGTTATATTAAGGGGAATAAAAACAGTGACTATATCCTTAATTCCAACATAGACATATGCCAAATACCCAAGAACCCTGGGCACTCTCAGGAACAGAAAGGGCAATGGCTATAGGCTGAGCACTTACAAGTCCTTAGCTTAAAGATCTTTCTATTTCAATAACCAGAACATTTCTTGAAGCTTCAAAATTGCCAAAGAAATTGCTACAATTGTTACAAAGCACAAAGTCGCAGAAACTTAAGCAAAATTATTTTTTATTCTGTCAAATTAGTAGGAGCCTCTTCCAAGAGGTTTTTGGATTTCCATGATTCCTTCTGCAACTTTACTGTTGGAAGTTCTAGACTCAAAAGGCAGTACTCTGAAGGAACAGGTAATGGTTAATCTGTATCTGGTGTAACCCAACACACACACACAACTGTCTTGTGGCAGACTCCAAAAGTTGAGTGAAAGACCCATTAAAAAAATCCATTTAAGAGACAAGCAGATTAAGACCTATGCTGACCTCACAATATGAAATGTGACTACTGTCTGGAGCCGTGGAAGTGATTTTGTAGGTTCAAAATTAACTATATTCCATAATCCTAACGATAATCCAAACAAATAGGATTCTATAGGCAGTGATGGGATGATGATGTAACCATGATGGTCCAGGAAAAATGTAAGGGCAAGATTTCTGTGGATGATATTTTTATTGGACCAACTATATAGTTGAGAGAGATATGGACAAGTTTTAGGGTACCGCATACTAAGGCTGTGCGAAGCTTCAGGTGTTGATTGAGTGGCTGAATCCCCAAATCCAAATTGAATCAGGGGACCAATAAAAAGGTCAAACTGATCAATCTGGAAAAGATTCGGAGAGCTTCTACAAGTTGGGCAGTCCCCGCCAGCTGCAAAAGGGAGCTGGAGCTGGACTCGGAGCTGGTAAGTAGGAGGTGAGGGAGGGGGTGCTGGATGGGGAGGAGGGGTCATGGGAGGGGGCCTGTCAGGCCCCATCCCCTGCCTGCTCCCCCAGCTCACCCCATGGCTGCCCCACCTATCAGTGCTTTACAAAAAAAGGCCCTACTCATCAGGTGCTGCTAGCAGAGGAGCAATCTCCACTTCCCCATGCCACATGGGGGGCTCTGCCATGAGCCCCCTGACCCCCTCCATCCCCCCATGGCTGCCCCGCCCACCACGGCTCCAGTCCTTTAAGAAAAAAAACAAACAAACCTTAAAACCCTCCCAAATTCACTGGCTCGGGCAGTACCTTCGGGGTTTTGGGGGGCTCATGCAAAGCCCCCACACACTGCAGGGCAATGGGTGGCAGCAGGAATCGCTCCCCCCACACACACTTGGCAGGAACTGGTGAGTCTGGGGGATTTTTTTTTCTTAAAGGGCCAGGAGCTGGGGCGGGAGGGGCAGCCATTGCTGGGGCTAGGAGAGTGGGCAGGGGGATAGGCCTGTGTGATTCAGAGTTTCAGCAGCAGCCAAATCTCCAAATCAGATTCAGCCAAATCACCAAATCGAATCACTGTCCCCTGAGTCAGCCGAATCTGAAGCAAATACTAGCTGCTTCACACAGGCCTACCACGTACTATTCCTGAGATCTCTGAAAGCTTGTTTGTATCTTTCCAAACTATACAGTTGGTATGTTAGGCATTTTTTCCACGGATATAGAATATTCCTGTCCTTGCATAATGTGACAAACTTAAGGGTGTTCCCTAATCTTAAGAACTGCCAACCCACTTAATAATTACCTTTGACAGGAAGGATGCAAAGAAAAACAGGAACAAAAATAAAATGGATTTTAAAAGGTCAATGAGAGGTACAACAGTCACAGTGGATGCATCTACACGTTTATTAATGCACCATAATTACAGCACATTAAGTTTAGTGTCTGTAATGATAAGTACTAATTTAACGCACCATAATCAGTGCTACTGCACATTCATGCAAACAAATGATCTTTTTGTGACATTAATGCACAGTAGACTAAATCTACTGTACATTAGCATGGGTTTTGCCCATCACTCTAACGTGCAGTAGAATTAATCTAATGCGCTCAAAGAATCTCATGTAGATGTGCCCATTGTAGAGTAAATGCTTCTGCTCGCTTAGCTGAAAGTACTAATTTGTCAAACTGATGTTCAAAATCAGTCAAGTGCATCAAGACCAACTTGAAATAACACTTCCCTCCCCAGTCACACGTGATGAGAACGAAAAGATATTTTAGGAGAGGTGCTCCATGACTCTACAACACTGAAAAAAAAATCTTAAGGTTACACGGTATTTATCTAGTTCACATGAAGGAGGAGAAGACGCACTGAAACAAATGCCTGGATGTTTATCAGTGCCTTACAGAAAAGAGTTGCTAAAAAGCACAATTCATTCATAATTTTAATCCATCAACTGTCGTACAGAGACTGAGAGCGCAGGTAACAGTAAGGAAGAACGTGTTCTTGAAATGCTGGTTCAGGGGAAAAAATGGTTGTAGATAACAACTAACCAATTACTATACCAGAGTATTATTATCAACTGCTCTTGCATATTCTTTCCCCCGCCACACTCTGCCCTTCTCTCAACAGGGATCCCGATATCAGCTACATGCAATCAGTATTAAAACAGTGAACAAGTATTTATTTATAGCAGATGGATGGTCTCAGGACAACATAACCCAATAAGCAAAAAATATGTAGTTTAGCAATATAACAATGAGTGGTTTTGAGATTGTATAGCATCTGCCTTACCAGATGTTTTCTGGGCATGCTTGCTAAAATCCTAGGCTGCAGTAATACTTCTACAGAAATACTGCACCCTGCAATACTTGCAGGTTTATACTACTTAACTCTCTGGAATGTGACCCTTTTATCTGTTTCTCTAACACCAAAAATAACTTAAGTTCCTAACCTAGGTCTGAGCTCCCTAGTTCACAAAATGAAGGACCTTAGTAGTAACATCTATTCTAAACCTACCTCTTCTGTGGTCTCTCAGTCATCTACCATCACATCAGAAAGAGGCAGTTAGTCTCAAGTCCAGCAGAAGACAGAGCAGGACAGCACCTTTGAGTCTAACTGGCTTGTAGATAGATTACGGTTCATTTCATTCAGCTGAGTGTGGTGCCATCCAGAAGTAGTGAGAGATTTAGTTAGCCATATTAGTATGACAGCAACCATTCCACAAGAAAATGTGCTGCCTATTTTTCCCATCAATAGTGATATATGCCAATATCAACTGTCTCACTATTTTGGGACAGCAACAAACTTTCTGCATTCTTCCATTCAGTAGTGGCTATGCGGCAGCATTTCTGCCTATCAGATGGGAGATCTGGGTTCAAGTCCCAGTTGAGGTGACTTGGGGTGAGTGAGATAACAAGAAGCAAATCTTCCTGCAGTGGAAAGGGGCCACTGTGTTTTTGGGAGTCTTTAAGAGGCGGCTTGATGCCTACCTGGCTGGAATCATTTGAGCCCAGTTTTTCTCTCCTGCCCAGGTTGGGGGTCGGACTTGAAGATCTACAAGGTCCCTTTAGACCCTACTTCTATGATTCACTCACAAACTTATTTATATTTAGCAACATAATTATCTTCATCTTTCCTAGCCACCACCACCTTCACTTATCCTCCACTCACTCACTTGTCCTCCTTGGCTGGACAGCTCAGTTTTTCCATCCTTATGTAAACTGTTTTTTGCCACCCAACAGAGAACAAAGTTTCCACCTTCCCTCACGTGTTTTCATCTCATTCTTTGTTCTATGCTCCATCTGCCTGCCCTCATGCTAACCCCTAGGCTCTATGCCTGTGAACTTTATTCCATATTTTCTGTATCTTCCTTTCCTTCACCTCAGTCCTGGGTGCATCTGAAAGAAGGCATAATGTACTGTATCACGGCATTGATTTATAATCTATTTCCAATTAACTGAAAACACTTGAATCCTTGCCTCAGCTACTTTGCTTTCCAAAAAACTTTAAAACTTTAAAGGGACTGAACACTAGCGTAAGTGAGAGACTTGTTGTAAAGGTATGTTAAACCATTTTACAGGAAAACATTTTGCTACTGTTTCCAAATAAAGATGCAAATTAAGTTGAGCTTGTGTAAACCAATCTCAGGTTCTTACACAATTCAAGATGCAGCTTACTCTTCTTGCAATGTTTGAGCCACACCAAACCAAACTGCAGCAACAAAATCCTGATTTTTTTTTTTTGCTTCCTTTAACTAACTTAGAAATTAAGTCAGTTGGGTCATCTCCATTGACAGAAGTAAGCCTCTTGGTGTTTACCCTCCAAATATGTTTTTTCCCCTATTACTTCAGTACTAGCTGGAACCAATGACAATTCCATATTAAATGTTCTATTAAATTTAAGAGAAAAGTAGTTAGCTTTGTTAGTCTGAAGTCAAGCAGAAAGTGGGGTACTTTTGCACCTTACATAATAACTAAATCAGAGATGCCTACACTTTCATAAGCAGCAACTTATTTCACTAGATGCTGCTACTTATGAAAGCTTAAGCATCTCTGATTTGGTTAGTCTACAAGGTGCAAATCCACCCTGCCTTCTGCCTATTAAATTTTAGCAAAGAAAATTTTTCCTTGTTTTTTAAGAACTTGCTTTGTTACAGCATATGGGTGATTATAAATCACTCACTGCACAATGCCATATGAGAATATCGAAAATTCCCCACCAAAAATGGCAACAAATCAAAAAAAGTAAGATTGAAAAAAAAAAATGAAAAAAAAATAAAAAGGAACACGCTGAGAACAGCCTTGAAAGCTACAGGAAAAATAGGCAATGGACATTTTAGAGCCATTTTTACAATGGCTAAAAACCTCTATAGTGAAACTAGAGGTATAAGCAATGTTGATTTACTAATATTACAGGAATTCTAGCAACAGAGAGACATTTCAGGTTGCTAAACAGAAACTATTAGAACAGCTTAGGATCCACAGATGACAAATAGGTAATGTATACAGTGCTCAAAAATTGAAGAATGGGGGCTGTATTTCACTGGGACCCTGTAACTATAGAACCATTAAAAATTCTTCTGTAAGATCACATTGTCTATGACATGAACAACAAAAATATTGTTTGCATACCTGCAGTTAACACCAATGCATAATTAGCACTAAGCTGATAAACTAATGAAAAGGTACATCAGAATTTTTTGAAAAAGGGAAGCATAGACACAAAAGAGACTCCAAATCTGCTAAGATAAACACACAAAGCAACACCCAGCATATGATGAAGTATGCATAAGGTATAATGGAAAAGTTGCCTTCCAAGTGTATACTTTTCCAGAGAAGCTTGGATATGTGCCATATATATCCAAGAATGCCATCGTGCATATGCAAGAAGAAAACCAAAGCACAACTTTTCTGTTTATTAGAGCAGCACAAATAGCACCAATCTCATTTTAATACTGCAATGAATGCTTCCACTAAAACTGAAGCAAAGAAATTTGATAATAGACAGATCTACAAGCTTAAATATAAGCAAAGTAACATTAAAAGGTAACACAAAGCCACAAACCAACAAGCAAAATGTCCCTGAAAATTAAAGATACAGGTGAGAGATGACTATGGAGAGTTTTTGAAACTCCATGGAAAAGAAGCTGTGCTTTAACCCCAGATACACGAACAATCAGAATCAGGAAGAGATGTTTTTGCTGTGAAAGAAACAGATCATACAGACTAGGGACAAAAGTACACATAAACTGGTTTAAGTGATCAGAAACTGGTTTAAACCTGTAACAGAACAGAAGTTCAGTGCACATAAACCAGTTTTCAAAATGGCTGAAACTGGTTTAAAATAAACTTTCCTGAATGTAGCATTAGACTTAACTGGTTGGGTCACAAACAGATTTATGAAACTTCTGTCCCAGACCCCTTCCTGGTTCAAGTTAAATCAGTGTCCCTCAGCATGCTTTGTAGGCCTGGGCTGGGCTGTCTACTCCAGAGAGCAGGGTTGGCCCCACCCCGCTGCTCCCTAGCTGGAGAAGCGAGGGCTGGTTCACTGGCTGTCTCACTGTCCCTCTTCCCCCCAAAGGCAAACCCTGGCTGGGGTCTGGAACCAGTGAGGGGAGTTAAGCTCCCCTTCCCCTGCCCTGCTGGTTTACTTAGTTCTGGCTGCAACTGTGGAATATAAATCCCAGAGGCACCTGGAAGCAGGAGGAAGTAGTGATGAGCAACCCTGCAGAATCCTGCTACTGAGAGTCAGGACTGAAAATCCCAGAAACCTCAGAGCCAGCAGGAAGAGGACGTGAACACACAGCCCATGCTGGTTACGTGCCAGAGAGGTGTGCTCTACTTCCCCCCGGCTTCTGGCCTGAGCCACTCTAGGCATGTGGCTAGATTTTCTGAATCAGAAGTGAATGCCTGTTCATTTGCTAATTGGTTCAATCTTTGCAGCTTAAACTAACCTGAAAAGACTGAATTGATTCAGCCTTGGCCTTTTTGACCGTCTCTACTTAGCAACAAGGACAAAGTACTATATTTACTCAAATCAAAGATAAGAGATTATTTTCCCCAATCAGCAATTGGGGGGGGGGGAACCTTGTCTTGGATTTGAGTACCAGCTCAGGGCATGCTGTGGCTCAGTTCTAGCTTTGGCCCTGGGTTCCAGGCTAAAGATTGAGATTACCCATACTATATACTTTCTGTAGGCTGGAATGGCTCCTTTGGCAGGAGAGAGGGCTTGCAGCTGCAGGAAGCATAAGGGAGGCAGGGAGTGGGAGAACAGACAGGCCTAGGCAAAGGGGGTAAGGATCTGGCCCCTTGTCCCCCACCCCTACCTTCCCCACAATAGTGAGGGGTCTGGGAAGCATGAGACAAATTTTAAAGGACAACCATTTGCTAACTAGATTTTATACATGGACATTTCTAACAAAATTACAATTTTTTAAATTTTCCAGCGCAAAATCTAATTATTATGTGGCCTGGGGGGAATGAATCATCTTAAATTCAAAGTGGTCTTGGATTTGGGTAAATCCAGTACTATACACAAGTTAGTCAGGCTAAAAAGGCAGCTGCATTAGCTTGAGAAAAGTAATTATTTGGATTTTTTTGTAATAGGCTGAATTATACCATAAGATGCAAGTTAAGGGAATGGAAAAATTAAATGTGACGATTAAAACAATACTGTCAACTGCAAAATATGTTATAAATAAATAAATAGAAAGATATAACCTGAACATCATTTCAAAATTCTTAAACAAAGTTTAAAGAACATTTTCTTTTCTGCATACTGTGCATAGTTGCACTGATTCTCAGAAGATCAATTACACTTTCCATCTAAATTGCTCTGAAAGGAACTTATATGCATGGGTTTTTTTTCTTGGTTTGAAGCATTTAATTGAGCCAGCAACAGCATTAAAATAAAGAGGCAACAGGCAACCTGCTGCACAGACAGGAATGAGGTCAAAAGGTACACTGATGACACTAAGTAGGTTTAATGTTGCTCTTAGATGCAATGAAAAGACCATTCTAGAAATAGTAAGGGAAGAAACAAACCTCACTTTTTTTCTTTTTAATTTATTCCTAATAAATTATTTAAGGGTACCTATAGGAAAATTTGGGGCAGGGGACTTGGAAGTTAAGTACTTTAAATGTAGAATTTGGCAATATCTATTTATAGTTTATAAAAATGTACCTTGCCACTTTATATCGTACATATAAAGGGAAACCAGTTCCTGCTAGCTAATTAAGTAAATGTAACAGTCTAGTTATACTGTAAGTAATGGAGAAACTTCCAATATGAATAATGCAGGATCATGATCATGGACCAAAACAATAAGGAGATGCATGACAGCTGTAGCACAATTTAGTAAATAAATGCCAAAGTTGTTAAGGATAAGGATATGTTTTTAGTATACATGGGAAACAAAAGGAATTCCCACATTATAGAAAATTATAATATATCTAATAACCTTTATATAATGATGCAGACATGCTTGCTAAATTATTTCTTTTCTGTATTTGAAAAGAAAGTAGATAATTTACTCACTTCCAATTATAACATAAATATTTGCTATTCTGAGAGTAACCAGGGAGGCTGTTAGTCTGCTCTAGCAGTTATATCAGCATCTACTATAGTTTCAAAGGTTTTAATTTTAAAGATCAGATAACTTACCCCTAAACTTCTCGAAGAATTGGTCAAGAACTTATCTGGAATACTGTTTATTTTACTTGATTTTAATAGCAGTACTGCTATGCTGGGGAAATTTCAAAGTAAGAGTTCTGTTGCGCAGAGAGTCAGAACTATTAACACTTCCATAATACTAGCTGGTTTAGGAATATCTGAGAAAGACATATCCTGCTTGATTCTAATGATTCTGTGTATTACAGATTATTATTTAACCTGAATTATTTAGCTCTTTATAATGAAGAAAATGAAAAATGCTGTTTTTGTTCATAAAAATCTGCTACTCCTGCAGATAGTAGTCAGCGTTTTCATCAGCTAAAAAATTAACTATGACTGCATTGGAGCAGAATATATGGAATGAATTTGCTATCTTACACAGGAGGGTTAGATACAATACTAGTAGAATGACAGAGGAAAGAAGGAACAATCCATATGTATTTTCTAAAATAGGGCCATGGACAGATGTTAGAAATGCCTTTGTAGTACTAAAAAAGTTGAGCACACAGAGATGCATGCTCCTCTGTAGTGTTACAAAAATGAGGGAAGTGCTAACCTCAATATTCCTGGATGAAACAGGAACTTCTCTGTGGTGGTATGTTTTGTAGCATCTCTATGTCCTGCTATTCCCCTCCCCCTAACGGGGGATGGAGAGAGGGAAAACAGAGTAGTACTCAATATGCTTTCTTACAGCCCACTGACCTCTGCAGCAGTGTAGTGAAGAAAGGTGAAGTTCTCCAGAGGACAGGGAAACAGTACACTCTAAGAGCTCACCTCTCTCAGATACCCCCTTACCCTGGCAATGCTAGCTTCTGCCTTGCCAAATGCAGTGGCACAATCAGCTACTATGGTGGCAATGGCTGCTTTTGAATGTTCCCCCACACTCCCAGACATGGCACCTGTGTCTGCTGCCATGGTCCTCCCCCTCCCCGGGTTATACTTCTGTGCCTTTGCAATGATTCTGTAGCACTCTACCCAGGGACCTTGACAGGAAGATATTGCATCTTTGTACATTTTTGTACCACTACAATATCTGGCAGCATTTGTACTGGTACAAATGCATGCCAATCCATGGCCCAGAGGTTTACAACACCTATTAAAATACTCACATCACAGCCACACTAAACAGCATCTCAACAGATTTTCAATATTTTTCTAAGAATACAAATATCATACAAACCATGCAGCAGGTCTTATACCCAATGTGATTCAAAACTTCTGAAAAAACAGAATAAGCACAGAGGAAAGAAGTTTATAACAAACTTGCATGCATAAAAGCCAGTATTGACTAAGTAGACAGTTTACTGTGGAAACACCACACCGCAGCTTCTAGAGTCAAGGTTCTTATTCTCTTACATTTATCACATGAAAGAAAACTACAAGGTTGAGTAAAACAGCCCTGGTTGATCAGGGAAGTGAAGAAAAAACAGAAGCATTATGAACAGTAAAATGTCTTTTTTATTGTGCTGCAGAGACAGAAATGAGCATGGGCTGATTCAGTCCTGACAAAAATAATTTGAGCGCATTTCACTGTCTTTAAGGAAGCCTTCCAAGAGCATATAAAACACAAAACACAATGAAATGCATATTTCAGCTAGAAAAGAAGTGACAGGTTTTTTTGCTGTGAAAAATGTTAACTGCCTCCAATTGGTGGGAGTCAAGCAGAGCTGAACTCACCAGATGAAAGATAACCAAGAGAATACTAGCTGTTCCCTCTATGAGAAGAGACAGAAAAACTAAGGGTATGAAGAAAAGATTATGCTCTGAAAATGTATGTAGAGTAAGAACAAAAGGAGAGGGAAGTAGTTTCAAGTACCCATTCTGTGCTGGACAACAGAAATGAAAATGTCAGTTTTCAAAGCCAATGTGCCATAGATCCTGAAAAAAATTTCATAATTGCTGGAAAAACAAAGTAGGAGCTATGTAAATCAGAACCTTTTTATACACTAAGATGAACACCTCCAGTGGGGCAGGATTCAATATAGCCAGTGAGAAGCTAGAAATCCAGTCAATGATTCTTTAAACTTCTATGCAAAGCAAGAGCCTCACAATCTCCTGGCATGTGGGGATATAAAGCCACATAGTAAAAAGTACAGGCAATATAGTAAAAAGATTTTAGCTCCTGCTTCCAAATTCTGTCCTGTACTTATTTTCTTCACATATTCTATATCAAGGTAAAAGAGGAGAAAATGGTGAGGAGGAGTTAAAAACTGAGGCATAGCAGCACTCCAAGATTACAGAGTGGAGCAAAAGTGGTCTGAGGCAGAAATAGGTGGGTTGGTGTACTGGTCATCTTTACTGCCCAACAGTAGAAGGAGGGCTGACAAAGCATATCTAGTTCCCTGCTTTAGGCTAGAAAAAGTAGAAACGCACGCTATTTAAATACGGCCAGTTTTAAAATTCAGAACTACAATGAACTTTCACTGCAGACTTTTGGCAAGAGGAAAGGGAAAATGGACAGAAGCAGGGCTCATTGTCCTACGTGGTCTGAATTAAGTTATTTCAGGCTTTTCCTCAAGTAAGATAGCTATAAATGCAGATGCAAGGGACAGCTAGCTGAAATAGGATAGGTAAAATAAACTTTCAGAAAATTCAGACCTGAGGGGGGGAAAATAAATCTACTACCACCTTCAAGACCCAAAGTCAACAGCTACTTAAAAATAACCAAGCTATTTGGAATGGTTTCAATCTTAAGAGGTATTGTGCTCATTAGGTCTTACGCATGGAACTACTAGCAGGCCATTAAAAGAGAAAGAATTTCATATCTCACTGTCATCCACAAAAACTGAACACATGACATACAAGCTCCAAAAACTGGAATGTGTCCCTCCAATAGTATTTGGAAGTGTTATCTTTTATTCCAAAGAAAAATCCCTTTCAAGGGACTTACCTTGTTCAGTGCCAATGATCCACAGCAAGACTGATGGAAGCCATGGGTTGCAGGGCTGAAAGACTCTTAATCCACCTGCTAAAAAGGATCATGCTGGAGCTGGTAAGAACCACTAACTACATACTACAAATCTAATTCACTAAGCACTAATTCACCGTGAAACCTCCACATAGTCCACGAACCACAGGTCCAAGCTCACATTTGAAAATAGTCACTCAACAACACATTGCTCTGTAAAAGCATGCTAGGAAGCATAAGCAGAAAAAAGAAAAGAAATCCTATTCCAAATATTATCTAGATATGTTGCGACAGTTTACAAAAGGTACTGCAAGAAGAAAAGTTAAAATAGCAAAATACAACTTAGTCAATTTGTTCCATCAGCTGGGATCTGGGAAAAAACCTGATTGCTCAATTAGAACTAAACCTTATGAAGTAATCAAAACTGCTTTTGAGCTCTTCTACCAGCCTATGGGGATCACACACCCATCACCTGGACCAGAATGCAGGGCACAATAGTGTAGGTCTCAGTTTATAATTTCATATTGGTTTAAAGCCCCAGCGTTATTGTTAGGTCAAATACAGCCTTTTTCATTAAAGCCCATCAATCTAATAGATCTTTAAGACAAAATATCTTTTAATGCCCAGCTTCACACAAAGTCAACCACATAGACATAGCATACATTTTCTATAACATTGGAGAATTGCCAATAAAAGCCCAAGGATCAAAGCAGATCCTTTCATCATTGCAGTTTTTCAGTACTTCTCCCTTAATAATAAAAATATTTATTAAAACCACATAAAAGCCCTACATAGAGTCCTGACCAGAGGAAAATGTCATCAGAGGACTGTTATTTTCTTCTCACCACTCTAAATGGAATTTAGGTAGGATACTCCCCTAACATGACTACTTTCCTCAATGCTTAGGTCTCATGTGATTTTTTTGTTACCAGTAACGCACACGGACCATTTTTGTGGTTTTCCGTTTCCGGTACCAAAAGCCACACAACTGGAACACCAAGGACCAAACTCTAGTCCATATATTAGGCATTTAAATTACAGCTAGGCAGGATCCCATTCTACATTGCTCAAGCCTCTGAAAAATTATTAACTTACTTGTTTAACCGTCAGTACAAGACTGGCCCCAAGTGTCAGGTTATTTCATTAATTTTTTTTTTTCCTTAAAGAGCTTAACTCATCCGTTCTTTTATTTCTCCTAATGTTATACCTTTCAATTATCACTGAATGCATTTTTACTTAAAGAAGTAGTGCCTCCTGCATGAAAATAATGTTTAATTTCTTAATGAAAGTGAAAGTTTCACTTCTTAATAAAATCTCTACATTTTAATTAATATCTAAGCTGTAGCAAATAATGCTTTATTCATGCACATAAAACTGCATGTATGGATGAATATAGACATCAGCACTATACCTAGGTTCTTTACACTCTTTAACAAAAATCATCCTCACAACAACCCTGTGAGACAGCAAATTATTATCCCCATTTTTAGGCAGAAAAAAAGTTATGCAATTCCAAGCACATAGTTTTGTAAACCAAGTCCATATAATCTGTATATATGCAGCGATCGCATTATGTAAACTATAGCTGTCCAAGGGACTACATGCAGCCTGGGAGCAGTTAAGTTATGGTCCCCAGGCTTCCACCCCACTGCCACTTGCCCTACTGCTCCAGCTGCAACAGCAGCTAAGAGCCCTAGGCTCTCCGTTTCTTTTCCAGCTATTGTTTCCTGCCCCACCCCTCACATGGGGCACAAAGGGTGTGGCATGGAGGGGTTCAGGGCCACACAGGTGTGCAGTGTAGAGATGGGGCATCTGTAGGGTCCCAAAAAATCCTGACTTGCCGTGGCATATCATGCAGCACATGTGGCTCTTACTGGTGCAGCCTTCAGAGAATGTATCCCCCGACTACTTAGAACAGATGTCAGCAGCATTTGCGGGCAGAGTGCCAAAAACACCCTTAACCTTGACTTGGAAGAAGTTGGCATGCCAGGGTTGGATGGTGGGGGAGCCACAGGGGGCCCTACCCTTGTTGTGGCAATGCAGCCCTGGCCCCTTCCTGCTGTCTGCCCTGAGGCATGCATGCCAAGCAAAATGCCTTTGCGTGCCATGCTCTGGGCACCTGACTTTAGAAGTTAAGCAGCCCTGATATATACAAATGCAATCACCTCTAGTACTCCAGTATAATACACCATTCTTTTGGGCAGGAGAGAACAGAGAAAGAAGGAAAGATTTACCCCAAGCTCTGTATACAAAACTGTACATGAAGTCCTAAACATGGATTTTTTTAAAGCCATCATAGCAAGTATAATCTTCCCTTTTTGATACCTACAATATATAAGCATGGTCAGACACTGAAATTTTGGTCTTAAGTATCTTTCTGTGAAAGACAGATTTTGATTTTAAGTAGCTATCTGCTTCAGTAGCCCTAGTTATTGGTTAGTAGCCTAGATTTTTGGTACTCTTTACAGTCCTTCTCTCTTCTATTCCATGAAAGCTTCTTTAATCTAAAGCTATGAAAAACTTTAGAACGGGTCACTAAAACAGCTATAGGCACTAAGATAGACCTTACAAATTAGTTCAAACACAGACTGCATGCTCAAGATCTCTCCCCCCTCCCCCCCCCAAAGTAGTTAAGTCTGGAATCAAGGTTACCTCAGAACTTGTCCAAACACCACATCCAAAGGGCCATTCCCAATTACATGCTGACAAACTACAAAACTACAGTCCTCTTCCCCAAACACTTTACATCATGAATGGCACAAAACCGGGAGCTACAAAACCCCTGGGTTCTGTGCCAGTAAAGTTCATAGTACAGAAAGCATCTAAAATGAAAACTAAAAATTCCTTAGAATACAATACCAGGGCCAAAGCCAGATTAGAAGAACTGAGCCTAATGAAATATTAAATCACATAAAGGGATACTTGGCCACTTACAATGTCAGAGAGGGCAGCCAAAGTTAAAAGGATGTTAATTCTCCCCACTACCAGCCAAAAAGATTGTCTGAGAAGGCCATATTTTGGGCTTTTGTTCAATGATGAATGAAATGATGAAAACAAACTCTAAGAAGAGAAAGAAATTATACAAAAACTAAAGTTAAATAACTAAACCAGGATAATGTACTGTGGTTTGGCAAAGATAGCATCCAGACAAAAGAAACATGTCTTTTATTGCTAAAACGAGATACCAATATAGTGCCTGGACCAAGCACCCCAAAAAATCCCATCATACTGAACGGATGAAGCAAATAGGAAAATCTAAGGGGCAGAGGCCTAGAAAAGATTTAAAACCACATAACTAAGGGAAAAGCTTTGTTGACTAGACAGCAACACCATTCTTTCTAGACCCCATCAAAAGATTCCTCTCTGCTCAGTTTAGGTTCTATTTCTCAAAAATTGCCCAAAGTTTCAGTAAGCAGTTACTCTGTTGACATCAATAATTCCATTTCATAAACTGACTCTTTAAAGTAATGGGAGTGAGGGAATCTAAGGCATGCTGGAACCTGGGGGAGGGGTGGGCGGAGGAAGTGAAAGGGAAACTACCAATATGCTCCATAATTTACAGCAGGCAGTGGCAACATGGAGCCCCTGCATCCAGATGGCTTTGCCTATGTCTAGGAGAGCAGCAAGGAAATGTTCTGAGCAGCAAGAAGATGTTCTGGGACTGGGCAGCTGCAAGCTCCACCTGTGCCACTACCATTTCTCCCTGTTCCCTCCACAGCTTGCAAAGGGAGCACCCTTGCTGGTTTGAAGTGTCACAGTCAACAAACTGGAGGTAAACAAAATCAGAAATATGTTATATGGTTTAAGTCTTTTTATGATTCAAGTGTAGAAGCATGCTAGTTATCACATTCCCTTTTGTATGGTGCAAATCCTTGGAAAGTTTATACAGGTAGTCCTCAGACTTACGACACAGTTGGTTCCTGAAAACCACATCTTAAGTCTTAAGCAACTTGGAAGCAATGTTCTCAAAAGAAACAATGTTATAAATGGGGGATTGGTTCCTGAACCAAGGCCTGATACCCTTTTTTCACCAAAAATACCCCAAAATTTTGTACTCTATCAATTATAGATGAATAATATAGCTACATTATTGTATTTGTATTGTAAATAGGAATCATACTGATTTGGAAGGACTTCTTCAAGGTGACTTTGCTGGACTTTTTGAAAGGCTCTTGGTTGGACTTCTTGAAGGATTCTTGGCTGGAGTCTTCTCAGGAGTCTCGCTGCAGGATTTTCTGGAGTCTTGTCTGCTTTCTTAAAAAAAATGTCCAAGGAAGTTTGGACAGATGTTCTCCGGGGAGATGAGTGACACAGCGAACTTGTTCGCTGGTGTGGCATCATATCATATCAAGTGTTGTAAAGCCGGAACTGACATCATAAAGTTGAAACAGGGTGTCAATTTATAAAAGTTATAAGTGCAAAACATTGTAAGTCAAGGACTGCCTGTATTCCCAGTTGTCAGAAACAGCTTGCTCTCTGCAGATACATCTCCAGGTTCAATTCCATTTTCTCCTGGAGAAGAACAAAGAACCTTTTCAATTTAGCTGATCCAGCTTTCAGCTTGATAAAGACTGCCCAGCCTTGGGTAGCCTACTTCATAAAGAGCACTCATTTAAAGAACATCGGATAACATTCCGCTCAGTACATCAGGATCATGGCTTGTCGTGCTAGCCACCAGTTCCTGACGTCTACAGTGAGCACCTGATTTGTTTTCTGTAACTTGTGGATCAAATCCACCTTTTATGTTAAATTTTGTGTTGAAAACTTTAACATAAAAAGTAGATTGCACAATGGCCCAAGATCCCCAAACAGATCCATCACTCATGATTTATCTAAACTAGGACATGACACCCTCCCCCATTGTGAGGATAGAAGGGGAAGGTTCTGTGGAAGGGAGATTGAAGTTATTCAGAGGCTATGGACATAGTTTTTAACCACTTTTAAAGAGAGGGACAGCCACCCTTCCAAAGCATGCAACAGCTGTTATTATACAACTTTTGTGTCTGCATGCTCCTGTGGCATTACAATTTGGCTAAATCTCTGTAAAATAAAATTAGAATTGCAAGAGTTTTGTTACTCTTCTATCCCTGAAAAAAGTATGTAGGCATAACCCTTACAATTGTACTGATGTCAAATACAAGCTGTTACAATTGTTACATCCATTTACAACCTGTTGAGAGCTTGGACCAGCAGTACCTGGAACCAAAGAATGACTAAGGCTCTGACCATAGCCTGGAGAACACCATCTCAACACTTCTGTGCACAAACAGCGCTTTGTACCAGAATCCTTTTTTAATGTCTCTCATATATATGTAATTAATCTGATAAATGATATTACCAAACCAAAAAACCCACAAGACAAAAGTTTGATGTAGAAAGGCATTCATTTGAACTGTAAAGAATCTCCAGGAGTTTTGCAGCACCACAAAAACATGTTGGCATACACATACAGCCATTCAAGTGCCTAGTAATCCAGAGCAGGCTGAGATCCCAGTGACCCTCCCCCATCTTCCAGAGGTTACCAAGGAGAGCTGAACACAGAGAAAACCATCGACTGGCTGTCCGCCCAGTGACCACAATGACCCAACATCCCTCCTCCCACCAAACTTGCGCTAGGAGTCCAGAGTCATAGTTCGCTGGGTCAGTTTCCACTCCCAAAGGCTTAACAGTTATGCTCCATTACACTCCCAGCCTGGAATTGATCCATGCCACCTGCATGCTCTATGACTCCTGACCCAGCAGAACATGTGTATTGTACATTCATTGATATAAAGTCCAGGCCTGCCACCATTTCTTCAGCTCCTGTGTAGGCTGGTGCTGGCACACAGCCACATATGTCCTCAGGCTCTGCTCTCCTTTCCTGTCTCTCAATGACTACACAGCTGATGAGGATAATACCATACTGGGCATCATGCTAACTAGGCAACTTTGAGACCACTTACAAACCATATACTGACACTTTGGGGCATGCAACGAGATCATAGACTGCTGGGAGTGTATCACTCCAAGGACCTAGGATGACAAGCAGTGGCAGCAGAACTTCAGGATGCGCCAAACTACCTTTAAAAAAGTATCCATTAAGCTGCTCCCAACTTTCATGTGACAGGTCAATGGCAGAAGGGCATCTTTAACCACAGAGAAGCACATGATCATTGGAGCTCACAACCCCCAACAACTTCTGGTCCATTATCCATCTCTTTTTGGCATGTGCAATTCCACAGGGGAATAGGCAGTACAGGCAACTAGCCCTGCCAAATGACAAGAGGTTAGCAGCAGGTGGAGGGCACCACTGACCTTGCAGATGTTGTCATATAAGTGTGTTGGGCTTCTGTGCTACTGCAGGCCTGGAGGTACCATTTCCAGCCCCAGGCTTTGCATGATGAAAAAGCCTTGTATGAAGCACACGCTCCTCCCTACAGAGCCAGGTGCAGCACAACCTTTCATAAAATTAACATCTTGCAGGGCTCTGACATGGTCTCAGCTTCAGAAAAGGCTCTTACATCCCCTTTCCCATGGCATTTTCCAATTACAGCAGCCTGGAGCTGTGCTCAGCTGACCTCTGAGTATCTGCTTATGAACTCAAACACTCATGAGCTCTTGCTCAAAGCCCTTGCTGAGCCCAAAGATAAGGCTGGAGATGTGGATGGAACAGAAATAAATATTTGTAATGCACAATAAGAGGCTGAAAGGAAGATTTATGCTGTATTTTTTGGTGATGGTGCAGAAATGTCTGAGTGCAACTGCCAGTGCATTTCAGTTCAGAGACTCAGGAAAGACACTCACCCAACTTGGGTGGTACTTCTGGGAATGGTTTGAAATCTACTTCTAGGAAGGCTGGAAATGATTCTGTCTTGCTCACAGACAAAAGGAGTGCTGAACAGTAAGATGGCCTGGAGACGTGTGCTTTCAGCTCTGCCTCCCTGAGGCAGTAGAATTTGGCATCAAGTCAGATACCCTGGAGCCACATGGGTGATGAGGAGCAGAGCCTACCAGGATGCTGGAGGACCAAACAATACCCTGTAGCATCACACAACTATACAGACTATACATGGCATTAGTGCTGCCAAGAAGTTTCTACTGGAAGGGATAATACTTTGTAGAAGGTAAAAACATGGTGTAACAGCCATGAACTGTTTGAACGGGTATATTTAGCGCTACAAATGTAACGCCTGTCTATGGCCATAGTGTCTCATCACTACACTTATTTCTCGTCTCATGTGTTAAAATCTGGCTTTGTCCCCAGAGTCCAGCAGGGGTGACAGCCAGCACAAGGTCCAACAGAAACCAGAATATACATTCTAGTAGGGACACGGGTGGTGCAGGGTCTGGTGGGAGTGTCCAGCAGGGGCAGGGGGTAGGAGTGCAGCACTGGTTGCTGATGGCCATGCCTAATGAGGCCTAAAGGCCCAACTTCTGGTGTTGTCTGGTAGCCCAGGAGACCAGATACAAAATTCGACCCAGGGGCTTATATTTGACACCCCTGCCCTACATGATCATCATCCAACAGAGAATACCCAACATGCATGTAAACTGGAAACAAACATACCACGAATGAGCAGGATAATAATATGCCTTTGAAGAAAAGGCTGTGCTAAATTTCAGTGTTCTTATACAGCACCTACTACGGTATGTCAAAATAAGATTATGGAAAAGCTTTAAAATTTTAGGACTAGAGTTTTCAGAAATATACCAAAAAGTGCAACTGAAGTTTTTGAATTGTGGAATGTGGGTGTAATATTTAAACAGAATGCCAGCCTGGCTTCTAAAACTCAGTAGGTATGTTTCTTCTCTTCTGTCCAACCACAAGCCACCCTCCGAAACAAGCCATTTTATTTGACAAAAAGAAGGAACATGTTGCTTTTGGCATCACTACTGTCCCTTATTCACTTCTTTAAAAGTCTGCAATGACTACCATGGGGAAAAAAAAAAAAAAAAAAGACTAAAGACTAGACCTTATTGGTATAACTGTGCCAAGTAGTATGAGGACTCAACCCAGATGGCTAGAATGTTAGGCATTTCCTTTGCTACAGTATACAACTATATCCACTACCCAAAGGTCAAAAGAATATTTTAAATCTTCAATATTTTTAACCCTAGAGTGCATATTATCTTTGCCTTCCCAGAGCTATGTGCCAGTCCCAAGTATGTTTTACTAACATTTAACAGGATGAATTCATTTGGTTTTAGAAGTGGAGACTGGCACGCACTCATTTGACAAGTCATTTAAAATTCCAGCACCTTAAATTAATGCAGATCAGTCTGTCACCATGACAACAGCTTTTGCATGTGTAGAGAACTCACATTTACAAATCCATCCCTAAGCCCACTTGACTATAAAAGATCATTATTTGTTTTCTTCCCAACAGATTTTGTAGCTCTTAACACTAAAAGTATTTAGTTTTCTGGGCTGAAAGTTTAAGTTAGCATGATCTAAATACAGGTTTTACTGTGCTAAGTTGTCAAATATCTAGTTAGAAACCATTTAAAATTCTGTGACTCTAGTTTTTTTCTTGCTACTATGACACACTTCATAAACAAGGAAAAATTTGGTCATTAGGATTGCAAAGGTAAAGAGAAACTCTTAAATGAGATATATCTGAACTCAGTACTACCATCAGCATTAATCAACACTACAGAAAAACTGGGATAATTCAGGACAGTAGCTGGAAGAACAAAAAGTTGGAGTTTATGATGGGAGAAGCCAGCTCTATTACAGTGCTGAAACAGAACACAAACTCAGATTTTCTCCATGGGATCTTGAGCAGGCCTCTTATGGCAGTGTGCCTCGACTCTTCAGCTATAACATGGGAACAATGCTTACTTTCTCTTAACTTGTCTTTTCTTATCTATTTGGACTGTAAACTTCCAGGACAAGACCAACTGATCTGCTATATTTGCATGTTCCTTAACACAATTAAGGCCTTGATCTTAATAAGAACATACTGAATTCAGCCCACCTACCCAGCACCTCTGACTGGCCAAGGGGCCCAACCCCCACCACTGATTAGCGGCAAGGACTGACTATCATGCATCCCATGCCCTTCGGCACCACTGGTGAAGAAAAGCGGAGCCTCATGACAGGCAGCCCTCGCAGTCAGTCAGCGGCAAGAGACAGGATGGCAACCATCTTGTTGGCAGCCCTTGGAGTGGCCAGACCTCCCTCCCTACTCTCCCACATGGCGGGCTGCCACAGTGCCCTGAGGGAGCCAGAATTTTCTTTTCAGGATGCTTTTTAAAATTATGAGACATGGTAATACATACAGTAAAACTATTCACTGAACGTAATTTAAAATAGCACTTCTACTAACTTAAATACACAAGAAGATGACAGATTTCTGATCCTGCAAATATTTACTCCCTCCGAAC
Source organism: Crocodylus siamensis (assembly GCF_052110815.1). Classification (NCBI taxonomy): domain Eukaryota; kingdom Metazoa; phylum Chordata; order Crocodylia; family Crocodylidae; genus Crocodylus; species Crocodylus siamensis. Next base: position 150,028,914 of record NC_143395.1, on the reverse strand, counting down.
AGAAAACTGAAGAAAGTAAGTGAGAACTGACGAACCACTTAAGTGCATGATAAAGACATACTTCCAAATCTAAATATACTTCTTGTATAAATTAAGTTGAACCAACACAGTGAGTTTGGGCAGCAAGAACACTTGTTGATGAGAAAAAAAAAAGTCTACTACTTTCCTGTAGGAAAGATCTCCTGTGCATAACACTGAAGTTCTCAGGAGGATGCCCAGAAATTTCAGAGAGTCCTGGGAGTCCATATAACTATTTGCTCTACCTTTCAATACAGAGTTTGAAACCTGGTGGGACCTTCCTCAGTTTCTTTTACATTTTTTCTGAGGCACTCAAATCTTAAATCAGCTTTCCACGGCTAGATTACTGTACCAGAAACACAAAAGAAAATGATGGTAAAGCCTTAAAAATACACAGATTCTGGCTAGGTTCCCTATTCAAAGACTGAGGTGTATTTCTCCCACAAACGGTTGGTTTGAAGGCATGATGCTACTACTTCTTGCTATGTCTATACTGCCTCCCTGCTGAGTCTGAAACTTACCCCTGAAGAACAAGGTCCTACCCAATAGATCCTGTTTCATATGCACTGAGGCCTGGAAATTAGCCAGAGTAGGTAGGTTAGAGAGGGTCCTGAGCCATGCCAGTTGGTTCAACTTAATTTATGCAAGGTAGACGTTATATACCTAAACTTCCAAAAGGCTTCTGATCTAGTATCCCACGATATCCTTGTGGGAAAACTGGAAGATTGTGGGCTCAGCTGCTCAACAGTTCAGTGGGTGGGAAACTGGCTACAGGGTAGGACCCAGAGAGTTCTCATAAATGGATCTGTGTTGTCCTGGTGGAAAGTGGCCAGTGGTGTCCCTCAGGGGTCTGTGCTTAGACTGGTGCTTTTCAACATGTTTATCCATGATTTGGCTGGCCAAGTTTACAGATGACACCAAGACATCGGGCCGTGTAGCCACGCTAGAAGGTAGATTGCTGATACAGGCGGACCTGGACAGACTCGAGAGTTAGGCAGACCAGAACCAGATGAAATTTAACACTTCCAAGTGTAAGGTGCTCCATCTCGGGAAAAAAAACCCTCAACATACATACAGGCTTGGAGGCAACAGCCTGACTAGCACCACAGCTGAAAGGGACCTAGGAATAATGATTGACCATAGCATGAATATGAGCCGTCAGTGCAATGCGGTGGCCAGCAGGGCAAACAACACGCTGGCATGCATCAACCAATGGATCTTGTGTAAAACTAAGGGAAGTGATGCTCCCACTGTACTCAGCACTGGGGAGAACACACTTGGGAGTACTATGTCCAGTTCTGAGCATCGCCCTTCAGTAAGGACATAGAAAAACTTGAGAGGTTCCAGAAAAAAGCCACCCATATGATCAAGGACTTGCAAGGCAAGCCATACAAGAAAAGCTGGGGGACGTGTGCCTCTTTAGCCTAAAGAAACGAAGGTTGAGAGTGGACTTGATAGCAGCTTACCACTATATCAGAAGAGTACATCAGGATCTCAGTGAACAACTGTTCACTAGGGCATCCCTGGGGAAGACCAGGACCAATGGATATAAACTCCTGGAAGGCCACTTCAGGCTTAATACCAGGAAAAATTCCTTCACAGTCAGGGTGTCCAGACTGTGGAATAAACTCCCTCCAGGGGTGATACAGTCACCTACCCTGGAGGTTTTCAAGAGGAGACTGGACAGTCACTTCACTAGGGTCACTTGACCTCAGTTGTCTTCCTGCCTAGAGCAGGAGGGCTGGACCCAATGACCTGCAAGGTCCCTCCCAGCCCCTAACAATCTATGAATTGAGGCAATATAAAAGTTTTGCTCTAAATTTAGACAGTTTGTCACCTCTCATTTTTATTCCTTTTAGATCTATTTTAATATCAAGCTTTAGAGTTCTGATCATAGTTGTGCTTAATCAGAGCACTGAACTCATCACAGTTTTCCACTACTAAAAAAGGGAAGAAAGAAAAGTAGAAAAATATTAGGAACAATAGCTGCAGGATTAGTTTCAACAGCATTTAAGTGTCTGTATTAGAAAAGATAATACTACAGAAAACTATTCCACAGTTACAGTATTTAAAACAATTTTTAAACTTCAGTACAGAACTATTGTTTTTTGTCATGTTTGCTATGTTGATCTTCTCTCTCCAGCAAATAATACATGCTTCTAATGTAACAGATTTGCCAAACCTTAAATTTAGTGTTATGAAGGGGCAGGGGGAAGAAAGAAATAAGGAATAAAAGTTGGCCATGAAGACACACAGACTCTTTTTCCCTTTCAAGTTTAGTGGCTGGTAACTATGGAACATCTGCTTTAGAGGATATGCCTGCTTACTTTACTTAATTAGTTTAAGTGAGACTTCTGTACTACAACCAATAAATAGCAGTTCTGAATCATAGAAAATTAGGGTTAGAAGGTGTTGGCACTGGATTTATGACCCAGGCAGACCCAAAACCATCAGACTGATCACAACCTCCCCATTTGATAACAGGCAAAATTTTACTGATACACAGTGATAGCAGAATAATGCAAACAATTCTATATCTACCAGTCCTAGAGCTGTCCTCAGAGGGAAGGTACAACTGGCCAGTATGCAAGCTTCACCCTGAGACACTCTCTTGAACGTCAGATGTCAGCAGCCTGGAGGTCAGAGGCCGAGGCCCACTCTCACTGTCCGTGGTGGCCCTCAGGTTCCCCTCTCGGGGACCCTTTGCTGCTCTAAAATCCCTCCTTTTGTATCCTTTTCTCCTCCTGTGATGACTTTTCATCTTAGGCATCACTAATTGGCCTCTCTGTGATGTCATACTGTCCACATTCTGTCCTGTCAGCATATTCCTTTGTTTCACATGCACACATCCTAATTTGGGCTTTACCAGTCTTCTCCTAATTTGGTCTGTTCCCCAAAACCAAAAATACCAAGGGCCCTGCAGTTGGGTACTGTGACTTGGTGCCACCTTATCTTATGTCATGGAACAGTATGGTACATGTCTTGAATTTCCCAGCCTGTTTGTCTACTCGCTGCTTTCCTGATCAGATACAGCAGGCCTTGAGGAAACTTTGTCACAAATAGGCTTTTTAGAAATCAATTAACCCTTGCTGTTGCCCTGGACCATTATTCTAATACATATTTACATTACCTATAAGCCAGTTCCCAAAAGCAAACCTCTAAATATAATTTTCTAGCCATCAGAAAGGACCTAAGGAGGTTACCTAGTCTAACCCCCTGCTCAAACCAGGACCATCCCCATCTTAAAAACCTCCAAGGATGGAGGTTCCACAACTTCTCTGAGTAAGTGTTCCCAATGCTTTACTACCCTGATAAGGAGAAAGGCTGTCTTAATATTTAACCTAAACCTCCCTTGCTGCAACTTGCAACCATTGCTGCTTGTTCTGTCATCTGTCACAATTCTCCCTCCAGATTCACTCTTTTAACAGCAGTTGCTGACTATTTGTTAGACTATACCAGGAGTTTATCAGGATTATTAGTGAGCAAGCAAACCATTAATTTCTAGAAAGTAAAAAAGAAATAAAACTGATGGAATGACACTCATTCATCACAAGCAAAGACAAAATCTGGACAATTATACTTATGCTACTGAAACAAATACAGTTTACACAGTGTTACTAATTAAAGACTGGACTAAAACACATCTGCTTGGCAAAATGCTATGCAAGATATTTTGATTTGGCAAAAATCAAAATGTTTTGTCAAAATTAAACTGTCTCTTGTAAATTTCTTCCAGAAGTCAAGGAAAACCTCATCAAAAAGACTGGTCAGTTTTCTGCCAACTCATAACTAACTCCTCATCTGAATATTGGCTTTCCCCAGGCATACTGTATGGAAGCTAATGCCATAGCCCCTTTTATAGTGACTTTTAATTTTTCCACCCCCATTCTAAATCTGAATGAAACCAAATTTAAAAATCTTCTGTGAAACTTAATACCCATCTCTACAAAACTCTGGATTAAACTGACTGAAATAAGAAACAGATTTGAATGCTAGTGATAACATAATTGGAGCTTTTTTTATTATTATTATTGTTTGCATATCATTCTCTAAAAAGATTTTAAAAATTACCTGCTTACCCAAATCCAAGACAACCTGGAATTTAAGACAACCCCCAAGCATTAGATTCTATACACAAAAAGATAAGTTTATTATAATTTTCCAGGTATAAAATCTAATTATTGGAAGAATGTCTTAAATTTGTTCCTTCACTGCTGTAGCAGGAAGAGCAGTGACAGGGGGCCAGAACCCCACCCCTTGTCCTCCCATTCCTACCACGAACCTGCTTCTCCATGCCTGCCCCCCACTCCCTATCTTCCCCCACCCCCTGCTCCCCCATTCTCTTCCCCCAGTGCCTGCCAACCTACATCCTTCTGCTACAGATCTGCTACTTCAGGATGATCAGCCACAGTGGTAGCCCCAGCCTAGTCTGGCCAGGGAGTAGCAGCAGCAGCAGCAGCAGCAGCAGCAGAGCTAGAACTGGAGCCCATGCAGAAGGTGAGAGAGAAGGGGGCAGGTTGGGAACAGGTGAGCAGGGGGTGGGGAGGCAGGAACAGGCATGGGAAGGCAAGGGTTAGGGTGCAGGCTACAGGTTTCCCACCCATCCCATACCCCCTAGCCTCATGCTCCCTCACCCACCAAATAAGCCATTCCACCCTGGGACAGGCGGCACTTGAGCTATGGCTTCAGCTCTGAGCCAAAGCCAGAACTGAGCAACCACCTGCCCAGAGCTGGTACTCAAATCCAAGACAAGGCTCCCCACCCCACAATGCTAATTGAGGGAAAAGCTTTATCTTGGATTACAGCAAAAACAGTAACATCTAAACTCACACAGTATTAAAAGGCTTAACAGTTGAAAAACAAGTTAAAAACATTCCAAGCTAGTTTAAGCAAACTTAGTGAAGCCTCCTCACTAGTATTTGTCACAATATAAGCCAATGAATTGATCCTACTATATATCAATATTAAACTTCACACCATTTTCTCTGAACTTGATTAAACATGCAACGTATTTGCTCACACTACCATCACTGCTATACTTTTCCAAAAGGTCACTTTGTAAATGGGAAATCCTCATCTATATATATTACATATTTAAATAAAATCTAACTTGACAGCCTTGGCCCTGAATGGAAGGAGGAGCCAAGCAACACATGCAACACCCAATACCCAAAAGGTGCCATCCCAATATTCAGCCCACACAATAACCTCCATTTAACTTCACAATCGCCAGCCAGGTTTTACTTTCTGTCAAGCACAGTGAGCACATTAGATTCTGCAAGGAGAGAATCACTTCCTTAAATATCTGCTACTTGTCACTGCCTATGGTGGGGAGACACATGGTCATGGAGATAGGAAAGCTAGGTGTGACTGGGAAGGTCAGGAGACTTAAGAATTGCTTGAACAACTTTGGAAGTGATCCATCACAGTAATTTACACCAGGGAAGAGGTCTTTTATGAGATAACGTATGGCATCTTTATAGAAGCACTTCAGTTTCAGATGCTAGAGGTTTCCAAATAAGAGCTTAAACTACTAGTAGAAAGAGGGTATGACTGTCTTTTATCTCAGTAGGGTGGTTAACTGAAATTAAATTATGTACTGAATAGCTACAGCATTTTACAACTAAATTACATTGTAAATTAATATTACAACTAATTTTAAAAAGAATGTGCTTATCCTGCAATCCTAACCCAGACAGTGAATTCTAAGTAGCTTAGAAGTCCAACTGTCTGATGGCCAATTGCTTGCATTTCCAGCTATACACAAGACATCATCTAGAAATACAGAAAGGACAAGGAACTACACTGCCCAAGGAATACAGAATGCATTTATCTTGGGAAACGCAGCTAAACTGTATAAATTTAATGATACAATTACAAATACTTGTGCAGTTCTGCTGTACTGAAGGATGAGTCCTTGTGCAAAGTAGTAAATTAAGATCATATTTTCATTACTAATCTAATGTCAAAACCTAACATCTACTTGAGAATACTGACACAAGTAAAGTGCAGAAAGTATACGCATAGCCATTCAAAATTCATTACTACTTTTAAACGACACTATTCCTTCCTCAGACTCTAGAGCTGTGTATGCATAATACTAATAGAAGTTTAAAAACTACTATTACATTTTTTCTCCATATTTCAGGTTAGGTTTTTGTCTTCAAGCAGCTCCCACTTTAGTTAACAAGCAAAATAAGCACATTCAAGGATACAATTTGGTCCTTTGACAGAATCTCATTCCTGTATTGAAAATACAGGCTAAATTTTAGTCAAACAATTTAAGTTACTTGAGCAAAGCACACATGAATGGGGTGCAGAGAACACAAAATTTTACAGGGTAAAAAAGAGAATTTCAATATACTCATATAATTCAATAAACCACATTTTATTTATTTTGTTAAAATTCTTCAAATAGTAGCTACCTTTAAGACCATACAAATCACGTTGCAGTTCAAAAGAAAAACACTGAGAGTTACTAGTAAACTGAACACAAATATTTAGAATAAAATTGCCTTCTCACATTTGTTGTTCTAAAACTGGTCTAACAGGTAAGGCAACATTTGTCTATACTAAGTTATTCAAGTACATGTGAAAATAATGAAATGTAAAAAGATTGTTAAAATAACTTCAGTCACCTTAAACTGACAAACTACAAGAATTCCAAAAGTAAGAGTTTTTTATTTGGCGGGAGGGCTTGAGAGCAGGAGGGGGGAAGGTGGGGATGGGTTAGGAAAGGTACACAGAGGAATCCTCATTTTATAACAACCTTTTGTTTTGATAATTATAAGCAATTTAAGGGCATTAAAAGCAAGTTTTGTGTCCAAATCAAGAAGAGCAGAAAAGATTATATCTGCTCTTGGGGACAATTTGACCACAATTCCCACCAAAAATCATCATGGGAACTTTATTTGACCATCTGCACAAATTCTGAGAACATTTCAATATTATTTAAATATTTATTTAAATAGTTGATGTTTTCTGTACAGTAGAACCTGACTCATTTGTTTCCAGGTAGTTTGCAACCTGCTCAATTTGTGATGGGTTGTTGTTGATGTGATGTGCTGCTGCTCAGCTACTTGTTGTACCTTTTACTTGTTGTACCTTTTACTTCAAAGGGCATTACATCTTCAATCATGAAGAACCCCTCAGGGAGACCTGTGTAGCTGTTTACTATGACTGTTTACTTCACAAACCTCCATCTTTACAGGAGGTAAGGAAACTAACCCTACAAAGTATCCCGGTTCTACTGTATTATTAGTATTCAGGCATATTTAACTTAAGGATGCTAGACATTACTTTACACCTGGCAACATTCACACTACTGTCTGAATATTACTGAACTAATCCTTTCCAAACCTTTGTACTACACAAGTGCCTAGAAACCCAAAACAGGATTAGTATCCACTGTGCTCAACTCATACAGCAAGATCTTACAATCTAAAGCAATGCATTTGAGGAAGTTATTTTTTTTCCTTTGGATCATAGTAAAACTGCTGGAGGATAAGAACATAAGAATTGTCATGTACTGGTTTGGATCAATGGTACATCTTGCCTAGTTGACACAGTGGCAGAGAGTGGATGCTGAAAGGGAGAGTGAACTGGGTATGACCAGGGTTTTTCCCCCGCACTGTTCCTCTCTCCCTTGCAGCCTCCATCCAGCAGTTAAGGTCTAGGATACACCAAAATACTACTTTGCAAATCGCTCAACTCAACTGGGTACTCAGTGCAGATGTGAATGAGCTTTGAGGAATTCACTAATTATACTCAGTGAAAGATGTGCTTTTCAATAATTTCAGCAGTTACATCCCACTAAGCCCCTAAATGCTTAAAAGAAAGGAGGGACAGCTTATCTTCCAAAACACTGAACTTCATTTAATATCTTACAAAGTGATATTTGAAAAGCTACCTGATTTTTCTTAAGTTTGCATGCTTGGTTTGGTTCCTTACTAGACTAGGATTCTAAAGCATTCTCCATCCACTGACAAGATGTCAGTCTCACAGCTGTCAGAACAAACTGCCATCAAAAGAGCTCTCCTCCTAAAGCTGAACAGGGCCAAAGTTTCTGCCCTGTGTTCAAGAACACAGCTATTAAACAGTCAGGGACGCATCATCAAACTAGTTGTGATGGACATCAGGGAGGGTACAACACGGAACAGTCTAGCAATAATATGCTCTCCCTCTGAAGCCCTGTTGGAGACGGGCCTATTTGTTGTGCAAAGGACAGTCCACCAAGAGAACCATTTCCCTCCTTCAATCAAGGAAGCCATAAGAAACACAACCAGTGATTGCAAGGACAAAAAAAAATAATAAAAAAAAATAAAGAAATAGGCACAGGATTGTGGGTCATAGGTTGATAACAAGTATTCTAAGGGGAGACACTGAGTAGATAACACCAGCCAGCACCCACTGCCCGTGAAATGTGTCCAAGGAATAAGTGGATGCCACCCAATGAACCTGGCCTGCCTAGAGGAGTGACAGAAAAATGGCCCCACAATTGCTCAGATTCCCCCTGGCCAGAGCCTCCTTCCTGGTCTGGTAGACATCAAGTTTATCCAGAGACAGGAGGAGGTTGACCAGGAGATCCTGAAACTTGATTGGGTGTAAAAAAGGGGTAGAGAGAGAAGCTCAGCCAGAACATCAGGAGACAAGTTCCTGAGGAGGCAGTAGAGATGCTGTAGCCTGGCATACACAACGTAGGCACTTGCCAGGATCTCCTTCTACTGACAGAAGTGGTATCGGTGAAGCATGCCAGATGCATGTCTGCAGAGCTCTGTGCAGAAGCCACAAGCTTAGGTCCCCACTGGCTCAAAAGATCAAGATGGAATACAGGCTGGCTCACTGGAAACCCACACCCTTGCCAAGGGTGTCCTGTCATTTGGTGTCTCATTGGAACACGAAGACAGGATGGTGGAGCCTGCAAAGCATAAGCATCTGTCACAGACAGGATAGTGGACTAGATCAGAGGTGCTCAACCTCCAGCTCAGAAAGACTGGCATCTGGCCACGGGGCACACTGAGTCAAGAAATTTGACAGTAGAGGACCAGTGGCAGTTAATACCGTTACCCATCCCCACTACCAAAATCCCCAAGCCCTGCAACCCTCTCCCTACATGGCCATACACCCTTCCCTCTGTGCAGCTTGTTCAGGGCCAGCTCATGCCCTCTTCTCTCCTCCCCCCAACCAGTCTGGACCATATTCCCTCCCCCACACCCTGGGAGGGCTGGACCATGCCCCCCTTCATCCTTCAGGACTGGGCAAGACCCTTTCCCCTTAGGGCTGAATCAGGGCTGCCCCCTTGCCCCTGCAGTGCTTGGTTAGGACAGGGTCATGCCCCATTTCCCCCCGTGCAGCTGGATCAGGGCTGGACTGCCCCCCACCATGTGGCCAGATGGGGTCCCGTTATCCTGCCTCAGGCACCAGAATGGGTCCATTGGCCAGATCCAGTCTCTAGAGGAACCAGACACTGCCCATGTGGCCTGCTGGACAAAAAGGTTGAACACTACTGAGCTAGGTGGATCGCTGGTTTAATCCAGTATGGCACTTACATTCTTAATTCCTGCAGAACATCAAACCAGTGATCCATCTAGCCCAGTATCCTTCCCAACAATAAACCATTCCCTGATGATTTAAAGAAAGGGGGAAAGAAATCCTACAGTAGACAGTAAACTTATACTGATGATACTTTCACCTAGCCTGAGAAATTTATTCTGAATGTTTCAAACTGTTAGGTTTGAAAAGCTCTGGTAACCCCATACTTTGCAGCAAGAACGTGAAATTCAGTGCAGGTTTTGTTTCATGAATGTGCCTGTTTCTAATATGAAAAAAATGCCCATTTGACCAAGTTATAAGACTGAAAACTTAGGTATTCACTTAGTATGCTCAAATTCTCATAATCTGTAATGCTGAACAGACAGCTAATGTGCCATCCCGGTAGAGTGTACCCCATCCCTCACACTCTTCCTTACAACTTGACTAAAGATGCTATTCCCATGCACCAGGCCAGAGGCTATCCTGCTAAGTCAGACTTCTCTAGTTAAAGAACACTTCAGGCCAGGGTGGGCCTGGGCACTAGAACTGAAACCTGACAGTCTTGCTCTCAGTGGGCATCTATACTCACGCCCCAGAGTGGAGGGGGTGCTCTAATTAAAGCGCCGGCAGCATCACATATATTCAGCATCCCATGCTTCAGAATGGCAGCAGGGGCACATTAACTAAAGCTCAACAAACTTTAGTTAAAGCACCCCTGCTGCCATTTTGAAACATAGGGACGCTGAATACACATGGTGTGGAGGCTGCTGGAGCATGCTAATTAGCATGATGTGCTAATTAGTACATGTTGGAGCAGAGCTCCATCACATGTGTAGGTGCCCAATGCCACTACTGCTGCCACTCAGGCAGGCCAGAGAAAGTGTAAGCTATTTCATTTGATTATAAAAGAATTAGCTAAATTGGGGAAGACCTGGAACAATGAGACAGTAAAAGGAGAGACTATTACTAGGAAGCAGTGCATGGGGGAAGGGGAAAGGAGGATCAGCTGCAGAACTGGGAACATGGAACAGAGACTGTTTGGGTAAGGGAGATCAAGAACTTCTGCAGAGATCCTGAATTAAAAGAATACAACCTGGGGGAGAAAATGAAGTAGAGACTAGGCCTAGTTAAGGAAAGATAATGTGACTGAGACAGAGCCAGGTAAAAAAGAAGGTAGACACGCGTGCGCACACACATACAATGGAATTCACAATTCTTGGGTCTCACCATTCTTCCACTTTCAACAGATATCTGTGTAGCAAAATGCGTGGGTCAAGTCCCTATTGTGCTGAAATGGAAAAATGTAGCCTATAATGCATTCATAATGACATTATGCATAGCATCAGGTTTTTCAAGCTCTAAGAACCTACATAAAAAGAACACCAAGGAAGCAAAAGTTACACATTTAGCAGCTAGGAACTATTAAAAGTCAAGTTGGCTGTGCAACTTTAATTCATCCCCTCCTCATCAATATGTATTTTAATATTCTTTAGTTACATGATCACACTTTTCCAGTGTCTGCCTCATTTCTGACAAGATGAATTAGGGTTGTGCAGTAAGAGAGACTGCATCCTGTAAAACAACTCACTTGTTGAGAAAATTGGAGATCTGTACTTGAAGAAAAGGAATGCAGGGGTAGAAAGGATGATCTCACTGCTGCGGCAGCTGAATGCTGATCTGGAAGACTAGAGATTCTCTCTACCTCTGCCAAAAGAGTTCTTATATGGTATTAGTCAAGTCACTTAAACCAGATGGTTGCCACATTCTTCACTTTCTGAATTCCCAATTTGAGATCCTGAATCCAATTTATGGAAGTGCTGAACACCCACTGAGAGAACTCATTCGTCCATATCTGTGGCCTGAATGGAGGTCATACCCTTATTAGGTACATATAAATGACTTGCACAGAAACAGCAACATGTCCCTCCCAAGTCCCCGAGTGGCTCTCCAAAGACCAGCACAGTAATCCTGAGTCCCTGCCTAGTTCTTGCCCAGTCCCATCTCCTGTCCCTGTCTGGTTTCTGCTCAGTAATGTCCCCTGTTCCTGTTCACCTCAGGCTTCTCATCCACAGATTTTACTTAGATTATGGACCTTTGCCTAGTATACCAGCTCCTGCCTCAGGCTCTCAACCTTTAGACTGGTGACCAAGATAGTCAGCTTGACTATTGGACCAGACTGCCTGCACTCTAGTCCTGACAAAACTGCAACCAGTATCAATGGAATCCATGTTTTAAACATTAAATTCTATATATAATACTATGTACTGGGGGGGGGGGAAGAAGAAGGGGGGCAGAAACCAGGTCCTAACCTGGGCACCCAAGTTTAAAGGACACTTTTGAACTTAAAATTGCCATTTGCCTCAGCTCTCATTAACAAAAAAGGCAGGGGGAGGGAAAGGAAATAACGCCTTCCTTCACAAAAGTGTTGTTAATTTGTCATGTTTATGAAGCACTCAGTACTACAGTGAGAATTATAGAAAAGCAGATGAGAAAATAATTCTCTCTATACAGCAAGGTCTGAATAGCGTGCAGTAAATAAAACCTGAAAACACATATAATCTTGTACAAAAAGACTAAAACAAAACACCAAATAACAGTTCATTAAGCATAGTCCATCCTGAACACTCAATGTAGTAGGGGCCCTGTGGAAGTCTGACATGTGATTTTATTAAGAGACTTTTATCTTAGTGAAAACAGATAAGAGAACAACTTAAGCAGGTGTATCAAACATATGGCTGTGGTCTGGACCAGCCCGTAGAGCCCCATCATCCAGCATGAAATGCTGTCCCTGGGTCTAATCAGACCCAGATAGGTCACAACCTGAGCCCATGGCACAGAGCTGGTCCACGGGCTGAATCTGGCCCATGGACCCCTCCCCACTTTCCTCCCCCTCCCTCACTATCCCCCTTCTGCTACTCCAGCCAGTCTGGGACCTGTGCCACATCCAGCACAGATCCCAGAGCAGCCAGAATAGGAGCCACATGCACTGCAGTCCTGCCAGAAAGGCAGCCACTCTGCAAATGGTGGCAGCCCCTGCCAATCTGCTCCATATGTGGCACCTGCTCTGGGACAAGTGCCACATGTAGTACAGGTCCTGGACTGGCTGAAGCAGCTGCAAAATGAGGTATGCTGAGGGAAGGGGTGGGGGAGGCTTCCATGAGCATGATCCAGCCCACAGCCCAGCCTCACACCACTCATCCAGCCCACGGAGCCAGATGACTTTGACAACCCTGACAAAGGTTTCACAAGCAACCACGATTTTAGTAGTTCCTAGTTTGGGTCCAAAATTTTGCAACATTACTGCTCTTTTAACACAGCTGTTTAATCATCTATATGAAGCTTTGTAGATTTCTATTTAAAACTCAAACTTAGTCTCCGTCATATATTTTAGCAGCGAATTCCACGGGCTAATTATGCATCACCTAAGTAAATGCAACAAATCTCACCAAGCCCTTTGCAATTGTGTCTAACAAACAAGCTAAAGGAGTCGCATGTACAAAGTTAGTATTCCACAAGACCCTGAAAACTTGAAATATATCTGAGCATAAGTATCCCCTCCTTTCCAAGGCTACCATGCACAAAATTAATTCTAATTAAATCTGAACCAAAGGATTCTGTAGTTTTTTTGTTTCTTTGTTCAACATAAAGCTAAATACTGTCTCCTCCCTACCTTAGGTCTTCCATAATACCAATTACAGAGATAATATATATGTTTAGTGACTGAGAAGTAAGAATTCTTGAAATTTGTCACGTACCTATCTTCTTATGCAGTCACATTTGAATCCTAATCTTGCCATACAAATCCTACTCTGATGGGCCACACCAGTGTGATCTCTACTTTGCGCTTAGTTACTTCTATTTTAAGCAAATACACACTTAAGTACCTGTTTTAACAACTACAGGAATCAAATTTAACTCTGAAGAGTTCCATCAAGAAATACTTCTTACATAAGAAATTTTCAGACTTGATCAAAATTTTAAATAACCCCAGCCATGTCTTCATAAGCCATGTGTTATTCCATTTGAGCAGTTAACATGCAGATGACCATGTCTGAAGCAGTGGCTTTTCCTTCGGTAGCAGCTTTAATTTAAGCAAAGATTCTGACAGTTTCTTAATTAGGGAAAGGCAAAATGTTCAGTTCAAATTTTTAGCTAAGTGAAACTTTAAAATCTTGTCCTCCAGAGTTTTTGTATCATTCTAACTATGGTTCTTAGCACATGTAGTTAGATCAGTACAACCCCACAGTGTACTTATCAATATAACTGTAAATATACAAGAATAAGCTATACTGTTATAAGCATCTTTATAACAACATAACTTCAAATTTTGAAATAGCATAACATCATCACTTCCTTACAAAATCTGGATGTAGATCTAGTCTGAGAGAATAACAGGTATGTTGTCTCCAAAGTACAAGACAGTAAAGAAATTATCATTCAAATCTGAGATATACATTACATGATTTGTCTTTAATTTTTTCAAAATTCAGAACCTGGAGTGTTACAGATACCAACTAGCAGCTTGAACAAAAACTATTAAGTCCTAGTCTTGACTCTGACAAGACACTTCCACTAGTCTTGGAAACAGATTGAAGGTGCAACGTGGCCATCTAATAAAACTGAACTGACTACCTAACAGAAGCATTCTGAGGGCTACAGTTTTAAGCATAAAAAAATTTAAAAAAAAAAAAATCAATGCCCATTACAAAAAGGTACTTACAGCTAGATTATTGCTATTTCTAGGAGGAAAGAAATATAGCACATATATTATAAAGCTTCCAGTGACAGCTTATCATGAGTAATTTGTTTCCATCCAATTCAGCCCATATGTACTTTTCTTGTGTGCTTTGTTCTGCTTGTGACATACTTCAAGTACAAAACTATAGGGAAAATTCTTTGAAGCAACGTTAAATGATTTAAGTGGTTTTTGTTCTCCTGTTTGTTACAAACACCAAATACTTTGAAGACGTAAGAAATAGTCAAGATTCATTCCTGGACACCAAAAGCCTTGTTAAAGTAAATGACATTCCCATAAAATAACAAACCTTAAATGTGGTTTCTATTAGGAGGTACCTGCTAGACTCCTAACAGTTGTTGACTGTTGATATCTAAGTACTAACATTGCACTGCACTGCACAGCGTGACTTACATTACCCATGCCTTTTCACATATTAGACTTATTTCTTCTCAATTTAGTAGCAGAGAAGAAAAGGAAAAGAAAAGAAAAGGCCATTCACAACAGTTTTTTCTTGAAGAATGATAGAGCACAATTAAAATTATAGCAGTACCCACATAGATCTCACTATAGCAAAACTGCAAGCTAAAGCAGCAAAACAATATATAAGCAAATTGGTTTTAGCTCACACAATAAAGAAACACAATATGGAGTATTACTTGTTACCTTATTAGGTAAATAAAGGCTGTATTAGGCATACTTTCCTCTATAGCTAGGACTGGAACCACAAGATATCTTATACCTCTTGACTGGGTTTAACAGATCAAATCTGGCATAGACTCATTTAGGTTTTTCAACTAAATTCTTCCATGTTTTTCTAATTTGGACTTTGCAAACTTTAACAGGTTTTTCAAGTTACTATGATATTCCATGACTTAGTTCATAGTTCTCAAGCAATCACTTCAGCAGTTCTCTTAACACACTTTCTTGACCAAAATTTATTAATTTATTTAAACCACTATCACACTCAAACCAATATGACTAGCCTTATTAGCATTAGTTTTAAACTTCATTCAATTATTTCTTGTTTGTCAATTGCTGTTGAACTGGATTCACTTGTTCATAGACTTAGGGTAATATCCTTGCAAGTTCTTAGAATGTATTGGAAAACAAACAGTATGACAAAGTCAAGTCACATTACCAGCTCTTCAGACCACCATGTTTTCAATGCCAGTTGAAAAACAGTTTTAAAGTACAATATGAGAGTATGATTACAAAGCTGATAACAAATCTGTCCCAAACATATCCAAGCAGCATATAATGTACCAAAATAATAAGTTCTCTGAAACTAGATACATGATTCCTCTAGCTTATTTCAGATCCAACTGTTCTGTATGCTTATGCATGTAAGAGACAACAAGGAATTTGAGACATTATGTACTTCTGCAGAGACAGATGCAGCAGGTCAGAGTCCATCAAACTTTATGAGTCAAGTCCACAAAAAAATCCTAAACTTTTCTGATCTTATTTTTTATCTGTGTTATTGAAACATATTTATTCATAGATTCATCATTTAAATATCATATTAGTTCAACAAGTAACTTTATCACAACTCTCAAAATATATGAAGCAGCACAAAATACAGCTCCCTAAATTGTTCCTTCACATACAATGTAGACAAAGGACCATCTAAACAGGACAAATGGAATCAGTTTCGTATTTGTAAACAGTTAAATACTTTTAAAATGCACAAGTCAAGTTTAGTTCCATCTATATTAAAAAAACTGAGGAGGTCTCAAAAGCCAAGCTGAATAAAACTGCATCTTCCTTAAACCTCATATTGTTAATATTCTCTTAACTCCAAAAACCAGACCAGTCTTCCAGAAGTAAAAAGCAATGATTGCCTGAAGCCATTTCTGCCTTCCTAATGTGATAATACTTGATCCTAGACCGTAATGAAAGGCATGCTGAGAAATTACACACTGGAAATTATTGAAGGCAAGTGCTTACCTTCAATCCTTTTTAAAGCCGACAGGCAAGTATCCCGGCTTGGAAACTCAAATGGATTATTACAGGTCCGAATGGTGTCACATTCACATTTCCCATTGATTATATTACAACCGGTTATAAGATTTTCATTGCAAGGTTCAAATCCAAGTAGCTGGTCATCATCCCAATTTTCATCTGAAAAATAAAAAGGAAATCAGTGTTCACACAAGTTCAAATGCACTGAAGTTAGGCACAGGATTGAAAGCATTAGATTTATTTTCAAACCTTTTTTTAATTGGAATAACTTCTATATTTTTAAAATAATACCTTAGATTATACTTATTTTATATTAAAATATAGGGCCAAATGCAACATAGGAGTATAGAGTTAGAAGAGCCACCACACCCAATCCCATGCTTTTGCAAGCAATCATTTATTAAAGGAATCCCCAAATTAGTACTGCAAACCCTCACATCCAATCAGAAGGAACAATACCCCAAACACCAACTACCCTATCAACCACAGGTAAAAGCAGGAAGTTTAAGGGCACTACCAACACAACAGGGAAGTCATTTGGTTAATATATTCTCAGAGGAGCCTGAAAGGAAGGTCATGCCCTATACTGTGGTGGAAGGCATGCCTCCTCCCCAAATCCATTCCAATGTGACCAAAAAATATTTTCTGAAACAAGATACTTAGAATGTGACGTCCAAATCTGGTATCTACTGACTTTTATTTCCATATCTTCATACTAATAACAGTATTTGAGTTTGCAGGTAATTGAATTCTGTGCATGGGTGAAAACAGGCACTTAAAATAACACTCTTATGCTTTGGCTAACTGCAATACCTTTTGCAAGCTACTTGAAGTCAGAATGATTTAGCATAGAAAAAAGAAGCATTCAAGGCAATCTGGAATAATTATGTTTATGAAAGGGAAGTCAAAATAGTCTTATTGAATCAGATAACTAGACATGTTCAATCCAGCTAAATAAAATAATCCATCCTGCATATAGTTCATCTAAAGCATTTACTTCAAGAGGTCATGTCAAATACTCTAGCAAATAAGAGCTGGATAAATTGCAAGTAATGTCATGACCAAAGAACTTTCTAATATCCAGACGTGCTCCTCACTATGCTAGAAGAAATGATTGAGTCACAGGCTCCTTTGCTACCATCTGCTAATGGAGGGGGGTTTTTTTGCTCAATGGCTGATACTATTGCTGAAACAAGAAAATATAGTTCTTAAATTCAATGCAAATATGATAAATGCAAGTTTACATACAGTTGAAACAGACCTGGTTAAATACAATATACCTGAAGAGTAAGACATAATACACCGCAAATCATTCTTCTATATTGGAAAGTGCAACACCCTTTAAAGTCTGCAGACAGTACAGATAATGGGAAACTGATTTAAATTTAAAAGCAATAATAAAAGTCAGCAAAGATGTAAAGGAGTTTCAAAAATAATGCAGAGCAGTTAACCTCTTTATGGGAGAAAAGTATTTATTTACAAGCAAGTCTTGGGCAAGTCACTTTTGTGTACTCATTTGCAATATCTGTGGCCTTTGATACAGAAACACAAAGTTGCCTAAAAACATATAATGGAGCACGTGCATGTTTTCTCATAATATTGTAATACTACTCTATTCTATACAGACATCTGTACCTTTTGGTTGCCTCAGTTACTATTAAGACTGCAATTTTGGGAGCAGTATCAAGAACTGAGACAGAATAAAAGGTATGTCTCTCTGAAAGGTCTGTGTACTAGGTCATCTCTCTGTGTTCAACTATGTACACCTGGTTGTGGGAGAAAAGGAGGCAGCACTTCACCCTGGTATACAAGGAATAATTAGCTACATATGGACTTTTACACAGTATTTCCTCACTACCTCTCAGCCCAGTAAGCCCCTAGTCTAGTGTGCACTAAACTCCAGATCACTTCTGTTTTTCCAGTGGAGATGCACGTCTAGCATATGCTACGAATTCTCCAAGTGATACTTTAAACTGTCCTTAGCCTTGAAGTAGGAACCACAGCCCAACATATGATTGGGCTCCTAACAACTCCAACTAGCACCTCCATTTCTGTTCATAACATATCAAGATGGAGCCTTTCCTGGATGGCAGTAAGATGGGTTGGGCCCTGTATAAGCAAAGACAGCCTACATTTAAAGAGTTCTCCACCATGCCTATCAGTTGGGAAGCAGAATTCTGCTTTATTGATGACAATGCCTGGAGCTAGAGGCAGCAGGAACTGTGGCTCTGATCAGCTGCAAGACTCTCTGGGTCCCAGTATTACTAGACAACAATTATGTCTCTCTCCAATCTGATCTTATGACGTTGGTATTTATGGCAGAATGAAGGAAATCAAATAGATGTGCTGGCTTATTCAAGCATAAGGGTTTCCAAGAGGGAGTTTTGGTCTCTCTATATTTCGTATTTTGTTCAGCTGAGAAGATATTCATAACTGATGTCCCCATCTTGAGCCACAGCTGATTATGTACCCCACCACAGAAATGTAGTCAAAGTCTCCCACTGTCAAAATACTACAGAAGTCACCCTGGCTCCAGAGGCTGGATCTGGATTATGAGGTTACCAACCCCTCATCTAGCAAGTAATTTTGTGCGACTTGACAACACTTTCCTGGTTGCCCACTTTCCAGACAATACATCATTTCAGTGAATGGGAAAGATTGTACAGATACCGCATCAGTAAGAAGACATCCTCTTGAGAGGTCTGGAAGCTGATCATCCAGGAATAAGAAAACAGCTTCTTACAGGCACTCAGTAAAAGATACTTGTGGCCAGGAACAGGTGGAAAAAAAGAGACACAAACTGAAATGGCTGTCTTAACCCCATTGTTTTGCTTTCTTATTTTTTGTTTGGTTACTTAATATAAGTGCATTCAACTGTGACATTAAAGTTGTATCCTTAAAGCAGAGCAGCACTTTGGGATAAGAAAGGCATGCAGCTCTCTCTCTTAGATTGAGCATCCTGATCCTGAATATTATAACTGCCACCCTCCTAGTTCTCATAGCAGGGGGATGGGGAGACCCATGACACCCAGATCTGTGCATGGATTTGGGGGTTTTTAAATCAGAGAATTTGCAGGGTTTTTCATCAGAAAAACCAGGATAACCTAATAATAATCCACTTGATTCTTGCTAATGTTTCTTTATTAGATAGGTGTTAATGAATCTGTCTCCTTTTTAATGGTCTTGAAGTTCCACTACTTCAACTATTCTTTCTTCTGCAATTATGTTGTCTGATAGACATTCCTGGTAATGACTCATTTCATAGCCCTGCAGACTACTTTTAACTGTAGCTAAAAATTTTAACTCCCATGTGGTAATATTAACTCCGGTGAAGTACTGGAGGCACTGTTAAGACACTCAGGAAGACCAGAATTTGATTTAAAAATCTGAATAAGTACATTTAACTATGATGACCACAGAACCACTGACAATCTTTTTCAACTAATTTTGACCATTTTTGCCTAGTGCCTTGTGTTTTTTAAAACTTAATATATTACTGAACATTCCAAAGAAGTTATATTGATTTTTGCTTTGATTTCAAATGGAATTATACAGCACTAGGCCCCCAGCATATTAGTAAAGCTTCTAAATTCTCTTTTGCTGGAGAAAAATGTGTTGTGTTACCTGTGATGATGCACCACACAATCTGCACCCTCTTTTTCAAAATCTTAGATCTGCCCATGTATCTTATAATGATCTTTTCAGTAAAGCATAATTTCATGTCAAACAGTGAGGCGACTAAGTTAGCTGGAACACTTATAGCCACAAGACAATGGAATTTTATGTTCACTCTTTTATGCTGTTAACTAGTACTAGGATGCCAGCATAAACCAAGAGATGCATTCTTTTAACACAATGCAAGTGCAAGATGCTTCAGTTCATACAGAATACACAGAAATCTACTGAATTCTTTCCATATGCCTCTCCCCTATCCTGATTCAGGATTAAAGGAGACTCTTCCTCTGAAAAACCACTGCATTTCTGATATTTACTCAAACTACACTTTTGACGCTTTCCTTTCATTTTTTTGGAAAACAATGCTTCATTTTCATGAATGGCTCTTTCACTTTTTTCTACATAATCCTATAAGTAGAGCTGTAGGATGGTGAAGTGTCTACTTCCCTGACCTCTTTACAATACAAAAGCAGTTAGAAGATTCGTAACTGAACACTATCATTAGAAATACAGTAACCATGGCTAGGGACAGAAGTTACATATAAACTAGTATAAGCTATTGAAAACCAGTTCAAATCTGAAACAGAATTTCACTGCACATATACTGCTTTCAAAATGGCCAAAGCTAGTTTAAAATAAACCTGGATGAATGTAGTATCAGGATTTACTGATTGAGGTTAAATTAGTTTATTGCACTTCTGTCCAAAATCCCCTCACTGTACCCCAGTATCCCAGAACACTTTGAACCTCACCCCAAGAACCTTCCCTCAGAAGGTTGGGCAGGCTGATCTTGGCCCAAGCTGTCTGCTCTAGCTGAGCAAGGAGGTATGCTCTAGAGCCCGCTAGCTCCTAGCCTGGGCCACTGCAGGCATGTGGCTGCATTTCCAGAATCAGAACTGAATGTCCATTCACTTGGTTCAACCTGAGCAGCTTAGATTAACCTGCAAAGACTGAATCAATACAGCCTCAAGCCTTTTGACTGTCTGTACTTAGCCTATTAAAAGGACTGAATATGCCCTTTTCTAGAGAGGAAAACTACAATTGTTAGCAACTACCCCAAAGCTTGTCTTTTGATACATAGCTTGCAACATACCAACCATGTGCTGAAAAAGTAAACGTGCAAAGAATTAGTACAACATTACTCCTGAAAGGACAACGTATAAAGAGAGACACCAACTTGAAAGTGGTGCACTGAAATTGTAAGGGAAAGCTTTAATTTTTAAGTTACTTTGTAGCAAACTTTCTTCCTTCAGCTTCCTTGCCTTTAAAAACAAACAAACAAACAAACAAACAAACAAAAAAAGATATCTGTGTATATTCACATCTTTTTTCTGCATGCTCTTTCAGTTCATCTTCATCCAAAGAATTTGCTCTTCAAATCTTCATTTTCACTCTGCTGGACATGTAGCAGTGCTTCATGTTCAAAGACAAAGTCAACATACTGTTCTCCCCACACTATCCCTTATCTCACATAATGTATCCTTTTCAAGACAGTGAAGGAAAAAAAACTACACACTACAATCCCAGGGGTCCCATAAACAAGCATGAACACTGAAAGTTTAAACATTTTGAAACCATATGTATAATCTTCAACTAATCTTCAGTGCACATATACTGCTTTCAAATGTACAAGAGTTTCCTAATGTATTCTCATAAGGTTAAACACATACTTCAGTTAAATGCATGTAATTATTTCCATTCTAAACTTTACCTACTTGTAATTTTGTGAAATTTTGACAGCTAGGTTGAATTGTACAAAACTAGAAATTAGAATCCAAGTGGGAAAGGAAAATGAATGAAAGTGGCTCTGCAATTTTAAACATGAATGCTGTTTTAATTCAGTTTTAATTTAAAGTTTTCACACTCCTCAGAGCATCAAAACTGAAAGAGTTGAAGGATGACATTTGAAAGGGGCAAATAAATCACCCTTGCTGGGTGAAATCTTACTCCATGCCAGGCTCATAACTGTCAAATCAAAGCTAAATTCTGAGAACATGCATTAAAATTTTCCTAATCTTGTGAAGCACAGTCCTAAAAAAAAGACATGTTGCACATTAATAGAGTATTGCTGTCCACTGAAACAGTCAATCAATTGTATGAATTAAGAACAACTGGGACTCCGAAGGAATCCTGCAAGACCTTCTAAAGTGAAAGGGTATGTGTCTCCTGCTTCCACAGGAAGAGAACACCACAAACTTAGGGAAGGGAGGATGAAGGAATAGAATTTACTATCACTACTTAAAGGGAGGTAGGCTTTTTTCTAAACTAGGGGTTCCCCAACTGTGGTATGTATATCCCCAAGCTATCACTGCAGGGAGAAATTGTGTAATGGCAGATTTAATTTTCATTATAATAATAATTGGCATTTAAGAGGTTAAAATATAAAACACATGCTGGGAGGGGTACACAGGCAGCCAGTAAATCTGGAAGGGGGTACGCAATAACAAAAAGCTTGGGAACTTCTACTCTAAACCTAGAGAAGGTACAAGAGGAAAGGATATCCATGAAAGGAGCTTGCGCTTCTATACTGGTAACAGTACACCCAAACTCAAGTCATGAATCAGGGACTAGCACTGATAGAAATTTTTGCAAAAGGTTTTTCTTTAGGAAAATTTGCCCATTTGCCAAATATCTAAATCATGTGAAGAAGTGCCAGTTCATATATTAATCAGAAAAAAATGTTTTTTGATTTCTTGATGAATCTATGAAACTTCTGGTCAAAAGCAGAATCCAATCAACCACAGAATAATTGATAACCTAAGGGTAAGGACACGTTACCTGGGATGTGAATGGGAGCCAGATTTCAAGTCCTTACTACACCCAATTCATTGCAAGGACTTAACATTGGGATCCTACTACCTATATCCTGGTGTCTGACTCTTTGGCACACTGGGTAGGGCAGTCTTGGTCCTGTTGAAACTGCTCAGGTTATTGGCTCTTCAAACACACAGTTCAGAGGAGTTTCATACCAGTATGGATGGGGTAAAAACAAGGATACAACAAAGTCTTCTGCCTAGTTCTAGCAAGGACTGCCCATACTCGGCATACACACAAAACACTTACGCAGGCCGGGGAGAAGAGAGAAGGACGAAAATGAGTAGGACAGTGATAGAAGGTCCCCAAAAAGGTCACTTAAATTAGTCCAGCTTGTGCATGTTTTAAAATTATTCCTAACTCATTTATTTTCAGATCTTCTCTACATTGTTCATATCTTCATCTATATTGGTACAACTCTTTTGCAATTTTGTTGAGAGTCCCTTGATATCTAACATTAAAAAAAAAAAACCCTGCAGTTCTTGAGTCATTATGTAAGAATTTCATTCATTTTTTCCTCAAAGTCATCCTGCAACCATAAGAACTACAGGAAAAGAGGTTTGAATAACTGTTTAAAAGTCAAATGAAGATAAAGAATCCTAAATAAAGGTGTAGACACTAATTTAATATATCATTCCTTGATAGGATAAAGGACTCAGATAAGGTGCAGTGGACTCTATTTCTCTAGACCAGGACTGTCCAGCTGCTGGGCAGCTGGCAGCCACATGCAATGGGGGTGCTCCCAACACCACAAAGACAGCTCCCCGGCCACACAGGCAGCCCACCCTGAAGCCTGGGCTCCTACCACCACATATGCCATGTAGGCAGCCCAGATCTCCCACTGTGCAGGCACCCCAAAGCACAGGCAGCCCAGCACTCTCCCACACCAGGCTATCAATGGCAGCCTGGCCCCCTCCAGTAGAGGGACTTTGCCCCCAAAAGCAGGGGACAGGAACCAAGGGCCAAAGGCAGAAGGGAAGCCTTGCTACCAGTATCACCACTGCAAGAGCCACAGATGGAGTGGAGGCCAGGCAGGCTATTGTGGGCCACATGTTAACCCCCTCACAGAGCACATGCAGCCCACAAACCACCAGTTGGACAGCTCTGATCTAGACTCGTGGCTACACTCAAGACATCTCGGTCTGATGCAAGACCACAACAGATTTGAAATCTCTAGATCTATCTGGTGAATCATGTGTAGATGCCAGCACACCTCTCAGTGCTACTAATGCAAAGCCCCTGTTGAATCCTGGCTGAGAATCACCGATCTAAACTTAAGGCAAAGTTTTGATTCTGTGCCTCATAAACAGGGATGCAGGTTTTCTATTCTCCATGGGGAAAAAAGTGGTAAAACATGAATTTTCTCCTTAAAGGAGAACACAGCAAACAGCAGTTTTCCCCTTGCAGACTGGCAGAGTTCCAGCCTGCAGGGGCAGGAGAAGGGAGATAGTTTCATAGTTTCATAGTAGCTAGAGTCGGAAGGGACCTAGGTAGATCATCTAGTCCGACCCCCTGCCTTAGCAGGAAAGAGCACCGGGGTCAGATGACCCCGGCAAGGTGCTCATCTAACTTCCTTTTAAAAATCCCCAGGCTAGGAGCCTGCACCACTTCCCCTGGAAGCTGGTTCCAGGCCCTAGCCACCCTGACTGTGAAGTAGCGCCTCCTAATATCTAATCTAAACTTACCCTCCGCCAGTTTGTGACCGTTATTCCTGGTCACTCCTGGCAGTGCACGGGGGAACAGGGACTCCCCCAATACCTGCTGATCCCCCCTGACCAGTTTGTAGCAGGCCACAAGGTCCCCCCTTAGCCTTCTCTTGTGGAGGCTAAACAGGTTCAGGTCCCGTAGCCTATCCTCATAAGGCCTGCCCTGCTGACCCCTGATCATACGAGTGGCCCTCCTCTGAACTCTTTCCATATTGTCCACGTCCCTCTTGAAGTGTGGCGCCCAGAACTGGACGCAGTACTCCAGCTGCGGCCTGACCAGTGCCGCATAGAGGGGGAGGATCACCTCCCTGGACCTGCTCGAGATGCATCTGTGGATGCATGATAGGGTACGATTGGCCTTCTTGACTGCCTCCCCACACTGCCGGCCCATGTTCATCGTGGAGTCAATGACGACTCCAAGATCCTTTTCCGCCTCCGTGCTGGCAAGAGGAGAGTTCCCCAACCTGTAAGTGTGGTGCCGGTTCTTCCTCCCCATGTGCAACACCTTGCACTTATCAGTGTTAAACCCCATCCTATTCTCATCCGCCCACCGTTGCAACCTGTCAAGGTCAGCTTGTAGCCTATTGCATCCTTCTAGTGCACCCACATCCCCCCACATCTTAGTGTCATCAGCAAACTTGAACAGGGTGCTTTCTACCCCCTCATCCAAGTCACTGATGAAGATGTTGAACAGTGCAGGCCCGAGGACCGAGCCCTGCGGAACCCCACTGCCCACATCCTTCCAGGTCGAGAAGAACCCATCCACTACCACCCTCTGGGTGCGGCCCTCCAACCAGTTGGCGACCCATTTGACCGTGTGGGCATCGACACCACAGTCTCTCAGCTTTTTGATGAGGACAGGGTGAGAGACAGTGTCGAAAGCCTTCCGGAAGTCCAAAAAGACTACATCCACAGCAACCCCTGCGTCTAATGATTTGGTGACCTGATCGTAAAAGGCCACCAGGTTGGTCTGACAAGACCTGCCACTGATGAACCCATGTTGGTTGCCCCTGAGCATGCATTCCCCCGCAAGGCCCTCCTGGATGTGTGCCAGGATAATTTTTTCAAAGGCAGAGGGAGCTACTCTCATGCTGCATGGCTGCCATAAGCATGTGTATGTACTCCATATGCATGCATATGTGCACATACACATGCTTATGGCAGCCACACAGCACGAGAGTAGCTCCAGCAGGTAAGTCTGGAGATGGGGGGTAGAGGATTGAGGCCCCCATAGTGAGGGAGGGAGTTGGGAAGGGCTGCGGCTGGGAGTGCTGCCCAGCTGAGGCAATATGTGGAGTTTGGAGCTTGGGACCCAGGGCCAGAGTGGCACCACACAGGCACAGGGCCTGGCTGTGGAATGGGATGGAGTCACAGGCAGCCTGTCTAGGGGATGACTGGCTCCCCACCACTACACACACTCCCCGAGGGACATGGGGGGAGCGGGTACATGCCCCCTAGATTTGTGCACCAGATAGTGGTAGATGCAAGCTGCCTGCTACAGGCACTTGGTTCCCCGACCTCCTAACCTCCCCCCAGGGCCTCTGTGGCCCAGCAGGTCAACTTGGCCCAACAGGGCAGGGTAGGGAGGCTCAGTGCCACATCCAGGAGGCTCACACTGTGATGGGAAAATGCCCCCTGCCCACCTGGCAGCAGTGAGTGTGGTGGCACATTGTTGTTATGCCCCTCCCACTGCTGCCCAGTAGGCAGGGACACCTTGACATGGCACCATGGGGCTCCCAGCTGTAGCACCGAATTTCCCTACCCAACTCTGCCCTGCCACACCAGGTCCTACCTGCTGGGCCTTGGACACACCTGGGAAGAGGGCAGCAGGGTGGAGAGCCCCAAGCCCACAGCATGCAACCCATATCTGCCCTTTCCCCTCATGGGCTCCACTCCAGCCATGCCACCTGTGGAGCCATGCTCCATACTCCACTTGGGCTGGAGCAGCCACCACCTCCCATGAGTGACAGTCAGGGCTCAGACACTGCTGCAGAAGGGCAGGAGACTGCGGACCTAGGTCCCTGGCTCTACAGCCCTGGCAGGTCAGCCCCCCTACTCTCTGGCAGGGCTGGAGGGGGCTGGGGATTATGAGCCAGGAGTGAGGGGCACCAGCAGGGCCAGGAGGAGGGCAGGGGATGTGGGCCAAGAGTGAAAGGCCCAAGGGACTGTGGGCCAGGAGTAAGGGGCACCAGCAGGTTTGGGGAACTGTTTGCCTGGGATTGAGGAGCAATGGTATGGGCAGGGCACATGCATTTCAGAGCTACTGAGCACCACCAAATGTCAGGGGGGGTGGGGGGTGGCATGGGGGATGGAAAACAGCCACAGCTGGATCCTTATCCTGGTGAGTGAAGAGTGGAGGGACAGCTCTGATTTTCCATGATAAAATACCCAAAATCAAACTCCAGGATGTACAGGTATTTAAAATGTATTGTATTACACTGGTAGGCTTTCAAATTGCTTTGAAGTTGTAGATATATCAATAAAAATATTATGTTCAACTCTCACTCAGAGAAAACCAGGATCCCTGCTCATAAGAAATTACTGGACAGACAGACAAGGAAGAGGATCAGTGCTGCATTCATGAAGTGGATATGGAGCTGGCTCAAGGGAAGACCTCAGTAGGTTATGTTGAAAAGGCTGTTACTGAACTGGAGGGCACTCAGAAATGTAAGACCTTGTTATATGGTAATTCTGGGGAACTCCTGGAGCTCTTAACCCAGGGGCGGGCAATTATTTCAGGCGGAGGGCTGCTAACTGAGTTTGGGCAAGTTGTCAATGGCTGCATGGGTAGCCCTGCCCCTTGACAAGTACGCCATCCCTGGTTGCCATCTGATGACCAGAAGTCCTACCCCCTAATGTTTGCCACCAGAAGTCCCTCCCCTTGCCCCCAGAATTACTCCTTTCAGCAAAGCGTTATGCCATCTCAGAACCAGAAAAATACCAAATTCGATTCTAAAAGAAAACATCTACAACATTCATTAATTTAATTTCAAAAAATATTTTTGTCCTGATTTACATGCGTTTGTGTAGTGTACATAGAGGTGATTGCACAATAGCTTAAAATGAAGTCGTATGTTGTGCGGGATGCATATACATTTGTGGGCGGCTGTGGGTGTGTGGAGTAGGGTGGCTGGGATATGTGAGGAGGTGTGGGGGGCTGTGTGTATGGCACTGAGAAGGTGGGTAGGGGAGTGTGTGTGTGTGTGTGTGTGTGTGTGTGTGTGTGTGTGTGTGTGTGTGTGTGTGTGTGTGTGTGTGTGTGTGTGTGTGTGTGTGTGCGCACACGCATATGTCTGGTGGAGTGTGCATGTGCGACTCACCCTATGAACACACCCCTTCTCCCCTTGCCTACCCTCACACTTCCAGCCCCAGGGTACCAGCATAGCCTATGCTCCCCAGTCCGGCAATGCAGCTGGCCTATGCTCCCCAGTCCGGCAATGCAGCTGGGACCCACGTGATGCTGGAGCAGTGCATGGGCAGGAAAGCAGGGAAATGACTGGGGATGGAGCAGGGCTGGGCTGCTCGCTCCTGCAGGCTTCCCCCTGGGTCCTACTGCCCCTAGCTCTTGTCACCTTTGACAGGCAGCCAGGAACAAATAAATATTCATTTACTAAATTTTTTAGGGCGCCCACGGGCCGGACAGGCTGGTCTGGTGGGCTACATTTTGCCAACCCCTGCCATAACCCCTAGATTTTCCACACATTAAAGTGGATTTAAGCACTTGTTATGTGGCTCAAAGTTAAGCCACTCTAGGTCAGGATTTTCTCTAAACTGCACTACCAAGCTCCTGTTCCATTAAGGTGTGGCCACTCCCCACAGATGTACCGCCCAAGTTGAAGCCCTCCAGTATCCCAGGATCTCTCACACCCCCACCACCCCACAGAGCATGGATAGTAGCCTGTCCTGGCTCACCAGCCCTCTAGTGGCAGCTCACAGCTAGAGCTCCTAGTTCCACCCCTACTCACCAGGCCTCTAGTGTGAGGGTCAGCTATGTTTTTTGGCAGAATGTCAAAAACACACACATCCTCAACTTGTAAAATGTTAGTATGTCAGGGGCAGACTGTGGCAAAGCTGCGTGGGGCCTGATCCTTGTTGTGGCAGTACAGCTCCAGCCTCTTCCCTACCATCTACCCTGAGGGTCACGTGCCAAGCAAAATACCTTTGCATGCCACTCTGACACCCATACCAGGGGCTGCCTACCCCTACTCCAGTGGCAAATCACAGCTGTGCAGGTGGGGAAGAGACAGGGGTTTCTAGACTAAGGGTGTGACTGCTCCAGAAAATCCAAGCTGGCACCAACACAAGCGAACACTTGTGTGGCTCACAGCATAAGCTGTAACAAGGCCCATAGCTAGCCATGTTAGTCTGATGTCAAATAGAAGGCAGACAAAACTTACACTTTACAAACTAACCAAAGTCGATATTATATTATATAGCACAAGCTTTAATAGGCTGGAGTTCACATTATCAGATGCTGTAAAAGAACATGCACAAAGCTGTGTATAGAAAAGAGAAAGAAATCTGAACACAAAAACCCAAAGGAAGGGGAGTGGGAGAGTGGGGACAGGGTAGTGCAAGAAAGCGGCAAACATGCAAGCAATAAACCCGAAAAGTTAACCCAGGCATGGGCTAAGAAGTTAAGCTGTGCACGGGCTAAGAAACCTCTGTGCCTTCCCCACCTGCACAGCTGGAATTTTCCAGGCAGCTAGGGGAGGCTATGCATGCAAAGGATGTTGTGGTCATGGATGATATGAATTACCCTGACATCAACTGGGAGGAGGAATCGGCCAGGTCTAGCCACTCACAAAAGTTCCTGACATGTGTACAGGACCCACACTTCATGCAGGGAAAATGCCATACTGGATCTGGTGTTAGCCTCTGGGGATGACCTGGTGGGGGAAGTGCTAGTACAAGGGAGGCTAGGGGACAGTGATCATGAAATGATCCAGTTTGCTATTCAGAGAAAGATGGGGAGGGTAACTAGCACAGCACAAATGCTTGACTTTAGAAAAGCCAACTTCGATGCACTCAGGGCAGTATTCAGGGACACACTCGGAGCCCAGGACACAGCTAGTATGGGGGTCCAGGAAAGGTGATCCTTCCTCAAGGAGGCTATCCTTGGGGCACAGCAGGACGCAATTCCACTGCGCAGGAACACGGGAAAAGGGTCCAAGAAACCTTCATGGTTGAGCGCGGATATCCAGGCTGACCTGAGGGCAAAGAAAAAAGCATACTGGAGTTGGAAGCAGGGGGCAGGGACAAAGGAGGAGTACACCTCCATGACCCGAGCTTGTAGGAATTTGGTAAGTGAAGCTAAAGCAGCACTGGAGCTCAGATTAGCTTCTGGGATTAAGGATAACAAAAAGTCCTTCTTCAAGTATATAGGTAGCAAGAAGTCTCGGGGTAACATTGGACCCCTATGGGGCAGAGCAGGGCAGTTGGTGACAGACGCGCAAGAGAAGACAGAACTCTTTAACAAGTTCTTTGCCTCCGTGTTCCTGTCTGCTGACAATGGGGTGCTCTCGGGTGATAGCATAGAGAGGCCCAGGAAGGATGCGAGTCCCCCGACTGCTAGTTCAAACCTAGTTAAGGATTACCTGGAGGGCTTAGATGTATCCAAGTCGGCAGACCTGGATGACCTTCATCTGCAGGTGCTGAGGGAATTGGCTGGTGTCATTGCGGAGACATTGGCACTGCTGTTTGAGGACTCCTGGTGCTCGGGCCAAGTCCCTGAGGACTGGAAAAGGGCCAATGTGGTCCCTATTTTCAAGAAGGGGAGGAAGGAAGAGCCTGGCAACTACAGGCCAGTCAGCCTCACTTCTATCCTGGGGAAGGTCTTTGAAAAAATTATCAAGGGCCACATTTGTGAGAGCCCTCTAGGGGAAGTGATGTTGAAGGGTGACCAACATGGGTTCGTGCCAGGCCAATCCTGCCTGACTAACCTGGTCTCTTTCTATGACCAGGTAACAAAGAGCTTAGATGTGAAGGAGGACGTCAATGTCATCTTCTTGGACTTCCAGAAGGCCTTCGACACAGTGTCCCACCTAATTCTGGTGGGCAAGCTGAGGGACTGCGGCACTGACGAATGCACAGTCAGATGGGTGGCAAACTGGCTACAGGGCACACCCAGAGGGTGGTGGTGGACGGGTCAATGTCGACCTGGGAGGGTGTGGACAGCAGAGTCCCCCAGAGCTCGGTCCTTGGGCTGGTGCTGTTCAACATCTTCATTAGCGACCTGGACGAGGGTGTGGAGAGCACCCTGGCCAAGTTTGCTGATGACACCAAGCTGTGGGGGAAAGTGAATACGCTGGCAGGCAGGGACCGCATCCAGGCAGACCTGGATAGGTTGGAGAAGTGGGCAGATCTGAACAGGATGCAGTTCAACAAGGACAAGGGCAGAGTGCTGCACCTAGGGAGAGGGAACCAGCTTTATGGTTATAGGTTAGGGGCTGCCCCTCTCGGCAGCACAGAGGCAGAGAGGGATCTTGGAGTCATGATTGACTCCAGGATGAATACGAGTCGCCAGTGCGACGAAGCAATAGGCAGAGCCAACCGCAGCCTGTCATGCATCAACAGGGGCATCACTAAAACAGGTCCAGAGAGGTCTTGCTCCCCCTCTACGTGGCACTGGTCAGGCTGCAGTTGGAGTACTGTGTCCAGTTCTGGGCTGCACTTCAAGAGGGATGTGGAGAACCTGAAGAGGGTCCAAAGGAGGGCCACTCGTATGGTTGAGGGCCTCCGTGGCCAGCCCTATGAGAAGAGGCTGAGGGACCTGAATCTCTTCAGTCTCCGCAAGAGGAGACTGAGGGGGGATCTTGTGGCTGCCTACAACCTTATCAGTGGCCACCAACAGGGACTCGGGGAAAGTCTGTTCACCAGGGCCCCCTTGGAGTCACCAGAAACAATGGCCACAAGCTGAGGGAGGATAGGTTTAGGTTAGATATTAGAAATAACTACTTCACTGTAAGGGTGGCCAGAGCCTGGAATAAGCTTCCCAGAGAAGTGATGCTCTCACCTTCCCTGGAAATCTTCAAGAGGAGACTGGATAGGCACTGGACTGGGGTCTTATGACCCCTCCCACCCCCAGTGCTCATTCCTGCCCATGGCAGGGGGTCAGACTAGATGATCTATCTAGGTCCCTTCCGACTCATTGATTCTAGTCCCTATTTAAACCATAGTCAAAACAATTCAGTCTCTGGATGATTTTTTGTTCTGCAATTTCCCATTCAAATGAGTTTTTAAAAGGTTTGCTGCCTGAGAAAAGCCACGCTCCAGCCAGTGACAGACTGTCCAGGGAAGTTAAAGCATTTTGCTGCAGGTCTGAGTGTCTTTCTGCAGCTGATGTAGATCCACATTCCCTTATTCCATCACACAGGAATGCTCCTCTATTGATCACACTGAACAGATGGGTGACTGTGAGCAGGTGATGGCGTATATGACATTGGCAGAATTGTAACCAAATGCACCTCTGATGTTATCACATATGTTGTTCAGTATAGTGATGTGGTCTATATTGACATTTGGGCAGAGAAGGCATTTGGGTCTGAGCCCCCACTGAGAATAAGACTTATATAGCCTGTTGCTTGAGGGATGCTATTAGAGATTGGCTTACCTGGAAGCCAAGACAGGTTTATCCCCCATGGCTACTTTGAGATGATCATCCTTTTCCGGGAGGTGATTGAAGGTCATTGATGATGCACCTCAGAGGTTCAAGCTGAAAGCTATAGGTGAGAACTGGAGGGATTCTGTTGTCTTTCTCCTATAGTTTCTTCAATGAAACCAAAGCTATCTATGGTCAAGCACACAAGAAGCCTTCCCTCTGGAGGTCCAAAGATGAAATGCCCCCCTTTAAAAGGGAGCTCCACCATCAGAGTGTGGTTGAAGGAACATTCAAGAGCTTCTGAACTGAGATTCTACCAAAGATAATATCATCATAGCCACTCCACGTGCCCCCAAATAAGGCGCACACCTTGTTCTTCGGAAGACAAAATAAAGAAAAGAAGTAGTTTCCAGAGCTATGGCTACATGTAGCAGGAATAGAGCCTAATCTTCAGCTTTCTCACCCTTCTTTCATGCTCAGACAAAAGCTGCAATTTTAACCCCTTCACAGCTGAACTGTCAGCATCACTTGGCTGCTCAGCCAAAAGCTGAAAATGGAATCCAGTCTTCAGCACCAGCTTAAGATGCACACCCCCAGTTTAGAGGGCTAGTTTTTAGGGGAAAGACAATTGTGGTATGCGAGTAAATACAGGGCTACCAAATCATACCATGAATATCTATGACATTATATTGAAAAAGTCCTAAAATTCTCTCTCACGTGCACATTTAGAAAGCTTTTCTAAGTCTACCTTCTAATTCTGAAGGCAGCAGGACTACATTCAAAAGCTTGCCTAAGACTACACCAATTAAGTAGTTGGTCCAATAAAAAAAGATATCCACAGAAATCCTTGCCTCTCCTATATTTCTTGGGCCATCCTGGCTAGAACAAGTCAGTCCAACACAGAAGCCACCTGTATAAAACGCCACATGTAAATAAAAGCAGTCTGCTTAAAAAGAATGGAGTAGAACTGTGAAACAAGAGCAGAGAGACATCAGAAGTAGTTAAAAGACATAAGATAGAAAAGATAACCTAACTAGCGGAAGAGCAAAACCATTCAGGAGGGAAGAGCGTTGTGATCACCTGCTGAGTACAGAGCAATTAATGGGGATTGCAGGTAGATTGCAAGGAGCCATGAAGTTAATGTCTGTGTTTAGCCCCTGGTTTTTAGTATCCAGTAAGGTTCCAAACCTTTGCTGGAAAAAGGTCTTACTAAAGCAGTTCCACCTTGTGAAAAGAATAAATATTGTACTATAAGTGAAGTCGTATGCATGACTGCTCCAGGCAGTAAAAAAGTTTTTTAAACCACTTTCTATTATACTCTCCTTTCACCCTTATTTTTTGCCCCATTACAACTTGCCTTGAAAAGGACCAGTACAAAAGGAGTTGTGCAAATGTATTAAACTAATGAGCTGTGGTTTCTTTTAAAACACGTGGCAATCTTACCATGCAAGTGTAACCCACTGATCAGGGTGTGTAATGCACTCCCCTCCATGCTGAAAGGATACCAGTGTTACAGAAAATTACAGCTGTTACAGTGTTACAGCTACAGCTTCCAGCTAATAGCCTAATATTTTAGTTCCTTAGCATATACAGCCTAGACAGTTCAGATGCTGGAGACCTTGATTAAGTAATATGAAGGCTTACAGACTTAAAAGAAAACAAAAACAAATAACCCCCCTAAATTTAGTCTTCAGACTATAAGCAAGTGCTTATTTCACACTGACAAAAAAAAAAAAAAAAAGAAAAGAAAAAAGTGGATTCTAGCGAAGGCAGCTTATAGGATAAACACAGACTGCCCCCCCCCTTTTTTTTTTAGTTATGTTGTGTATGTACCCAATATTGTGACCCTAGTTTTTCTGGAGACAAATTACCAAAGTTGGGAACAAAAAGGTTCAGCCTTTCTGCTGCCCACCCCCAATAAGATGAAATGTACTTAGAAGCATAATGTTAAAGGTATCAGTTGTTGTATGGATCAGGACCAAGTAAAAATATCTGCCAAATGTGCTGTATTCAAACTAAAATACATATGTGGAACTCTAATAAATAAAGCAGTATTATTACTACCTGTAAAGTACACATACCCCAAGCTTTACATTTCAAAAGCACAAGTCAAATGGGTACAAGGTATAAAACATCATGAAAGCCAAGGAAGACAGTACTTACCCCAGAGGCTGCTTTATGTACTGAGGCTGCTTTTTCTCAGGACAGTTTGCAAGCAGTTTGCTGGGAGCAAGAGGAGGAAGGGGAAGAGGAGCCAGGCACCACCAAATCCTGCTCCAGGAAGGTAAGGGAGCCAGAGCTGTCTGTCTGTTTGGCTTGCTAAATGTTTGTTTGGTGGGCTGTGTGTTTGGGCGTGTGCTCTGAGCAGCTGGAAGTGTTGCTAGCTGGGTGATTGCTGTCTGTCTGACAAAAACCCTAAGAGGGAACAGAGTATGTCCTGGCCCAGGGAACCATAAAAGGAGACTCCCTGAGCAACCAGGGAATGCCAGAACAGGGGCAGCAAACAGGGTAATTGCAAGCAATTTGCAAGTCAGTTTGCTACCCTTCCCTTTGAAGGGGATCCTTTAAGGTAAGCTCTCTTAATTAAAAGTAACTAACCTACGTGTATTTACCATAAGTAGCTAAAACAGTTAGACCACTACTTAAGCCCCTTGTTTAACTAGAGTCCAAAGTAAGGGAGAGTCTTCTAGGGAGTTTGCCTGGAAATGCTCTCTCACCTTCCTTCACTGTAAGCTTGGTGAAAGGAAGCAGGTTAGCAGGGAAAAAGGAACCTTTCAAGACCAAGGAGCAGGGAACGGGTCAGCTTACAAGGGAGTTTGCTAGGGAAGGTCTGCTCGGGGGAGGGGCAGGGAGAGAGAGGCACAAAATTAAGAGACCCAGAGAAATGGCTGGAGGATGTCAAAGACTAGAGCCACTGCTGCCAGCTCTTCCTCTGCTTGCATCTGTGATGCGTCTGTCCAGACAGGACTGCTCACCACTGAGGCTTCCACCCAGGTCCTCACTTGGTGCTGTGGAGACTGCAGCTTGCAGGTTTCTTCCAGTGATAGCCAGGTGGGGGAGTGCCTGCAATGTGAGTGGCGTCTCCTAGTGGTGTGCCCCTCAGGGAGCAAGCAAGAGAGCTACAGGAGAAAATGCCGCCACAAGGACTTCATTGATTTGATGTTGGAGGAAACCTCTAGGACTGCAGAGGAAGGAGTGCCAGAGGGACGTGCTAGAGAAGGGAAAGGACATGGCCTCCCAGGAAGGTGAAAGCTGGAAACTTGTGACCTCTGGCAGCAAGTAGAAGTTTTCATCTCCACCTGAAGCAGTTTGCAGAAGAACAGATATAGTCTTAGCAACAGAGCAGGAGGAGCATTTTCCATTGGTGGAAGAGTCTAAGTCAGGAATCCACAAGTTTGGGAGGATCAAGACAACTGCTCCCCGCCCCATACCCCCCCCCAAGAGAAAACAACAGGTGGCAATAGATGGAGACTAAGCTTTGCAGGGGACTGAGGCATCCATCTGCCAGCCTGACCCATCTCAGGACGTCTGCTGCTTGTCCAAAGCCCGTATCTGAGATGTCACAGAAGGAGTACCAAGACTTATCTGGTCCACTGATTCTTACACCATGTTGCTTATCCATGAGGGAACAAATGATACTGTCAGGGGTGACTCTGAACAGATCAAAAATGACTACAAGCTCTGGGTGCAAGGGACAGGGGCTCAGGTGGTCTTCTCCTCAATCCCTCCAGTCAAGAGGAAGGGCCCGGGCAAGATTGGACATATCCTGCAGATTAATGCATGGATGTGTAGATAGTGTTGCCAGCAGGGCTTTGGATTCTTCAACCATGGGATGTTGTTCCAAAGAAAAGGACTGCTAAGAGACAGGATCCACCTGATGAAGAGAGGGAAGAGCATCTTCACAGACAGGCTTGGTAAGGGCTTTAAACTAGGCTCACCAGGGGATGAAGACAAGCCCTTAGGTAAGTGGGGAATCTCCTGGAAGAAACACAAGCAGGAGGGGGCAATAGAGGAAGCCTTTTCATTCTTCCTGAGAAAACAGGGCAATCTGCTAGTTACCTCAGGTGTCTGTACATGAATGCACGGAGCCCAGGAAATAAACAGGAGGAACGGAATGCCCTTGTACACAGTCACAGAACTATTACATGACTGGAATAACAGAGAATTGGTGGGATAGCTTGCATGACTGGAGTACTGCCATGGATAGGCTTAAACTGCTCAGGGAGGACAGGCAAGGAAAGAGCTGGGCTTTATATAACAGATGCAAGCTCCACTATGAAACTTGGAGACAGGCCTGTTGAAAGTCTGGGTTAGAGTCAGAAGGAAAAGGAACTAGAGTCACATCATGGTGGGTGTCTGCTATCATCTACCAGACCAAGAGGAAGTGGTGGATGAGGCTTTCTTCAAACAGCTAGCACAAGTTTCCCAGTCACAGGCCCTGGTTCTCATGGGGGACTTCAAGCACCATGATATCAGCTAGGAGGGCAATACAGCAGTGCACTGACACTCCAGGAAGTTTTTGGAGAGTGCTAGGGACAACTTCCTGATACAAGTGTTCGAGAGGCCAACTAGGGGCTCTTCTTGACCTGCTGCTCACAAACAGGAAAGAACTGGTGGGAAACATACGAGTGGATGGCAACTTTGGCTGTAATGACCACGAGATGATCAAGTTCAGGATCATAAGGAAAGGAAAGAAGGAGAGCAGCAGAGTAAGAACCCTGGACTTCAGAAAAGCCATTTTTAACTCACTTAGGGAACTGATGGGCAGTACCCCTGGGAAGCTACTCTGAGGGGAAAAGTAGTCCTGGAGTGCTAGCTGTGCTTTAAAGAAGCCTCACTGAGGGCACAGGAGCAAGCCATCCTGATGCACAGGAAGACTAGCAAGTAAGGAAGATCAGCTTGGCTTAGCAGTAAACCCTTCAGTGAGCTAAAACTCAAAAAGGAAGCCTATAAGAAGTGGAATCTTGGATAAACAACTAGGGAGGAGTATAAAAGTATTGCTTAGGCACACAGGGATGGAATCAGGAAAGCCAAAGTACAACTGGAGTTGCTGCTAGCAAGGGACATGGAGGTTAACAAGAAGGGTTTCCACAAGTTTATCAGCAGCAAGAGGAAGACCAGGAAAAGTGTGGGTCCCGTACTGAATGGGGGAGGCAACCTAGTGAGAGATGATGTGGAAAAGGCCAAAGTACTCAATGCCTTTTTTACTTTGGTCTTCACAGGCAGGGTCAGCTCCCAGACTACTGCACCAGGCACCACAGTTTGGGGAGGAGGTGAGCAGCCAACAGTGGTAAAAGAATAGGTTAGGGACTATTTAGGAAAGCTGGATGTGTACATGTCCATGGGGCCAAATCCAAGTAACCCAAAGGTACAGAGAAAGGTCGTCAATGCGACTGCAGAACCACTGGCCATTATCTTTGCAAACACGTGGTGGTTGGGAGAAGTCCCAGACTATTGGAAGAAGGCAAATATAGTGCCCATCTTTAAGAAAGGGAAGAAGAAAGATCCAGGAAACCACACACTCATCAGCCTCACCTCAGTCTCTGGAAAAGTCATGGAGCAGATCCTCAAGGAATCCATTTGTGAGCATTTGGCAGAAAAGAAGGTGATTCAGAACAGTCAGCATGGATTCACTAAAAGCAAGTCATGCCTAACCAATATGATTGCTTTCTAAGACAAGATGACTGGCTCTGTGGATGAGGGGAGAGCAGTAGACACAACACTTTCGCAAGGCTTTTGATACAGTCTCCCACAACATTCTCACCAGCAAGGGAAGTTTACGTTACATACTAGGAAAAACTCTGTCTAGAAGGGTAGTAAAGTACTGGAACAGGCTACCCACAGAGGTGGTGGAATCTCCTTCCTTGGAGGTTTTCAACACCCGGCTAGACAAAACCTTGTCTAGGATGAGCTAATTTTGGAATGGTTCTGCTTTGAGCAGGGTGTTGAACTAGATGACTTCCTGAGGTCCCTTCCAACCCTAATTTTCTATGACTTAAATCAAGCAGCATAGAAAATATGCTTCTACCAGCAACCCGTTGAAGCTACAGGCATCTCCAAGTAGCAACAAGTATACCAGCTTTAGGGAGTGGGAAGCAGAAAAGGCTTATACTTGCCACAGTTGTACACATCACAAGTACAGTCAGTCCAACAGAGAATAGCCACCCATGTAAAACTCCACATGTAAATAACACATCACAAGTATCTAGGAGCCTGAACTGCTTCTGGGTCTTTTGTACTTGATAAGGGGAGGAGGGACTAGTCACCCCCTCCAGGTGATCTGGCAGTCTGCTCTGTAAAGCTCCTCAGAAAGACTAGGCTCAGGAGCCTTCTAGGAAACAGCAGCTCTTAGAACTGAAGGCAACTGCTTGCATTAAATTCAAGAGATACTGTGATGTTATGGAGAGTTAGAGAAAGCCACAACAATGTGTTTGGATTTCTTTAAGTAGAAAAAAATACATGGGGGAAAAGTAGCACACACACACACACATACACAATAACAAATTATTACAGCTCACTACACATTCTGTTCTTCCGAGTAAGTGACATGCAGATAAATAGAAAAACAGTTCTTGAATTCTTGTGCTAGGTGTTCAGCTACCAAAGATAGATTACTGCAGTGAAACAGCAAGGGCAAAATTTGATCTGCAAAACTTGAGTTTTTTTCTCCTTCACATTCTCCTAATTCATCTTCCATTGCATTATCTTCATACAGCACAAATTATTTTAGTGAATGTAATAGTGAAATTGAAGCCATTTTCATTTCCACATGGTCCAATAACAAGTTTTGCTACTTCATCTGTTTCAGGATGAAGAACTTTGTAAGTCTTCAGACATTCAAAAGTGATATTAAGAGTTTTTGGATAAAATTACTAGGTATTTATGTCAGTAATACACCATTCGATATTAATTGAAAAATTTTGAAAAAAAAAAAGCACACAAATATGGAGTCCAATTTACAAAGTTTTGAATAGGAAGCAGCTTGCAGGAAATCTTCTGCTTCAACATGCAGAAGATGTGAATGAGTTGATGTTCTTATTACAAAAGTTCCTCACATATCCTTAGTCTAATGGATGGAGACATATTCACAATGAAGATGTTATCAACTTCAGGTTAAATAAGTCCAAAAACAGTTTTACTTATTCCAATGAACTGAGCATCACCATACAGCCTGACATACTGCTTACCAATTTAAGTGTCATCAGTGAGACTGGCCCACTAAAAGTTCTTCTCATTGCGACTGACAATGCTGCCAATATAAAAGAGCTGCTTCAGTTTTGTTGATGAGTAGTCACACCCATATTATAGATGGGCTGCCTATATGACAACTCTTCTTTCATGATCTTGATGGTATGAGGCTCTCTCATCACATGCATCAAAACTAAAAAGCATTGTCAAGTTTTTTGGGTTTTTTTTAAAAAAGGTAGCCACAGCCATATTTCAACATCACTTCATACAGAATTCACCTGCATCCACACTGAGCAAGCTTTACTCAATAATCATCCTCTTCATTCCGTTTCTCAAAGATCTTCAAAGATGGAAGAAAGCATTTAACTCAGCTGCTGCTGAAGGAAGTAGCCAGGTACTGCCTCCAAATAATCCACACTGATATTGACGATAAAGTCTTTTGGCTGCAAAAATCCATAATTATTTCTCTGTTTGTGCCTGTCACTCAGTTCATTCAGAATATGGAGAATGATAGTTCTACACTGTCTGATGCATTTCTTAATAATCAGGAACTCGTTCTGAACATTTGGAAGAATACTGAGAAAAGTCCACTAACAAAAAAAAGAGAGAGCGAGATAGAGAGAAAATAATATGGGAGCAGGAGATGGGGAAGAATATCAGATGATCATTCCTGCACATAATCCTGCCTACCTTCTTGATTCATGTTTCCAAGGCCATGACCTTTTGATGATGAATTTGATTCAGCTTGCAGCTTTACAATAGCTGTTGCAAATTTCGAAGGATATAAAAAACAAACAACTTGGCAAAGGTAGCAAATTATAAAGCAAGCAGCAGTCATAAAGCAGTTATAAAGCCCAGTCAGTCATAAAACAATGTAGAGTTCAGCTGCTGGGAGTGCAACAGAGCAACTTTTTCCATGGTGGAAAGGGTTGTGTTCGTGCAGACTAGCTGCAGCAACATTACTTTAACTTCCAAGAACTATGGTGTGTACAGAACAACTGACTAGCTTAGGGAAAATCATCTACACATCCCCACTCCCTCAGTGGAAATAGACTGAAGACTTTCACTGCTGGGAAGCTGGTGAATGTGCATCACAAGTTGAGATTAAAAAATAAAATGTAAAGATGAAGGAGTTAACATTCAGATGAAGGAGATACTGATGAGGATGATGCAATTAAAGTAGTAAAAACTGATCAAAA
This sequence comes from Crocodylus siamensis, assembly GCF_052110815.1. Classification (NCBI taxonomy): domain Eukaryota; kingdom Metazoa; phylum Chordata; order Crocodylia; family Crocodylidae; genus Crocodylus; species Crocodylus siamensis. The sequence continues at coordinate 149,988,483 of NC_143395.1, read as the reverse complement.
TATAAAAGATGCTTGAAGGAGTTTGTGTCCCACTACTTAGCATAACTGCACTTAAGAAAAATAAACCACCACCTTTTGTTGTGTTTATTTGTTTTTTTAATTGCCATGCCCATTTTATTTTTGTTTAATTTTTTTATTTTGTAATGGTTTGGGCTGACCCCGAGTTTCCAGAATAAAACAAGGCAAACTCTTCAGTGTTGAATATTGTTCACATTTATACTTATTTAACAGTGTTAGTTATAATAATTCATTACAGTTTTTGAGAATTGTATTTCACCATTTCACTTTTGGTAATTAATGATCAAAATTAAAAAGAATCTCTTTTTACTGTTCAAATAAACTAATAAAATACTTTATTCTCATTTGACAATATTTGGCAGGTCAACTGACCAAGTATTTTTTTTGACTGGTCAAATACCCAGTGTTATTCTAGGTCTTCCTCCAGTTGTGTCTAGGGGTCTTATTATTTGGGTATGCAGCTAGCCTTCAGTCATAGGGACAATAAGATAATTGTATTTGGTACAGATAGACCGTTGCAATAATTTGCTGGAAGAGTTGATTTGCTTATTTCCAGATTGGGTGGGCTGGGGAATGATGGCTGTATTCCATCTGTATACCTGCATAGGATCCTTCTGTTGATGAAGTGATGGCAAACAGCATTTCAGAAAAGGCCCAAAAATGATGAGGAGATTCAAACTTGTCAGCAGCTACCAGGCTGTGTGCTTGCACCTAAGCTGCTTTTTGCTGTTTCAAGGAATCAAATCTGGGCCTGAAAATTCTTCAGGGTAGCCACATACAAGCTGGGGGAGAATCCAAGACTGCAGAAGCAGAACCAGGGACCAGGAACCTGAGCATCTACAAGAAGGAAGCAAGCTGGGGGGCCTGACATCCAGAAACTGTAGTCAAGGCTATGCCAGAGACCAGGAGCTGGGAAATCCAGGGACAGCAAGACAGGAAGAGAAGCCAGATTAGAGCAGCATCTTGAAAAGAAGTGGTTAGTGTGGACTGAGAATGGACTCAAGAACCAGGGCTAGAAATGTAGAGGATGAGGAAGCCACTTCAGAAGAGATGCACTGTTTAGCCAGAACATACCTAGTTGTCTATGACCATACCCCAGGGGTGGGCAAAATGCAGTCTGGGAGACAGATGTGGCCTGCCAGGCCATTCTATCCAGCCGGCAGGACCCCTAAAAAATTTAGAAAATTAATATTTATCTGCCCCCGCTTCCTATCATGCGGCCCTTGATGACTTGCCAAAACTCAGTAATAAACCCTCTGCCCAAAATAATCGCCCACCCCTGCCATAGCCTCTCCAAGGACAGCATAAATAAGTGGCCTTTTTCAGTCACAGAAAGAGCCAGCTAAGACTGTGCTAACTGGTCTCCCCACCCACCAGGAAAGCTATACCACTTAACAGCTAGGGACAGACTCTACACAAACTGGTTTAAGTGATCAGAAACTTGTTTAAACCTGTAACAGACCAGATGTTGAATGTAGCATCAGACTTATGCTACCGATTTGGGTCAAACCAGTTTATGCAATATCTGTCCCAGACCCTTTGCTGGTTTAAGATAAACCAGACACCCCCAGCATCCTCTCTGGGCTGGGTGGGGCTCCCTGCTCCACCACAGAGCTGGCCCCTCTCCTCTGCTCCTTGGCTGGAGCTCTGGCAGAGACTTGCAGACACAGCAGGGTCTGCCTGGCTTCCCACTACCTACCCCCCCCATCCTCACTACTCAAGCAGGAATCCTTCCCTCCCATCTCCCACAGCACAGACCCCAGCCCCACAGACCCTAGGCACTTAGTATGCTAGCTAATGCTGAGTGGTGTCTGCGTGCGTGTGTCTCTCTCTTTCCAATTTCCCTGGGACAGGCAGACAGAACAGTGACCACTGAGGGCATTTTGGAGCTAATCAACAGGTCAGTCAGTAACCTGTTTAAGAAGAGTCTGAAGTAATGGAAAGAGCCTATTGTTTTGCTGATGAGGTGATAATCACTGTTATCAGCCCCTGCTGGCTTGCTTGCCTGTCAGTTTGCTGCAGACAGGATAAAGAAGGAGGGAGACAGAGACTGAAAAGCTCCATATCATCAACAGATGCATGCACTGCACACACACCCTTGCCTCAGTGGTAGCAGAGGGCTGGGGTCTGGCAACACTCCTGCCCCTTGAGCAGCCAGCAGGGAAAAGCCTGGGATCATGCAGGCAGACCTCCCTAATAAGAGGTCCTCCAGGGGCCTGGCTATGCCCCACCTCAGCTCAGTACCGTGCAAGGGAAAGGAGGGTTGCTTTAGCGCCCCCCGCCAGCTTCTACCCTGAGCCACTGCAGACTTGTGCCTGAATTTCCTCAGTCCATACAGAATGTCTGTCCAGTCACAAACCAGTTCAGCCTAGCCAAGTTAGACTATCCTTCAAAGATCGAATCAATTCAAGCTGAGACTTTTTGAATGTCTGTCCCTAGCCATCAAGTCTAAAGCTACAGTTCTTGCTGGAGGGCAACTGCCATAGTAAACAACTGCTCTGAAGGATAAGAGCTATTTATTTCAGTGTTAACTCCAAGGACTACAGTCTACGAGAACATTTTGCCAGCTAAAATGGATGCAATTCCCCCATGTGGACAATCATATTCTGGACTAAGTGACCACGTAAGAAGTTCTGTACATTGCTGGATAACAACTTGCAATATACATCTATACCGGTTTAAAATTCACAACCCAGTATAAAGCCTAGGGATCAACATTCACTATTTTACATATGGGGAATACACCAAAAGAGAACTAATCATGTTATAATTTTCCTTAGCTACCTGGAACTGTGTTCAACAGCATTCCAAGGGGCAGCAGCATTATGAAAGCATTCCCAGTGGCCATGTAAAAAGAATGTTACCAATAAGGGATTTGAGTGTTTAGATACAAAGCATTTAAGTAATTAAAGAACACCGAATTTTTTAAATTTATGTTGTTCAGAGAAAGATTCTGAGAGCCTACAAGCTACCCACATTTTTTTCAATTCACATAGGCACTGAATTACTATTTGGTGCTGATAATACATAAGAGAAAGACAAAATCAGTTTCATTGTTGACCGCTACATGAAGTACCCTGTAGAACGTCTTTTCTCCCATTTCTGATTTCAGCTATACAATCCCCTCTATACATAATGCTCCCCCCTCTCCATATCTTGGTAGGAAGATAAGCAGACAGCCCCAACAAGACATAGACAGGAAAAAGAAAAAACTTTCTAAAGGAATTGCATTGCACAACAGCCTACACTCATCTCAGTACACAGGTTTTGTTTATGCCCCAAAGTCATCCACTTATAAGATAAAGAGTAACATTTTCAAAAGGTATTTGGGACATGGTCATGCTAAAAGCAAATTGAACCAAATCATTTTACAAACAGGAACAAAACTCTTCAATGAACTAGAAGTTTTCATAAGTTTTACCAAACACTAGGCAGAATTTGGTATCAAAACCTACAGACAATTAATGCAAATAAATCTGGAAAAATATTAACAACAGTCCTCAGAAGCAAAAATGCCTTTGCTTTCTCGAGAAAAAAGGGGACAAGAACACCGTTCTAATTTAGGTTTTCTTCAGTCTTAATGAGATCTTGTAACAACAGCTTTTATAATTTCATTTCCTTTTCTAAAAGGTTTCAGATTGTTTGATAGGTGCCAACCTATTTGTTCTGAGAAAGTGAATTTAGTTGTGTTTATGCTTCTCTGTATGTAAGTTTTGTACATTTCTATTTTTTCTCCTCCAAAAAGTAGTTAAAATCTTCATATGAACCCAGGAGATTTTTGTTTCTAAGGCAAGGTACACTGTTTCCCCAACAGCCAACTAACCAGTGACTAGCAGTAACTTGTGCCAGTAGAAAGATGCAAATACATCCTTTAGCACACAAAGAACACGAGTGCTGTGGCAATATAGCAAATTTCCACAGTCTTCCTAAGTAATGTACCAGAAGTATATCGTAATTTACATAAATATGTATTATCCAGTTAGCTAAATGGAAGTTCCTCCTAATCCCAATAAGGACCCTCTTCTTTGAAGTTAGGTACAAAGCAGACAAGGCTCAGACACTATAGACTAGTTTTAAAAAAGGCTAGAGAGCTATCTATTCTTAAGCTATCAGTTTAAGAAAAGGAAAACCCATACAAGTTAAAATTAATATATCAGTTTAAAATGTTCAATACATGGAATTCAAAGATAAATTATTAACTGTAATGGAAACTCTAAGTTAGGAGTTTGAATGCCACACTGATGGGAAATGCTACATTTTGCACTACATCACATCACTACAATTCATCATTTTTGCTGCAATGTCTTACTAGGCAATATTGCCACACTTACCCAGCTTGAACATATTCTTAGAAAAAAAACAAGATACAAAAGACAACTAATAACCTACTTCAAGGCCCAAAACAAGTTAGTGTTCTCATTACAGGGTTAAAAACCAAAGCAGTTATAACTCCAAATTGTAATTACTACTTTGTATGCTGCTGCTGCCATGAAGGTGAATGGCAAGGTTTAAGCTACTTTTAAGTAGCTAAAAAAATGGTCCTCACCCAGCAGGCAAAACTGGTATGCAAATATGTAACAACCATAATACAGTGCCCAGCCAAATTTGGAGGATTCCTCTGCATATGGAGCATCTTTGAGTCAGCCACATACCCAGGCAGCAAATATATTCCTTCTAAAGCAAGCCAGGTTGACGGCAATAGGGAATGAGAAGCCATACAACAAACAGGTCAGCAGTGAGCGCTTTGACAAAATGCTTGTGTGCTTTAACTCTGAACAGTAGGAACCACTCACCTCCAAATATAAAAAGGTGAACCTTGTACCCAAGACTACAAAGTTGTCTTTTTCAGTATGAATACCTGTTTATTAGGAACTCGGATTCACTTTATTTCTTATCACTTGTTACATCACAAGCATTTTCAAGTGTAGAGAGTTTTAGAACTTCTAACATGAGGATATAAAATAAAAGGCCAACTTATAAAGGCTGAGGTGACTGATTTTGTGAACCCATTATAAATGTATACACCAAGAAAAAAAAGCACCTGGAACACCAGAGTCTTGAGATAAGTATAGGGCACCCACAATAAGCAAGTAGGTCAGTTGTAGTTGCACATGTCCAACATCACTGAAGGAAAAACTCTCTCACCAATCCATAGATTTAATGGTTAGCTTTCAAATAACTTTTAGAAAATCCATAAACGCACTCATAGGAATGTATATAAATAAAAACTGTCCTAAAAAACAAAACCATACTATTACATACAACACCCCACCCCACCCCTCAGAAGAAGTATAAAACAACATGTGATAGATGTTACTTACATAGAAGTTAAGGCATCATTCAAGACATTCAGATACTGTGATGACAACAGTGGTATAAGAATCTAAAAAGAATACTGTGGTTTTAAGGAGTTTTCCAAAATTGACTAAGACAGTTTTAAAACATTATGTACACACTATATTTTTAAAATATTAAATTTCTAATATTAGATTGATTTTGTATAATTTCCTATGCAACTGCAACACAAGTATGATGTTATATTGAAGATTCAGTAGTCAACTTTTTATAAAACTGCTTATACAAACAGCTCATTCCTTTAGATACTATAAAAGTTAGTACCTGTTCTCAGTAAGTTAGTTAATTAGTGTCATCTAAAAGTAGCAAAAGGAAATAGTAAGATTTTTTAATTTGTCACAGCATTTTCCCCTATTCAGATCTGCTTTACACTGAAAATTAGCCAAAATTTTACTTGCACCTATCAACTTAAGTATTTTAAATTAATAATTTGTTTTGATATTGAATCACTTATACACAATGGAAAATCTCTGCACCAAAATGAATACACAAGTTCTAGCAAAAATTTTCCAGTCTTCTCTACTAGGCCTTGTCTTACTAGAGAGAAATGAAACTGACAAGTGCTTTAGGTTTCACACGTTGGCAAGCTATATCAGGTTGCTTTGTCTTCAGTAATATTTTACCTAAATTTATATGTCATGCATTGCCATAGACTAGCAAAGAACATTCTGAGCACTAGCAGAGTCCAGAAACTAAAATCCCCATGGAACTTTCACCTGAATCACTGGAATGCTTCAGCAAGCAATCCCATTTGGAATAAAACTGAGCACAAATTAACCCCAATGCTGGAATAGTTTAAAATCTCCTGATTAACTATTAACAATCATGTAGTTTCCTCCAATCTTACACACTTACTTTGTCACAATGCATGCATCATGTAGCTTCCAGTGCTCGTAGTGCAACTCAAAAACTGTATAACAATGTAACTATTGTTTATCCATGATATAATATCACTATATGAACCAGTCTGAATCCACCTACTCTTTTCCAGAGTATGATTTTTTTAAAATGGCAGAGTGGTGATCTCCATCTAAAATAAAATAAGAGCAAAAAAAAGGTACCTAGAAGTAGCAGATGCTACTCTAACATTAATCATTGATCTAGCACAAATTCTGACAGAGGAATACATTTGTCAAGTTATCAGTGATACTAATGGTTGCATTGTCTTCTTGCCTGCAGAAGGAAAAAACTGCATATGAATTCGTCCACTGGCAAAGTCCCTACAAAATTGCTTATTCTCTAAAAAAAAAAACCAAGAACATCAAATTCATGTTTTTGGGCTTGGCAAACATAAACCTAAGTAACTGTAGTTGCACCAGGCACAAATATCATCAGTCTCTAAAGGTAACTGCAGAATCCTGAAATCACAAGTTTTTCTGTAACCAAAAGCGTTTGTGTTGAAGCTGGCTTTGAACTAAAGCGTTTGTGAAGTCTTAAAATTAAAAGGGAAAAAAGAAAAAAAAATCTACACTTACAACTGTGACCAGTAGGGGTCATTTCAGTGTAAAGATTGCAGTGAAAAACACATTCAAAAGGGGAAAAAAAACTTAAAAAGAGTAAGACTACATCAATTTCTATTCATACAGGTCTGAATGTTGTTTCCTTGGCTTGTTGGTGAATAAAACTGATAACTGAGTAAATTCAACAATTCCCTGAACTGCAACAAATAATATGCAGAGAGAAACTCCTCTTCAACATGGCATAGTATTAACAGCTAGCGATATATCAAACAAACAAACCTGTCACACTTCTATCTGCAAGTTAAATAAAACTGTCTTAACCTGGGGAAGGCAAGGGGGGATTGTAATCTAATTCTAGCTGGTACGTATGTACACATGAAACATTAAGAGTTCTCCTGCTCCTTCACTCCCAATAAGAAACAGAGGAGGAACTTGTGCTCAACAGTTTAATTGCTCTAGGATGAGATAATTATAAGTAAGAATCCTAACAAAAGAAGTGTTTAACCCAATACTATATCCTCAATGCAGCAATCTCTCAACTGCTTCTTTCATTTAAGATCCCCAGAAGTAAATCCCTAAATAGTCTCCTTCACAACTGCTAAACTGTCTGCTTCATGACTATGTTCCAGTCACAGAACGCTAATTGAAATATGATCTTGCCTGTGGATCCTTCATACTATTTTCAATAATAGTCTATGGGATGTGTTATTAGTTAAAATCAAGTAACATTCAGGCTGCATCACTGCAAAAGAATGAGATGTTCCTGAACTGCCAGAGAAGTCCGTATTGTGATACAGTAAGAGAACTGGAATGTCAAGACATTTAACTGCCATATGCTTTCACTGTTCCACTCCATTTTTACAGGAACAGTTTAAAATATGTTCAGACTTTAAACAAGAACAGAAACCATCATTCAAGCAACAGAAAACTTAAAATCATCACTCACTATATACTTTTAATGTGCTGAATACACACGTTCCTGTTAAGTCCACCTCTACATAAAAGACGAATGAGAAGTAAAACAAACAAAAAACTCCAAACAAAATGAAAACAAACCAAACAAAAAGAAAAGAACCAAGACTCTTGCAGAAGTCAGCTCAAGACTGTTCTTACTAAACTATTATTACTAAAACATAGAGCATCCACTTGCAGTTCATTACATTGTCGTCACTGAAATCACAAGTGGGAGAAACTTGACCAGAAAGCTGTTTAACATAGGACTGACCAACTGCCTACTTATTTCTATACTGATCATTTGTGGCTACTTGAAGTTAAGTTATTTTGGTATCTGGTACTAGTTTATAAGTTTACCAAGCAAAGATATTTAGACGGTTCTCAGTTTTGGCAGGGGGGAGCTCTTTTAAAAGACATACAAGACACTTTTTGGACTACTGCCGCCTCCTCAAGAGATTTCTGGACTCTGTACTGCCCTCTACCTCTCAGCCCAGTAAGAGCCTCTCTACTATTCCTTTCCAGAATTGTCCAAGCTCACCCCCCCCCCAAAAAAACCTCCATATACAATTATGTATTTTCCACATAAAACTCCCAGTAATTTATAATCTCTCAACAGTGCTGCACCCCACCCCCTTGCCTTTCAGCTTTCCCTTGCTCAGCTCTTTGGTATGCGACCAAGGTACGCAGCAACTCTTTCCTGCCAGAGTCATCAAGTGAGCTCTGGGAGGAAAACAGCCCTGTGTGTCTCGACTAAGGAGCCACCTCCACCCCGTATGGAGGAGGCGGGAAGTATGAGCAGAGCCTCGGCCACAGGGATTCCCCTCCTCTAGTAGCGGGGGTAGAGGAGGGAAAACTTGGGGGGAGGGGGGGGTGTAAAAATAATAATTTTAAAAAAAGAAAAAAAATCAGTGTCTTGCCACACATCAGCTGCTTGGAGGGGTGGGGGATAAAAAAAAATCCATGCCTTGTCATATATTAGCTATTTGTGGTGTAAAAAAAGAAGAAAGAAATCCTGTCTTCATAGTTTCATAGTTGTTAGCAGATAGGAAGGGACCTTACAGATCATCTATTTGGAAGGGGAGGGGGTTAAGAAAATTTGTGTCTTGTACATATTGGCTGCTTGGAGGACAGTTAAAAAAAAAAATCTGTCTTCATAGTTTCGTAGTTGTTAGGGGCTGGAAGGGACCTTACAGATCATCTACTGCTTGGAGTGGGGGGTGAAAAAAAATCCACATCTTCAGTTTCATAGCTGTTAGGGGCTGAAAGGAACCTTACAGATCACCGGGTCTCGTCACACATCGGGTGCTTGGAGGGGGGTAAAAAATAAATCAGTGTCTTACTACATATGGGGTGGTTGTAAAAAAATAAATCCGTGTCTTGTCACACGCATCGGAGGAGGAGGGGGGAGGTATGAAGTGACAGGAAGAGGAAGGGAAAAAAGTTTGCAACCCGTGCCCGCCCTTTGTGTTCCCTGACGGGGAAGGAATCCGGAATCGGCATCACGCGCGGGGTCTTGATCCCGCTGCTCGAGGGGGGCCTCGCAGCTCCCAGCCCGCGGCTCCGCCGGGGGCTGCGCCAAGGGCGGGCGGGCAGACCTCACCCGCGGCCCCCACGACAGGCAGGGAGGAGAGCCGTGCCCGGGGCAGGCTCCAGCTGCGCGGGAACCCCCCCGCTCCCGGGCCCGGCGTTACCTTCGCAGACGCCCACTTCGTACTCGGTGATGGAGTCGCCGTTGAGCGGCGGGCGAATGACACAGCGCAGCCCGCGGTCGCAGGCGCCGTGAAGCCCGTAGACGCCGCCGCACGTCTCGTTGTGCTGCCGGGCGCACATGAAGCAGCAGCCGCAGATGCCCAGCACGATGCTGCCGGCGCAGCTCCGCGGCTCCTCGCACTTGGACTCGTCGCACGGCAGGCACACCAGCGCCCGCGCGCCCGGGCCGCCCAGCGCCAGCAGCGGCAGCAGCAGCAGCAACAGCCGCCAGCCCCAGCCCGGGCGCTGCCTCCCCGCTGCCAGGCGCATCCCGGCCCGGCGGCGGCGCTGGGCGCGGGCGTCCGCAAGAAAACTTTCCCCTCAGCGGCGGTGCTGCCGGCTCCGCACAAAGTTGCGCCGCGCCCCGAGCTGCTCTGCCCAGCCCCGGCCCCAGCCCGCACTCGCGCCTGCCTCCGCCGAGCCGAGCGCTCCCGCCCCTCCTGGGCCGGCCCCACCCCCCCTCCCTGATTGGCTCCCTCCCCTGGCTGGCCCCGCCCCCGAGCCGCTGTCCCTCCCCCCGCCCGCCCGCCCGCCCGCCCGCGCTTCGTCCTCAGCCCCTCCCCCGCCATGGGGCTTAGGGCGCGGGTTGAGGTACGGCGGCTCCCCAGCCCGGGCGCTGAGCGGGGGAGGGGAACTCTGCGCTTCCCGCCGCCTCGCAGAGCAGAGGCAGCTTCACCGGGTCCCGGACGTACAGCGGGTATTGTGACTGCCCCGCGGTCCGTTGGGGGGGGGGCCCTCAATGGCCCTAACGGCTTTAACTGCCGCGTTCGGCTGTGGGGAGGGGTCGCGCTCTCTGCCCCCTGCGCTGGACGCCCGCGGACTGCTCATTCCGGCCGGAGCAAGGCAGAGCTGTGCGGAAACCTCGGGAGTTTCCACCGTGTGGACCCCGGGCGGGCACGGGCTCTCTCGCTGGTACAAGGATATGCAAGCCTCCCCAGTGATCAGGGGATCTCCCTGTCAAACCGGCCGCCCTGCCCGGCCTGGAACCAGAAGAACATTTCTCAGAAGAAGTGCAAGGCTGTGAAATAATGAAGTGGAGGACTCTGTGCACTGACTGAATTAGGCATCTGCACCAGAGCCCAGCCCAGAGTGGGGCAGCGTGGGTAATGCAAGTGGGAACTGCAAATAAACACATAAAGAAGGCCTTTCCTTCCTTCCTGTTCTGGGCGACAGGGCAGGCTTGGTGGCGAATTGCAACTCCAAGCTCACGTCGCACCCTAGGCCCTCACCAGGCTGCTTTTTTCCTTTTTTTCTTTGTGTGGGAAGTTGAAGGTTTTGCCGGGTATGGTTGGATAGAGCAGGGTAGGAATCGTTTATAGAGGGCTTTGGTCTGAAGGACCATGTGGCCAATGTCCCAACCGCATGATGGCATGTTAGGCACGACATGTAATACCGTGAAGGTGTCTGTCACGGTGTGATGTTATGAATGTAACAACGCTGTGCTCTTGGTTTGATGGTAATTTGTCTTTGCTTTGTATATTGGTCCTAGACCCCAGAGGGGGCAACTTTTTGTACCCCAAACCCCTGAATAAAGTAGTTAAAAAGTCAGAAGTCCTTCCTTCCCTTAACTCTCAAGTAAAGTGTAGGGGAAAAAGCCAGCTGCTGGCAGTCCACAAACCCGCACAGGCTGAGAGGACCAGCAGCCCTCCGGGCTTCACCTCCACCTTTGTTCAGTGCCAAATGCCAAAGGCACCCGCTGTGGCCAGCTGTATGAAAGCTCTGTGCACCAAGCTGATGCCTGAGCAAATGAAAGGAAAGCAATGAGGGATGTGCAGGAGGTCTGTCCAAACCACTCGCTTGCCTCCATTCTTGACAGCAAGCCAATGTCCTGACGGGCCACAGGGGAGCTGGGAGGGTCTGGTTTCTCCACAAAGAATCAGTCCTTCCATAGTTGCAAAAAGGAGAGGATCCTTTCTCATAGATCCAGCCATTTCTATTGAGTTTAAAAATTTACTTGTTCTGTTATCAGATAAAACAGAGTATGTGATAAATGAGAGAATAATGTAAATTTGCTTGGCAGGTACAATTGTGTCAGCTCTCACAAGGTTGAGGTGGGAAAGTCTTTTTACATATTGGTGCTAATGATGTTGGGAATTTTAGTAGAGAGGTTCCTGAAACTAAATATAGATTACCAGAGAGAACTCTATGTCTGGCCTTTATGACTTCTCCAGTGCCAAATACATGGCCAACTTCATGGGGGGAGAGTGGAAATTAGCAATCTTGAAGATAAAGACTAGAGGCATCAGGGCAGAATCCATGGCCAGCAGGATAAAATATAGACTTTTTTTTTTTCAAATTGTTAATAATGATAGACTTTAAGGCAGATTTTTTTCATAAATCTTTCTATTCTGCATTTGGAAAGGATCATAGAATCAAAATCATAGAAGTAGGGTCAAAAGGGACCTTAGGGGGTTAAGTCCAACCCCCTGCCAGGGCAGGAGAAAAAACTGGGCTCAAATGATCCCAGGTAGGTAGGCATCAAGCCTTCTCTTAAAGACCTCCAGGGTAGGAGCCAGCACCACTTCCCTTGGAAGTTGGTTCCAGATCCTAGCTGCCCTAACTGAAGTAGTTCTTACAGATGTCTAATCTAAGGATAATGTAATACATAAAATAGCTCTAAAAAAGTTGGCTGAGGAGATTTAAGACCTACTGACAATTATTAATAAGTATTCTGAAATTCAAGAAGACAAGGAGTGTGAATGTGCCAGTATTCAAAGGGGGCAAGCAAGTTAACATGAATAACTAGAAAGTAACCTGATATCAATGCTGGGCAAAATAGTAGAAAAAAGTGTTATGGGATTCAGTCAATAAAGAATTAAAGAATGAGAATATAATCCATGCCAATCAACATGGCATTAATAGAAAACAGATTTCTTGTTAAACAAATCTGATGTTATCTTTCGATTTTATATATATATATATATATATATATATATTACAAGGTAACTGTTAATTTTTCACTTGGTACCATGTAACATTCTGATTGAAAATTAACCTTTTATGATATCTATAAAACACCTTAAATGGATTAAACCTCACAAACTCTTAGATTTCAAAAAAGTACTTGTCAATGGGGTCCTTTTCAAATGAGATAAGTATTGGATAGGCAGAATGCTATGCAATAATTTATTCATAAACTGGAAAACATTAACACTTAGTAAACCATGCCTATTTGAATAAAATGTCTTTTAATACAGGCAACTGCAAATTCATCTCAGAATACACAATCAAAAAACACTGCAGGTTGTACTGACAATATGGGGAACTGTATTCTGGAAAGCAATGACTGAATAGCATTTAAACAAGCACAACCCAACATAAGTTCCCAGTGTGATGATGTGACAGAAAAATACTTATTGGAATCTCTGGGTTTATAAACAGGAGGATAGCAGTTGCGGTAAACCTGGTTAGAATTTTCTGCTGAAACTCTGTATTATCAGAACATGCTAGCCAACGGAGGCTAAAGCATGCCTTTCAAAGCATCTAGTGAAGGGGTAGGCAAACCCCAACCTGCGTGCCAGAGTGTGACATGCAAAAGCATTTTGCCTGGCGCACACACCTTAGAGTGGACATGGGCCAGGGCTGCACTGCAACAACAAGGATCAGGCTCCTTGTGGCTCCCCCACCATCTGCCCCTGCCATATTAACATCTTACAAGATGAGGTTGCGGGTGTTTTTGTCACTCTGCCCAAAAACATTGCTGACCCCTGATCCAGTGTTTAATAAACTTCCATTGAATCCAAGCTAGGGTTGTGAGAGAATTCTGTTTGGATTCTTGGTTGGTCTATTATTACAGTCACACATAAAGAACTCAATCTGTTTAGCTCATCAAAAAGATGATGAGAAATATCTTTCTTATAATACGTAAATACTTTCACAGGGAGAGGGGGGAATACTGTATGCTGAAGGACTCTAGTAGAGAAAGGCATAGCAAGATCAGCTAGCGGGACATTTAAGCCAGATGAATTCAAATTAGAAATACAGAACAATTTTTTAACAGCAAAGGTGACTAGTGGCTTAAACAAATTTTCACAGGAAGTGGTGCTTTTCTGAAAGCTATTCTTTAGCCAAAAACAAGTTATTTGACTTTATAAAGTGAAGACCAGATGAAATTCTATTGTCTATGTTATCATTTCTGTACCCTGGGTGGCAGCAGCAGCTGTGGCACCAGCACTGCTTGGGTCAGCAGCAGCAACAACTACCATCTAGTACACCCTCTAAATCAGAATGCAGGGCTGGTGCCTCTTGCACCCACCCCTCATTATGCTACTGTGTTGGATAGGAGGACAGACTGGAAGATCTGTTGTCACCTTCTGACCTTAATATTTGTGAATCTGTGGGCACTTCAACATGAGATGCATTAATACAACTTAGCCTAAGTTACTGCATAGTATGGGCATGCGTCTACACATGCATACCCTTACTGCACAGTAACTTAGTCTAATCATGCCTCAACTTGATACTTGGAAATGCATGTATAAAATTTAGTCTCAATTAGTTTAATGTGCAGTAATGCACATGTAGATGTGGCCTGGCACTAACTTTAGTGCCGGGTCTGCCTAGCCACTAGGAGTTCAGTCTGAGTGCAACCTCAGGGCTGCTGGCTGGCCACCTCTCCTGTTCCACAGCTGGGCTACTCTCTGGCAGCCCCTAGCTGTAGGGTATAAAAGCCTGTAGCCACTTTGTGCCTTGGGGCACACACGCCAGGGAGCCTGCTCTCTGTCCAGAAGCCCAGCAGGCCTCATGTGCCTCCCCTGGACAGGCCACAGGTTGCTCTGCCTGGCCAGTTCACTCTGCAGAAGTGCTGTTTGGCCACAGGTGAGTGTTACAAAGGGCTGCAGCTTGCTGCACCCCTTGCCCAGCCCTGAGATCCCCCCAGGGCTGCTGGCTGGCTGTCTCTGGCAGCAAGGGCAGCACCTGGTCCTTGCTGCTGCTCACCCCCAGCAGTGTCTGTTTTCAGGTTCTGTGGTGAAGTGCCTCCACCATGTGGCTCTCAGTCCCTGGCCATGTCCATCTTCTGAATGCTCCTGAGCTCTGTCCAGTGTTGGCCACACAAATACAGCTGCACAGGGGCCAAGAGAGCCAGTGTGAGATGAGAATGTCATTGTCGTCATCCTCTGCATCTAGCCCCAGCCTCATCCACACATGTACAACTGTGCCAACCACCCAGGCCCCCAGCTGGTCCCAAGCAGAGGGTGGCGCTCTGAGGCTATGTCAACATGCAGAAACAGTTCACACGGGGCAGGCACTCAAATACCCACATTTACAAGGCCCTGTCAGGTGGCATGCATGAGCGAGGGCACTCCTGGTCAGCACCTCAGTACCGCATTAAAGTTAAGGTCTTGTGGGCACAGTGGATGGCCATGACCAACTACAATCATCAGTCCAATTGTGCCCATAAGACCATGGCCTTTATGCAAGAGCTGACCTATATTTTGGTGCCCCGGGACCCCAACCACACCTCTGCAATTGTCACCAGCAGGGGTGGCCTGGCCAAGCTCTTGCCCTGCCCTCATCCCTCTGGTGACATGTCACTGGAGGAGGGGCCCTTGAACCTTCAGCACCCTGCCCTGTCCTCCTCCCTGGCTACTGCATTGACTAGCAGCTTGGGGAGCCCTGACCACAGTCTGCTTCAGCCCAGCCCCAGACCCCGCCACAAAAGGCAACCGGCCATGATGCTGCCAGCCTTGCCAGCCCCTCCTCAGGAGCGGGGTGGGGTGGGGTGGGGTGGTCCTGGCCAGGTGCTTGCCCACCGCACACTGTGGGCCATGGATACTGGGTGCAACTGGATGCTGTTGCTGATGGGGAGGCATTCCCCATTCCAGCTTGCCTGCCCTGTCACCCACACACCATCTACCCCCTGCCCATCCTCAGCACCACTCTCAGGACATGCACATATTCAAACTCAAAGCAAAATAAAAATTATTCAAAGTTTCTGGTGAACCAGAAGCTCCATAGACCCTGCAGTTGCTCAGTGAAATTAATGTTCCTGTCAGTTTCATTGGTAATAGCAGCAGTGAAATTTACAAGAATGTAACTTTTATTGAGCAACTGCAGGGAATCTCAGGGCCTTTAGTCTAGGGCACACCCACTGGGTTGGTCTGGTTTAGGACTAGGCACTCTGCAATTTCCAGTGTCCTTAAATTCTGCTTAAGTCCCACTTTAGGTACTTTGAGGCCCTGTTTGTACATAGTAAACTTCCCACGCTGGGCAGCAGCACCCCAAAGCCTACTGTATTGCTCTGGAGGAAAGTGCCATGGAGACAGTACAGATATGCCCTTAACTGCTAAATCTTAATCATACATGTAGGAGATAAGCACTGGGCACCTCAGACAGAGCCAAATCCAGGCATGCACATATGTAATGAGTCAGGCACTGGAGGACTTTCCAGACAAAGAGGGAGGCACCTGGTGAGTTGGCACCAGTGCTGGCCCCAGCCTCCAGCTCTCCCTGGCTGAAAAGCGGTGAGGAGCTGGGCAAGGGCAGTGTGCCCTTTGTCCTGCAATGAAGAGCATGTACAGGGGCATGTGCTGTAGCAATTTGTGCCACTGTAAGCACATGCCCCTGCATGTCTGGATGCAGCCCCAGAGTTTAATAAACCCTTAACTGGAAAGATACGTTTTCAATAGCGCCCCAAAGACCAGCAAACTCAGGCTCCAGAGAACCACCAATAAAGTAAATATAAATGCAAAAATGGGTGGATTTCAATGTTTGGCATGGAGGACACAGTTCAATACAACTGTAATTTTAAATAAAGTTTTATTTATGGTTTTCAAGTAAGTTACAATAACAAAGCATTCATGATAAAAATAAAAAACTCCTATGGTAGAACAAAGGGATGAAGAGGTGTGCCTTGGAAGAGATTTTGATGTATTTACTTGAAAAGAGAACTTCATTGTCAAAATTCCTCACTGAAAATTCTCTGCTTCTCAAAATCTCTGCTTGCAAAATTCTCTGCTTGCAAAATCAGTGCAATGGAAATATTTAATTGATTTTACAGCACATAGTGTCAGATTTGTGAGGATACACTTTTTATATTATGAAAGACTGCATTCCAATTGCATTTTTATTGAGAATCTGAGCAAAGGCTACGTCAAGTTGCCCAAATTTTATTTTGAAAGCTTTTCCTCACCCTGCTTATGTATCATACCCGTGGTAACTCTCAATGCTACAGCATCTTGTACCTCTCAAATGCTTTTCATTTTGAGGGCTATTTATTCATTTTAATCCTAAAGTTACCTATTTTTTATGCAAATCTGGTGTTCCGTGGCATTTACTGTTGTGCCCTCATTTCATGTGTTTGTCAGGCATTATATCCTACATTTGTGCTTTAGCATACTGAGAAGTATGGTTTGTGTTTCCCCTGAAGCACCATATACTGTTGATACAAAACCTCCAGCTGTAAACAGGTTTCATCAGGTAAGCAATCTAAATCCCCCCAAAGTGGGTGGGAGGTGAAGCCTGTCACCAAGATAAGCACAAGTGAGCAAGAGGAGTAGATTAGATAGGGATAATAATTCTTCTCTCCCTCGCAAGGATATTGTGAGAGTTAATTCATTAGTATTCACAAAGTGCTTTGAAATCTTTTGATGGGAGATGCTGTTGGAATGGAAAATATTATTATTACTACATGAGAAACTTGGTAACAAAATCAGTAAAGAGCATATCCAAGTTACTGCTTCGGTAGCTTATATTGAAAAAATATTTTTATTTTGCAGTTCATATTTTTTTCAAGTATTCCCTATTTTATTCTTCAGTTTTTTAAAAGCAAAATTGTATTCCTATGTGATCAGAAGTGTGGGCCAGCCAACTATTTAAATGCTCATATCTAGTGTGGCTGGTAGGAAATTAAGCTTGCCCATAACACTAACATTTATACTGCTTACAATATCATATCATCTAAGGATCTGATTTTTTTTAATAAACCAGCATGCAACTGTATGTGTAAAATGGGCCTGCAGTTACATGACTAATTTCCACTTACATGTATAATGATAAATTTGTAAATCAGGTAATAATCTGCTAAAGAACAGAACTATCCATTCACACATGCAGTTACCCAGCTAGGCTGCATCCACATGAGCATGGACCTTTGTCCAGAGACAAGAAGCAGTGGCACACCTTTTGTCACTGCTACATGTCCCTGGGGAATACCTGTGCCACATGCCCTCTGGCACATGACATGTTACTCTGTGTGTGGTAGGGTAGGCTGGGGCCAGCCCTGGGCTGGCCCCAGCAGCTTTCCCTGGGGCCTTGGGGCCTCCTGGGGCTGCAGTAGCGGTGATCCTTCCACTCAGAACCTGAGTAGCTCTCACTGGCCAGGATCCAGTTTTGGGCAATGTACACTGCCCCTGTGTGCACTGCTCTGCTTTTTCATTTGCATGGGGTTTTTTGAACCTGGGAGATCCTGGGGTCAAAAAAACCCTCACACTGCTATCTTGCATGGAGAACAGCTGAATGTGCAGGATGTGGTCCCACAGACATGTCAGTGGTGCCAGATTCTGCACGGCCACGTTTGGGTGCATACCTAGTGTCCAAGTCATCATGCTTGTGTATGCACATACAGCATACTACTGTGAACTTAACCACTTGACAGTTTAGACCCTAAAACCATAGAGGGACTAGGAAGCTGTAGCCATTGCCTATCTTACTGGCACATACCCATTCTATCACAAAACCTAAAGGCTATGGGCAGATCTTGGACTTTGAAACAGGGGTTGCAGATGGTGCAGTGCATCATCCCATATAACACACCACATTCTTCACCAGGTAAAAAGAACCTTTACTAATATGAAAGGGGCCTAGCACTCTATTAGTCAGCTTAAGATCAAAGAAATATAACTTTACTGGAATGAGCTAAAAACAGTTTGCACGGCTGTGAAATAGGATTTACATTACCAGAAGCAGCTCACAGACAGCAGAATTGCAGAAGAAAACCTAGCTTGATTAGTGGAACATCAAGACGATTAAAAAGGAGACAGGGTAATTAATACCTGTGGCAGGCATGGCTGGTGAACTCATGCTAGTGGGGCCAGGTGAAGAAGCACACGGGAGTGAGGGGTGGGGGGTGTTGCATCCTCCCTGCTTCCACCCAGAGTCCCCAGATGGCCCCCCCCTCCACTCCCAGCCAGCTGCAACCCCCTCCTACCGCTCTGCCCGCCCCACCACTGTGAGTTCACCAGCTGCACCTGACCTGTGGAATGAAGAATTTAGAAGGAATCAAGGAGATGTTAATGAGCCATGAATTTGATAGAGACTCTCATTGCTGCCTAGACATAAATGCTGCTGCCACTGCCAGGCAGTTGGTTTTAAATGTTGGATGGAACAAGAATCAAAGGTTGGGAGGAGGGAGGAGCACGAGAGAAGTGCAGCTGCACCAGTGTGCCCCCACCCGGGATCTGCACTGCTTATGCGAATACCCAGAATCCAGACATATTTGTCTAAATGTGAAACTTGAGTCTTTCTATTGGTTGTCCTTGTTGCAGCCTTTTAAGTACAAAACAAATTATTTTATGTTGCCAAATAAAGACAATTTGCTGTCATTTTGCAGGGAAAAAGATGTTTTTAAAGACAAATAGGCATATTTTAAATTGGTAAATCAGACAAGCAAGTATATTAATCTTTATTATGGAAATCCCACCTAATGGGAGAACAGGCAGCTTAGACAATTTATCTAAATTTTCTTCTGTAGTGTTTCATAGTGATGAGATATTTAACTTGAATATACTTTTAGTTTAACAGGGATCATTTTTCCCAGATACCTTATGTGCTGTGTATCAATATAGATGGGAAAAGAGGTATTCAAACCATGAAAATCAAGACAGGTCAAGAACTGAGGTAAAACAAGTTCAGGTGAGAGAACAAAGCTGCTGGACACAACCTAAAATTAATCATAGTTGGTGAGACATGACTAAAGTTACTAATATGTCCATTTAAGATTATGAATCCAAGAAGATACCATCAAAAAGTGGTAGGCCAGTCATTTCCTTTCCTAGGACATAGTGATGAACTCTCTAATCAGAATATTAATAAACTAAAAGGACTAATTTTGTGCAGAACTGTTTGCCAGTGTGAGTAAATGCTTACAGTCCAGTGCCTACTAAAATATGCCTTACTTCTTTTGAAAATCAGCTATATGATGATTAAATGACTATGAAAATCAGTGGTGGTATATTTTCTCTCTGACCCCTTTTATCAAGTGACTAGTGAATTGCCCATCAAGAGTGATAGGGAGGTGGGGGAGGGAAAGCTTGTTAATCCTAACCTTAACCCCCCCAACCCCCATGTTGCCACTGCCTCCCAGGAGCAGGGGAGGTGGGGAAGCTTGCCTTGCCATTCCCTCCATCCCCCTCTGCCAGCACCCCACACCTCTGCCAGCTTCAAGGAGCAGGGCTGGTGGGGAGCTGCAAGGTCAGCACCACTGACCTCACCCCGCCACTCTGTCCCCTTCATCCCTGATGTCATGGCGGTGTGCCACTGCCTCCTGTCCGTAATGCTCTTGGAGCACTCTGATTGCTTGTTTCAGTAACAACCAGAGATCAACACTCAGAGAGCTCCAAAAGTGTTACAGACAGGCAGATGGACTAAGCCCTTTATTATATTAGAATAAGGAAAGGTTATCAAATGCATTCCAAATGGAGACTATATACATGAGTTTATCCTTCTAGTAAAACTCTCTACATATTATATATACACATACACACACATATATATATATATACATAAAATTTAAACAAACAAACAGACAAGGACATTAGATACAAACCTCTTTGTTTCTGAGAGAAACATATTATCAATTTCTTTAAAATATACCCTCTATACCAGAGAAAGTTCTGCTTGATCAGGAATTGTAATAAGAAACAGGTTTTTTTTCTCGAACAATCTCTATAGGTTGGCTCTATTCTTACTATCAGTATTCAAAAGAGGTGCTGGTTGTTAAATCAATCACTACCTGAGACATTGCTTTTTAGGAATTAGAACTATTTTAGTTTTCTTTATTAAAGCTTGGGAGGCTTTTTGTTTCTAGGAGTCACAATGCATTTTGAATCATTTTCATGATGGTTTGGCATTGATTTAAAAAAGAAATATCAAGCCTTAGTGACTTGCCCCCATTCAGGAGGCCAATCAATTTCCTCAAGTGATGTGGTTTGTCAAAACTGCTGGGGCAAAGTTAATTTCTGATCTTCCTTCCTTTTTCATGTCCTCATGACAAGGTATTTAGCAGAATTCACAGATGCGTTGAAAGCTGACAGGGCCATGCTGTAAACACTTTTATTATGGCTTCAAACTTGTGATCTCTGGGCTGTCAACCCTGCACCTTAGCGCCAACACCACCCCAGCCCACATTTCTGACTGGCTGGGGACAGAAATTACACAAACTGGCATAAGTGATCAGAAACTGGTTCAAATCTGACAAACAACAGAAGTTCAGTAAAGCACTTTCAAAATGGCCAAAACTGGTTTAAGATGAACCTGATAGATGTAACTGATTTTAAGTTAAAACAGTTTACTGAAATTCTGTCTCAGATCCCCTTCAGATTCAAGTTAATTCACAGCCCCCCAGTATCCCAGGATTCTTTGCACCTTCCCCACAACTCCCCCACCCCACCCCTTGCAGGGTGCCTGGGCTAGCCTTGATGCAAGTTGTCTGCTCTAGCTGAGCAGGAAGGGATGTTCTAGCACCGCCCCCCCACCTACTCCTGGCCTGACCTGAGCCACTGCAGGCATGTGGATGCATTTCTGGAATCAAAAGTGAATGTCTGTTCATTTTCTTAACTCTTCAACCTCCACAGCTTAGACTAACCGGTGAAGATCGAATCCATTCAACCTTGGGCTTTCTGACTGTCTGAACTTAGCTATTGTGTTCATACCAGTCATTAATTAAGCTACTTATAATTACCAAGTACTTCTGCTTTGCACATTTGCCCACCTCAGAGTGTTACCCCTGCTTATATGAAGTAAAGTAGAGATGTTCTTAAGGGAACTACTGAGTTTTTAGAAGCACTTTATATTTAGTTATTATTTCCCTCCTGGTGATTTAATACCCAGCATAGCTGTTTATGAGAACCTGTTTCTTAACAGATTGGCTAGGACTCTACACAGCTTGTGTACACTTTGTAAAAACTGTATTTGATAAGTCATATTATGAAGTGATTTCGTTTTGAAAAAAATCTAGTACAGTTTTGGCTTACATTAAATCTTATAACATCATGTACTAATGAAGCTCAGTTCAAGGGCATCTGATTATTTTTTTCCAAGGACATGCACTCCCTTTTCTACCATTGCTTTGTTTTCTCTTCATGTTTTGTTTTTGAGTGCCGTACAATATTTCTAGGCTTCTGACAATCTCTTTCAGTGCTTCAAACAAAAATAATTTACCAACTTTGGGGCAGGCTTTCAATGTTTATGAAATAACTAGAAATGCCCGCCACATTCTGCAAGCTGGTGAGCAAACTGAGTGGTACTGTACATCCTTTGTTCAAACTGGCTTCAGTAAACATTGGAGGCATTCAACCTATCTCAGGAATGTTTACTTTCTTTCATTATTTAGATGTGCATACTCAATCAGACATCCAGATCTAGCTAATGAAATTGAATTGGAACTACTGGATTCCCAGAAGTTTTGCACTTCAGGTTATGTATCTTCCAAATATAGACTTGGGTCTCTTAAGAATCTGGTCAAAGAAACTGAGCTAGAAAGGCAGAAGTGACTTCCCTGAGCTCACATAATTGGCCAGTGGTCGAGTTAGAGAACACAGTATGTACCTCCCAGTCTTGGGCTATGGGCTGAGGAGGAAGAGGAAAATCCAGGTAGTCAACCAAAGACTGTGGCGCTCATGTCATTGGGAAGGCTTTGGCTTCCATGACCACAACCCGCTCTTTGGCGAGAGAGGCAGCTGGGAAGAGATGGCCTCCACCTCTCTCCCCTGGGGAGGAGGCTCTTCTCAGCCAGACTGGCTGACCTGCTCCACCGGGCTTTAAACTAAGCCTGCTGGGGGACGGGAGGACTACTGCCACTGCTGGCCTGCTGAGAAACCCTTGCAAAGCCAGCAGGCAAAGGCACTTAAGGGAGCCCACCCTGCCCCAGCCCTGGTACAATCTGTGGGCAAGGCAAGAGCCCCCAAGGGGACACTTGCTGCCTGTACACAAATGCCAGGAACTTAAGGAATAAGCAGGAGGAACTCGTCCTCCTGCTTAATGAAAAAAATTACAAAATGTCACGGGGATAATGGAGACCTGGTGGGACTCCACCCATGACTGAACCATGGATATAGATGGCTATATCCTCCACAGGAGGGATCAAGTAGAGTGGGGGTATAAAAGGGGCGGGGGTATAGCTCTCTAAGTTAAGGAAAGCTATGCATCTTTGCAAGCTGATGTTGGTGACCAGGGTGGACGACTGGAGAACTCTGGGTCAAAATCCATGGGGAACACGGCACAGGGAACACAACGGTGGGAGTCTATTACAGACCTCCCACCCAGAGTCAAGAGCTTGACCACGAGTTCGACCGGGAACTGGCTGAGGCCACGTGCTCCAGGACCATGGTTGTCATGGGTGACTTAAATTACCTGGAAATCTTGTGGGAGGATCACTCAGCAAAACCCGAGGGGTCGCAAAGCTTCATCTCGTGCATGGATGACTGCTACCTGACTCAAGAAGTCTATGGGTCAACGAGAGGTGAAGCGCTGCTCAACCTGGCACTGGCTACTGGGGATGACCTAATTGATGACCTAGCTGGGTGAGAGCAACCATGAGCTAATCACCTTCACCATCCGCTGTAAAGCTGGCAAGTCAGTCAGCAACACAGAAGTCCTTGTGTACCCGCTGGGCTGTGTCTGCTCCTGAGGCCACCGCTCTTTAGACATCAGTCCCACCCCAGGACCCTTGAAGGCAAAGTGGATGTTCCTTCACTGTGTCACCGCCCCCGGTCTCTCCTGCCACATCTTGATGTATCTTCATTGGGGGGTGGGCACCACCTGATGGGTTCTCGTTGCCCGGGTCCTCCCAACGGATGTACACGGGGCTCCAACCACCCATGCACCCCGGCCTCATGTCACCTTCTGGAGCTGGCCTGGAGGAGCAGGCACGTGGCTCCTCTTGCCCGTCTGCCGCCCTCCTTTACCCCTTTGCTCTACGCTAGAAGGGCCGAGCCTCTTCAACTACGAATCCAGACCCTTAGTCCCTCGGACCCATGTTCCTAATAGTTCCAGGCACCTGCGGTCCCAGCGGCAACCCCGTCCCAATCTGGCGCCTCCTTAGGGCTCCTCACTGCCCCACCGCGCCCCATGTCCACCTGGCTCCGGCATTTCCTCCTTGGCAGCTTCACTCTGCCACTATGCGATGCAGGCGTATCTCGCCTGCCGTCGACTCCTGACCGCTGCCACCAGCTCCTTCCCTCCGGCTTCTCCTGCTCTGGCTCCCCATCCTTCCCTGCATGCCGTGGGCTCTTGCCCTCCTCTTTCTCCGTCCCCGTGCTTCCTTCTACGGGGCACTCCGCCCCCTCCGTTGCAGCTGCCACTGCTTTTATCCGCGCCGGCTGGCATTCCCTGCTGAAGTCACCGGCCGGCCACAGCTGAATGAAGAGCCGGCTCACAAACCGCGCGGCTTTCTCCGGAGCGTTGACTGCTGCTGCCGGTGAGTTTTTGTTATTGTCCCGGCCCCTGGGACATCTTGACTTCAGGAAAGCCAACTTTGACAAGATCAGGAGGCTTGTCAGTGAGGCCCTAAGGGATCACGACCCCAGGGGGAGGGGAGTTCAGGAAGAGTGGTTGCTCCTCGTGCATTGAGCAATCCTCAATGCACGAATTAATTTGATTCCATCTCGGAGGAAAGGCAGAAAGAGGGCACAACAGCCCCCCTGGCTCTCCAGGGATCTAGCAGACCACCTGAGGCTAAAAGGAAAGGCCTACAAACGATGGAGGATGGGTTTCACCTTCAAGGAGGAATATTCTGCACTGCTCCGGTCCTGCAGGGAGCAAACCAGGAAAGCCAAGGCTGCAACTGAACTCCAACTAGCTTCAAGCATCAATAGTCCTTATAAAAAGTCCTTTTTCAGATATGTGGGGAGCCAGAGGAAAAGCAAGGGCAACATTGGACCCCTGCTGAACCACATGGGGCAACTAACAACTGACGCCCAGGAAAAAGCCAACCTATTAAATGGGTACTTTGCGTTAGTCTTTCATCAGTCCCACGGGATGCCCAAGCCCACTATAGGACAGGGAGGCCCGGGTGAGGGAGATCTCCTGCCCTCCATAAATGCCGACCTCATGAAGGAATACCTTGAGAGGCTGGATACCTTCAAGTCAGCCGGCCCTGACAATCTACACCCCAGGGTACCCAAGGAGCTGGCTAGCATTATAGCCCAGCCCCTGGCGTGGATCTTTGAAAACTCCTGGTGATCTGGTGTAGTGCCCAAAGACTGGAAGAAGGCCAGTGGGTTGCTTCTCTTCAAGAAGGGGAAGAAAGTGGATCCAGCTAACTATAGGCCCATCAGCCTGACTTCTATCTTGGGGAAGATCTTAGAAAAGTTTATTAAAGAGGCCATCCTTAATGGACTGGCCGATGCCAACATCCTGAGGGATAGCCAGCATGGGTTTGTTGCAGGTTGGTCTTGCTTGACCAATCTCATTTCCTTCTATGACCAGGTGACCTATCACCTGGACAAGGGAGAAGAGATTGATATTGTATATCTTGACTTCAAAAAAGCCTTCGATCTGGTATCCCATGATCACCTCTTGGTGAAACTGGCCAATTGTGTCCTTGGGTCCACCATGATCCACTGGCTGGGTAATTGGCTCCGTGGTCGGACCCAGAGGGTAGTAATTGATGGAAGCCAATCATCATGGTGCCCTGTGACTAGTGGGATCCCCTAAGCTCTGTCCTTGGACCCATATTTTTCAAAATCTTCATTAATGATATGAACATTGGAGTCAGGAGCGGACTGGCCAAGTTCACCGATGACACCAAACTTTGGGGCAAAGCATCCACACCAGAAGACAGGCGGGTGATCCAGGCCGACCTGGACGGGCTCAGCAATGGGCAGGCAAGAACCTGATGGTGTTTAACATAAAAAAATGCAAGGTTCTCTACCTTGGAAGGAAAAACCTGCAGCACCCTTATAGGCTTGGCAGTGCTACGTTGGTTAGCACTACGGAAGAAAGAGACTTGGGGGTCATTATTGACCACAAGATGAACATGAGCCTGCAATGCAATGCTGCAGCTAGTAAAGCAAGCAAAACGCTTGCTTACATCCATAGACGCTTCTCAAGCAAATCCTGGGACATCATTCTCCCCTTGTACTTCGCCTTGGTGAGGCCGCGGCTAGAGTACTGCGTCCAGTTTTGGGCTCCACAATTCAAAAAGGATGTGGAGAAGCTTGAGAGAGTCCAGAGAAGAGCCACGTGCATGATCAGAGGTCAGGAAAACAGACCTTACAATGACAGGCTGAGAGCCATGGGGCTCTTTAGCCTGGAAAAGTGCAGGCTCAGGGATGACCTGCTGGCTCATAAGTTTATCAGGGGTGACCATCAGTATCTGGGGGAACATTTGTTCACAAGAGCGCCCGAAGGGATGATGAGGTTGAACCGTTATAAACTACTGCAAGACCATTTCAGGCTGGACATAAGGAAGAATTTCTTTACTGTCCGAGCCCCCAGAGTCTAGAACAGCCTACCATCAGAGGTGGTTCAAGCACCTACAATGAACACCTTCAAGAGTAAGTTGGATGCTTATCTTGCTGGGATCCTATGACCCCAGCTGACTTCCTTCCCTTTGGGTATGGGGCTGGACTCGATGATCTTCTGAGGTCCCTTCCAGCCCTAATGTCTATGAAATCTATGTCTATGAAATCTACTACCTCTTGATATCTGTAGTAGGTAACTTAAACAAAAAATAATTACACTTTTAGGCATGCTTAACATATTATATAATACAAAGAAAAAAGCCAGTAGGAAACAGCAGGGGATATCCTCATAATAGTGCGGTTGCAATACGATAATGGAACAGAGAAGGAGAAAATGAACAGCTAGAGGAAGGAGCTTATGAAGAGGTAGAAGGAGTTGGATAGGCAAGACTGACATCAGGAAAAATATGTTTTAGGGAATATTAAGGTTTTATGTTTTCTTCTTTTGGTCTGTAATCTTCTTTAATCAGTCCTCAGAAGCTGGCCTTTGGGTCCCACAAACCCCATAGCCATATGGTCTCATTATTTGGAGAGGAGAGTTTTTTTTCTTTAATAATAAGGAACCAGATTCACTGGTAAACCTTGTCTGCTTTTTTCAGTAACATAAACTGGCAGGAAACCCAGTTTTAATGGCCACTTAAGCAGTTTCTACAAGAGCTTTTTATTCATGGAGTAGCACAAAGCAGCCAGATCAAACTGGTTAATTTGATACAAAAATCCTGTTTGCTCTTTGAGGGTTCTGTAGAGGATCTTCTCAGCACCCATATCGATTGACCTGCTGCCACTACTTTAAACCTATTCCTCTTTGCACCTTTCAGAAGGCCCCCAGCAGTGACAACCAGAGGTACTGCTAGTGATCTCTCACTGACACCGTGTTACGGCCCTGAATACAGACACCAAACGTATGCACAAGGTGAAAGCATATATGCAAAAGATTTGTTGTGTATACAGTATATCATACTGCAGTAAGAACAGTTTATCCTGGAGAAAAGATGAGGCTTTGCAAGCCTTGGAGACAGAAGGGAGCTGTGGCCCAGGCCCCTTCCTGCATCTTCCCACCCAGCGTTTGGAATCTAGCTTGAAGACTCTTTGCATAGCAGGACTGCAACTATATCGATACAATGTTCCTTCCTTGTGCCCTCTTCAATTCTTTGGGCACCCAAGCAGGGATGGCTACCTCTTGGTCATTTGATGACTTACTTATATTAGGAAAACTGTTTTTAAAAAGAACCTTTCCCTGCCTCCAAACCAGAAAGTTTGAGAAACCTTTTTGAATACTGAAGAAAAGTGCAAGTTCTATGAACTGACATGAACAAATTTGAAATACATTTAAAATTTAAAAACAGAGATGAGTAGAACATACTGAGATGTGTATTATTCAGAGTTCTAGAGAAAAACGGGCATGAATTATTATAGAGATGAAGAAACACACAAGTTAACACTGACAGAAACACAAAGGAACTGTCACAGACTGAAAGGAATACAAGAAAAGAACCCCGCACTCCAGTGGACATTGACTTGGGTTAAGGGAACACTACTGATGGAAGATGGGTGTCGGTCTTTATGTATATTTTAGGGGATCGGATGTATCTTTAAATGCTAAATCTGTTGTTTCAGAAGCTGGATTCATTAATAAAGGGGCTTTTAAAAAAACAACAAACCCTTCTATCTTTCAGCTTACTCTTTTTCTGCTCATAAGCATGAGAAATAAGTGAGGGATGTGCCTTAATGTAGTTCATTTAGTACAATTCTAATCTTACATCTTCTTAAAAAAAAAGAAATATGAATATATTTATGAGCACTGTATAGGAAATACCAGAATAAAAGAAGAAAAAATAAAGCATATTCTTATATCATTCCTAAAGTTCAGTAGGCCTTTGTTCTTCATATTAAAGTCTCAAACAACAAGAACTAGAATTTTAAGAAATTAAACAGGGAAAATACATTTTTAGATATATTTGACTAGTCCTGAAAATAATGGATCTGACTTTGTATTGTATAGCATTCTCAACTCAAAGTTTCTACTTCCGTTTCAACACTCTGGAGCATCTTTGAGCTAGAATTTTACTTTTAAAAGAAACAAAAGTATTTCAGACTCATATCTACATATATTAGCAAACAAAACCCACCTTTACTGACACTTAAGCTTCCATCAGGATGTGCCCAAAACCTAAGAGAAAAGTTGTGTGCTTTCCTTTCCATCTTCATTCCTGATAACACACTGCAGCCCTTCATAAGGCTTTCACTTCCATCTCCAACAGGTACCAAAAGGGAATTCATATCCCAATTTCAAACTTGCTCTCCAATGCAAAACTTTATCAGCTGATTCTATGTGTTCATTATATTCCTGATTTAGTGCATCTAACCTTTAAACATTTGGGAAGCTATTCTGACTTAATGCTGCTGGGACCACCAGTAAGGCATTCTATTATAGTTGAGGTGTTACAGCTGTCTTCTCAGTCAATGATAGGAACTAAACCAATAACCATGAGAACTAAAAGCATGAATCTTTACAACTTCTGCTGTAGAGC
Source organism: Crocodylus siamensis (assembly GCF_052110815.1). Taxonomy (NCBI): domain Eukaryota; kingdom Metazoa; phylum Chordata; order Crocodylia; family Crocodylidae; genus Crocodylus; species Crocodylus siamensis. Next base: position 149,959,734 of record NC_143395.1, on the reverse strand, counting down.
CAGGCTCGCAAGCTAAAACCAGGACTCACATCTTGTGTGCATTAGATACAGAGATGGGTGCATGGCACACAGCGAGCAGCAAATAACTGAAATGTGCATTTTGGTGAGCCTCACAACAGTGTATAGATAATGATATCAGCAGCAATATTTTGACCCCTTGGCCTTCAAATCTCTAGCTTATATCCTTACTATGCGAGACAGAGGAGCAATTATTAGACACGTTATAAAATAGCCACCATAAATGGAATGGACACACACTCTCAGTAGAGTGTTACTGATCATCACTCTTGCTTTGGTTTCTAATTCTAGGACAGGTATGTGGTTTATTGTGTCTATAGAGAGGATCACAAAAACTGTTTTGCTTATTATAAAAGGCCTTGAAGTACACCAAATAAAATTGGGTTTTATCACAATAGAGTCCTGCCCCTTCAGTGACCTTCTATAAGCCCTTTTTTAGCTCAATTAAAAATGGAGGGAAAAAATATTTAGCAGTGTTTCTATACTGGCCATGTTTAATGGTTTTGGTTCTGAAAAGGAGTACTGCCTGAGAATTTAAACAGCAGTTAGGGCATGGGCACATACACAAGATACTGCTTACAACTCGTGAGCTAATCCATGTAGGTGGGGTAAGCTACCATGGGATACCTTTCATTTACCTTGGGGTAAGAGTAAATATGGATCACTGACATGCTGTAAATCCCCACCTTTTTTTCCTTATAGCAACTTGTTTGTTCACCTATGCCCTTAGAAGAGTGGAAGAAAGCGAATTGGTTTTTTGATGGGGTAGGGATGTTTCCTTTTGCTTTTGGAGTGTTTAGTGAGTCTCTCTTTCTCTCTTCTCCTCCCCCTCCCCCCCAATTTTTCTTCCTGACAGCAGGCATGCCACAGCAGATTTGTCATTGATTTCAATAATCAGAGCACACATTTTCAGTTATGCCTTAAAAAATTATAAAATTCTCTGTAGAAAAACACTACCTGTGTATGACACGTGAGCCATCAGCAGATGACAAGCAATAATGTAAAGGAAGGATCAGTCTCAGAATATTTTAGATTTCTTGCAACAGGTGTGCAAACAAAAGTGAAACATTGCCAAAAGAAATTATCTTATAACTCTTGTTATTCTGAATCTCAATTAATTTTTCATCAAGCCACTATGATAAATTCAAATAGGTTCACAGTATAGAGAGGACCACAAAAACCGTTTTGCTTATTGTAAAAGGCATTGAAGTACACTAAATAAAATTGGGTTTTATCACAATAGAGTCCTTCACCTTCAGTGACCTTCTATAAGCCCTTCTATATCTCAATTAAAAATGGAGGGAAAGAATGTTTAGCAGTGTTTCTATACTGGCCATGTTTAATGGTCTTGGTTCTGAAAAGGAGTACTGCTTGAGAATTTAAACAGCAGTTAGGGCATGGGCACATACACAAGATACTGCTTACAACTCGTGAGCTAATCCATGTAGGTGGGGTAAGCTACCATGGGATACCTTTCATTTACCTTGGGGTAAGAGTAAATATGGATCACTGACATGCTGTAAATCCCCACCTTTTTTTCCTTATAGTAACTTGTTTGTTCACCTATGCCTTTAGAAGAGCGGAAGAAAGCGAATGGCTTTTTTGATGGGTTAGGGATGCTTCCTTTTGCTTTTGGAGTGTTTAGTGAGTCTCTCTCTTCTCCCCACTCTCCCCAGACGCTGTAATGCACAGTAGCCTTCTCTACTGCTCATTAGCACTTCACAGTAAAAACCATGCTAATGAACTAATGTGCACTAGAATTAGTTTACTGTGCATTAAGCATCCCCCAAAAATATTTGTCTTTGCTACTGCTCATTACTGCAGGCTAATACACCTTTATGTAGTACCTCATATTAGAGGTACTAAACTCAATGTGCAGTAGCAAAGGTGCATTAATGAATGTGTAGACATGCCCAGTATATATTCCACTTTTTTCTATTTTAATTAGATTTTCACAAAATAAAGTAAGGCTGTCTAACTGGCAGCTTGGAGGCCACATCTGGCCTCCAAGGGGTTAAACTGAAGGCCCTGGGCTCCCAGTCTGGGTGCTGCTCCCTTCATTACTCTCCGACTGTTACCACTGGAGTCCCTGGGCTCTCCCTCCCTCCTTCTGTTTCTGCTGCTTCACCCTGTCCCTGGGTATGGGCCAGGGTAGTGTGGGCCAGAACTGAGGGATCCTGTGGCTAGAGGGCTCAGGGGAACCCAGGGACCTCACACAGCAGGGTGTGGTGATGGGCCCAAAGACATGGTATGGTGCAGTGAAGCAAAGTGTGGGGAAGAAGAAGGGGGTGCACATGGTGAGATGTGAGGGCACCTGCACAGGGTGCAGCAATGGGTGCACATAATGTGGCATGGTGCAGCAGGAGATTGGATATACGTCGTGTGGTGTAGTGCAGATGCCCCCTCAGAAGCTGGACAGTGCTAAAAGAAAGGTTTAAAGCTTTTTATAAGGCTGAATTAGAAGTTTTTATTTTAACTATAGAGCCATGACAAACAACTCCATAATACAATGAACACCTTTGGCTTACTCATAAAGATCATTACAATTAACTCTTCACTATAGCTTATAGAATACAAACTGAAGACAGTGGAAGGATACTAATGAATTTCAGTGGCAGCTGGTGCAGTACCTTTGTCTACATGGAATAAGCAGATCTACAGTAAACTAAGACTTCGGTCTTTTCATTCCTTTTGAATATATTGTTATAATCTAAAACTGCCTATTCATCTGATCTGTGTTGGGATTTCTATACAAATACGAATCCTCTAGCCAGCTTCTAACCGTACCATTATTAATGTGCCTTTCTAGCAAAATAAGCCACACTAGTATATTTAACTTGGAATAGTCAATATTATCTATGGTTAACAGGCTATTTATGGCTTATAAACTTAGCTGGAATATGTTTTAGTTTTAACTTTCTTATATTAAGAGAGATATTAAACATAAAACTGAATTGTGTTAAGCACTATCTGCAAAATGCTAAGGGCAGAATTCTGTTCCCCTTTTTGCATCTAAATGGCAATTTCTACCTGAGAGGCAAAGATTTTTGTGGGTGATTTCTTTTATTGGACCAACTGCACGGTTGGGGAAAAGTTACACAAGCTTTTGAATGCAAGTCATTCTTCTTTAGGTTTGAAGAGGAAAGCAAGTACAATTGTTAAGAACAGTGGGTAGAGCTGTGAAGTAATTGTCTGTCAGCTATCTCTAGGCATTTCTCCCCCTTCTAATTTCACAGGTCTACCCACTGTTCTTAACAATTGCTGTGCTTGCTTTCCTCCTCAGACTTGAAGATTGCCTTGCATTCAAAACCTTGCCTAACCTTCTCACTATGCAATTAGTCCAATAAAAGATGTCTCCACCCCAAAACACCTGCCTTTCTCATAATGTATGGACCATTATGGATACAACATCACTGTAACACTACCAATTTTCTACCTGGGTGTTTTTGCCCCTCACCCCTACACTATATATTTGTAAAGGCCCTGTTACATGTTGCACTTTGAGCTGCTCATATATTGATTGGTATTAGTGCTATTTCAAGTTTGGAACAGTCACACCTTAAGGCTAAAACCCTTCCCGAAATGTCCCTGAGCTGCACAGCTGTGACTTTCACTGGAGAACCGGTGAGCAGGGGCCTGACTAGGAGCTATAGCTGTGAATTGCTACTAGCGGGTTGGTGAGCCAGGAAGGGTTGGGGGGCAGGAATATGAAAAGGGGATGCAGACAGTTAATGGGATGAGGGTAGGTAATGAAATCAATGAAATGGGGAATGGAGATGAGTAGTGTAATAAAGGAAGTCAACCACGGAAAGATAAAACATTAAAAAAATTAAAAAGAAACTAAATTAAAGAAGGTATCATGTTTTAATAAATTGGGATTGGGATGCAGGGTGTGCTGGTTGTGCTTTCTGGGCTGGCTGGAAGCTGGGTGTGGTGAGGGAAGCTGCTTTTGGGGAAGCTACTGCCTCTGCCCTGGGAAGGAAATGCTAGCTCATAGGGACCCAATCTGGCCCCATACCTTGCCCCGCCCCCCTCAACCTACCTAGATCACACTCCCAAACCCATCTATGCCCTGCAACCTGGCTAGCTGGCATGTGCTTTGAAGGTTGTTTGCATGGGGTTAGACCCCTGGTGGGGAAGGTCACATCCTTCGGTGTGCAAAGGGAAATTGGCTTGGTGCCAGAACCACCCTCTGGGCAGTAGAGTTCAGGGGATGGAAAGTTTGCCCATACAGAACAGGAGGGGAGGGGAAGGGACAGGAGCAGAGGGGACACTGAATCCTGGGATGCTGAAGGACTGCAATTTGGGTGGCTGATGAGTGCAGAGTAGCCACACATTAATGAAATACAAGCTGAGTAACACAGATCAGAGACACAGTTCAGTAACTCAGATCAAACCTGGCCTAGAATGGCATAACTTTAAGCCACCTAAAGTGTGCTTAAAAGTAGTTTCACGTGTTAATGTGTGGACAATTCATGGGTTAGGAGCCCCAGGAGACCTAAGTGTGTGTAGACTGAGCATGTTCAATAAGCTATGGTGGCTGGGTAGCTACACACATGCATGTGTACCTGCATATAAGTCCCAGGAAAAGCAGGGGAGCAGGGCCTCACCATGTTTTAGCCCCAATGGTTGTTTGGTTAGCACTCTTGTCCAGGGAGCTGGACACTACTTTCTAGACCCAAAGGGTTTTGAAACTGCATTTCCTCTGACTTTGTAGTCAGTCTGCAGGTTAGACGTTAACCCAGTCACCTCTCCAGCACTCCACTCCTTTTGAAGTTGAGCAATTGCATCTTGCCTTTAGTTGCTGAATAAACTGGATGAAGAGCAGTGCAATGGGAAACTTTCTGGAACTTTAGGAACAATGGTCCAGGCAAAGTCCCATCTTATCCAGAGTGATGTCCATTTTACTGATGTCCATATGCCCTCTAGCTTGATTTCTTCCTCCTGGCCCCACATATCTCCTTTTTTTTGGTTTCAAAGGGGGTGCTGGAAAGGGACCTGGATAATACCTAACCTGTGACATAGCAGATAGAACACTGTGCTAGGAAAACTAATGTATAAGTTGCAATTCTATTTCCCTTGCAGTTAGAATGTATACATGCGTATGCATAGACTGAACATGATGCAGTAGCCTATATCTCTACACAGCTAACTACTGTGGACTATGCGGCAAGGGGCAGCAGCCCAGGACTTTCTTAAGCCCTGGAGAAGGTAAGTCTTCTCCCTTACCCACAATCTTCAGAAGCATGTCCTTTCCCTGTCCTCTCCCCTCCCATTCCATTCCATTGCTGCCCCTTCCTTTGCCTGCTACTGCCAGTGTCCCCACTGAGGTTGAAGCTAGCTCCTGTCCTGCTGCAGCTAGGCTGCACAGGGGCTGGGCTCAGCTGAGGATACCAGCAGTGACAGTAGGTAGGTACATTCCTCCTCCCTGCCTACTGCCCACAAGTTTTCCCCACCTGCCTGGGAGCAGGCACATGGAAAAACGACCTACCCAACCTTTGCCACCATCATTCCAGGCTGAACCCAGCCCCCATGGAGCCTGGTTGGAGCAGGATAGGAGTTCCCATCACCTTTGGGACAGTGGGGATACTGGCAGTGGCATGGGAGGAGGAAATATGAGGGGAGGCATGGGGAGGGAATGTGCCTCTGAGCATGGAGGGGAAGGGAATGGGAGTGCTTACCTTCTTCAGGTAGTTACCTTCTAGGTGCTACTCTAATACAAATAGTTAAAAACTATTGTTGCTTAACCTAAAAAGACTCTAGTAATAAAGTATAATTTATATAATTTAGGTATATTTAGATACCTTCAATTTGCAATTCAAATGTATTCTAGAGAACTAAAAAGAGATTAATTTTTCTTTCACCAAATTCTTTTATTTTTCTTTTTTTATAAAATTGTGTATCAACTATATACATGACCCTCTGGCCAATAACCATTATACCATGTATAGGAAACTAAATCAGCTATCAGCATTTACAGTCTTTTTTTCTTAAACTCTCCAGTGTGTCTCTTTATCTAATCCTCCTGGTGGGGGAGACCTTAGGCTTCTTTGGGAATTATGTGGACTTGATTCCAGTTTTGAAAATTCATATTTAGTCTCACAGAAATACTTCATCATTTAAAGAAGCTGGGACTGATTCTCTGTGATCTTGGATTTATTTGTCATTTACTGATTTAAAATAGATGTAAAGCCCTTCCTGTCTGATTTGGAAGCATTTTATACCCCATTTGCAGTGCACCTGTGTCAAGTATAATGCTTGTACAGAGTGCAAGACAACCTGGAATCAGGCAACCAGTCTTTTGCAAAACTTAATATTCCTCCAAAATGTTATTTGTAACTGTATCAATTTTCATCACTTGTTGACCTTACCCTTTAGGGTTCAGATCTGTGGCCCCTTCCAGCCAACATAGTGATGCCAAAGGGCTAGAGGACCCCTGACCAGCAGAGGGAAGATACACCTGCTATGTAGCACCTACCCCTCCCAACTGAGCTCTCCTGGCTCTTAAAAAAAATCCTTGGTCCCTGTCCCCCACCACCTCAACCCCCTCACACCTTGACTTTATAGCTCTGTAGCAGGCCCTTATCCCAAGGGGTAGCTGTGATCTCCCCCAGTGATCTCCCCCCGGGTGGCAGCTCAGCTTTCATCTAGTCTGTCTTTCTTGGGCACTCTCTCTTTCACTTGTTCACCACACCTTGATGCTATTGTCTTTTTAGGGAGAGGGGGGCTGCTGCAGGGCTTCCCACAAATGTCCATGGTCAGTGCCTTAATGGTGTATTATGTGGCTTCATCCACCCTTTACACAATACCTATGCCTTGCAGGTGTTGCTGCACGAGCCTTCCCTTATTGTTTCAGCCTTCTCAGCCTGTGCCCCTTCTCTCTAGTTGGGCCTTTTAGTCCACTGTATTAGCCCAGCCAGCTTTTAGGCACTAGCTCTTATTTTGATCAACTTGGTCTGGGCTCCTGGCCCCATTTTTGCCCTGATCTGGATACTGAGCCTTCCTGGGCTCTCATTCTGTCTGGGCCCATGGTCCTGTCTCTGCCCTGTTTTGGGTGCTAGGCTCTACAGCCCCAAACTCTGCCCTGCTCTGGGCTCTGAGCTCTCCAGCCCCAAATGCTGCCTTGCTGTGGGCTCTGGGCTCTGGGCTCCTGGCCCTGCACTCCTGCTCTGCTTCAGGCTCTGTGGCCCTAAACTGTCCTGCTCCAGGCTCCCTGGCCCGACACTCTGCCCTGGTCTGGACTTGCTGCTCCATCAATATGCCTTGAGCCTGTTCAGGAAGGCTCAAGGTGATCATGTGCCCTTAGCGCACTAATGGGACCTGCAGACTGCCCCTCAGTCCTGTCCTCAAACCAGCCAATGCAAACTGTCATAAAAAGTTAATCTGCTCTAGGTATAGCCAACAACAATGGTACCTAGTTACCTTGTATCCAGACTTCCCCTTGCTCAGGGTTGTGTGCTTTGTAAGGCAAAGGAACACATTTGGCTGGCAGTTTTAAGCCTGGTGTTCTCCCAGTAGGCTCTCTGGCTTGGAGCTCTTCTCCCAGCAGCTTTCAGGGCTAAACTGCTGACCAGCTCAGGTTCTGGGATTATATGCCTCAGGCCAGCCCCACTCTGGTCAGATGACTTCCTAACCACCTACAGGGGTTCCTCCTCAGGGCCTAATGATTGGCTGCAATGGCAACTTGGAGCGTGCTAGAGGAGGAGCTCTTACTGCTCAAGTCGGGCATTGCTCTGTGGGCTTGTTTTGGGCTGCCATGCTTACAGCAAGCAGTCATGGCCTCAGGTCTCCAGCTGTCTATTCCCTTGCAGTGAGCTTGCTTTAGGCAGAGAGCTCCTGCCTGACAGCAGGCGCAACCCTTTACCCCAGTGGGCCTCTCCCCTACCTGGGCAGCTTGGTTTTGCCACTGCCTGGCCTCTCTAGCTGCCATTTTCCTTCTTAAAGTAACAGGACCCTCCAGGTCTCTGTTACAAGCTCCACAGGGCATTAAAACCTCATGGAGCACTTTTAAAGAGCCTATGCTGTAGCCTCCAAGCCTTCCCTCAGAGCTGCTCCTGGTCCTGGTTGTTACTGTCCTAATCACAAAAAAAAACTGCAGCCCATTGGTGTACCCACAACACAAAAAACAACTAGCACTGAAATTCATTCTCAGCAAGCCTCTCCATGTTAACATTACCCTCTCCTGGAACAAAACCATTGAGTTAACAGATAACTTAGTTATCACCTTTGAATCTACACATCCAGACCAAATGATCCTGGAGAAATCATTTGATTATGGGTGAACGTGGTAGCTCTACCAGTACTACGTCACAGACTGCTTAGCTGCTTTTCATATGTATCCAAAATCACTGAAGGATTTATCACAGCCCACAGTCCTAGACATCATTTTCATAGAAGAATATTCAGCTGGGTACATGACATATAGTGAAATAATCCACTTTGAAATCAAAGGTAGATTTGCATTTTTTGCTGGACCTCTGCTTTATAATATGACTTTCTCATGTGGCCAACCTGATACAACCAAGAAGCTAAGAGTTTTCTTTACTATCACAACCCTGAGGATAAGATTGTTAAGGCCAGGCACTGGAGAAATATATGTAGATAAGCAACAGTTAGCATGCTACTTTTATGCAATCTCTGACATAAGGACACATGGAAGGTTAGATGTACTAATTAAAACCCTGGATTAAAAAATCCTCACACTTTGAGAGAGCACTGTATTTGCAACAGTCTCCCACAACATTCTCCCTATCAAGCGAAGGAAATACATGTTGGAGAAACTGACTGTAAAGTGGATAGAAAACTGGCTAGCTTTGGGGCTTAAAGGGTAGTAATTAATGGCTCAATGTCTAGCTGGCAGCCGGTATCAAGTGGAGTGCCCCAGGGGTTAGTCCTGGGGCCAGTTTTGTTCAATATCTTCATTAACAACTTGGAAAATGGGCAAGTTTACAGATAGTAGAGTTGGGGGAAATAACAGATACTAGGGCCATGTGAAGCTTTAGGTGCTGATTCAATTCGGAGGAGATTTGGCCTAATTCGGCGGCCAGTTCCCTGAATCCGAATTGAATCGAGAAACCAATAAAAAGGTCTGAATCAATTCAAAGCTCTCCAAATTGATTCAGAAAAGATTCAGAGAGCTTCAGAGAGCTTCGGAGATTTGGGCAGTCTCCCACTCACCATTGCAGGGAGCTGGACCCAGACTCCATGCTGGTAAGTAGGGGGCGGTGGGGGGGCTAGAGGAGGGGGGGACGATAGGGGGACCCCTGCCAGCCCCCCTGAGTGCCCCCAATCCCCACCCACTCTCCCAGTTCTGTCACTGGCTGCACCCCGCCCCAACCCCAGTGTCCCAGCTCTTTAAAAAAAAGCAAAAAAGCACTGCATTCACTGGCTGCTGCAGCGACCATTGGGGCATCTGGGGACTCATGGCAGAGGCCCCCCATGCAGCATGGAGCAGCAGGGGGCAGTGGGGTTCGCCCTCTCACTTGGCAGGAGCCTATGAGTGTGGGGTTTTTGTTTTTTTTTAAGAGCTGGGATCCTGGGGCTGGGCGGGGCAGCCATTGACATGGCTGGGAGAGCGGGTGGGGGGTGGGACCTGTTTGATTTGCAGATTTGGCCAATTTGGCAGCGGACAAATCTCCAAATCGGATTCAGCCAAATAGATTTGGGACAGTGATTTAAATCACCGAATCCGATCACTGTCCCCCAAATTGTCTGAATCTGAAGCAAATGCTAGCCACTTCACATAGGCCTAGTAGATACACTGGATGGTAGGGCTAGGATTCAGAGAGACCTAGACAAACTGGAAGATTGAATCAAAATAAATCTCATGAGGTTCAATATGGACAAGTGCAAAGTCCTGCACTTAGGATGGAACAATCCCATGTACTAGTGATACTAGTTATAGTTTTCTTGGAAGCTCTAATAGCTTTCAGGATAATCCCTTCACAGTCAGTAGCAGAACTCCCAAGTTGAGTTCCTCCTCCATACCCAATTTTTTAAAATTAAATTTCCTTAGTCATTTGCCAGAGCACAAATCTTTGGAGCTCCAAAATTCAATGGAAGATTTGGGTAAACTTTTAATAAGTTTGAACTATGACTAAAACCCAGGCACAACCAGTACTTGTGATCTATGCAAAGTACACAAAATTAATCATATGTTCAGAAAGTATTCAGTGTCAAATTTATTAAAGAACATGGAATGATTGAGAAAGGGCACACAACATAACATGGTTGTGAGGAGGAGCTCCGATGTCTTAGGTTATAGAAACTGAAGATAAAATTTAGAGCTCAACATCCTCTGATACCAAATGCAGAGGTGACAGAAAAGATCCAGAATAGATATTGGCAGGTGATGAAAAATAGCAGAAAATGTAACAAATTATCTCTTTATGTTAAATGTATTCAAGTCACACAAGAGAGGTATGGTATATCACATTTGGAAGAAAAAAGATATTATAGGGCCTCTCTTAAATAAATGATCATAATTATCACTAATTTTAAATGTTGTTTTTGCTATGAAATGTGTTGTAGCAGACAATGTAATTAAGTCTTGGAAATAAAAGCATTTGTACTCAGATTACATTGTTAGTTTTGTGTCTGCATTATGGAAACTAATCTTAAGAAGCACAAAATTCACCAGTAATATGTCCCTAAAATATGATAATAATGAAGTATGATAATGAAAACACGATACCTTAGTGACCGTTCACCTACTCAGGCAAATATCAGTGGGTAAATTCCAGGAAGCCAGTTCAGCTGCTGAACTAAAAAATCAAAAATAAGTTCATGTTGGATCAAACCAAATTAAAAATATTTTTCCTCATCAAAATAAAAACCAAAAAAAAAATCCACAATTCCCAAACCATCCCAGTAAATATGTCATTTCTCAAAAATGAAACATCTGTTTCTGGAAATATTGAAAGGAATCTTTTTGACAGCTCAAAAATGCTTCACTGTCAGGGACTAGCAATAAAAGGCAAGGACATGAAACAGCTATGGTACTACTTTTTTTACTCAGTAGCCCAGTGGTCAGAGAATTCATCAAATTGTAGTTTCCCACATTCTGAAGTCCTTCCTCTCTCTGAAGGGTGCAGTACCTACAACTCCCTCCCTCCAAATGAGTACCTGTACCATCATATAATAGGATACTCTGGTGTGGGCCTCTCTCCATCTCAGCAGTTGATGCCACCAGGCAATAAAAGCCATTTTCTCCTGGTCTCTCTTTCAGCTCAGTGAATATTTAGCTAATCTGCATCAGTGTTTCTTAACCCATGGTTCATGACCCAAAAGTGGACTGCAAGAATATTTCAAATGGTTGTGAGCAAGTGCCAGAAAAAACACATGAAAGCACAAGTTTCCCCTTGCAGGCTGGCAGCATTCCAGCCTGCAAGGGGCTGCTTGGGGCATGGCCAACACGCAGCCAGGCAGGGTCATGGGAGCAGCCCCAGCAAGATGGAGGCAAGTGTATTGGAGAGCAGGGGTTGGAGGGCCAGAGCTCAGGGACTGCTGGGGTGGTGTTTGCACGTGCATGTACATGTGTGTGCACGTGTGGAGGAGGGGGCGCAGGTGCCTGCCAGCACTGGGGGAAGGTGGCCTGGTGCCGAGGTTGTAGCAGGGCAGAGGGGGCTGAGCCAAGCCATCAATCTTTGCAAATGAGTCCCAGTACACAAAAGGTTGAGAACCACTGATCTACATAAAGTAGAATATTATCACTAGATGAGATGAAGAAGTTCCACTTCAGAATGTCCTTTAGCATCCAGGGAGGTTGATGATGTGCGTTCAAGTCCGCTCAGGCAGAAGAAGAGTTTGAACCTCTATCTTCCCCATCCTCTCTGAGTGACTAAGCACTAGGCTAATAAATGGAAGCAGGCCACCACCAGGATGAATCGATCCAGCCCTTCAGTTCTTAGCTTTTGTCAAACGTAGGCAAATAATGTACTGAAAATACGTAAACCAGTTGTTTAAACCAGTGTTTCTCAACATTTTAAATAGCAAGTACCCCCTAACTTCTGAAAATTTTAAGTACCCCAACACTCAGTTTTCCAGGGGATTTTATATTTGCAGGCTTATGTGTGCCATATGTTGGAGGAAGGGTCGTATATATAAGACCATAATATGACAGAAGTCTGATCTGGTGTGGATAGGGTTGCCACCTTTCACACCAGGGGTGCACCACTCAAATATGTAGCTGAGCTAGAGGCAATGTAGGCCAAAGCTAGCAGTGCTGAACCAAATTATTACTGGGGCTGACACCAAATTATTACTGAGGAATTTAAAGAGCCACGCAATATGTGGCACACCAAATTTTTTGCCATAGTTTTGAGAGGAAAAGAGGGTGAGAGAGAGGTGGGGGAAAGAGGGTGAAAGAAAGAGTGTTGGGGTACCCGTGTACCCCCTGCGTGTGTCTTGCATATCCCCAGGGGTACGCGTACCACAGGTTGAGAAATGGTTTAAACAATCCCCACATAAACTCCATAGATATTTTCAAAATATTTCAGCCAAAGTAATTTGGCAAATTCATTTCAAATTGACTAATACTTTCAGCAACTCCAAATTTATGTTTTTGTAAATACATGGTTCAAAAAAGTCTAGTTACTTCTGCTGATGATCTCCTTATAGCCTACTCAGAGCACAATGCATTACTCTGAAGCCACTCCAAGTTATATGGATACATTCCCAATGAACAGACATTTTTTTTAAAGCCTGTCAATTTCAGAACAACTGTAAAATCATTACACCTATGTTATGTTGCTGTCTGCTGATATCCCTTGCATTACTCCTAGATATTGGTGGAAAGCAGAATGCACATGGAACCCACAAAGTTCTAGACCTCAAAAGTAGATAGTATTTGCACCCACAGTGTCAAACTCTCTTGGCTCTGTGGGCCATATGAGGACTGGTTTGCAAGCCAGAGTGGACCCACAGACTGGCCCCACACACCAGAGCCAGCTCACAGGGCTAGTCTGGCTGAGACAACTCATGCTGTACACACCCCAGACCAGGCCTGTGCACTGCATGTAGTGCACACCAGCCCCAGTCCAGGGCTCACACGCAGAGCCAGGACAGGATTCAGTCTGTAGGCCTGACTTCGACTGACCTTGGAGCCAGCACACAGGGTGGGTCTGGTGAGACGCCGCATGCAGCACACTCCCTGGGCAAGCCCCCAGTGCTATATGCAGTACTTGTGGCTCTGGATCCCATGGGCACTGCATGACACATGCAGGGTCTGTCCAAGACCCATAGGCCAGATTGCAGGGCTCCATGGGCCAGACCCAGCCTGCAGGCCATATCTTTGATACATAGTCCATTCGCTCCTTCTCTTTAGACAGAAATTGTCCCAAATGATTTCTTGGGAAACATTGCCAAACAAAAGCAAGAACAACCCTTCCCCCCCCCAAAGAACGACAATAAACAATAACTCAAAAGCCAGTTGATTGCTCCAGTAGGCAAAGTATGTGAGCTAGCAACTAGTTAATTCATTTCCTCTTTTCATATCGTTTTCCAAGATGATTAAAATTTTTAACTCTAATAGATGGACTTTTAGAAAAATATGGAAGCCACGCTTTTATGTGAGCAGGAGTGAACAAATTCTGCAAAATTGAGTTTGTCTATGTAATCTGATAAATCTGTTTTGATATTACTACAAGAAAGACACAAAATGTGGTGTTTCTGATGCTTTCATTCCTAAAAATGCTCATGTAAAAGGTAGAAATATATGGGAAAATATTTTAATGTTTTAGTGTGAAGGATAAGTAAGTTAAAGATTATATTTGATGAAACTGGAAGATATTTCAAGTCTTCCTGGACAATCAACATTTAAAGTAATACAGATTGTCATGGACAAGTGAAAAAAACAGGTAAGAGAAGAGTTAATTTCTCAGCTGTAGTATGATATGTGACAAACTTCAGATGCTTTATTCAAGCTGCAAATATGTTGTTCATTGCTCTCAGTTTATCATTTTAAAGTGTCTAGAGTAAAAATCTATTATGGGATTCAGGCCCTAAATAGCCGGAATAAACTGTGTTCTGTTAAAACAGGTACCAGTGCTTTGAGGAAAAGCAGATCTTTTAATCAAGAGATTCTTTATTATTGGAAGAAGAATTGAAATAGTGATCATTTAGTGCTGTCTTCTGTTTTATGCTGAAGATTGTTCATTTTCATCTTGAAAGGTCTAGTTTGTTCACATTTAAGTTAATGGAAAAAACTCATTGTCTTCAGTGGAGCAGATTCATATCCTAAATTTATGGAACTTGTGTTGTGAGAACCCTCAAAACTAAAACTGAATCATGTAAGGCTATCCCATTGACAAGCTAACTAAAAAAAAAGACTAGTCCAGAGAGCAAGCAAGAGTGAGCTTGCCCCTGTAACACAGTCTTTCTGTTTTTCCTGTGGGAAGGGGGGGCAGTGGGCAGTAAAAGGTCCTGGGTTTGGGTCTAGCTACCATGCAGAGGCATAAAAGAGCAGCTTGCCCCGCTGGGCAGTGGCACCTGGGGCAGTGGCAGCCCACAGCATAGCTCCATCTGCTGTGCTGGAGCTGCTGGACATCTGCCAGCTGTGCTGCTAGTTATTTCAGTGTCCTCCCTGAAGGCAGCACCTAGGGCTGCTGCCCCAGTTGCCTTTCCTCAATTATGCTATTGTTGCTATGACTGTTTGTGCATTTTACATTAGACAGTTACTGGTTGAAAAAGAGAAATATCCCTGGTACAGAGAATGAAACCCAGGAACTCTCCCTCCCACAGTCCTCCCCAGAGGGAGTGCCATAACCACTGGGTAACTGAGTCATACTTCTACTTGCTTATCCTCCTTCTGGCCCCATGACTGTTCTAGTCTTAGTTGTTCACTATGCCAGCTTCAGCAGGAAGACTGGAGAGCATTCCTACCCAGAAACATAACGAGCAGGTGTAACTAGCACATTGGGCAAACCCTGCTGGAGCGTGGCTGGGGTATAGGGGAGTGGGAGGTGTTATTGATCAGCTGAAGGGAGGGATATCCAGGGAGTCTTGCCTACTCCTGGGACTTGAACAAGTCCCCAGCTGTTGCTGCCCCAGCTTGATCTGCCTGCCCCAGTTGTTGTTATAGCAGAAGCACAGTGTCCATGCACCTGGCTGCTGCTGTAACAGCAATGTTGGTGGGAGGGCTCTTCATACTGCCAGGGGATACTGCCATTCTGATGCCCCTACTAAGTTGGTGCCCAGGGCTGGTGCCCTGCTTGCCAAATGTTGGGACCCAGAGGCCATCAGGCCTGGGTTTGACCTTTGTGCTCAGCTCAAGCTGCATGCTTAGCATGAATTGTGGTCAAGACCTGCACTCAATGAAAGGAACAGAGGGAAAAAATACTGTCTCTTGACTTAAAATGAATCAGGAAGTTGGCTAATTAAATTGAATAAATATAACCTGGGCAAAAGAGGGAACAGTCAGAGCAAAACTTACTCCCACCTAAGAACGAAAAGATTACCTCAGAAAAGAAAATTCCAGTTGAAGGTAACCATATTTGGCAAACAGAAGGAAGATTATTAATATGCATTAGGAGGAAGGCTTATTCATTTTATGTACTAAGAAATGCAAGCTATATGGTATAAAAAGAGAGGTGAGAGAGTGTACCCTTCGGAATACTCATAAAGAAAGCCTGAAGAAGTCCTGTCATTGATCCAAGATCCTGTCTTGACATCAGATGTGGGAGCCAGGAGCCCTGGACAAGAGTTCACGGCCTAATCGACCAGTGAAGTTGCGTTCACAACATTTTGGGGTGTTTAGCATCTCCTGCTGGCTGGTGATGCACGGGTTGTTCCCAATCCTACTGCACAGTAGCAACAAGCTACTACGCAGTAGCTCATTGTTACTGTGCAGTAGTGGTGGCATCACAGTGCCCACCGATGCTACGTTGCCTCACGCCCACTGAATCTCCCTCCAGAAAAAGCAGCCTAACCTTTAGGCATTGAAATGCTACAGTGAGCCATTTGGAATATTCCTCTAAGTCACTTTTGAAACTGACAATTTCCAAAATTGCTGAGGGATCATAGCAGAAGGGGGACCAGGCTAGAACTTGGCTCAGTCTGCATACCGATATAATGACTGCTATGTTTATGGAAGACAAAACTGTCTCACCTGGAAGGGGCAAAATCCAGAGGGGTTCTATGAAGGTGAACAGCTTTTGAGCAATATCCTTCACCTCATCTGGAAGTTTCTTCATGACATTAATAATTTGTCTTTGGGATGGGATAAAACTAGGAACACAGACTTTCATCTGAGATCCTACAACAAAATTAATAACTGAGTTGGTATTAACTTTGACATGTGCACGTTTGCATTGTATAAACTCATTTAATTTCCCAAGAATGGCTTCAAGAACAACAGTTGGCAGGAGAGTCTGTCAATAGGATTCCATTGGCCATGATCCAAAGGGGCAGGAACTTCTCTGCACAAATAACCCCAGAATCTGATTAATCCCAGAATAGTCATATAATTTGAAGCCTCCCTCAACTCTGGGGGTATAAGCCTCCTTTGCTCTCAAAAGGAATACAGAGGAAACTGCTAGGGGAATCTTACAGCATTTCCATTACCCTCATATCTTGTAAAGGGAATGATTTGGGCAGCAGTGATTTCTTAACTGCTTTTAATGTAGGTTCAAAGCATATAAATAATTTTGTGATTCAAGCTACTGGCAGATATGAATTATTTCCTTAGTAGAGACATTTACCAAAACCTTTGCAGAACTTCAAGAATCTATGAAAGCCTGGCCTACCAACATTTTTCATGCTAATTTATATGACTTATGAAGAGAATTCATAGAATTCTGTCCTTCATACACATAAATGTTTCCATCCAACAGAGTAAATTTCTCCATCATGTACTTCAGTGCAAACCACCTCTGTAAGCAAAGTGCAGCTGACCAAAGAGTAGCATAATAGAAAATTTAATTTATAAAATGTAATGAAGTTTCAGGAAAAGTGAACATTCTTTAGACTTACAATAGTCATTTGTGTTCTCATTATGCTTTTATTTGTACAAACAAGATCTACCATACCCTTTAAAAACAAAAATGCACTACATTCAAAAGCTCGTTTGAGTCTCTTCTAACTGAGCAGTTGGTCAAATGAAAGATATCACCCACAAAAATCCTTGTTTCTCATATTTCCTGGACCATCCCAGCTATACAATCATTCCAACATTAAAGACATTTATTTTCATTGCTGCTTTTGACTATTTCATCAACACAGTTTTAATACATTCAATGTTGTAATTGTAAAACATATTTGTTTATAATGCTATATTTGGCATGCCCTGATTCCCAGGCCCAAATCAATGGAAAGACTTATTTTGACATTATCAGGCTAAAAATACATCTAGTTGTTTACATATATTCAAAGGTGGTAGTGTTCCTTTCCTTAAAATGTTATGTTCCAGAAATTATCAAGGATGGAATAAATTTAGAATTCCCAAGGTGTTATATTATTTGAAAAATAAATGACTGTACATAAAAGACTTATCTTCAGATTTTGATAACATACCAAAAGAGCAGTTAATAAGAAACCACACATGTAAGTTTAAAAGGAAGTAATAACTTGATTTTTAAAAAAGAATTACCAAAAGCTCCATTATAACTCAAGGATCCTGATTTTCTTTGTTTAAAAATAGCAAATTCTCAGATTAAAAAATCCCAAAATCAGTGATTAAAATGAAACATCACTATATATATATATATATAACCCAATGTTTTATTTATATATTTACAATTTTAAAGCAATTTGGAAGCCTACCAGTATCTCAATCACTATAATAAAATAAATTCTAAGTACCTATAAATGTTGGTCTTTGATTTTGCATTTTTTATTAAGGAAAAAATCAGAGCTTCCCCTGCCCCTTTCACTCCCCAGGACACAGGTCAAGGCCCATCACTCCCCACCCACACACCCCCACCGTCACCACTGCCCCTTACTCCCCACCTACAGCCCCCTAGCCCCTTGTGGGCTGAAACCGCCACCGTGCAGAGCACTTTTTGCAAAAGAGGAAAATCCACGCATTTCTCTGTTAAAATGAAAAACCCATGGTTTTCTCTGTTAAAAGGGAAAATCCATGTTTTTTCCAATTTTTCCATGGCAACTGGAAAACGCAGATCCCTGATTATAAGGAACTACATCACTTCAGGGGAACAACAGAAGCCTTCTCTCTGAGGGAAGCTGAACGCCACCTGGAAATCTTCAGCACAGAGATATGTTCTGTTGGTATGGTACTGCAACCTTCCTTGGGAAGGTGCTAACACCATAGATAGGTGCTGCCCCACAGGCCAGAGCAGGATGGGAGGAGGCCATACACTACTCTCCCCTATTCCCTGTAGTGGTATAATGGAAGCAGTCTTTCAGAATGACTGCATTGTTCCTGGCCTTTAAATGAGCAGCCAAAGGAAGGGAAGACTCCATAGGCAGATCCAGGCACCTGTGGACATTTCGTTCCCCAGGCTGCAGCTACATGACCTCGGGAAACACCTGTGCCACACGTGGTTTGCCACACAGCAAGTTACCCTGGGGGTGGTAGGGGAGGCTGGGGCTAGCACTGTGCTGGCCCCAGCAGCCTTACCTGGGGTCCTGGAGGTTTCCTGGTGCAGCTGCACCAGTTCTGCTGCACAGAGTCTGGCCGGCAGCCGCAGCACAGCTCTGGGTGGCTCAGGTCTGATTTTCAGCAGAGCACAGTGGCTAAGTGTATGCTGCACCATTTTTTTCCCTGCAGTTTTTTTTGTCCCCTGGATATCCAGGGGTCACCCCCCCCCCCGCCCAAACAACAAAATCCAACATGCAGAAGAAAATGGCGCAGCACACACTCAGGCAGCATGCCCTTGCAGTGTGGACAACACCAGACTGTGTGGTATGTGGTGCTGCAAACGTGTTTGCAGCGCCACGTACTGCATGACTGTGTACATCCGGATGCACCCCACGAAGCTAATTTTGCCTCCTTTCTTCTGCCCCCAGAACTAATAGTAGCTATCTGTCTGGTGAGACAACAGAATTACACGAAGTGAGACTTCAGCTCACTGATAGTAATCTTTGCTTGAAAATGAAGTGAAACTGGAGTGACCTCTCCAGGGTGCGAAAGCCTGGGCACCAGTGTCCCCCTTTGACTTTACTGGTTTAATCCAAAGGAAAGGCCAGTTCTGGTGCCAATATGTTTGGAACCAACTTGGCTGCAGGACCTGCCAGAGCGATGGAGATCATTCATTTGTCTGTTCAGAAGTGAAGCCCTGATAGACTGACCAGGGCTAAAGAACATAGTCTATCCTATCATGTAGTGGACTTCAGTTCCACAACTTTTTAGTGGCTGGGCCTTGCTTACAGACATTCTACATTCACCTCTTGCACTCTGGAGTCTAATTTAATGCCACTGTTGCAAACATGACATGTAACTGTTCATAAGTCATGCAGTTGTACCCCCCTGAGGCAACCCAATCTCTCCAGGTGGAGTGGTCAAACAATTCTTCCAAGTTCTGAGGATACAATTACTAATAATTTCTTCCCTCCCATCATCCTAAGAATGCCCAGAACTACATATTTTTGAGGCTGCTTCTCTGTGTTCAAGATGGAAAAAACAAGGGTGCTTTCTGCCAAGGAAATTATAACAGTACTAGGCCAAACTGATATTTGTGTAACTTCAGTGGAGTTACTTCAGAGAGAAAAAAAACCTATTGGCTCATAGTTTTTGTGCACATTTAAAAGATAATAACAATAGAATTATAAGAATACCAAATGGGAACTTGGAAAGTTTGATTAGAACTTAGTATCTATTTTTTAAGTTCTTCATGTTTGCAGGAGCTGTAATGAGGAAGAGGACTGTCCTGGGGTAAGACAAGTGAATTATATTGTTCCCAAGAACATTCAGTCAGAACTGGCAGGTTTATACACCTCTGAAAATCTTGATGTAGACACGCTCTGTAAAGTCTGTTAAAGGCTTGCTGATAACATCTCTAACCATCCTATGTGCTGTTAGCATTCTTCACCACTCCTTGAACCCTGTGATTTACCAAAACTATAGTTCTGGATAGGGGGCAGGAACAGCAGCTCTTGAGGGCATAGAAGAAGGTGTTCTGGGCTGAAAGCTATGCTATGAACATCACTTCCAAACATAGGTGTTCTCCTGACTGGGGTTAATGCTGTGCATTTCACAGTCCATAAAATTCTTATTTGGCCACCTTGTGTGTGCTGTTGTAAAGCTTTTACTTAACTAATCATTGTTGCTTTTCTCTGTCACCTCGTCCTTATTCAATGCAGAAGTTGGACAGTGAGGCAAAAGGTACAGGAAAAGAAAGGAGAACTGGTTTTTTGTGTCTTTTATACAGTGACCCTGGACTAGACTACCATAATGCATATATACAAGGAAGCCAACTTAAAACTACTTTGAGGCAGTTTCTAACATTTGAATGAGTTACTTTGATACCTTAAGTTTCTTTTAAAATAGATATTATATGGAATTATAAATGTGTTATATTATAAAATATACACTAATTCAGTTAATACAAAATATAGTTTATTTGTGATTAATACATACTTTGTTATATTTATCATTGCTCTTGAAAGGATTTTCGAATTTGTTATGCTTTCAAAAGAGATCTTTCTTTTATTTTATTTTCTGCACACAAAGGCAACACATTTAATTTCTTAATGCTAAAAGATGTACCTTGCAAACCTCTTGCAGGGCAGATAATGAAGCAATCAGAAATTACATAGAAGGAAAACAATAATTTGCTATCCATCTAAGGAGTGTATTCTGTTAAGAAACTGCTCACATAGCCCTGTGACTGAACATCCATCCTTCTGTAGACTATTCTCTCAAATTAATTTGTTGCATTTTGTTTCCACAACATGAATGTCTAAACAGCTTGAAATCGATCCTCCATGCTATGTCATGTAGGTGGTATCCAGAAAGTGTCTTCCAAATCTGGCTATACTTTCAACAGCACCTGTTTCCTTAGTCCTCAGCACCTGTTCTCCTGATGGGAGTATTAACATTTATTTCAGTGGAACAAGATCCGGTCCTTTATTTGTTGACATTCTCAAACAGTTTGAACAACTATCTTACCAGAAGAACAGCATGTACTTTTTTCATCAACATACAAGGACAATATGTACAGGACTTAAATCCTGTTTGTTTTAATCATGTGATTATTTCTGTCCCACAAAATGAGATTACTAGTGTAAGGGGAGCAGGGACAAATTTGTACTTTCTTCTCTGTGGTCTTTGAGATCTGTCCGGTCAAACCAGTGTAATTTTAATTTGGGATAAATGGAGATAGGATTCTCACACCTCATACTGTATGGGTCTAACTCGGTATTGACTCCTTATATTTTTTGAGCATACAGCTGACATAGTAAAGGTCAGGGACTAACTGGTAAATCAGTGTGTATTCCAGCTTTCCCACTGTGGAGGCCGCTGAAGTTTTCATGCTGAAGCTGTAGTCATAAGTATGAAGTGCCTACCTGGCTGTTAAGATGAAAATGGAGAATTTATTTCTTACCAGACCTCAGTGAGACAAGCAATGAAGAGTCTGACATTACCAATACACGCAGTTCTAGGATTTTGCCTTTAGAGATTAATGGGGCCAATAAAATGCTGCAAAAGTATTTGGAAATAGTTAGAACCACCCAGCTGAAACTTGCATACTGAATTATTGAGACTGCTTGAGCAGTCTTGCTAGTTGTGTATGTGGAAATACATACCTATATGTCTTTTTGTACATTCACCTATCACAATGATGTGTGCAATCACAGTAATTGCAAATACACATTTTGTCTACTCACACTAGTTTTTTTTAAACACTCCAGCAGTGAGTGTTGACACACTTTTACTCTTCAAGAAGTGTAAATCAGGCTTTTAAAATCTAATTTTTAACAGGAGACACTGAATCATTCCTGAACATACCCATGAATGGAATAAAAATCATAGGGTGCCTATACACATGCTCTGGGGTAGGGGCGTTTTAATTAGAGCTGCTCTCAGGAGCCACTCTAATTAAAATGCCACAGTGTGTCATGTATTCAGTGTCCTGTGTTTCAAAATGGCTGCAGGGGCACTTTAACTAAAGCTTGTCTGATGAGCTTTTGTTAAAACACCCCTGAAACCATTTTGAAATGTGGGGCACTGAATACATGAGACAATGCAGCACACTGGAGCATTTTAATTAGAACACTCCAGCAGACTTGGTTAATCTATTCTGCTCCAATGTGTTCTATCAGAACATGTCAGAGCATGTGTACAGGCTTTTGCTGACATTTTTAACACCTCAGGATCTGAATTACTGTAGCTGTTTCCTTGTACAATCATAAGAAATGGGTCATAGCTCATAAATCATGGTATGATACTTCTTGGCAAATGGTGACTCATTAATGGTGAATACTGTATTGTGTATGTTTATTTTAATGGGGCTTAATATATTTGTGAAGGAGAAATGTAACCAGCTTTCTTGAACAAGAACAACAATAATGACCTGCTTCATATAATGATTTCAAAGTAATTTACAAAGGAAATCAGGAATACTACCTCCACTTTACAGATCAAGTAACTAAGGCACAGAGAGAAATGATTACCCAAGTTCACACTGTTTACCTTCCTGGTGCTCCCCAAGGATGTCATGGTCCCCCCTAGTATTCACACTAGGTTAGCGTCCCTGGTCCAGTTTACTAGAACTGGCTTTGGTATCTTGCCTGCCACATCTCGGGTGTTCAAGTTGCTTTCTCTCCCAGGAGGCTGCCTTCAGAAACTGGAGTTAGGCTTTTGCTGCCCCTCTTCCCCAATCATCAAGCTATTGGTCTGCCCTGATCCCTTAAAAGGGGTACCAGACCCTCACTCTCTGCCCTCTGGGGTGTTGGGCCATCTTATGTAGTCTTTTGGGCTCTGGAATCTCTTGCTTTGTTTTTCTGGGCTCCGGGACCTTTCATGAAGTCTTTTAGGCTTGTGCTTTCCTGGGTTCTGGGCCCTCTCTTTCTGTCCTCCTGAGTGCCAGGTCCTCCCTCAATGCTTTGACTGTAGGCCCTGTTCTCACGTTGCAGAGTTTACCAATCTCAGTTCCCCATACAGTAGCAGTGCCTCCCCCAAGGCTCCCTGTGGTCTCCAATCTCCCCCACAGCCACAGTCCAATCCTTCAGTGTTACCCAGCAATATAAATAGATGTACAATAGAAACTACTTAACTTCAGTGCAGGGTGACTGCTGGTCTTTCTTCAGCCTCTGCAGCCTGGGCATCCTTCCCTGAGGCTAGAAAGGGCCAGACTGAGGCCTCATGATTGGTTCTGGCTTTATAAGGCCCTTAGCTACATCCCCTTATGTCATCCAACCATCATCCTCTTCCCCATGAATCATGGCCTTTGGCTCAGCAGCTTCTGCGTCTGAGGCTCTGAGTGGGGTGGGCAGCTGCTTTTCTCAGAGCCTCTCACCTCCCAGCAGTCCTTGCAGAGTCTTGGAGTCAGCCTGCTGCTCTCTGACTCTCTCCTCTTCAGTAAAGGAGTAGGGGCTCCATTACACCCAGCAGGAAATAGAAGGGGGAAGGAAGGGGCAGGAAGGACTCTGGTCTGTAGAGTAGAGCCATTGCTAAAGAGTGGAAAAGTAGCATAATGAGTGGTAGGTGGCCAGGGCATGAGCCCCCAGTGCCCACTTAGAGAGGGCCTATGGATGGCAGCCAACAACTGTTGCTGATCCAGCTTCCACAACAGCTACAACTGGCCCAATCCCTGCTGTTGCTGACACCCAGGATCCAGTCCCTTGCTGTTAAGCCTGTGGGGTGAACAATGTGTACTAAACCCACAAAGGGATGCAGTAGGATATGTACACCTTGCAGGTGTTCTTTATATTTGACTTCCTGTAAAATAATACCTCCTGGTGTTCCCCCAATGTGATGCTGTTCTGTACTCCACTTCTATAGGCACTGCCTTACATTCAGAGTCCAGCACTTCATCTATATTATGAATTGGACATAAGCTATTACATAATGATTTTCGTTTCTTTTTGTGGCTGGAGGTCAGTCTACTTTTTATTTTGTCCATGTCTTTGAGAAAAATCCTTGATTACACTGTATATTATATTTTTGTTGTTTGTTATCATTTATTACTAACATTCTTGTATGCTTGAAGTATAAGCAGTGAAGCAGAAGCAGTGCATCATAATGATATTTTTTTGGTGAAATTAACTACATGTTAGCTAATCAGCTTACGTTTCCTTTAGAAATATTTGTAGGGGTGACAGATGTCATTGAAAGATCATTTCCTGGTTTACAGTTGCTATCTTTGGTTGAGTTTACTTGCCTGTGGTGGAAATAACAAATCAGTTTGGCTGGTGGTTGTTCCTGGACCTTTCCTATTATTCTAATAGGGTGTTTAGAACTGCAGGCATGGCACAAATGTGAATTAAGTATTGACTAGGAAGTAGGGAAAGTGAATCTTCAACTGGATAACTTCTTAGTTATTAATTGATGACAGTTATTTCATATATTTTAATTTAGAAATATTTTCTCTACTTCTGTAAGTAATTCCCTTAATGCAATGTTGATCACTTTACTAATGTGATCCTACAATTGTCAGTTTACTCTGATCATATTCGCTGTAGTCTAATGTGTCACTATTTTGCATTGCTTTATTGACTGGAAACCATTCAAGATCTAAGGAAAGTGGAGAGTGGAAACATAGCTGTTTTTAACTCTTTTTCAGGAAAAACTCAAAGGCTGAGTAAGAAATGCAGGATTTGACCCTTAGAGAGAATTCTTTTTGACATAAGCTTAAATTGGAAGCTGCACAGAACAAGGAAACAGCTAAAAATGGGACAAGGTCAACTGGATTTAGAAGCAACTGTAACTAACTGAACATAGTTTTGTTATTTTTATTTCAACTGAAGTTCATGGAATTTTTATTAAGAATCTAACCTACATACTCAGACAGGAACCAGAGAGGGCAACCTTTTATTGACTGCCCAGCTGGAGGGTTATATTCATAACTGGTGTTGGGTTCATACTTGATGGTGACAGATACTATTACTCACCTTAAATATTCAAAGCCTGAGAAATCTCACCACCTACCAAGAGTATAACATATCAGGAGGCAATGGGCTTAAAATAAGCACTTTAGCATATTTTGTCTCTAACGTATTTGGATTAAAGGCCCACTTCTCTTCTTATTGAAATAAAGAACAGCTTTTTAAAAACTGACTTAAATGGGAGAAAATTAAGTCTTGTTTGTTACGACTGTTTGTAAACAGTTTATATTTTTCAAGTTTGAATGTACATTTTCAATATAACAGATGAGACTAATTTAAAAGGGAATTTTCTCAAGAATTAATTTGTCAAGTAGCTTTTCTATGAATGTATTGTCTTCAAAAGGGGGAATGTATGGAATTTTGGATGGAATTCCACAGGGGTGTTCTAATATAAATTTATTACAACAAATATAGATTTATTTGGGGAAATAGTCACTCAGTGAAAATGAGAAGTCAAAAGAGTAAAAATACCAACAATGATATTAGCAGTATAACAGATCAGTAATAGATTAGAAAGGACATTTAAACTGGAAATCGCTTTATATACAAGACAGCAAACTGCTGTCAGGCTTTTTTATCTGAGGGCTACTCACTAGAGTGAGTAGAATTTACTCTTCCCTCCAGTCCAAAATAGCCTAAATTTATTTGTTATGCAGTACTTCAGCACATGCTCCAGGAATCGGAGAAGGGCTGAAGTGGCTGTGTTGTGCTTTATTTAGGATTTTGAGAGTTGGGAAGATCTTGATATGAACCTTTCTAGATTTTCACTGCACTTGACATTTAGACATAACCTGTACCTCTCTTTAATCTAGAAGGGATTTAATACAAAGCTCTCAGTGGGATGTCATGGAGATCATACAATCACTTACGTACATGATTAACTTTATGTGCTGTAATTAGGACTGTACTCTTTCCAGGCCTGTCTGGGACTACTTAGTAGACTGGTCACATTCTTGAAGTCAGGCACATGTTTAAGCATCTTATTGAATCATGGCCTTTATTATTATTGTGCTAACTGTTGCACCACATAACCGGCGTACCCTTTGACCTGCGAGCCTAGGTCGGCATGACCGGCTTGGCACAGAAGGGATCGATAACCGGACAGGTGGGGATTAGTAGCGAGGAGGAGTAAGGTCACTTAAGCGTATTGGTTATAACAAAGGTTTATTGTACTCACGCTACAGATGGTCATAGCATAGGCAGGATAGCTGGCTTCGTTCAGTTACAGTGCATGAATATAAAACAAACTAGAGGGGTCTGTTGGTTCACGGGGTTCTTGAGCCGAGCCCTTGCTTTCTACCCTGGTGCCGAAGCCCAGGATAGGTGCAGCTACCCGACTCAGTAGTCCCAGAACTGGTCAACAGCTCATATAAGGGAATGCACTTCGATCAACCTTCCGAGAGCTCTTTGACAAAACGATCAGACAAACCGGTGAACAAGATACGCCAAATGAAGAACAGCTGGCGGGGAGATGTCTGCAGGTGGCCAATCTGCTGACTGTGTCTCCTTGGTGTGCTCGGAGTTCTCCGCTTAATGGCGGAATCTGCTCTCATTTATAGTCAGCAATGACCAATCACCTGGTGTCTAAAGTGGGATGATTTTTTGACTGCCAATTACAATTTTTCACCAGTGACCTAGATACATATTCGGTGACCTAGATACATATTCATTTGACCTAGATACCTCATTTGACCCAGATACATTATTCATTTGGCCCAGATACATCATTTGACCCAGATACATTATTCATTTGGCTGCCCTCAGTGGGTTCAAAAGGTCAACCTTGTGACTAGCACCTGCAATACTTATGACTGCAGTTCACAAGCTTCTAAGTGTGAAGAACAACTTTTAACCAACTCCAATTGTAATGCTACCTTCAGCAAAGAAATAAAGGCCGCTAATATGGGGGGGCTTTATGGTTTGCAATCCTACCAGATCTTTTGGCTTGCTGGCCTCGGCACTCTAACTTGACAAATAAAATTCAAACATGACACTAACCACAAGATATATTCATTGTAAGTGACAGTTATTTCCCCAGCACTTAGAAGGTAAATAAGCAAAACAGGTAAAGGGTAAGGAAAAAGCAGGGTTATCATCTCTATTTTACAGGTAAGAAAATTTAGCACAGAAAGATCAAATGACTTGCTAGGCCAGAAAGGCCAGAAAGTAAATGAATGGCAGGGCCAGGATTTGATATCCTATCTCTTAAATCCCAATTCAGTGCCTTAACCACAAACCCGTTATTTCTTTAAATCTATTGTTTTTATTAAAAATGAAACTTAACTAATTTAATTTAATGATGGGTGATCTTTTGGACAACTAAATAGTAAACAAAGCTATTAAAGATGAAAATGTGGCCAGCAGACTTTTGGTATCTTACCTCTACAAATAAAAAGCAGGCTTCTAGGTAGATTTCTCACATATGAGTTAATAGAAAAGAGTCAGATCTAATTATATCAAGATACCATGTGGGTTGATCCAGGATTTTGTAAAGTCAGGTGCGGGAATAGTAATTGGGGCTGCATGAATAACCTTATCCAAGCTTCTCCTCCCTAGCTGGGGAAGAAGCAGTAGCTGGGGACCTTGTTAAGTCATTAAATCAGGTAAGAATCCGACCTCCCCTCACTCTTCCCTTCTGGGCTAAGTGGCACATTCCCTCTCCTCTATCTGCTCCAACTTCTCCCTTCTCCTGCCCATCCCTGCCACCATCCCCACTGTCACCAGCTGACCTGGGGGCAGGGAGAGGTCCAGAGCCCATCCTGCCACTTTCCAACTGGGCTCTGTGGGGAGCTGGGTTTGGCTGGACAGTGACAGTGGCAGCAGGGGTGGGCAGGTTTCCTCTCCATGAATCTGCTTGCTGGGTGGCAGGGAATATCTAAGAGAACAAGGCAGGAAAAAGGAACCTGCCAGCTACTGCTGCTGCTTCTGTCCCAAGCTGAGCCTCCCTCTTTGTGTAGTCTGGTTGGCTTGAGCCAGGAGCAGCTCTGGAGCTCCCCCAGCTCTGGCTTAGCTGGGAACAGCAGTAGTGATGTCTAGTGAAGTGGGGAATGGGAGGGGATGGGACCAGAAAGGTAGCCATTGTTTACGAGAGAGGTAAACAGTTTTAACAAGGATTGTTGAAAGGCCTAGATCTTCCAATAATTTGGAAAGGGTAAGCACTACAAGATAATAAAATCTTGGGCCTTAATACTGGGGAGCTAATTTTCACACTTCATTTAGAGATGATTTTTGCTTCATTTAAGGTAGTCATAACTTTCTAGCCTACAGGTTCTAAGGAATATTAAACTCTGTCAAGATTCTTGTCCAGGTAATGTCCAGATCCAGCTATGAAGACTGGTGAATCTAAAATAATAGCCTGAATATTGAAAGGAACCCTCCTGGTTTTTCTAGGTCAAAAACACATTCTATATTGAACATAAAACATTTCAGATAATTAGGCACAAGAAAAGCTATATGACCTAAGTTATAAAAAAAACTGGTAAGGGGACAGATAGGTGATCATGTCTCCTATTATCTCTGAGACTGGTGGAGTAGAACTGTAATATTTTCAAAAATGTCCTTAAGTGCCTTAATTTGTATATTATTCCACTATTTTCCCTCCAAAATATAGCACATCTTTAATAAGAAAATGTCAGAGTTTATTTAGGCTTGGAAAAAACCTGGAAAGCTATCATCTCTTTAAAAGGAGATAGGATAAGAATTGAGATGATTTTCTTATTTTGATAAGATTCCTAGCACAAAATATAAGATGGATTTTTGTACTGAGTTGCTATAGACCCTAATTCAGCAAAACAGTTAAATGTCAACATAGGATTAATGTCCCCTAATTTGAGCTATAACATCCTTGAATTTGAACTATTAAAAATTAAAATGGAATAATAACAAATGCTGTAGGCACTGCCATAAGGTGCAGTGACAATGGGGCTGGGTCACCCTCACCAATTGCCTTTGGGAAGGCCAGTAGCACTGACAAAGTGAGCATTTAAGGAATGGAATACAGGGATGGTGATTATGCCTAGTCTTTGTAAACGGTTGTAAATTGTTGCGTTTTTTTGTTATCTATTTATTATTTATGAATCCTGGCCAGACATGATCCGGTTTTATATTTCATGTTGCTATAAATTTGAATGTTTAGTTTCAACATTTCAGTATTGTATCATTTCCTTTATTGCTTAGTATTAATTTTGTTGCCTTATAGAACATTTATTTCATTGCTGAATACTTATTTTCTAATGGTTTCTAATGGTTTAATTTCCTATGCCTTTTTAATAATCTAAACAAGTATCTTTGTCTAAATTACTGCAGTGTTTGGATTCCTATAATGGAGAAATATATTTTGTATCTTTACATCACTGCAGTTTATCCTTACTGACATCTGTCAGTGCTTTGTAACAATAGGCTATGAACTCGTTACCTACCTTTGAGTCAAAACAGTGCCCTAGCTGTGCTTGATGGCTTTTGTCAACTCTTCTTTGTTCATTTGATGTATTGTTTTCCTTAGATAGTGTTTTTTATGATACCAGACTGCCTCTTCAGGTTTAAGATCTGTTCACATGAAAGGGAAAACGCAAACTGTGAGCAACAAGTTTCAAGGAAAAAATAAAAATAAAATGTACCAATAATTGAAAACAGGTGGAAGGAACATGAACAAAGTATAGAGATGTAGTAAAAGGAAAAATCAAAGTTAATACAGCTAGTTTCAAAGGAGAATCCTTTTTTTTGGCTTACCCCATGGCTCAAGCCTTACATACACTTAGTACACATTTTCCTTTCTAGCATTTACATTGGAGATGAGCTATTCATTCAGTAATGCATCTGACAAATAAAGATGATCTTTTTATGAGATCTATCTCCAAGAGATCAATTTCCTCCAAATCTATTAACTAATGGAATAAAATCAACATATTTAAAATATGTTGGGTTTTCTTATCCAATGGATGTCACACTTTGCTACAAATAGTCAGTATTTGATAATCAAAATAGGAGCTGCTTTGCTTAGCTATGATAGGCAACTTAAATCACATAGTATTATTTCTTGTTCTCTGACTTGATAACCATTCTAGCAGCTCTTAAGCAAATATTTAAGAGTTCAGAATTATAATTCAATGTTTATGAGCCATCATACATGCAGCGTTCAAAATCACTTTCCAAAGCTGTTAATGTCAGAAATTTTTTTTTGCCAGAATGTAGAGAATGATTGTCATGATCAACATTGTATGTGTGACTGTGTGTGTATCTATATAGAATCTCTCTCTCTTTTTCTTTTTGCTACATGACTAAAAGCAATAGCTTCAAGCTTCATCAGGGAAGATTTAGGTTGGAGATTAGGAGAAACTTTCTATGAGGGTGGTCAAGCATTGGAATAGGATACTTATAAAAACTGTGGAATCTTCATCCTTGGATGTTTTCAATGGTAGGTTAGACAGACACTTGGCTGGGATGATCCTGCCTTTAGCAGGTCTAAGTGACTTTGCAAGGTCCCTTCCAGCCCTGCATTTGTGAGAGTGCTCCAAATCAGTACTGGAGAAAAGAAGAAAAACAAAAAACAAAAAATGAAGAACTAATATAAAAGACAAGTACATTGACACATTTTGCAAAATTTTTAGGAAACTATTCTAACAAATATTGTTTCTGTGACAGGGGCCATGCTCAGGGTTGGGTCTCAAGCCAGCCCACCCACCTGTCTATCGGGCAGTCCACCCAGTCTCACCTGCCATGACTTTGCTATTACAATTAACTGGTGGTAAATGCAGGAGGCTGCCCATTATAGGCCACGATGCCAGGGGGTGCTGTCCATGACTTCATATCTTCCCTACACCATGGCCCAGGCCTCACAGATGGCATCAAAGATGTAATCATATCCTGGCCTTTAACTCTGACCTCTCTCATTGGGCTCTATGCCCCTTACTCATACTGGGCTCCTTGCCCTACACACACAGTCAGGGCTCCTAGCCTCTGGGCTCCTTGGCTCTTCACTAGGCCCCACAGCTCTTGGTAGGCTCCATGCCCTTTCCGAAACTCTGGGCTCCTTATAGTTTCATAGTTTCATAGTAGCTAAGGTCAGGAGGGACCTGAACAGATCATCTAGCCTGACCCCTTGCCATAGGCAGGAATGAATGCTGGGTTCACAAGACCCCAGACAGGTCTCCTCATGAATTTGCCCAAAGTAGGGATGAGGACCACTTCCCTGGGAAGTTGGTTCCAGGTTTTGGCCACCCTAACTGTAAAATATTGCCTTCTGGTCTCTAACCTAAACCTATTCTCCATCAGTTTATTACCATAGTTCCTTGTCACCCCAGGTGGTGTTGGGGAGAATAGGGCTCTTCCTATTTGCTGATGATCTCCCCTGATGAGTTTGTAGGCAGCCACCAGGTCCCTCCTCAGCCTCCTCTTGTTGAGGCTGAACAGGTTGCCCAGTCTGGACTCCCAGGATCCTGCTGACGTCCTTGCTGGTTTGTGGGGGCTGGAGTTATGAGGTACCCCTTCTCACCTTTCACTGGGGAGGTAACTGGCCTGGCATTTCTTGAGGGCTGTCCTGCTACAGTCAGGCCCACCAGGCCACCCATCCCTGGCAGGGTGCAGTTTCAGGTCATGCCCAAGACCAACAAGGCCTCTTTCATCCCCATTCTAGGAACCACTCCACCTTATGTTGCCTTCTTGGCTGCTCAACACAGACTGCTGCCTGTTTGGCCTATGTTTGAAAATGGCTGCCCTCATTAGCCACCTTGTGGTTACCTGCTCCTGCCCTTAAAGCCACAGCCACCAAAGGTGCACTGCCGCAATTTCCCTACTCCTATAATTTAAAAAAAGAGAAAACATAGTATCAATAATCTGTGGTACCAGAATGTTCCAATTGAGCTTTGATTAAAGGAAACTGAGGAGAAAAGTAGTCTCTAATTCAACAAGGTACTGAACCATGCAGTTAACTTCAAGCATATGAGTAGACCCACTGAAGTGAAAACTGCACACGGTAGAAAATACACAAAAATTGTTGACATTTTCAAATTTTTAATGTGAAATTGACATTTTTTTTTAAAAAAAAGATGACCTACTCTGTAAGCTGGTGGAAAAAATGGAAAAAAAGTTCCAATTTTTTTGCAATAAAACTAATGGAAATTTTGAAATGTTTTAACCACTTCTAATTTGTTGAAAATAAATATTCTGAATTACTGATATACAGCATTGGAGAATATTGACCTCTTAATTTTATGCCAGACAATATTAAACCTAAGTTTTAGGGGTCATATTTACCTGTTATTTTCTATGTTACATCCTGTTTCCTGGATCTCTACACTAACATATTTCATGTCATTGGTAGATATCACAAAGTGAAACTACTAACAAGTTGCCTTTCAACATTTTGCTTGTAATACCTTTTTCTTTTTTTGCACTGCAGACCATGGTTCAGTTCAAAGGAACTCCTTTGAAATAAGAATCTATAAAATTTTTAATGACTTTTTTTGAGCCAGATTTCAGAACCGGTATCCCATCCTCAGTCTTCTGCTATATTCAGCATAGTTGACCATACCCTTTTTCTTGAAACTGCATCCTTTGTTGGTTTTTATTTTATTCTTGTGTCAGTGTTTTCTCTGCCCTGCTTTGTCTTGCTGTAGGAGTTCTATAGGGATCCATCCTTATTCTTTGTTTCTGCTATGCTTTTTCTCTGGGCAAACACACTGACAAATTCAGATGCAACTGCAATCTCTATGCTGATGACTCAAAAATCTCTGTCTGTACTACTGCCCAAAAGAAAAATCTTAGTCCATTTTTTTGACATCTCATTGATATCTTGTCATCAGTTCAGGAAAAATCTGAGTGTTTAGCCTTTCCCACAAAGCCTTGGATTGCTTGATAACTGCGGACCACCATCATTCTTTTCATTCTGGCCTTCTATTTCGGTGTCATGTTCAATTCAGACCTTTTTCTAGATCCTACATTCAGGCTTTGTTTACATCTCACATATTCTTTCTACATAACATCTCCAGAATATGGCCTTGCTCAGGCCTTGATTACTTTACTTCCTATTTACTGCAGCATTCTTGTGTCTGGCCTTGAGAAATGGAATCATATCCAATCAGAAGTCTACTGCAAAGATCATTTTCCTTCTCTCTCACTTTAACAATGCCATCCCTCTTCTTTGGTCCCTTCATTGGATCTCTTTTCTCTGTCCCAACATACAGTAAGATATTTGTTTTCATTTTCAAAACCCTTCACAACCTTTCAAATGTCATTGAATAGAGAAAGGTGGACTCATAACCAGTGACCTTAGGATGCCAGAGGTGATCACCCACTTGCTAAATTTTCAAACAATCACCTTCATATTTTGTCCCTTGTGCTTGGGAAGTCTTTAAATGTCTACAAAAGTCCTGTCATTATCTTTATGAAATACCTTCTTAGAAGTCTCCCTTTGCATGATGCATGCAAATAACTTGGTAACATTGTGGCTAGTGTTGTGTTGAGAACACTGCCTATTGTGTCAACCCATTTGGTTTAATTTTTCCTTGAAATTTTCTCTCTGTTTCCTTCTTTTGAAACTTCTTTTATGCATAGATTTTAAGCTCTTTCAGGTGTAGACTGTCAATGTCTAGAGCACCTAAGCACTCATTGAATACAAATGAACAATAACACAAGTTATTAAAATAACAAGATATTAAAATAAGTAACATGGTGTTAGTATAATAACTGTATTACAAGAAATGAACTCTGTCAGCTTTCAGTGACAAATGGGGACCGTACAAATCTGATGGTTTTTCAATTTAAAAATACTTTTACTAATTCTTCTAATGAAAATATAACAAGAACCCCAGAGAACTAACAAAAGTCCTACAAATGAATGTTGAATACATACAGTATTGGGAATTTTTGTCTAGTATCGCCACAAGATGGTGCTCCTTGCAGTTCAGGAAAAGGCTTTCTTCTTGCTTGTCCTTCTCTTTGTACAGTCTTTGATTTCACGTACCAGGGTCACCACAAGTTAGAGAGGTCATTGCTGCAATTATTGTGGCTTTGAGTCAAGCTAAATCTGCTGTTACTAACCTGGACTCGTGCCAGGGAGAGATTTCAATTAATGCCTCATCTTTTATCATCAAGGGCATGGGGATCAACCACAGCTTTCAAGTGGAGGGGTGAATGGAGGAGAAACAAAGAAAAATGGCTACTATATTTTTCAGATGAGGTTTATTTCTCTTTTTCTTTTTGTCTCACATACACACAGAGAGTGAGGATGGCAGTGCATGTATCTCTTATGTGTATGTATATGTGTATGTGTTAATTTTGGTTATTTAACTGACTGTGACCCTTTCCTTTGTTCTTATATGTAGGAACCCTGTCCCAGTGCTTATGTAGGCTTAATCATCTTATTATTACGGGGGGGAAATAGATATATAGAAGGGGTGTCAAGCTCATCTGGCCCTGAGGACAAGACGAGTAGCATGGGGCTGGTCTGCAGACTGGATCAGGCCCACAGACTCCCACCCTTCCCACCTCCCTGCCCCTGCCACTTTCATACCTAATCCAGCACAGGATGCACCCACCTGGCTCATCTGGCATGCTGGCCTGAGTGGCCTGAGCAAGATGTGTAGGCAGCATAGCCCAGAACTCAGCCCCACTAACCACCATGGTTGGCACAGACCAAGACTCAGCCCCAGCAAGCCCTGTAGGCAGCACACATCCCAGGTACTGTGTGTGGGGATAGTCTAGGTTTGTGTGGAAGGGGAGAGCTGGGAGAAAGAGAAAAACCTGGGTGTGACTCCCCCTTCCCCCCCACCCCATCACTTACCTTAGATAAAATGGAGAACACTGGTAGGGAACAAGGCTTCACACAGCTTCACACAGCCATTACTCCCTTCAAATTTGAGGCAGGCAGACCTGAGGAGGTTCTTCCAGCTCTGGTGAGGCACTACTGGGGAGAGTCTACAGCATCATGGAAGAGAGGATGCCAGGCAACTATCTCTCCAGTTTGAGGATGCAGCTTGTGACAGCTGAGGGGTGCAGACTGAGAGCACGGGTGATTGGAGGATTACTGGTCACTCAGGGCACTGGTTACAGGCACTGAGGGCAAGGATGCTGCAGTGGCTGGCGTAACTCAAATGTGCAGACACATTTGAGGAAGAATTAGGCCAGGAGTGGCATGGATGAGCTGGGAATAGGGTAGGGGCTGCCCAACATGAGAAGCAACCCAGAGGGGTTTGTTTATTGCCCCGAAGACTGGGAATTGATCCACAGGGGAAGCATCCCAGAGGGGTTTGTCTTCACCCTAAAGACTAAAAAATTGATTCATCAGGGAAGCAACCCAGAGGGGTTTGTTTATTGCTCTAAGACTGGGATTTGATTCATAAGGAGAACCACCCAGGGCATTCTTCTTTTTCCTTTTGTTTTGAGTGTTTGGACTCTTGGTTCTTCTGTTTGCTGTGTGCAGCCGTTGGTGTGGCTGGCACAAAATAGCTCTTGGCCTGGGTCCTTGACCTTGAAGACAAAGTTTGCCTGAGTAGAATAAGGCAGGTTGGTGGGATTTGATTAAAAAGGATATCAGGAATAGATTCCTGTTTCTGCATGATGCATGTCAGCAGAGGTGGGTTTTTGCTCTTTCCTCTCCTTCTTCCAAGATCAGAATATCATATAACACTGAGGACGTGGTAAGGATGGGGCTTAGCGGAGGCAGACCTCCATGAAGAAACTCCTTCAACAGGTGAAAGGTATCACTCAGTGGAACTAGGCCTGCAGTAGATGTGAAAACCAAAGTCGTGGCAGGTGAGAGAAGAACATCCATAGCACCTGAGTGATCGAATGGTTTCTTCCACCCTGTCATCACTTGGTAGAAGGACATCAACCTGGAGGGGACCAAGGTACTACTGCACCTACTTTTAACACATAACAAAAGCAGGGACTCTATGGGGTGAAACTGGCCCATGGGCTGTATGTTTGGCACCCTTGATACAGAGGCACCAACAGCAGGGGTTTCTCTGTCTACATGAGGCCATCAGAGAGGAAACAAAGGAACACCTATGTGTCTCCAAAGCATTTGGGGCAGTCATTTGAGGGTACATCTTTTTACTGCTATTCACAGCGGGGCTTGTGGAAGGATGTTGGTTCTAAAGCAAAAAGTGTGTTTGTGCTATCCCTTTTTTCTAAGCCAGTCAAGGGCTCATTAATCCTCTTTACAGAGGGGCAGGAGAAGAGTGGGGAGATGCATACAACTTTTGGACATTTTGTGTACTTTCAGGCACAGGTCAAAGGGCTTCTGAGAATGGATTACAGATACCAATACTGCTATTGGACAAATATCTATAGTATGTATTATACAGGAGAAGAGAGTAGAGAATCTAGGAGTGCCTTCTGGCGATAAAAACTATGAATTTATCAAAATGGGATCTAAAATAAGTAGCTTGTCCTTTTAAGGGTCATTAGTCTGGGGCCAATACACTTGTCATATCCTGCTGAAAAATGATCAAATGTTCCCCATACATGGCTGAGAGAGAGGTTGCAGGAGGAAGTCAGGTTCCTGCAGTATTCTCTGAGGCAGAGTGTTCAATAGAAAGTGTGGTAGCTAATATTTTTATTTGTTACACTCTGCCTCAGTTTTGTTGAAGAATAGAACTCTGGCCAGAAAGAAACTTGGGTGTGTCAGTGAGTCCTTCTTGTTCTACAAAAACAGGGCAGCTGCTTTCCGTGTAGGCAGGTTGCTTATTATAGGTACCTGGCAACATTTCTGATGGTAGTGGGAAGAACAAGGAGCTAAGCATTCAGGTCATCTTCCTTACATCCTGTCCACTGAACTCCTCAATAATACCCCTCCTACATGCAGCTTTTCCATCCCATAGGTTGGTCATATTTTTGTATACCTATGTTTTTATTTTCTGCTCTCTGACCTGCCACAGATTTTTCACTCCAAATGTCTTTCCCAGTGTCCTAATGGTAGTATTTTTCCTACCCCACCCTTTCCTCCCTTATTTAAGGGAAACATAAATGCTCTCTCCAACTTAGTGCTTGGACTGCTGCTTCTTCAGGTCAGGCAGGGGCTAGTTATATCCTCTCACAGGGGGGAAGGAGAAGAGTAGGAGGTACATACAACATTTAGACATTTCCTGTCCTTTCAGAAGCAGGTCAAAGGCCTTCAGAGAACAGATTAAAGATGCATATACCACTAATTGGACAAATATCTATGGCATATGTTATACAGGAGGATAGGCTAGAGGTTCTAGTTTTGCCTTCTGGCATTAAAGTCTATGGTAACATCTCTTGGGCTCAGTACAGATATTTAAAAAGCCCAAGGCAGAACTGATCTAAATTAAATGGTTTTCTGTAAGAAGCATAATTTAGACTGGTTGCAACAAGACACACATTCATTCACCTTTTGGTAGTGGGACCAAATCTTAGACTGGGTTCTGCCATTTTTAAACCAGTCTATGTGTGCAGAACTTCTGTTCTGTTATGGGTATAGACCAGTTTCTGATCACTTATATCCATACAAGTGTAATGTCTATACCTGGCCTAGGACACTTTACTGGGACCTCTTGGGCTGATAACTGGTTACTGGGTCCAGTTCTGTGCTATCACATGAGGTTTATGGCAATCTTATTTACAAAGTTACCATGTAGATAGTTTTCTTGTCCCCATTACTCTTAGCAGCTCAGCTACATGTACTCGTATGATGACGTTGCTACTGCACCGTGCTTTAGTACTTCCCTTAGCAGCCCATGCTGTGCTGTACACCAGGCACATGGTTATTTTTAGTCACTACTTTGGGATACCAGTGTGCCATAATGAGGGAGTGCACCACTACAGCAAAGTAGCTGCTGGTCACATGTAGATATACATGGTTGCTATGGTGCCATAACATATCACTACGGTGACATAGCATCACATGTAGATGTGCCCTTAGTGAAAGGCTGGACCAGAATTGCACTGCACTGATGATTAGAAACTTTCCTCTGTTTTCCAATTTAAATTTAGTAATAGATTTAATAGATTTCATAGACATTAGAGCTGGAAGGGACCTTATAAGATCATTGGGTCCAGCCCTCTGCCCAAAGGGCAGGAAGTCAGCTAGGGTCAAATGATCCCAGCAAGATAAGCATCCAAATGTTTCTTAAAAGTGTCCAGAGTTGGTACTTGCATCACCTCTGCAGGGAGTCGGTTACAGGTCTTGGGGACTCAGACGGTGAAGAAGTTATTCCTTATGCCATCCTAAAACACTCTTGCAGGAGTTTGTGACCATTGGACCTTGCCATCCCTTGGGATGCTCTGGTGAACAGGCATTCCCCCAGATCCTGATGAATAAAAAAGCCTTTGACCTGGTGTCCCATGATGTCCTCATATCAAAATTAGGGGAACTGTGGCCTCAACAACTTTGCAGTCCAATGGCTGGGGAACTGGCTTTGGACCCAGGGGTAGTTGATGGAACCAAATCAACATGGCACTCAGTGCCCAGTGGTGTCCCCCAGGGTCCATTCTCAGACCTATACTCTTTAATGTATTTATAAATGATTCGGGCTCTGGTGTCAGAAAGGACTGGCTAAGTTTGTTCATGACACCAACTTTGGGGAAGAGCTTCCACACTTGAGGTTACATTGGTGATCCAGGCTGACCTCGATAGGCTTGCAAGGTGGGCAGATGAAAACCTGATGGTATTCAATACGGAGAAATGCAAGGTTCTCCACTTCAGGGAAAAACCCCACATCACACCTACAGGCTCAGCAATGCTACACTCACTAGGACCATGACCAAAAGAAACTTGGGGGTCATGATCGACCACAAGATAAGCATGAGCTGCCAATGCTATACTGGCAAAGTGAAAAAAAACTCTGGCTTGCATCTACTGATGCATCTCAAGCAAGACCCAGGATGTCATCCTCCCGCTATACTCAGTCTTGGTGAGGATGCAGTTGGAGTACTGTATCCAGTTCTGGGCTCCACAATTCAGGAAGGATATGGAGAAACTTGAAAGAGTCCAAAGGAGAGCCATGTACATGATCAGAGGGCACGAGAACGGTCTTATGAAGAGAGGTTGCAAGCCATGGGACAGCCTGGAGAAGCATAGGCTCAGGGGTGATTTGGTGGCAGCCTATAAGTACATAAGGGGCAGAAGGGCTACAGTAGCATCCTACTAGTACTTAATCTCTGTATTCATATCAAGATTATTCATATAGACTTTCATATGTTTTCAAATATTTCAGAAGATTTTCTAACTTTTTCATTTTAATTTACAAGTGTTACCAATTCTTAAACCATTTTTTTCTGGGTAGAGAAAGATTCTAATACTGTAGCATGTAACAAACAGTCTTGTGATGAAAAGAACGACACACATTATTTTTTATACTTACCAAAGGGAAGCATAGATAAATAATTTAACAAATATATTTGTGGCTGGAGAAAGTTATAGGCATGTTAATATTCTACACCAGGACTTCTGAACTGCCTGAAAATATCTATGACAAAAATAATGGTGCTCAGATTTACTTTTCATGCGTTTGTCATCAAAGTGGGAGTTTATCAGATGTAACCCTGCCAGTAACCTATAGATTGTATCACTAAAGATGAATGTCTATATCTTGATATATGTTATCTTTATTTGTTTAAAGAGAATCCTGGAATTATCTTTAAAGAATTCAACATTCAAATTCCTTTCCCATTTTGCCTTCACTACCCTCCCAAGCCTTTGTCTGTGTTGAGCATGATTTCCTTGAGCATGAAAATGACCGTCACTAAAAGCTATCTAAAGTGACAGGCATCTATATCATTGCATTTTTGGAGGTAAAGTAATTGTCACTTCTCAAATATCATGAATATTTTGTCTTCATATAAGTCTTGCACCATTGTAATTCAAAACACTTTCCACACCTTAAAAAGTTTGGCTCTGAGAGGCTCTGGCATATGGGTTTATGTATTAGTGTCCATAAAGGAGATACCACTTAGGAAGATTTAGTGTTTAAGGACTGTGTGCCAGATAGTAAAAGGCTGTCTTTAGAGATTATTTTTTAGTTTGTTTTTGTTTATTGTGGATAATACATTTCTGGG
This sequence comes from Crocodylus siamensis, assembly GCF_052110815.1. Taxonomy (NCBI): domain Eukaryota; kingdom Metazoa; phylum Chordata; order Crocodylia; family Crocodylidae; genus Crocodylus; species Crocodylus siamensis. Next base: position 149,919,699 of record NC_143395.1, on the reverse strand, counting down.
TTCATGAAATTTCAGCATGTTCTATGTCCTTTGTCACGGAGAAAAACATTACTTTGTCCTGAATCCAGGCTTTCAGGGATTACAAAAATAGTATTTTTAAAGGAGAAAGGCAGGCTGCCCCTTGAGAGGTAGAATAATTGTTTTTAAATATAGCCTTGGCATTTTGCTGCTAAAATTAATAGGTCGACAATGTTTTCTAGCTGCTGAAATGCTTTATTTAGAATATGAAGCAGGAGTCTTTGAAAAAAATACAAGTAAATAAGGTCCATATCACACTCTCATGGAGACATTGCATGGCTGTTAGATCTGACTAACCGTTCCCTATTTAGTATGCATAAATTGAACAGAATAACTCATATATGGATTTAAACACATCAGGGCATAAATATCACATATGAATTTTCCCAGTCATAATGGATTGTAATTCACAATAGTTAGAAAGTCTCCATGACTGAGGTCACAGGCCATACAAGTCTAGCTATTTTGTAGACCATACTGGACTCAAGCAAGAATAATTACTATGTACCTTATGGTTAATGAGGTGCTCTAAATGTACTATAATAGCAGGAAACCCATTTTATAACATATAAAGTCTGTGTTTAAGTCCAGCACTTTGCCACAATACTTCCATCAGAATAAGAATGCTGTTAAATTAAGATATCTAACTAGGCCATTTAACAGTCACTCTGTCTGAAACATGTCTATTAGTAAGCTTTGAGACATTCACCTAAAACTCCTTTCATTATATGGAAAAGACATGCAGCATACATAACAGGCTCTACAATGTAGACTGTTGTCCAAGTTCTCTTGGATTCTCGTCTTGGCTGTTTCACTGATTCACTCGGTAGTCTTTGGCAAACACATGTAACTGCTTGTTTATCAGTTTCACCACCAGTGAGATAGAGAGATTTCTATCTTTTTTCATGCTTATCCTCAGGCTTTTCTAAAAATTAAGGACTGCTGTTGAAAACCTAGTAAGACAGACTGCAAGCTAGTGCTAAGCTGGTAGCCTCATTTAACTTACTAAAGCTATTCCGATTTACATCAGCTAAGGTTTTTGGCTTATCATGTCATTTGTGGCAGCCTGTCACATTCATCAGATTCTGTCTTTATTATTGAAGCAAATATATCACTGTCATATATTTATTGGGAGTCACTAGGTGGCGATGGAGCACCCTATGTAATGCTGAGTTGTAGCTCCTCCAGTCCAGACATGTGACCTTGGGTCCAAACTCAACATTACCATGGTGATTCTGATTACTGGGGAGGAGTCAGCTATTACCATATTTTCCTGTTTATTGTATCTCAAATAGATGACCTTGGGAAATACACAATACTGATCTGAACAATGTCTCTCATAAACAGCCTGCAGAAATGTTATCAGCTTTGTTTTTCTGGATAAGAAGAAAATCATGACTACAGTCCCTGCCAAACGTGTTTCCCCCTGCCCCTCCCCCCACAAAATAGTGTAGTCAAGTTTGTGCATTTTATTTTAGCAAAAGCACCAAGTAGGCTGTGGTGTTCTACTCTTCTGTATTCTTTTACGTAGCACAGGTGCTATTGTTAGATGCATCAGGACTGGCTTCTACATAGACCTTGATCTTCTTAAAGCTATTAGAAAATTAGAAGTCTGAATATACAATGTGACTATTAGTATGAAAATATGAGGCCTATATCTTGAATCTGTTTGAATCACTCCAGCTAGGCCACAGCCTGCTATTAGTATGCAGAGCATGGATTTGGTTCAGGAGAACACGATATTTTGAGAATCTGGTGAAAAGCTTCTCAAATATGTTTTACTTGCTAGTAAAATTATTTATTTCAGCTGAAACCTGTAGCTCCTGGGTTAACTCTGTGATAGGTTTAGGAATAAATTTGGCTTGACTAAGAATGTTAATAAATATGCTTATCTAAAGCCGTGTTTGCATTAGGATTTTGGCTACTGAGGGCGCGTCCAGATGAGCACGCATGTGCCTCTTGCAGTAAGCAGTTTGCGATGCCGGAAGAAGCATGCTGGGAACAAAAAAAAATGTTCCCCACACTGCATATTTGCAGTGTGGGCTTTAAATTTGATACCTGGAAATCCACGTATCAAAAATACCCAACAAACCCTGTGGAAAAAAAGCAGGGCAAGGCATGCTCCTGTAGCATACTCTGAAGCAACTGGAGGCAGGGTCCTTTAAAGATGTATTCTGGCAGGTGACCAGAGCATCTCTATGGCTGTCCGTTGTCCTGCTGCTTCAGCATGCTGCCTCAGCATGCAGGGCAAAGTGGAGCAGTGCAGGCTGCAGCATGACCCAGACCAGACTCTGTCTCAGATAAGTAGGGACTGGGGTGGGGGGACTGGAGGTGGGGGGCTGTGAGTGTGTGGGAAACTGTGGGTGGGTGCTAGGCTGCTTGGAAGGGGTGGGTCCTTACAGAGTGCACAGCCCCCCTGCAGCAGCAGCAGATGTTGGGGCTCTCCTGGCAGAGCCCCACTGTGAATGGGGCACTGTGGTGTAGCCCCAGCTAACTGACACCCAGCCCCATCTGCACCACATCACACGGGCCCAGATTTTGGGTATTTTAATGAGAGAATTTGTGTTTCTTATCAGAGAACTTGCAATTTTTAAACAGGGAACACCAGGATCTCTGCTGGTGGGACAAGTGGTGAGACCTGGCCAGGTCAGCACTGGGGACCCAGCTGGAAGGCAGATGAGGTGGCTGACATCTTGGCCATTTGAAGTCAAGAGGACATACTTTGACAGTTCAAAGTGGACCACTGCAAGGAGCACATCTTCTGAGTGATAGCTCCCCAGATGGCTTAGCAGGAGCACAAGAAGCCATGACAGTAGTGCCACCTGATGGTCAACTGTACAGCTATGGCCCACTGGCAGCTGGCCCAGAGGTGCAGGAGGCTCTGCTACAGTGCCCATACCACAGCCTAGGCAGTCCTCATTCAGGTCTGGCAGCCATGCAACCATGGAGCCACAGGTCCAAGAGTGGGAATGCTGTTACAGGTGGCAGCAGGTCACATCCAGGCAGCAGTCCCCACTGCCAGACTGCTGCAGTGGGTAGAGGGTGTAGGGACCACTCCTGGTTAGGGCTGCTTAAGCAGTCCAGCTGCATAAGGCGTAGTGTACCCAGATAACAACAGGCCTCAGAAGCCCCTGAGGGCAAGTAGCCCTGAGCTGCTCACCAGGAGAGGTTTTTATACTGCTGGGACCAGGACAGGGCAGGTTTCTATATTGCTGAGGACAGCACAGATTCTGGCCCCAGGCTCTAGCTCCTTCTGGCTGAACATCCAGGGGGAGCTGGGTAGGATCAATTTGTCCTAAGTGGCACAATTTGCTCCACATCAAAGTGCATGTTCAGGCACATGTGTGAGGCAAAAATTTCTGGCATAAATTTGTGCCTCTCATATTTGAACTGCTGCAAGCACATGTGCCTGCATGTGTGGATGCACCCTGATGTAGCTGCCCCATGCAAATCCCAAGTGTAGCAATGGTTCACACCAGAATAGTATGATTTATCTGATAAGGTAAAGTTCATTGATGTGATATGTCTACGGTAGGGGTTTGATATAAATCAGTTTCTGAAACACCAGTGTACATGAGAGGGCACTTTTGAGGGCGCTGCTGCTAGAATGAGCTGAAGCTACCAAAAAAAATCAAAGTCACAGTGAACTCTTTCCTTTGCTCACCTATGGGCATATATACATATGCATTGATGCATTGTAGGTGCTGTGCATTAAGTTTAGTAACTGTAATAGCAGGTACTGTCTGAATGTGCCATAATCAATGCTACTGTGCAGTAATGCTGATGCATGCCTTTTTAGTGATGCTAATGCTCAGTAGACTAATTCTACTGTGTATTAGCATAATAGCATGGTTTTTGCCATGATGTGCTAATGCTCAGTAGAATTAGTCTGCTGTGCATTTAGTGCCTTGTGTAGACACACCCTATAAGACTCCAAGAATGAACTAAGCCTTGGTTTACCTGCTGCTTAGACAGTGAGCGCTACCTGTAATGAGCTATGATTTAAATCAGTGGCAGAATTCTACTTCACTATGTTATTTTTTGCTTTCAACCTTGAAGGAGTTTTGTGGAGAGTGGTGGCAACAAGAACCAATATTCTGTAGAACTGATCAGCACCTCATACAGTACAGTGCATTGGCAGAATGTAACCATTTGAATGGTGCTAGACAGAATCACATGCTCTGTCATTTCTGCACTGAATGTTCTTATCCATCTCTTAGCTTTCCTTTTTTCCTCAGTAAAATATTCAGTCCTTTAAATAAATGTGCTCAACCAATTCAATATGTTTGGTTTAATTCCCATGCTCCCAGGTATTTAATGTAATGTTGTATCCAGGGCTGTGGACCAAAGGGAGGGTCAAAGACAATTCACTGGACACAGTTATATACCTTTGCTCAAGAGCCCCTTCTTATCCTCATCCTTTTTTTCTGTAGGTGATTTCTCTTGTCATCTGCAATTTCCAGACCTTACTCCAGTGACTGAGACTCTGTATGGATGTTCATTTCTTCCAGAGGACATTTCTTCTGATAGAAAAATAGCCCAGTAACTGGACTGTACAGAAGTTCCTCTGTCCTATGGCTGGAAAACTTGCTTGTGAAGCCCTTGTGAAGCTCTCTAGCCAGAAGGCACTAGAGGGCTGCTCCCTGGGTCATCGCATCCTTAGGGGAGCCTATCAATTGACAGTGGCCACATCTACATGAGATGCTGATTGTACAGTAGCCTGAGACTACCGTGCAGTAGTGTCATGTGGAGCAAACATGAGACAACATTATTGCGCAGTAGTTTTGAGCTACTGTGCGGTAATGAGTGTTTAATCAGTGTCTTGTGTTGCTGTGGCTAGTGTGTCCTCTTTCCTTTTTGGAAAGGGGGCAGGCTGTCAAGTGGCAGTTGCCAGTTGCTGAAAAGCAGCAGCTACCACAAACAGCCCTGGGAGAATGCCCTCTCATACCATCAATCAACTGATTGGCAGGAGTCGGGGCTTCTCTCATGGTGGGGACCTTCTTGTGGGGACAGTAGCCCTAGTCCTTGCACTCCCCCAGTCTGACCCAGAAGAGTGCAGGGAGGGAGTGGGGAAGCACTCAGTTGCTGCAGCAGACTCCAAGAGCTTTACCACAGGGGCATGGGAGCCTGGCTTGTCCTGCACTTCTCAGAGCAGTTTGCCTCACCCCACTCTTCTCTGGGCCACCTGGGTGGCAAGGGAAAGCTGATGGGGTTGGGAGCCAGGCTTGGGGAATGCCTCTGCATGCCAGGCTCCTGGGCCTTCTGGCTTTTAAATTGCCACACTCACCACTCAGCTGAGCAGTGGAGAGAGCAAAAGGAAGTTGAAGGGCCTGGTGTCCAGGCTCGGGAGGCTTTTTATAAGCCTGGCTCCCAGCTGATCCAGCTTTTACATTGCCATATCTGCTGTTCAGCTGTGCAGCAGGGGGATGGATGCAAGGAGAAGCTGGCAGGCCCAGGAGGTGGGCTTTCAAAATCAGATTGCCACTTCTGCCACTTAGCTGAGCTGTAGTAGGTTGGGGTGGGGGAAGATGGGGCAAAGGAAAACAGGCAGTGGACAACATACAGCAAAGCCCTTGCCTGCTTCTCACACTGTGAACTCTCATGTGAGAAGCAGGAGGGGAGCAGCTGAGAATCCCCTCCCCTGCTGTCTCTGGGAGGCAGGGACCAGCTGCTCCTAGTATTTTCCTCAAATTCAGATGACCTCTGTCTCAGAAAGTCATGTCCCCAGGAGAACTTAAGGCAGGGGAAAAGGTGCATAGATTCAGTTTCCCAGGAGAAACTCATCTGCATCCTGTTGCTGCTTGTAACACTGCTTGCCAAGCAGGCAGGTAGAGAGTAGTTTTTCTTTGGGGATCCATGCTAGGATGGGGGAGACAGGCCAGTGGGGCAGTGCTGGGAGGTGGGCTGTGTATGGTGTGAGGTGTGGTGAGCGGGTCAGAATATAGGGGTGAGTAGCGGATCACTGGTGTAGGGGCAGCAAGGTATAAAACCACTGCTGCAGTCAAGCAGGGTTGTCAACCCAAGATATTTTTTATACTATAATCTGCAAATTTTTAAGTGACAACCACATTATTTCACTATGGTTAGTGTTGTTTGAACCAGATCCTTGCCCAGGGCCTGGCAGAAGCGTTACATTCACATTATGTAAGACGTATGTCAGTAAAAAAGTATGGTCATCAGTAAAAAGTTTGCAGATTTACAGTAAAAAAGATTTATTTTGGGTTGGCAATCCTGCTTCTGCCTTCCACCAGCAATGGCAATGGTATAGCAGCATTCATCAGTTTATGACACAATGGCTGCATCTACACAAAACATTGATTGCGTAGTTGTTACTACTCAGTAGCGTCCCTTAATGGCTTTTAGGTGACACTGACTGCACAGTAGCTTGTGCAGTAGCTGTTCAGTAGTGCTGCGTCAGGCTTCGTGCCACATGACACTACTGCACAGTAGTAACGAGTTACTGCACAGTCAATATCTTGTGTAAACATCGCCAATGTGCTTTATTTTACGCTGGCCCAAAGATTGCCATCTCTTGGCTGATTCAGAAAGTTGCATACTGCTCTCTTTCTCTAAGTATCTGCTGAAGACTCATCTTTGCTAGGGTGCCTCCAGGAAATTGGCCCATTCTATTAATAATGGATCTGTTTTGAGGCAGTTCTGGATAATTTATATTTAATCGCTCTATTAAAATGCAAATATATATGTGTGTGTGAACATATATATGTAAATACATGTGTGTGACTTGTTTCTTTTCTCCCAACTCTATTATATCTCTTCATTTCTTAGACTGTAGGTGAAGTAGTGAAGCAAATGGTTATGGAAATGTTTAAGAAGACCAAATAAAATAACTAAGTAGCAGCAGGGATTAAGATCATGCCAATTAAGCATTTGCATTTCTTTAAGTAAGCAAGTATTCCATTTGGGAGTTTAAAACTAAGCATTTCTTGAAGTGCTTTGCCTAAATACATGAATGATTTTTGATATACTCTCTGCAGGTATGATTTTCCCCCCTGTTACCTGTGTCTTTAAATGAATGAAATCTGCTTGGGTATCTGCTAGAGCATCGATCTATGAGGGAAACTCAAACTATAGGATTAGCCTAAGAGAAAATCTTTTATCACTTTCATGGAGATTTTATATTTGATCTCTCTTTGTTATTTGTCTTAATCTAGAGGGAAAATATATGCTTTGCTCTTTGTGTAAGGAAAACAAGGAAAAAACAGTGCAAAGTTTGGTATGTTGAGAAGCTCCAAAGAATTCTGAAACAGTGAAGTAGTGAAGATAATAATAGAAAATTAAAAAAGACAATGTATGGATATGTAGAAAGTCTGTAGTTTGATTAAAAAGAACTTTTCAGAGACATTACACATATTCACTTATGGAGACAATATTGAAAAGAGTAGAGGAAAAGCAGTGTTTTCAGTACTGGTATGAAAAGTAACATTTGTGATCATAGAATCATATCATCATAGAGAAATAGGGCTGGAAGGGACCTCTAGATATCACCAAATTTCCACTGAGGAGAACACCCTGGATTGCCACCTTACCAATCTTAAAAAGGCTTAAAAAGGTTTTCTCTCCCCACCACCCAGCCTGGCTCTCACCCATTGACTCCTCAATCTATATCTTCAATGACTGCCTATCTTGCATGCATACCAGCCCAGCTGGCCTCTTTACTTTTCATTCCATCTAGGAAGAGCACACACCAACTGCTGAAATTTCCTCAGCCTGACAAACGGTTTTTGAACCGGAAAGCTTTCTTAAAATTTTTTCCCTAACTATTTAAGTTGGTCTAATGAAAGATATCAGATTCACCCAAAGAATATATGTCTATATATGTCTATAACCTTAGACCAACACAGCTAAAACCTACACCCTTGTAACAAACATTAAGCACCCAAAACAAATTTGCTAAATTAAACCTTTATCTTTTTTCTAAGATACTAATGAGGAGAAAGTCTTCCAATTTCTAAGCAGTCAAAGACCATGTCTACATGATAAAATTACTGGGCTCTAGAGAGGCAGCCTCAAGCATAACATACTGGTCTAAGTGAGCTACCTTCTGAACTGGTAGCACCTAGCTAAATCCATACAATATACTGGGTGTGCTAATTGGCACTGCAGAATAACCTCCATATTAATTAGCCCCACCAGCCATGCTGTGTGAACATGGCTATTTTGTTTCCAGTTCAGGAAGCAGCTTTTGTAGTTGATACTGATTTCAGGGAACCAGAAGAAGGATAAGTCAACTATTTTAACTGCCAAGAACATCAAAACATCATGGGATGTACTTGTTGCTTATGTGTTACCTGAAAACAAATTATTTGATAAAAGTCCAGACTGTGTTTTGGAACAATTTCAGATATTCCTCAGGAACAAAATCAGTAGAGCCTACTAATACTGGAGCTTATCATCCAGCATCAAATGGACTAGCAGAAGATTTTGTGCACACTCTTGAAAGAGAATTAGAAATAAATGAAAATATAACTTGATGCTGGAAGTCTTCATCATAGTCTGCCATCCTGAAACCTCCAACTAAGTTGTTTCTTAAATGTGAGTTATGATTTTTTGTAGATTTGATTTACTTAGATCAGTTTTAGTAAGGAACTGGATGAACACAGTATAGAATAAAGAATCTATAATATATGCCTCCCAGAGCATTTAGCCTACATCAGTGGGTTTTGATATGAAATTACAGGGGATGAGAAGAATAGGAAAAAGGTGTTGTCAAGAATGTATACTTTTGGGAGCAGTGGCAGAGCTGGTTGAGGAAAAAGGGAGATAATGAAAAAATATATTGGCCAGCTGTTGCCAGACAAAGCCTTAGAAAGAGAAAAGTGCACTGAGATTAAAACTGATGGCCATGTAGTTACTGAAAAGGAAAAAGATTATGCTTTTTATTGGCCTGAAGGGGATGTAAATGAAAATGTTACAATAGAATGTGAACCTCGTAATACAAATGAAGACTTGAGAAAGAACAGTACCAATTGCCCTTTCCTGTCAAGCACCTTCAATCACAATACAAATGCAAGCATCCCACAAAATTAAACTTAATTAAAAACTACTTATGGGGAGGAGAACAATATTTGTATCTGTTTCATTTATGAGCCTATCATAATAGCACAGTGATGTGCACATACTGCAAGAACCTGTCCCCTGCTTTGGAAAGGCATACACATGTGCTTAAATTAAGCAAGTGTTTAATTCCCATGACTTCCACTGAAAGTTAAGCCCAAGCTTATGTGCTTTCCTGATTTGGAAACTTAGATGGTTTTGTACATGTTTACATTTCTAGGAATTATCTTTCCGTAGGGACATCTGCCATTTTGTAAGGCAGGGTCAACACAGGATGCCACAGAAAAGATGCATATGTATTCTGTCTTGGAAACTTCACTGTTGCAGTGTATCCTATCTGGGCTGTTCCTGAAGACACCCCACCAAACTGTTCCACGTGGAATGGTCCCATCCTGGAAATACACAAGTGAGGCATCAGGCCCTGGTGCACTTGAGATTGGTCACTGGGAAGCAAAAGAAATGCTACACTGGGTCTGACCATGGGTTCATCTATCCCAGTATTTTGTATATGCAGTGGCAGAAGATCTGCTAAGAGGAAGTTTGCATCCAAACTGATCCCTTTACATCATCTAGCACTTAGAGGTCTAAGCAATCATAAATTTGTAGGCTGCTCCCATAACCATATTTAATACATATCCTAATGTGGCTTCACAAGCATGCCTCTGGGCTTAGAATGTGCTCGTGGGAGTGGCTCCACAGGATATGCTCAGGAACTTTCTAGACGGGGTATGGTGCTGTATCAATGTAAACTATTTTCCCCTTCTTAATCTAGAATAAAAGTAACTCATATTGAAATTGCAGCCTACAGCCCTTTGTGTGTTGAAAACAGAACAGGGAACTGCTCTTTGATTATGAAATGATAGCTAGCTATCATTACAAACGTTGGACAATGAAACCAAATTCCACTCTACATGGTTTTTGCTACAGTGATATAGTTTGTTTTTTAAAAGAGTGTTATATTCAGCATTTACAGTGCTCCAGCATCTCTTCCAACTCTAATGGATTATTTTATTCACAGCAGTGCTGAAAACTGCTTTTTCAAACTCCAGACTTCCCCTTTCAGACTAAAGTATTCTTTTTATCCTCACTTATTCCATTAGTGTGTGCATCCATGGAGTCCTGTGAAGAGCAAAATCACCGGGTCTCCTAACATCAAATGTATGTGGTTGCCTTTTGAAAGATGTTCCAGGTGAGTTAAAATGTGAAATCTTGGACAGCAGCCAGGTGTATGCTTTAAGATGAAAGCAGGGTCCTTGCACTCTGCTACACTGTTCTTCAATAAAAAAGGGGCAGGATCAGATATAAAAAAAAGAGAAAGAGCAAGTCTTGACCTAACATGGCGCACAAGGGGCAAAATCTGCCCCCAGTAATACCCAAGCAACCCTCTGAGGTCATTTAGGTCAGAACTGAGCTTTGATATTCAAGAAATTCAATGGACAAAAGGTAATTGATGTCATGGTCCCTCAGTCCAAAAGAAATAGTCAAGAGCTGCAGACAGGCTTCTCACCTGAAACTGGTTTTACATCACAACCAGTTTGTACAATTGCTTTCTCAAACACTTTCCTGATGATCTCTCACTCTCTGTAAGTGTTGGACCTGTGATAGAAAGTAGGACAGAAAAAATTAAATTCCTTGACCTAAAGTCAGCCTGGCATCTATTGGGCAGCTGTTATTGTAGTTAATGAAAATTATGTCTCCTTCTGCCAAGGCTGAGTTCTATAATTGCAGCTACTGAGAGTTCATCAGGATAAACACTGGATTTCAGTTATTTTTTTGATGGATTTGGCTGAAAAAAATTCATAAAGAAGAAATTATAGTGATTATTCTCATTTTTAGTCCCATGGTAGGATATAGTATTTACTCCTGTTACTTTACAGAGTTATTTAATGTATAACTATGCTTGATTGAACATAAATAAGAATGTTCAAAATCTCCTCTCACACTAATGGAATAGTTCTAGAGAAACATTATTTCCAAGCAGCATTATCCCTTTCTGTATAAAAACTAATATAGGACAAATCCAAAAGGAACTTTCCTCAGGGGCAGCTGCACTCTGCTTACCACAGGACTGAAGTAGGCAAAGGTAATTTTTCTGACACCTTTAGGCCTTTACAGTTCTGGGCTTAGCTCAGTTGTAATTTGGCCCAGCTACAAATCTGAGGTTGTTCAAAACTACTTTGCATTACATCTGGTTGTAATGGCATTTTGGCACATGGAGTGAGCATAACACCTTGGGATGTTTAATTATGAGATGACACTCATAACACAGAGCCATCTTTCTCTCTGGGTAGGTGAGACTTGGACAAAGAGTAGTTTCTCTATCTATTGCCCTGTGTTTCTTCTTGGAGAACATTGCCTTTAGCAAGGCTTTTGATATGGTCTCCCACAACATTCTTGCAAACAAGCTAAGGAAGTATGGATTGGATGAATGGACTGTAAGGTGGATAGAAAACTGGCTGGATTGTTGGGCTCAAGGGGTAGTAATCAATGACTCAATGTCTATCTGGCAGCCAGTAACAAGTGGAGTGCCCTAGGGGTTGGCCCTGGAGCTGGTTTTGTTCAATATCTCCATTAATGACCAGGAATGGGATGGAGTGCACCCTCAACAAGTTTGTAGATGACACCAAGCTGTGGGGAGTAGTGGATATGCTGGAGGGTAGGGCTAGGATTCAGACAGACCTTGACTATTGGAGGACTGGACCAAAAAAGTCTCAGAAGGTTCAAAGACAGGTGTAAATCCCTGCACTTAGGCCAGAATAACCAATGCACCATTCCAGGCTGGGGACCAACTGACTAAGCAGCAGCTTTGCAGAAAAGGACCTGGGGGTTACGGTAGACAATAAGCAGATTATGAATCAACAGTGTGCCCTTGTTGTGAAGAAGGCTAACAATATATTGGGTTGCATTAATAGGAATGTTGACAACAGATTGAGGGAAGTGATTCATATAAAATCACAGAATCATAGAAAATTAGGGTTGGAAGGGACCTCAGGAGATCATCGAATTCAACCCCCAGCTCAAAGCAGGACCATCCCCAACTTGCTTTTGTGTCTGGAGACACCCTCACTGGTACCTCCTCAACTGTTATTGTTACAGCCCATGATCAAATGGATGTCCATATCATGTGAGCCATGTGATGAACTGATGACTGGGGGATGGATCACCATCTTGTCAGATTCATTATGAACATCCAGCTTTCTCCAAAGACCAAAAATAGCCAAAAGCAATGCAAAGGACTCTCAAAACTGAATCTCTTCAGGTCCTGAAGTTCTGTCAGGATCTCCAACAGTGTCTCCGTGAAAAGCTTTCTGTCCTGTCCACAAATGAAAGCAATATTAAGGAACTCTGGAAGGGTTTTTAAACCACTGTCCACATGACCTGTGCTGAATCCATTGGTTATACCATCTATCAATACCAAGATGGGTTCAATGAGAGCGAGGCTGGGATCCAAGCCCTCCTCCACTGGAAGAGAAGAGCTCATTCTGCTTGCCCATATGACACCTCATGTCAGCAAAAGAAGGAGATATATCAGATCTAAAAAAGCAAAACTCAAAGGAGGATCAGGGAAATCAAACATCAGAGATGGAAAAGTAAAACCAAGAAGATACAGCACTGTGCTGGCAAACATGACATGCATAGTTTTTTCCAGGCAATGAAAGCCATTACAGCCCAACTTCCCACAGTCCTATTTTTGTACAATTACAGGATGACTCGTAGAATCATAGGGCTGGAAGGGACCCTGAAGGACCATTGGGTCCAGCCCCCTGCATGAGCAGGAAAGACATCTGTGGTCAGATGACCCCAGCCAGGTGAGCATCCAGTCTTTTCTTGAAGACCTCTAGGATAGATGATTGCACCACCTCTGGAGGGAGCTTGTTCCACAGTCTGGACACCCTAGTTGTAAAGAAGTTTTTCCTAATGTTCAGCCTGAAACAGTCTTCTAGGAGTTTGTGGTTGTTGTTTCTAGTTTTCCTCCAGGGCGCCCTAGTGAACAGGGCCCCTGATGTATGCCTCTGATATAACGGTAAGCCGTAATCAGGTCCCCTCTCAGCCCTCTTTTCTTTATGCTGAAGAGTCTGAGATCCCTCAGCCTCTCCTCATATGGCTTGCCATGTAAGTCCCTGATCATGTGGGTGACCCTTCTCTGGACCCTCTCGAGCTTTAGCATGTCCTTGTTGAAGTGTGGCACCCAGAAGTGGACTCAGTATTCCAGCTGCAGCTGCACCAATAAAGTGGGAGAATCACTTATTTCGGATTTACTGGAGATGCATTGATTGATGCATGCCAGAGTTTTATTGGTCCTAGCAGCTACTGTGTCACACTGCCAGGTCATATTCATGCTGCGGTCTATTGTTACCCCCATTTCATTTGTAGTGCTTGTCAGGTTAGCGATGCCCAGCCTCTGGGTGTGCTGGGGGTTCTTCCTTCCCAGATGCAGCACTTTGCATTTCTTTATGTTGAACCTCATCTGGTTCTGTTCTGCCCAACATGCCAGGCTATCTAGGTCTGCTTGTATCTGCAGCCTATCTGTGGGTGTGTCCGTGCAACCCCATATTTTGGTGTCATCCATGAACTTGGCCAATGGGCTGTTCACCCCCTCATCCAGGTCATTGATGAAGATATTGAACAGCACTGGGCCAAGTACCAAGCCCTGGGGTAAACCACTGCCCATATCTCACCAGGACAACACTGATCCACTTATTTGGACTCTCTGCAACCAGACTACCCTGCAACCAGTTTCAAACCCACTTGATGGTCCCACAGTTGAGCCTGATATCTCCCAGTTTTCTAATCAGTACCTCATGGGATACCAGGTCAAAGGCTTTCTGGAGGTTGAGGTATATGATGTCAACCACTTTTCCCTCATCCAGGTGATGAGTCACCTGATCAAAGAAAGAAATGAGGTTGGTCAGACAAGACCTGTGTGTGATGAAGCCATGCTGGCTGTCATTCAGTATCATACCTTCTGCAAGTTTGTCACATATAGCTTCTTTGATGAATATTTCTAGGATTTTCCCTGGAATAGAAGTTAAGCTAATTGGCCTGTAGTTTCCCAGGTCTTCAAGCTTCCTCTTCTTGAAGATGGGCACAACATTGGCCCTCTTCCAGTCCTCTGGGATTTTTCCAGAGGCCCATGATTTTTTAAAGACCTTTTCCAGGGACTCTGTGATTACTTCGGCCAACTCTTGTAGCACTCTTGGGTGGAATTCATCCTGTCCTGCTGATTTATATACATCTAATTTCTTTAATTGATTGTACACTAGTTCTATGGCAATGGTGAGAGTGATGTCAATCCCAGCCTGCTCATTCTGTGCCCTACATGGCATGTTGTTCCCCTGGGTCTTGTGAAAGACCGAGGCAAAGTAATCATTTAGGACTTCCGTTTTTTCGTGAGTGGTAGTGACCAGGTATTCTGTATTGAGCAGTAGACCACAATGCCATTAGTTTTCCATGGAGCTAAAGAAGGACTTCTTGTTGTCCTTGATTCTTGTAGCTAGTTTTAGTTTGTTTTCTGCCTTAGCTTGTCTAATGTGTTTTCTACAAGTGCAGGCCATTGTCAAGTAGTCTTCCTTAGAGGCTGTCCCAAGCTTCCATTGTTTGTATGCCTCTTTCTTTTTCTGTAAGAGGGCTGCAACTTCCCTGCTTAGCCAAGAAGGTTTTTTTTGACCCTTCTGCTACTTTTTCTCTGTAAGGGAATAGATTTTCTCTGAGCCTTAAGGATTGTATCCTTAAGGAATGACCATTCTTCTCATGCTCCCTTTAGCTGTGGTCCTTGGTCTCTCAGGGCATTCTCTACTAGTGACCTGAGCTTATTAAAATTTGCATTTTTGAAGTCTAAGTCTTCGAGCTTGGTATCTGTTTTGTCAGCCTTATGGTGGACTGTGAACATAATGATTTCATGATCACTATTGCCTAGGCTTCTCTCTATGTTTAAGTTGGTTACCAGGTCATCCTCTTTGGCCAGGACCAGGTCAAGAATTGCATTGCCTGTAGTTGACCTTTGCATCTCAGGAAAAAAAAGCTCTTTGGTGCTGGTCAGGAAGGATTGTGATTGATCCAAGATGGCCAAGCACTCCTTCCAGGAGATGTCTGGGTAGTTGAAGTCACCTATGACAATCAGGTCCTGTGCACAGATGGCTTTCATTAGTTCACAGGTGAACACTAGATCAAGTTCCTCCCCTTGGTTAAGTGACATGGAGTATACATGTAACAGGGGACCTGCTCGGGGCTGCTTTCCCTGCAGCCTGCCTACCTATTCTTGGGCTAACCGCCTGCCGTGTCACCTGCCATGCCTTGATGTTAATTGATTAATAGATGTCAATTAAGCAGGAGGCTGCCCATTTCATGCCCTGATGCCAGGGGGTGCTAGCTGTGGCTCCGTTCCTCCCCTACACTGCAGCCCATGCCTCGCAGATGGCATCTCAATGTTCCTTTAATCACCGGCTCCCACAGTAGGCCCCAGAATCCTCCGATTGACTGCCACCTGGATTCCTCCCCTCAGGTGGCCTTTTCTGCTGTCATACCAGGCACCCTCTATGGCCTTTTTCTCACTCTCTGAGGGTTCACCTTCTGGGCTGTCCAAACAAAGGGGTCACCCACCCAGTCATGGGGGCTAGGGGTTAAGGTGCCCCGACCCACCTTTCACCGGGGTAGTAACTGGCTTGGCATTTCCTGGGGGCTCCTGCACCACTGCGAGCCCCACCAGGCCACCCACTCCTGGCAGGGTACAGTTTTAGGTCATGCCCAGGACCAGGAGGCTCCTATCCATCCCTTAAAGGTCCTCCCTTACCTCCAGATGATATCAGCAACCAGCCAGGCAATGTTGTTGCTCCGCCTCTTGCAGCTGAACTGCCCTGTTTATATGGGCAACGCTTAGTTCAATATGGCTGACCTAATCAGGCACCTGGCAGCTGCCAGCTCCAGGCCTTTAAAGTGGCAGGCGCACACAGTGCCCGCCACAATACACCTACAGTCAGGTGTCTCTCGACCCAGAGCTTGATCCGGAGGATTTCAAGCTGTTTTTCTCTGGGGCTGACATTGGCCTGTAGGGTCACTGCCTGTGTACTGCTCCTTCAAATAGAGGGCAACACCCCCACTTCTCTCAGTAACAGCCTGAGATCTTGTGATGGCTAGAGGAAATGCTACAAGGACACAAAAAAACAGATGCCGACTTCATGAACTTGGAGGAGCTGGCTGCCAACTGACTCCAATGGCACTGCAGTCTCAACCAAGCAACAGCCTATTTTGTGGGAAAGTGTCTTGCTCTTGAAACAGAGATGAGGCAGCAGAAGAAGGAAGAGGAGAAAAATCACAGCCTGCAGCCTACTCTCCACTGCAGACCCATAGATTTAATAGATTTCATAGATTTTAGTGTTGGAAGGGCCTTATTAGATCATTGAGTCTGACTCCCTGCCGTGGGCAGGAAAGAGTGCTGGGGTCCAATCTCCTTGTAGGTGGACACTAATGTGCTTGCTACTTTCAGAGCGGAGGCAGGAATCCAGGTGCCGGTTGCCATGACAACCGATTAAGGAGGGAATTGGCTGCAACTGCACCTGGTCAGCTGACCGGAAGGGACAGGACTGGGCTCCCATATGAATCCCAGGCCTGAGGCCAGGAGGGCAGTTCCCTGCTGGCAGCCAAGGGGGAAGGGAGCTCTGCCGGAGCAAGCAGAAGGGAGAGGTCTGACTGCACAAGCAGCTCCTGATGCTGTTATGGGATGGAATATTCCCTGGTAGGGACTGAATGATATTTTAGCCGGGCAGCTTGGATTTTTGTTATAGCCCAGGGGTTTGTGTTTTGTGTTTTGTTTTTTTTTCCGGAGGTTTGGATGAGGCTATTAGGAGTTGGAGGAGGCCTCATAGGGGACCCACGGTGGCATGGGAACCCCAGCCCCAGAGCAGGGGGGCCAGCGAGAAGCCCCAGAGAGAGGGGGCAGAGAGAAGCCCCAGAGCGAGGGAGTAGCAAGAAGCCCCAGAGAGAGAGGGCAATGAGAAGCCTCACAGAGAGGAGGCAGCAGAGCGCTAGGAAGTCATGGAGTGAGACAGAGCAAGACAGGGCTGTGGAAAGCCCAGGGAAGACAAGGAGAGGGCCAAATTACAACAAGATCCAGATCAAACCATGTCAGTATTATCTGTGAGGCTTGCGCTGCAGTGTAAGGGAGGAAAAGGAGCTGCAGATAGCACCCCTGGGACCGGGGCAAATAAATGGGCAGCCTCCCACTAATTAACATCCATTAATTAATTAAGATCAAGGCACGGCAGGAAAGAAGGCAGGTGGTTGGCCCATAAGTGGAGGGTGGGGTCACTGATAGACGGACTCCAGGAGAGGCAGTCCTGTCACACTCCTCTGAAATACCTCCAAGCAAGAGGATAGCACCATCTCCCTTGGATGCATATCACATATTTTGGGAACCCTCACTGTAAAGAATTTTTTCCTGATGTCCAATTTAATTTTGTTCTCCTTCAGTTTGTGGCCATTGTTTCTAGTTACTCCAATGGATGCCCTGGTAAACATTGTATCATCAATTTCCTGCTGTCCCCCCAATGAGTTTGTAGATAGTCATAAGATCACCTCTC
Source organism: Crocodylus siamensis (assembly GCF_052110815.1). Classification (NCBI taxonomy): domain Eukaryota; kingdom Metazoa; phylum Chordata; order Crocodylia; family Crocodylidae; genus Crocodylus; species Crocodylus siamensis. The sequence goes on along the minus strand of NC_143395.1, from coordinate 149,902,030 downwards.
AGCCTTCTCTTGTGGAGGCTAAAGAGGTTCAGGTTCCTTAGTTGGTCCTTGTAGGGTTTTTCTGTAGGTCTTTAACCAGATGGGTGGCCCTCCTCTGAGCCCTTTCCAGGTTATCCACATCCCTCTTGAAGTGTAGTGCCCAAAACTGGACGCAGTACTCCAGTTGTGGCCTGACCAATACCGCATAGAGGGGAAGTATCATCTCCTTAGACCTGTTCGTGATGCACTTATGCAAGAAAGAGTGCGGTTAGCTTTACTTATTACTTCATCATATTGGTGACTTATGTTCATTTTGGAGTCGTCTATGACTCTGAGATCCCTTTCTGCAATTGTGCCACTTAGAATAGTACCTCTCAGGCTATAGGTGTGTTGATGATTCTTCCTCCGTAGGTGCAACACATGGCACTTACCTTTGTTAAACTGCATCCTATTTTGTTTCACCTACTTTCCCAGCCTGTCCAAATCTACCTGAATTCACTCCCTGCCCTCTAGTTTGATTACCTCACCACACAGTTTGGTGTCATCTGCAAACTTGGACAGAGTGCTTTCTACTACCTCATCCACATCACAGATGAAGATATTGAACAGTACCAGGACAGAGACTCCACCACTCACATTTCTCCAGGTAGAAACAGATCCAGCCACTGCTACTCTCCGGGTGCGTCCCATAAGCCAATTTTCATATTTCATAGTTAGTTGGGTTGGAAAGGTCCTGAGAAGATCATCGAGTCCGATCCCCTGACATGGCAGGAAAGAGTACTGGGGTCAAATGACCCCAGTAAGGTGATTGTCTAGCCTTGTCTTAAAGACCCCCAGGGTAGGAGCCAGCACCACCTCACTTGGAAGTTGGTTCCAGATCCTAACCACCCTGACAATGAAGTGGCCACTAGATCTCCCCTCAGCCTTCTCTTATGGAGGCTGAACAGGCTCAAGTCCCATAGCCTCTCCTCATAGGGCCTGCCCTGCTGCCCCCTGATCATGCCAGTGGCCCTCCTCTGGACCCTCTCCATGTTGTCCACATCCCTCTTGAAGTGCAGTGCCCAGAACTGGACACAGTACTCTAGCTTTGACCTGACCAGTGCCGCATAGAGAGGGAGTATCACCTCCCTAGACCTGCTTGAGATGCATCTGTGGATGCATGACAAGGTGTGGTTGGCCTTCCTGACTGCATCCCCACACTGCTGGCCCATGTTCATCTTGGCATCAATGATGACTCCACAATCCTTTTCTGCCTCTGTACTGATGAGAAGGGAGTTCCCCAGCCTGTAGGTATGGTGCTGGTTCTTCTTCCCCAGGTGCATCTCCTTGTACTTTACACCCACCAGACTGTGTAATTATATACATTGCAACTGTTTAGTTTATTTATAAGAATTGGGTGTGACACTGTGTCAAAGGCCTTTTTAAAATCTAAGTAAATAATATCTACCTCTGTTCCTTCATCCAAGCATTTTATAACCTGGTCGTAAAAAGAAACCAGGTTAATCAGGCAGAAACCAGGTTAGCCAGGTAGGATCTGACCATTAATGAGCCATGGTAGAGATCATCCTCAAACTGAGGGACTGCCAGAAATGATGGCTTCCAGCAGCCAATCAGGTTGCTCAGTGTTCCTAAACTGAGGCAGAGTTCATTAGCTGAAGCTTAGTGCAGGTATGGTTGTTCAGTTACTTGGCCCAGGCTGGCTTGCCTGATCAGAGTCCCTGACACTCAGGCATATTCCTTACTGTCGTAAGCAGTACAACACCATGTCACCAGGCTCTTCTGTCTCTTGCTTTCTAGTATCTCAGGATAGGCTATTTGGTAGTACTGTTGTTTTTGATTCTGTAGGCCTGCTACTGTCAAAGGCAGGATCTCTTCCCTAACCTGAAGTCATCCTTAGTAGATCTGCTGATATTATGCAAAGCATATGATGTAAATGTGTCCCAACTCATAAAACCAGGATCAGTATTCATGCAGGGGGTTGGTTCAGCCCATTAAAGAGAAATAATCATGAAGGTGAAGACAATAATTAGTATTATCATTCATTAACTCTTGTGGAAATGCTGAAAAGGCCTAATACTAATCAATATGATTGCAATGCAATATGGTACTGGAAAAAGACCAGTATAATTTGATGCTGTGTACACAGCGGCATTATGTCATTGAGGAGGGAGGTAGTTGTTCCTCCTTATGCAGTTCTGGTGCAAACAGCACCTTGAATGCTAAATATACTTCTCATTACTAGAAATATACTGTCAACTAGAAGGACACTCACAGAATAATAAAAAGTAATCAGGGGACCAGAAAGAATGCATTGCAAAGAACTGAGAATGCATAACCAGGAAACTACTTAGAAGGGAACAAGTATGTCAAGGGTCAAGGTATAAACTCCAAAGAAGCAGAGACTGGTTCAGGGTTGTTTAATTGACAGTAACAAAGGAAAGCCAGATGCCCCCTTCACTGATTTTGACAGAGCTCTAACTTAATTTGGGCCAGATGAAGAACTGGCTTCTGACTAGCAGCAATGACTTGACAAAGTACTCTGTTTCACTGTGAGAAAGGATCTTAAAACTGAACTTCATGACTTGGGATATTTGGAACTGGACTTACATAGTACATTTGTCAATGCTTTGGCCAAACACTTCTGCATTTTACGTGACTTCTAATGGGGTCTCCCTAAATACAGCATCAGAGCCTACCTTGATCAATGAAGTCACCAAGCCAGTTCATCACCTGGTGTTTCAGTGAACCTGCCACCACAAGTAGCATTCCATTCTATTGGTCAATATTAATCAAGAAAGGCTCACAGGTTCGATCACATCCTGAGAATAGGCACCTCCTCAGGGGGCTTCTGCTGTTGCCTACAGATGAGGTACCCACAGCCAGATCTTGCAATTAAATAATGAGTCGAACTATCTTTGTAAAGCCATTCCCTGATCCAGATTCTCCTGTGAGAATCTTCCAGCTTCTTGAAACCTTCTTATTTAAGAGTTTTTGGTTGCATTTATTTTGCTGTCTGGGAAGCAGCTGATTAATCACATATGCATCTAAACTCAACTACTTTAAAGGGACATCCTGCCTTGTGACAAGTGGAATTGTTTATCAACTTATCCTGTAGGGTTTTCCTATCTTTAATAATTTTTATTTCCAAATTTTCTTAACAGTCTTTTCTAGTGAATTTTAAAAAAAAACAACAACTGAAAGTATAAATTAATTATGTCCACAAGTTCACTTTTATCAGCTTCTGTACTAAATCTTAAAAAATATATAATCGGATAGGGAGGTATTTTTATGATTACAAAGGTGAATTGTTTAATCCTTATCATATTATACTTATCTAGGTTCATTGCAGGCCTCTATTCAATTATTTTCTTGGCTATTTTTCTTTGCACTGAAATGAGATCTTAAGCAGAGTCCAGAGTATTTATGATCACATTTGCATATCTACTGTAAATGTAAGCTTAGGTTTCAAGTAGGTGGAAGTTGGAAGAGTACCAGTGACATTTTTTGCCAACAGAATGCCTGGACCAATGAGAGCAGAGAACACTACAGCATTGTGTGCCTCACATAGTGAAATCGTCACAGATGCTGTCTAAGCCAGGGATCTTTTTAGTTCAAAGAGCCACAACACTTCCTCACCAGGTTTGCCAACCCAAAAAATTATTTTTTACTGATACAGAAATTTTTTTACTGGCAGATATTTTTCTTTCAGTAAAAAAAAAGAAATTTCTTGGTTTGATAGAATCTGTTTGACCACAGCAGTAGTTCTACTTCATGCTACACCCACCACAGGGATCCCCTACACAGCTCACACCCTGACACCCCAACCTGAACCCTGCATCATGCTGCACACCCTCCCCCACTCTGTCCTCGCTGCACTGAACCCCCTCCATGTACTTTTCATATGAGCAGCTGTTAGAGGCAGGTGATAGGCATAGGGACCCAGCTGCAGTACATTACTAGAAAGGGGTGAGGGATTTAGCAAACTTCCTTGAGCGTAAGAGCTCCATTCATGCAGAGTATTGCACTACCACTCAGATAGCAGGCATCACTACTGTGCTCAGTCTGTCTTTCAACATTGTTCCAGCCCTTTTCCTGGGACAGAGCTTAAAGCTGCAATTGCTCCATGGTTTTACAGAAGACAACATATTTTTTCTGGATTTTTTACAGACAGGTGTTTTTAAAAAAGAGTTTCTGTAAATTAAAAGATGGTTGGCAATGCTGCTTCTAAAAATAAATAAGATATGGGACCAGAAAGAATACTGACCACTCAGAGGTGAGCAGTGATCACCTGAAGGACAGTGATTGATAGGAGTAAAGCAGTGAATTGGCCATGGAATGTTCCATCTATGATAGTAACAAGGTCCTGTTTTCAGGGAGTGGAACATGGATACCCAGGCAGATTTGGTGGGGTTGAGGAGAGAACAGTGGTTGAAAACCCAAGACAGAGTTTCCTTTGGAGGTGTAACATAAGGAAGACCCAGAGGAAGGGTGAAACCCAGGAGAAAGCTTCAGTGGGAAGGGCTGAAGCAAGTTGACACATTCAGTTCAGAACTGGTACCTCCTTGTTAATTTTTAATGGCCACATCTACACATAATTTGCTGTGGTACCAGTTTACACCTGAGTAAATTACTTGTGAGTAAATGATGCCAGGCAGGCATCTACACATGCAGGGAAGTGGGAGAAAACTTGCTGACAATGCCAGCAAATCTGTTCCCACTTCCTGGGGCCCTGCTGTGGGCCCCTGATGCCAATGGGGGGAGCTCCAGGCTCTGTCTGCCACTGCCAGCAGCTGGCATCCCTCTTGAAAAGCCAGTCCCATTTGCTGCTCTCTGGCCAGCCATTTCTCTGGCCTAGAGCAACATGCGCAGTACAGAGACAGCATGTGACAGTGATCTCCTTGCCACCTGTGCCTTCCCATGCCTCTAGTGTGGGTTTCTCCCCTTCTGGCAGCTGATGTCCAGGATTAGTAGGGCCGGTGTGCAGTCCTGGGCCTGATGCAGGCAGCTCTGGCTCTATGCCCACATGAAGCCAGGATAAGCAGTGGGCCAGGCCCCAGGATTGGGGGCTGGGTGGTGCCGGACCTGGGGTGGGGATTGGGACAGGGCCTTCTGGCTGCTGAAGGCAGTACAGGACTTATTTTTAGGCCCAGATGGGGGCCTGCTGCTGGGCAGCGCACAGCTGCCAGATGGCAGGCAGGGCTAGGGGCTGGACAGTGGCTGGCATGAAGGCAGTCACCAGATCCAGAATGATGACCAGCACCCAGTGATCATTGCCCATGGCTTGCACTGCCCTGCCCAGGACTATGGTCTGCTCCTGCAGCACCTCCACCTGCTTGTACTCCAGGAGCTGCACCCAGAACTCCCTGTGTGCCCAGTCCTGCATGTGTTTGCGGGCTATGTCCTTCACCCTCCACCTATCCTGGTGGGCCACATCTTCTGACCACCAGGCCTGAGCATCTGCCAGACGGTCCTCCAACACCATGACCAGGCAGTCCAGGTGGAGGATCCTGTCCAGGGTCCTCCTCTGGTGGAGCTAGTACATTTTCAAGGTCCCAGCTGTGGGCATCAGTGACCCTGAGGCTGCATTCTGGCTCTTCCATGCGTGGCCTCTCCCATGCGTGCAGCTGCAAACCCTGTAGAGCCATGAGAAAGAAACTGTGTGAGTTTGCAACGTTTCAGAGATAAGATGATCTGTATCAGGGACCATGCAACCAAGCTTCAAATAGCTACTGCAGCAGAATATTGCTCCCCAGTCTAGAACGAAAGTGTGCACACGAAAATTGTTGATACATAATTAAATGCGTCTGTGTGGATTATATCAGGAATGGTAAAAAATATGCCACTGCCATAGCTCCCAGGCCTAGTGAACACTGTTCCCCACAGCTCTATCATGAGGCTGCATGTGTGAGGGAATACCATAAGGCTCATAAGGCCATTGGTAACCCAAACCTTCCAGTCAACAAGGATATCACCACACCACCACTGGATAGGCTCAAATCTAGAAAGCCCTTCTGGAAATACACCAAGAAGCTCTATGATTATACTAAAAGCACCAAAGAACAATGGAGGGAAGCCTGGGAAAATGCCAACCCTCTCCAGAAATACATGACCAGCAACCCTACAATCCTCCAGGAAGGATTTGATCTACCAGGAAAGATTTGGTCCTCCCTGAATTGCATCTAGACATTTCATGAAAAATGGGGATATCTACTCCATAAATGGAGAATCAAAGAGAGTCCAGGTTGTAACTGTGGTGTGATTTTTCAGATGGCTCAACACATTGTGAATGATTGCTCGATCAGATCATTTAATGGTGATCTAAAATTAATCTGTGCAGCTACCCCTGAAGCAGTTGAATGGTTATCAAATTTAGATATTAATCTATGAATGTTGTAGTCCTAAAATGTCATACAAAAGAAGATCAGGGGTTATATGCTGCCTGGCCTCAGATCAGGGGTCAGGCATGCATAGGTGCCCAGGGACCATGTTAAGTGGGGTGTGCAGGCCCAGGCCCAGGTGGCTGCCAGCTGAGCCCCCTGTCCGTTCTCACTCTTCTGGGGCTGGCTGGCTGCTGAGTGATGGCCATAAACAGTCTGTCTCCTCTGCCCCATTCCCAGGGTGGGACAGGCCAGGCTTCTGGCAGCACCTGTTGCCACAGCTCCACTGCCCCACTGCCAACCAGCCCATTGCACCTGGGCTCAGGGTGCATGGGGCTCCTGGACAATTTGGAGGAGGGTCTGCCTATACCCCCACTCTCTCTGCAGGGATCTTCTCCAGGGAGCTGTGCTGGGACCAGGCCCTACCCATGCACCGCCACTGTGCCCCATACATGCCTCTTCTGTGCACTCCTTGGGCAGTGTGCGAGGAGCTGTTTGCATGGACCTAGGAGTGCCTTACCCACTATACCCTGCTGCTGCTTCTGGCTATGGTGCCCCAGGCAAACCTACACACCTGGCATGGGATCCTGAGCTACGAGTGTGCAGGGGGAAAGCCCAGGCTATCCCACAACCTCTGCCACCACCTGGAGGACTACCAGTTGTTATGCTACATGTTTTTTCCCCCTGCTGCTGAGGAGGGCATCACCACCAGCATCAACACATTCCTCAGCTGGTGCTTGCCTAGCTGCGAGGGCATGGGTTGCTCAATAAAATTTTTCACAGTCTCATGCCCCCCAGCATGCTGGGGGGGGGGGGAATCCAGGGTGAGGGGAATGTGGGCAGGCTGGACAGGGAGCGGGGTTGGGGCAGAGGTGGGAGGCAAGGTCAAGGGCTGGGCCAGGGAGGACCCTGTCCAAAGTATGGGTATTATCACAGGGCCAGGGATGGCGTGGCTGGTGGCTCTGCATGGTCACAGCTGTCAGTGACTGCATGCAGCTCCATGCGGTGTCCTCAGATGGTGGGGTGTGGTGGGCAGGCACCTAGCTGGGAGCCCCCTCCAGGGAGGAGCTGGTGCTGCTGGTGTCTAGTGGTGTCATAGCCAGCCATACTTTGTGGCAGGGGCTGGGGCTGCAAGGCTGTTGGTGGAGGGTCCAGCTGGGGAGTTCAGTGGGACAGGCAGCTGGAGTCCTGAGGGGCCCTCCTCTGGTGATGTGTCACCATGGGTTCCAGGCTGGGGAAGGTGTTTGATTAGGCTGCCTGTGCTGCTGTAGACACAACAGCTGTGGCCTGGGTCCTGTGGTGTGAGGATGTCTGTCAGTTGCTGCATAAAAGGCATGGGCTTATGGGCACTCCCAGACTGATGATTGTGGTTGATGATGGCAACCTACTGTGCCCACAAGGCCTTGACTTTTTTATGTGGCACTGCCATACTGATCAGTTGTACCCATGCTCCCACATCTGGCCTGACAGCCCCTCAAATGTGGGCACTGGAGTGCCCACCCAGCTTGAACTGGTGCTGCACTTCTGCCTCACCTCACAGCACCACAAGGTTGCCAGTCTTCTCCTATGACCAGTTAGGATCCCAGGTGCTGGCCATGGGCATGGGTGAGGGCATGGAAGAGGATGTTGCTATTGGGTATCCCACTCTGGCTCTCTGGTCTATTGCCAGGAGCCCTGGGGCTAGCCTCAGGCCAGCCCCTACTGGCAAGGCTCACCTGGGAGCAAATTTGCTCCCGGGTCACATCTACATGTGTGTTACTGTGCAGTAACTAATTACAAGGACTCTTGGACTCTGTTCTCCATCTTCCTGAGAGATGGTTTATGTGGAATACTCATCCTAGGCTTTATGGAAGGCTTCAAGAGTTTTGACAGGGTACATTGCCTATCTAGTGCTTATGACTCAGAGATGAGTCCCCAGTTCCCCAGGATGTAGAGGAGATACTGGAAGGATGAAGAATGCTTGAAGAATTACAAATAGCAAGTGTGGGAAGGGAGAGAAACTGCATTATAACCTTTTTAAAACCTGTGTCCCCAACATGCTTTCAAAAGAAGCTTGAACTGTGTTGGGGTAGCAGGAAACAAAATTGTGATGCAGGGGAGAAAAGCTGCTTTCAGCTGAGATTTGAAATGAGATGGAAACTCAGTGAGGTGGAGCAATATAGGGGAGACTGTTTTAGACAGCAGAGCTGAAGAAAGGCCCTGTTGAAATTATATAGATTATTTAGATAGTTGTTTTTGTACCTGGTGGCTGGAACCTAACCTTTAGAATTTCTCACATGGTTTCAGGTATAATTTTCAGTAATCACAAGCAAGGTACAGAACTCTTACTTTACTAAAGGCAGTGTTTAAGAAAATGTAAATTACCAAACTAGCTTCAGTTTCTGAAAGAAATGCTAAGCACTGCATTTAGAACATTGCCTTCTTACATACAAATCTGTTAATTTTATAAAGTCATTTCCCCTAACACAGCCAAAAAAATCCACCCACACCAGAGATAAGATGATAAGACAAAGAAAAAGGTAAAATATGGGTCAGTCAGTCTGTTTGTCTGTCTGTCTTTCTTTTAAAATGGCTGCCGACAGGTGTGTTTGCTTAGACCTCTGAGACCATCTCTCTGTTTTGTTTGCCCTTTTCCTTCTCTTGCTTTGTTTGCCCTCCCCAAACAGTTTGACCCCTTTCCCACCATAGCCCCCCACTTTTCATTACTTTTTCCTGCCTTCTTTCACCTTTAAAAGACCTTTCTCCTGCAGTACCTCTCTTCTCCCTCTGGGTTTATTTTGTTTCTCCGCCCCCTCAATGCAGCTGTTCTGCTGCTTATTCTTTTCCCTTCTCCTCCCAGGCATATTGCTCACCTTTCCTCCCTCTTCTGGTGTTTGATGGTTTGCTTTCCAGCTTCTTTGTTCCCTGCAGGCAGAAGACTGCCCATCCCCTACCCCTCTGGTTCCTTGCAGGGTTAACCCTTTTTCTTGCTGGAATGGCTGAAGGTAGCTCCCAGAAATTCACTGCTGGGGCTTCTGCCCCTCTGGACCAGAGGTTTGGTTTCCAGCTTCATGCCCCTCCCTCTATTGGAATGGAGGATTGTACAGCTGCTGTGGGGGTGCTGGTAGGCTGTAAAAATATCCTGTATGCTGCCCAGGTGAGTTCAGTCCCTATCATTTTCCTCAGCTTCCCTGCTTTGGTGCTTGAGGTTGTGGTAGCAGGTGTGTCTGTCAGGTGTGTTTTTTGCCTTGTGATGCCCTTAGACACACCGGTCATTCAGGTGGTTGCCTCCAATGTCCCCCCATTTCTCTTGGATGATGAGCTCACCAACTGCATGAGCCCTTATGGCATGGTGACAGGCCCTGTCTGTAGACTGCTGCTTGGCAGCAAGATCCCTGAGCTCTGGCATGTCCTGTTCTTTAAACGGCAAATGGTCATGCTTCTTGACAGGGAGGGTTGGGGTTTACCGTTTTCATGTATTTCCTGATTGACAGGCAGCAGTATGAGGTTTACTTCACCATTGAGGAAACCTCATGCTTTTGCTGTAGTAGCAGGTCTCATCTGGCTACCCAGTGCCCAAAGAAAAAGTTGACAGCAATGGAGCCACATGAGGCTATGTCCGATGGTGGCTTATCGACCTCTGGTGTGGTATCCCCGTCCAGTGGCCTTCCTCCCAGCCACTCCCCGCTTCATTGGATTCAGTTGGCTCTGTGATGGTGGACCTGGGCCCTGCCTTTTTTCCCCCTTTTTGGGGAGGTTTTGGCTCTTCCTGCTGGGAAGGGCAAGTCCCAGAAACAGGAGGGGTCTTCCAAAAAGGCCTCATCATCTGCCTCAAGACCTCCTCACCACTTCAAGGGGAACTGAGGTTAGTGAGTGGGAACCTGTGCCTCTGCCTACCTCCTCGGCCCTACCCCTGGCCCTGTAATGGTTGGGGGGGTGACCTGGGGGCACAGACGGTGTGGGGGGTCCACCAGCCCTCTTCCCACCTTTCAGCTCCCTGAGCCTGATGAGGGCGACATGGAGGTTGGGCCCTCTGGGACCCACAAGTGGCTCTGGAAGCAAGAGTACCTGGCCCAGGAGCATGCCCCTTACAAGAAATCTGGGACTGGTGTTTCCTCTGTCCTGCCAGGACCCCTCAGAGGATGTTGCTGCCACAGGGTCCCATGCTGAGACTCCTGGTGAAGGGGCAGGTTGTCCCCCACCAGGTCTCATTGGCTCATCAGGTCTTGGTGCAGGATGTGTACAGCTCCTCCTCCTCAGGGTCAGATTTGCATTCCGCCTGTGAGGATGAGTTGATGGAAGTCCTGCCTTGGGAGGCAGCATCCCTTGATGTGGTTATAGTGCCCCCTTCCATAGGGAAGTTTCCTACCTCAGCAGTGGAACTATTCCTGCTTCTCTGGAACCTCCCTGTGCTGGTTACTCTGTTGACCGTCTTATTGAGTTTCTTGATCAAACCAAGCACCACCGGAAGGGTGCACAGAGCATTTGCAAATGCTTCTTGGAACCTGAGATGTTCAAGCTTTCTGCCAAAGCTGCATCAGTGGTGCTGCACTCTACTCCAGAGATGCAGCATTATAGTTTTTGCCTGAGTAAGCTTGCGGGTGATGTTAGGTGCTTGCTGTGTGATGCATAGGCTGGCAGGTTGTAGGCTCATTTTTTCCCTCTCCTGCATGCTCACTCATCTCTGGTCCATATCTGCTGTTTTGGCTTGCTTGTTCCCCTTTCTACACCCCTCATGCATGCCTGTATGGGCTTTGGCTCTCTCACCACTGGCTGTCAAGCCCCTGTGATGTAGATGGCTCTCTTTGATTTCCTGAGCCAGAGCCAACTAGATGCCACCTTTCTGCATGAAATGTATGCTGCTGTGACAGCTGATCAAGTCAACTGATATGCTGCTTGGTGGGGCTGTCTGTTCCCGGGTCATAGCACCACTCTTGTCTGCCACATAGATCTGGCTGCAATGCTGGCCTGTCCCTTTTGTCTGGGGGAGGCAGAAGAGGATCTGTTCCACATCTTCCTCAGGTGCCCTCAGCTGCCACTACTCTTTGCTACCCTCGACACTTTGTGCAAGGTGCTGGACTTGGACTGCTTCGAGGCTACTTATTTGTTTCTTTTCCATACCGGGAAGCTGAAGGGGGTATCATTGGCCTGGTCAACTTTCTCAGTGAGAAAGTTGGCCAGGCCAAGTTGGCCATCCTCCAGAGCTGCAGGAACCGGCTTGCTGGGGCCAGGTCTGATGGTGTCCTGTGGCTTTTTCAGTTCTTGGTCCAGGCACATCTGTCATTGGAATTTGAACATGCGGTCCTCTAGCAGATGGCATCCACCTTCCAGGTGCATTGGGCCATGCAGGGGCAGTTCTACAGCACTGAGGGTGGCTGTTTTGTTCTTGTGCTGTGAAACTGGTCACCCCTTCCCGGGGTACCAGCAGGGGTCTTAGTGGGTTGTTGTTCTACTGAATGCTTTTGTTTGTAGACTGTGAGGGCAGGCCTTGTGAGCCATAGCCCCAAGCTCCTGTCTGTTGTACCTGGGACCCCAGCTTTAGTTTCTGGGCCCCTAACTTCAGCCCCTTGTTGTACTCCTTTTTCCCTTAATAAACTTTTAGTAAAAGTCTCTCTCTCTCTCATTACTGTTTTTGTAATTATTGTTGTTAGCTTCCTTCCAGAACTGTAGCTCTTTCCTTGATAAGGTAGAACAGCTGAGAGTAAAATATTGGAAGGGAGGTGAGGTCCAAATATCAAAGTTTTATTTTCTTCTATTTTCAGATAACCAGGCAGGACACCAAATCCTGATCTGGTTAGTGGAGACTGATAAAACTTGGTAAACACCATGGCCTCAGATTCAATAGGCTTTATATCGATTGGACCTGGGGCTTTGAGTCGAAAAGAAAGAAAAGCAAAGAAAACAACAGACAGAGCAAACAAAACAAAACTGATTAAAAGCAAAAATGAGCCTCCCTTTCGGTTACTCTAGGTTTTATATTTCTTAGTCTATGAAAACTATCAGGCTGTTTACAGATTTTCCTTCCAAATTTTTCAGTAGTCTTTTGGACTAAACCGTTTTAACTTAGCAATCTTGGTCAGTCTTAAAACAGTCCAAAATATCAGCCAAAGTTTGTTTTTTGGAACTGGGTTCAAGAAAATTCCAAAACATGCTAAGTTGTTCCTAGGATGACTCTTGTTAAATGGTTTGGGGTCCTTACCCTGTTTCACAATAGTAGTCTATAAGCCTTAACATCTGTTTCTTTCTTAGTGGTATGTTGTATCAGATAGTGTCTTTATCACAGAAGGTTTTGCATGAGGAATCAGAAGGGAGGCTAGTATTAGACTGAACAGAGGAAGCCGAGAAGGAATAGAGATGTGGAACTTTAGAAGCTCATAGAAGAGGAGCCTAGAGGAGCAATCCATCTATTAAGATGGATGCATTAAAGATGTCTAGGTAAAGTAAGAGCAAGTGGAAACCTGGAGGAGAGTTTCAGCAGAGAGGGAGTCCAGGGGCTGGAATTCTAGGGCTATATTTATCTAGCTTTCCTGGCAACCCCACTATGAAAATAAGCAATGCACTGTCAGTCCCAAATAGAGCACCAAAGAGTGGCACTTAGGTATCATGGACCTAGGCTTTCTGTTAGGATGTAAGATCCCTCTCTTTCCTCCCTCTCCTCCCACTCCCCCTTCAAGATTTCCATATGTCAGAAACAATAAAATATTTTGTGCCTAATTTTTCCCAGCTTGGGTTCCAAATTTTGGCAAGAATCTTAGAAGCATATTAAGCCATCTCAGTCATAGCAACTCTGAGATGGACCTGTTTCCACTGTAAAGGAAGGCAGTTGGCTCATCTCTATGGGGATTGTTTGGCTTATCTCTATGGGGCTTCCTCTCACCTCCCTTCTATATAGTCATCTTTATGAAGCACATGGAGACTCAGATTGTTAACTGTGGGACTACTCACCCCATGATGTGCCTTCTTTATGCAGGGGAAAACTCCCTCAGTGGCTTTTGGCCCATGTCCTCACACTCTCACTCTGAGCTGGATCAAAGTTATTTGATCTGTAATGTTCTACCTGTGAGGGAAACCCACAAGCTACAAACAGATTGTATTTGTCTCAGCAGAAACCATTTTATTTCAGGACAAAGATAAATTAGACAGACATTTGAAAGGCAGCAAGAGGGCACAAAAGCCACCCTGGCTCTCCAGGGGTCTAGCAGACCTCCTGATGCTGAAAAGAAAGGCCTACAAAGGATGGAGGTTGGGATTTGCCTCCAATGAGGAATATTCTGCACTGGTCTGGTCCTGCAGGGAGCAAACCAGGAAAGCCAAGGCTGCAGCTGAACTCCAACTAACTTCGAGCATCAAGGACAATAAAAAAGTCCTTTTTCAGATATGTGGGGAGCTGGAGGAAAAGCAAGGGCAACATTGGATCCCTGCTGAACCACGTGGAACAATTGACAAGTGACGCCCAGGAAAAAGCCAACCTATTAAATGGGTATTTTGCGTCAGTCTTTCATCAGTTCCATGGGACTCCCATGCCCGGTATAGGACAGGGAGGTCCAGGTGGGGGAGATCCCCTGCCCTCCATAAATGCCAACCTCGTGAAGGAACACCTTGAGAGGCTGGATACCTTCAAGTCAGCCGGCCCTGACAATCTATGCCCTGACAATCTACACCCCAGGGTACTCAAGGAGCTGGCTAGCATTATAGCCCAGCCCCTGGCATGGATCTTTGAAAACTCCTGGTGCTCTGGTGTAGTGCCCGAAGATGGAAGAAGGTCAGTGTGGTGCCTATCTTCAAGAAAAGGTGGAAAGTGGATCCGGCAAACTACAGGCCCATCAGCCTGACTTCTATCCTGGGGAAGATCATAGAAAAGTTTATTAAAGAGACCATCCTTAATGGACTAACCGACGCCAACATCCTGAGGGATAGCCAGCATGGGTTTGTTGCGGCTAGGTCTTGCTTGACCAACCTCATTTCCTTCTACGACCAGGAGACTTATCACCTGCACAAGGGAGAAGAGATTGATGTTGTATATCTTGACTTCAAAAAAGCCTTCGATCTGGTATCCCATGATTACCTCTTGGCGAAACTGGCCAATTGTGTCTTTGGGTCCACCATGATCCGCTGGCTGGGAAATTGGCTTGGTGGTCAGACCCAGAGGGTGGTAATTGATAGAAGTCAATCATCATGGTGCCCTGTGACCGGTGGGGTCCCCCAAGGCTCTGTCCTTGGACCCATATTGTTCAATATCTTCATTAATGTTGGACATTGGATTCAGAAGCAGACTGGCCAAGTTCGCCAATGACACAAACTTTTGGGCAAAGCATCCACACCAAAAGACAGGTGGTTGATCTAGGCTGATCTGGACAGGCTCAGCAAATGGGCGGATGAGAACCTGATGGTGTTTAACACCAAAAAATGCAAGGTTCTCCACCTTGGGAGAAAAAACCTGCAGCATCCTTATAGGCTCGGCAGTACTACACTGGCTAGAAGTACGGAAGAAAGAGACTTGGGGGTCATCATTGACCACAAGATGAACATGAGCCTCCAATGCGATGCTGCAGCTAGTAAAGTGAGCAAAATGCTGGCTTGCATCCATAGATGCTTCTCAAGCAAATCCTGGGACGTCATCCTCCCCTTGTACTCGGCCTGGGTGAGGCTACAGCTGGAGTACTACGTCCAGTTTTGGGCTCCACAATTCAAAAAGGATGTGGAGAAGCTTGAGAGAGTCCAGAGAAGAGCCATGCGCATGATCAGAGGTCAGGAAAACAGACCTTATGATGACAGGCTGAGAGCCATGGGGCTCTTTAGCCTGGAAAAGCACAGGCTCAGGGATGACCTGATGGCCACCTATAAGTTTTTCAGGGGTGACCATCAGTATCTGGGGGAACGTTTGTTCACCAGAGCGCGTGAAGGGATGACAAGGTCAAACGGTGATAAACTACTGCAAGACCATTTCAGGCTGGACATAAGGAAGAATTTCTTCACTGTTCGAACCCCCAAGGTCTGGAATAGCCTGCCATCAGAGGTGGTTCAAGCACCTACATTGAACACCTTCAAGAGTAAATTAGATGCTTATCTTGCTGGGATCCTATGACCCCAGCTGACTTCCTTCCTTTTGGGTGTGGGGCTGGACTCAATGATCTTCTGAGGTCCTTTCCAGCCCTAATGTCTATGAAATCTATGAAATCCATGTCTCCTATCTTGGGACTATCCTTAAAAAAGGTTCATGGGATAAGAAGCGATTACGTTATCTTGGGACATTGCAAAGCCTTTCTGAATGATTGTCCCAAGCTTGCATCATTGAATCAATGGCAGAAAAATGTCAGTGCATTCACTTGTTTATTAGATCCTGACTTAAAAACAATGTGTGTACATGCCAATCCTAGTACTTTTCTGTTCTGGGGCAATCACAGGCCCAATTTGCCTTAGGACAATTACAATTCTGTTCCTAACCCATAGCTGACTGTTGCTCACACCCTAAGCTTGTACCTAGATATGACTTACAGGGTGCCATTGGGGTTATTTGGCTCCTTTTATGAACCTGGTTAGAGATGCTAAACTTTGGGAATCTCCTTACCTATCCTGGCACTTTAAATAAGACACTGCTTCCCTATTCACCCATTGTTCAGCCTCTTCACAGGTTAGAAAGCAGCTGGCTGTTTACCATGTTTCTCCTGTTGCTCCTGCCAAAGATGGGGATTAACTTTGGGGAGTTCTATGCAAAAGTTCAGTACCAAGTCCTTAAACTTCTACTAGACAACTGTGCTAGTAGCAACCATGACATTAATGGTTGCTAGTCAATTTTCATAGCTGCCAAAGCAAAAGGGGACTCCTGACCAGCCTGGAGCTCTATGCAATTGTACAGATTGCACTTGCCCTGGCTGCTGTCACTACTGGACTGTCTCTGTGCCTTGTATGGCTTAGTTGTTGTGGTGGTGGGAGGACCTAGCAAGCCACCCTATCTCTCTAGGACAATGTTTTCAACCTTTTTTAATTTGCCGACCTCTACAAAATTTTGATTAAGGGTGTAGACACCTTTACAAATGTTGTATGGAGGTGCAGTCTCCTTTGAATTGTAAGTGTGGGTATTCACATACTGTTGATTGATCATAGTCATCTTTTGTGGACCCCTTAGACATAGTCTATGGAATTCTAGGGGTCTGTGGACCACAAGTGGGAAACCACTATTTTAGGAGCTACATGCCTATCATGTGCAAAGTGAAGGGGGCATTTTCCTCCACTGGCTCCTGCTGAAGCCATTTCTAGGTTGCCCTCCCTGGTTCCATCATGATTGTCTCCCCGTGATCAGAAAGTGGGGGTAAAAGCAGGTATATAATCCCCTTTTCCCTCCAAAAGGGCTCACTCACCCACTCTCAGACAAACAATGATTCCACCAGAGGAAGTGCCTGCATGTGCTGTGCTTCATGTCCTGGCACTGGCTGCCTTTGCTACGATACTGAATTAATTTCAGCCTGTTCCCACTGATCACCCTGAGGTCCTCAGGCATCCCACAAAGCCATGTGTGTAACTGCCAGGATGGAGAAACATGGTTTAGATGTGCATTGCCTTACCAGCACCCACCTCATCATATGACACCTCCCTATCATTAGTTACTTCCCTCCCAAGTTAAGGGAATTATTTCCTAGCTGTCCTGAGAAGGTCCTCTAAATTAAGAGGTTGTGGTAGGTATATTATAATGGGAAACTAGGTTCAACTTCTTAATTCTCTGAGGGTAGATACTAATTTGTTGCGTGCTTTGTGCTCAGATGTGACTTTCTGGCTAGCATGAGGTGGCGACAGTCAAGCTACACTTGAGGAACTGAAGGGGATTATGGTTCAGATAGGGGGAGCTCCCTAACTTCCCCTGCCCCAGGGATTTGACAGTGCCACCATTGCAGTACTTCCCTTTAAGACCTGCAAGTGAACCACTGATAACAAAATCTAGAATTTAGCTTTAAAAGAATGTCAGTGGCATGTTAACCTTTAGCAAAATTAGTGAATCAGTGGCGTTGTTATGAATATGCCTACAAAGAAACTTTTTGTTGCTGCTTAATTTTGATGTTTACTTGAGGTTTATATGGCAGTACTTTTTATTTTAGTTTAGTGTAGCTACTTTTTTTTCACAAATTCTCTGTGTTTAACTACTGCAGATTCTAGGCTTTTATAGGATGTTAGGTTCTTGGAATATTTGTTGCATCACCCAGTGCTGACAAATAAAAATAATCCTGTGGGGATATATTCTTGCTTACGTGCAGTTTACATTGTGAAAAAAGGAAGCTAAAAAACTGGAATTTCTTAAGCTGCAAGTTTGTGAGCACAGAATACCTAATGCTTAGGAAAATGTGAGTTTTCTATTACGGATCTGATTGAAAACTATTTTGCACATGCTCATTTTAAAGTATTGCAGCTCCTTATTGCAACTCCTAATACTACTGTTTAATGGATAAGTATTCATTCAGCCATTTCCTAATAACTGAACAACAGATAACACTTGTAAGGCTTCTTCCTTGTCTAGGTTAACTCTGAGGAAGGCTGTCTCCATGAGAACTCAGGAACCAAAGTTTTAAAACAAGTATTTCCTTCATTAGTGTGGTAGAAGGCATGAAAACTTAAACACTTGCAAGAAATTCTTGAACAAAGACTTGAGGGAAAATATAGTATTACAACACTTAAAAAGAAAAGGCACATAAACCTGCACGGTTATGATCACATAGCTAAAACAATAACCTTCTCTAAACTCTCTGCAGTTATTCTCACATTTTTTTAATACTTGTTGTCAACAGTGCCAAACTGGCAGTGACTTACATGTTATTAGAAACAAGAGAATTCAGCAGGACTTTTGGCACCTTTTGCTCCATATCTGCTATTTGTCTGAGGTGAACACTTTTTTTTCCTTCACCAGTTTTGAAAACAAAAAGGTTAATTTTTATAGCTCTTCCCTTCTGATCATAAATTACAAGGCACAGGGAGGAGTTGCTCCCTAGAGTCACTTCTGAAGTTTCTAAGTTTTTGGCGCAGCCACCTAGCTAGTGTTCAATAGCTTTGTAAAGAATATGAGCTTTCTGAGAGACCTGAAACAGCTTCATCCTGCAACTCTGCAATTGAATTTATTGTGCCAAAGAGGAGTTGCCTTTCAATTTGGCACCAGGACAGAACAGTCTGATCAAGGTTGTCAAGCGTTCAAGTGTTCACTGCTCACAAGTTACTGGAATGGACAAGTACCCAAGAAAAGTTGCTATGATAAAGAGTTGTTTTGATTTTTTTTAAAGGACAGAATTACCACCAAGAATAATTCTGTTGTAATGAGCATTAGGATGTTTTGTGAATGAAAATATTAAAAAAACTGGGAGAATGAGGTCACAAGTCTGAAATTGTCCTCCTAATGCTCTATAATGATGCAAATTAAAAAAAAACCCAACTGGATGAATACAGGCATTATTAAAGAGAGGAGATAAAATTCAGATTTAGGTATCAGCTTCAAATATTTCTCTGTTTAGTTAGCAGATCAGTACTGACATGAAGCTGTTGCCAGTAGGTGATTATCATATGAAACAAGTCAGCTTATAAAACAATGGTCACACTTTTTTTCGTCAAAATTTAATGAAGAATTTCACCATTATATGTGGTTTTGGAGTCTTCTAAATTTTATTTCCCATGAAGGCTGGAAGGTCCCCAAATACCTCTTATTAAAAGTGCTATAGTTTGGCTGGCATATATTATAATGAGTGCAATTTCTCATAAATGATCATCTCGGGTAATGGGTAGAGAGATAATAGGGAGGGATTCAGTGTCAAGTAAGACTACAGTTATACACATGTGAATGAAAAATATTCCCAGGGGAGGGTGCTCTTTTCTCTTGGAGATACTCCCACAGTGTGTAAGACTGTGGGGACTACAACAAAAAATGTCAGATCCTTGGGAATTGGAGTGATCCATGCAGGATCTACAGACTGAAGTCAGAGGTAACGGCCCAAGCTCATGGTTCTGGCAGCACATCTACCTTGGTTTCCTAACAAGGAAGCTGCATCAAAACTCCCCATCTATGGTAATCTTTGGTGGAAGTTTGGGGAATCTTAGAAGAGACCACGTTTTTTGTGGGAACCTCCATGAAGCCAGAGCAGAGGCAATTTATTCTCCTTATGGCTGCACTTCTGGCCAGTACATTCTGTCCCCTCTGCACCTGCATAGTGGTCTCTGCTCAGCCTGGCAGAGGGCAGGTGTAATGGAGGCTGCTGGCCTTCTGAGCTAGAAAGCAGGAGAGGGGAGATCCTCACACATTAACCTTCCTTCATGCATGGGACTTGGGAAGGAAAAGGAAACAGTCCAGATCACAGCTGGCTGGTAACTGAAGTAGTCAAGATTCAAGCAGCGTAAGGGTAGGGGTCTGTAATAGGTCCTCTGCATATCCACTGAAGAGATGCAGGAGTTTAAAGAAGAATTTTGGACAGCCACCGCAAGGGAAATGCTTTTGATACCAAGAGCATCCTGTTTGTTGCTGGCATTGTGGTATGGCTGTGGATTCTGCCAGCTAGTTTCTGCATAAGGTAATAATCACACCCAGCTCTTCTATAGCACTTTCCATCTATGTCGGTCAAAGAATTTTCTAAAGGAATTAGTATTAGCTCCACTTTACAGCTGGGGAAAATCAAGGCACAGGGCACTGAAAAGACTTGTTCTGTGTCACCAAGCAGGGCAGGAGGAGAAAATAGAACATAGGTTTCCTGAGCAGGAACCTCATGCGCTGACCACTAGGGAATGCTGCCTCCAGGTGCTTTCTTATGACCTGCATTCTAGTGAAGCAGTGTAAGTTTACTTCAGCTGAGGATCAGCCTCTATGATTCCCAGGTGAACAGACAAAACTGGACTAGATTATAACTGTCAGACCTCAGTCTGGACACAGGCAGACTTCATGTTTAAGCACACAGCTAATTTGCTTCAGGATTTTTGAGAGTTTGGTCAATAATGGCCAAATTAGAAGAGAGCTTCAGTATTGCCAAAATCGATCAGAGTCTAGTGATGGGGAATGGGAAAATGTAGCTGTTTATCCAGTATTTCTGCACCTATGGACACCTGTGTCATATTTACAGGCCCAGATAACCCTCTCCAACTATTCTTGGAGTTATCTTCTTGCTGTTGTGGCAAGTTGGCATGGAAAGAGATGATGTCCCTCAGGTAGACTGGTCCTGGCTACTTAGAGCAATATAGACTTTAAGGTGTTAGTCCAGTTCTTAAGGGGGAAATGGCATGAAACTACTACTACAGCTGCCATGCTTATTGATACTGTCAGGAGAGAAACTAGTGACTCAGTAGGCTTGAAGGCATTTGCCCTCTACACTTCCACCCTGACTTTTCTCAGCCATTAGGAATGGCTTTGTCCAGACACTTTTGGGGTGTCCAGCAAGATGACTCCATTCTCCATAGCATCCATCCAGCACATTTTATCAGTACTAAATTCACTAGTGCATTTGGAAACTCAAAAGGAATTAATCCTTTCTTTCTTTACATGACGTACACAAGATGAGCAATCTCAGGTCACCCAGGAGTGCAGGAGACTGTGACTGTCTTTGAATGCTGCATGAGGTACCTGGGTGTGTGTGTAGGTGAAGAAAAGTGACTTTGTACTCTCCCCATGGCTTGCACAGCCCTTCAATGTTAAAAGACAATCTGTTCCAAAATATTCTCAATTGCTTGAGCCTGATTTTGCTTTTGCAGCAGCTTCAGTCTACTGTGACTCATCTGATTTCCATGCAGTTCCTCTGAGGTCAGAGCATACAACTAAGGCCCATAAAATCTGGTGATCTGAAGTAGAAATCTGTATGTTCCAGTAAAATAATAAAAAAGCAAACAAGAAGGCATGAGCTATAGGCTTACCAATTTTAATATCTGGCGGAAAATCAGTGAATGGGGTATAGCTCTATGAAGTGGAGATCCCATCTGAATTTACAAAGACACAGCAACATTAACTAACTGTGCTGTCCACAATATATTATTTAATGTGTAGGGCCACAAGTCATGGTTAATGGAGTCCAGAAAAGTAAACATGAGGTCCTCGTCAGTTCTTTTATTCATGAAAGACACACACACGTATGCACACACATATGCTCATGCACTCACATGAACACAGAATTTCCATCTTCATGTGTTTGCCGACATTCCATTCTTCTTTTATTTCACTTGCATGTTTAATTAGAATTCTTTACTATTAATTTCTTGTTATAAAATACTCTTTATAGGATGATTCCCAAGGTAAGCATGACTGGGAGAGATGCAGTCTCCTTTCAGACAAACAGGTGACTGAGGTAGGGACAGGAAACAAATGAAACTACCAGTATGATCCACGTGCATCCTTTGATCCCTAGAGAAAAGATATATAGCTCACTCCTTCATCTTCTTTCTCATCTAACATCCACACTCACTCAGTTTTAGTATATTTGGCCTGCTGGAAAACAGAGAAGTCTGTTTCTCTCCATTTTTCTCTCCTTCTCATTCACTGTCAGCACTCCCTCTCTTTTCTCCCCTCCCCCCTCGCTCTCTACAGGGGGAGTCAGGTTCCACTCCTGAGCCCAGTATTATACACAGGGAGAGAGGAGTTCAGTTGCTGCCTGCATAGCAGTCCTTCACATCAATGCAAGGTAGCCATAAAGAATTACCAGTTCAGAATGCCAGTGTTTACACTCAATGTGTCTTTAGGGGCCTGCACAGAAGTTACATTTACGGCATGTTAACCATGCAGAAAACACTCTAAAGCCATAACTGAATAGACACATAGAGCTCTTAAAAATGCTGTATCCCACTTTAAATTAACTTTGGATTGGCGTGGTATCAAACTAAAGTGCTTTAGGGTACAGCACCTCCCATATCCAATCACAGGTCAAGGTAGGTCACATTCCACACATCCCAGGTGACTTAGTGGGCTTTCCCATTCAATGCCCTTGCATGGAGGTGCATTGGAACTCAGCTCACTTGGCTGCCCCAAGCTGTCAGCCACAAGGAAAGTGCGGTGGGGCGGGAGGGTGTAGCTGTATCTCTGTATTTTTCTAGCATTATATAATATCCCTAGGCAGGGTGGGGGCACTCCACAGATGGAAGGACTGGGTCCCTCGTCAAGTGGCAGCAGGAAGGCAGGGAGGGCAGGGCAGGCGGAGTAAGGGAGTGATCAAGCAGTGGCTGCAATCTGCTGTGCCCTGTGTGCACAAGGCTTAGTGGGGCCATGGCGTGGCACTGCTGCTGCTGTTGTTACTGGCTTTCTGCGGTGAGTGAAGCTTGGTGCATGAGTATGTGTGTCTCCAGCCTGGCCTCAAGTGGGGTCATGGCATGGCGGGGAGGACAGGAGGCGGAGCTGATGCTACCACTGCCACTGTCACTGTGGCTACCACTGCCACTGACTGTTTGTGGAAAGTGGGGCTTGGAGGGGGTGGGATTGCGCATGTGTATGTGTGTGAGTGAGTGAGTGTGTGCAAGAGAGAGACATCTGTGTGTGTGCGTGTGTGTGTGTAGGTGTGTGTGTGTGTGTATGAGTATGGAAGAGAGAGGGGTGTGTGTGTGTGTGTGTGTGTGTGTGTGTGTGTGCTCAGCCTGGCCCTGAGCAATACAGCCCTGCATCCTTCCTTCTTCACCCCTGATCTATGGCAGATCCAGGTGGGACAGGCACCCCAGCCCCCATCCCAGCTTTGGGGAGATGCCAGTCTGCCCTCACCAGCACTCCGTAGATGGGCTTCCCCCACCTGGGTCTCGGTCCCCAGGCATCCTCAGTCAAGTACAGAAGTCCCTTCTAGCTCTGCTTCCCTCTGATTCTCTGTGATTCCTGTGGCTGACAGAGTGGGGCGCGAGGGAGTGGATGGAGGAGAGGAGGAGATGACTTCTCTCCCATGCAGGGCAGCCAATGAAGGATGGCCTGCCTATTTAGCTGTGCTCAGGAGTCTCCAGCACCCTGTGTAGCCCATGGGGCATGCTGGGAGGCATGCAAGAATGCCCCCAGGCTGCTGGCCTCAGCCAGTACAGGCAGGCTCCAAGCCCTCCCCACTGAACAGTGCACATCTGCTTTGTTTGGTTCTGACCTAATCTAGACTGCTTTGAGTAAAGCATGATACTTAGAGCACGTCTGCCTTAGGCTTTCTGAATCTCTGCACTTAGCTTGTGTGTCAAAGGTAGGGGTCTACTTATGTTGTGGTTTTGTGGATTTTGTGGAAACTGAAATCCAGGATTGTCTGTGAAATCAACAACTAAAAACTTAATAAAAATAAAATTCTGGCTCCCCAGTGGGAGCCAGCAGTCCTTACTGCCACTGCGGCCCAGCCTTGCAGGCTGCCTGGGAGGGGGAGATGCAGGCTGGTGGGGTGGCACAAAGGACAGCAGAAAAGACAGCTGTCACCCGTTACCTCCCCTCCCCTCCCAGGGGCCTCCCTGCCAATCAATGCCAAGGGGCAAGACCACACAAAGGGCAGCCAGCAGTCAAGACGGTGGCCTCTCCATTGTCCCTCCTCCTCTCTGGGGCCTTTCTGCCAATCAGCACTGAGGGGTGGGTCTGCCACAGCACATCCATAAAATGTCCAGGGAATTTGCTCATTATGCCAGGACCAACAGGGGAAAATTAGTAAGTCCAACCGCAATTTAAGTAAAGCTCTAGTCATAGGGGAGTTTACTAAGCCAGAGTGCAAAACAATGGAGAGTCAGATACCTTGTGTTCTTGGCTGGTAATGGGAAGGAGAATTCATTGTTTTGTGATATTTCACTTGAAACTAGGAAGATATTATGTAGCAAAACACAAATGGGATCACTTAACATTTTATATTATATTACAATATGCAATCATATTGTAAACATGAATTCTACTTTGTCATTAGTTATGGGCGATTTATTGGTTATATTTAATTCCTCTCCCCAAAGCAATCCACTGGTTTATAAGCTAATGTTGAAAATATATTAAAGCATCCCCAATAAATTACTTTGGGTATAGATAGGAGAATTGTGTCCCCTTGGACATCTAAATCAGGGTTTTTCTGAAGTGCAAAGGACTTGGAGGTTCCTTTGGAAGTAATGAAGGGTGCAGGGGATCAGCTCCTGACAGGATTAGTTTTTCATGCCCAACTGATAAGGTAAAATAGGTCCATGTTAGCATTAGCAATCTTTTAGCTGCTTGTTGTAATGGATGGATGAGGACTTTTGATTTTTTTATTTGTAGGTGGAATTTACACACCTATTTCCTTATGCAGGATATTAATCAGGCAACATTCTTGGGAAAAAACACTTTTGCCTAAGTAATACATAAGTAAGGCAGGCTCAGGAGGCACTCTTCTGATATTCTTGTGTGTGTATACAAACACACATACCTATATGCTAGAAGAGAATGATACTAGATACTAGAAGAAAAAAGATATGATAGCTGACATATGAGCCAAGAAAAATATTTATTTTGTATGGTACCTTTTTAGAACTGACTTGTCTGCAGAATTCAAAAAATGTATTTGAAATTAGAGATGTATGTTTATCTGGAGGTTATAAAAAATAGATGGAAAGAGAAATCACTTAGAGAAATGCAAATCCCCTCCTCCACAAACTGCCCTTTGCTATGACCCTGACCTTTAATTCTGTCACTCCAAAAGATCCTTAAATATTTGTTCTGATATTTTGGAAATAGGTACAGATAGAAAGATATGCTGGTTACTGTGATTTTTTTCTCTAACTACAGAAGAACATAGTAGGAAAAATACATCTAAATGTGATTATGGCTACCCTGTTTTGTATACAAGTAAATCATATTTAAATTAACACAGGTTTGCAGAGAGGCATGCATTTTTTTCCACTGAAAGCAGTATATGCACTGAAAGAGTAGGAAAAAAATGTGCCATTGTATTAGGTCATCTTTATGTCACTATATTTTCTTACTACATTAGCACTTAAGTTCATGTGCTGTATTTGGCCACATGGACCTAGAATTCACACTTAGTTGAACAGTTTGGTCATATCACAGTGACATATAATGCTTAATGTAGACATCCAGTTTGTCCACATTAAATGTGATAGGTTTTACACATGGAATTGTGAGACATGCAACTGTGAGAACACTTTCTACTTTTATTAATGCTAACTGTTACCATGCATCCAACTGCCAAATGTTATGCAGCAGTTACAGCAAGCTACTTAATATAGTGACCAGTGGGAAAGGAGGAGATTCAATCTCTCTCTCAGCAGCACGGTCAAGTGAAGCAGCTGTTTTAGGATATAAACTAGTACACAGCTGGCTTCTAAGCAACTTTTGTTATCTAAGAGACTCCTTTGTTTTAATTGTACTTAAATAAGAGATGTGTTCTGACTATTGACATTATAGTTGAAGATCTTTGTAAATGTTTGAAATTTAAATATTTATTCTGAAGTTAGTATTAAATAAGCATGAAACATTACATGTGCTGATTATGTTTGTCTAACTCACAATATCTAAAGATCTGTTTCTATTTTTTACATAAACAATCTCCAAATATAACCATAACATGAGACCTTAACCCCCTCTGCCCCTCCCCCCCATAAATGGCTATGGCTCAGATTTTTCAAAGTGAATCAAGTACTTAGCACTTCTGAAAATTAGGTCCCTTTAAGGTGTCCTGATTTGGACACCAAAAATCTCTATTAACTTTGAAAATGTAGACTATAAGGGTTCAAATTAGTGACACAGACACCAATAAATTCATACTGTAATGGACTGTAACATTGTGGCAGGAACTACCATTCCCGGCAGGGTGCTGGGGAAAGAGGAAGGAAGAGGCTGGGGAACCAGGTGTAGAGAGAAAAAGGGAGAAGGAGAGAAGCAGCAGCTGGCAAGATGCATACTGAGATCCAGGACCTGCATCAGGGCTGTTTCTGCAAGTCACAGCAGCAGGGGTCAGATAGGAGCCTGGGTACATAGTAATTGTTCTATGAGACAAAAGACTGGGTTAAGAGCCCCCCTGGAGTTAAGGGAGAGTTTAAAATTTCTTCAGTGTATTGCATGATGTTGTTAACGTTCTTTATTTGTTATCTTGCCAATTGTCCCTGAAGGGTTTTGTCACCGAGTCATTGTAATTGTCTCTTATGTATATTCTAAACATGTACCTTATGTACCTTAATGTTTGCTCATGCATGTTTTTTCCTAGTCTCCATAACCCATTGACCTGTGACCCTATCACCCCAGGATCCCCTATATAAATTTCAGAACCCTCCTGTTGTCTCCTGTAAAGTCTCAGGGTTCAGTAAAATACTTTGGACATGTGTAATTCCATATGTAATTTTTTTGGAAATTTTAGGTTGTATAGATATTCTTAAATTAGTGGAGAAAACGCTTCTAATTATGAGTGAGACTTAAGACTGCTGTGGTCTGCAATACTTTGTCCTTGCTGTGAATAATTTTTTAAATTTTTTATTTGGACAGTTTTAGATTTATAATTTCCTTAACTGTTAATATCTGTGATTTCAAGCTTAGGTTTGAGTCGGTAGTATATATTTTCCACAAGCATAATGAGCTACACAGAGGCCAAAGCAGTAGAAAATTAGGCCCATTATTTGATGTTATTATATGACATCAAAAACACTGGTAAGTGTGCATAATGGCCTTCTTTGCCTCTGTGACATATTCTTGCAGCTCTGGATCTTACTTGTTATAACTAAAAGATAGCTTTCATAAATTCAACCTCTCAAAACTGAAAAGTGGCCTGTCTTCTGTGTCACATGAGGAAATGTGCTATCTTTGTATAATTAATTTATCTGCTTTCATGGTATTGCTGTTCAGCCATGCTGCAAAGATAACACAAACAAGTGTTCTAAAGCAAACAAATGGGAAAGATTTCCTGAACTTTCATTCATCATCAAGTGTACTTCAAGTCATAAGCAGAGATGCTAATATATCTCTCATTTCCTGGGTTTTGTATATAATCACAAGAACAATTATCTTCCATATAGTATTAATACGAAAGCTGCAATTTATGTAGTTCATGGCTGCTTTTTTTACCATTTGGTATAAATTCAGAATTTCATATGTGTTTTATGGCAACATAGAATATAGAAAACATACTACGAATAGAATTTCTATATTTTAGCAATTCTCAACTTTGACTTCTATGACGAATAAAAACAAAAAATGCATTTTGCTTGTTTTTTGTTAAAGCAAACTAAAAAAAATCTTCATATTTATAAAATAAAAACAAGACCCTGAAGGAAACTTGGTTAGTGAGATTGAATATTGCCTAATTCTCTGAGACTTCATCTTTAAAGGACAATGCTAATTTTTCAATTTTCCAGTAATTTATTCTTGTTTTAAAAACAACCAAATCAACAATTATAAAAAGAGATTCTGTAACATACGAATACATTGTACTGAAATTCACTCTGACATTTTTATCAGAAAGTTGTAGGAGAAAAGCTTATCCTTGCAGCTGAAATAATAGGAAAAGCGGAAGTCTATATAGCTGTTTATAGACGTTACTTTTGTTAGGTTTAATGTGGACTACAGCCATATACATGTTCACACCTGTGGTCCGAATTAAAACTGGCTTCAGTACAAATGAAATAGTCCTCATTGAATGAGGATTAAAGTTAACACAGACCAGGGAAGTCCAAATTAGGCAATTGAAACTGTATTAATTAACAAAAATATAGGCATTGCTTTTAGGAGAAACAGTCCTTAAGAACTCAGATAAGCATTCCTAAGGAACACAGATAAGCATTGGAAATATCAGTACCCTTAAGGGAAACTCAGTGGAGTTTTTGCAGCATAATAGAGGCTATCAGAAACAAAATAGTACCCTTAAGTCAAATGTTTCAACAACACCTCACTAAGTATCAGTATCCTGACTAAGCCTTCAGCCCTGCTCAAGCACATGGGCTACTGGTCTGTGAAGAAGGGGGCATCTATTAACATTTAATTTGAATTGAAATTTGATTTGAACTGTGTGATGCAAATCAATTAACATAGTTTGGAAAAGGTTGAGTATGTCTACTAATAGCCTATATTACAAAGCACTTTGCAGGCCAGGTTTCGTGTGTATTGAAATATTCTTGGTTAGTGAAAAATCTTTCTAATTTGAACTATCTTGATTTTTTTTCAGCAAATCATATTCAGGATTTTTCACACCAAACCAGATGTTAATTAGGTGGCAGATTTACATAAATATAATGAGTAAAATACAGACAAATTAGACATATCCCATAAAATGCATAACATAAATGTTTTGTTGGCCTATGCAAAGCTTCAGGGGTGGATTCGGTTCAGAGGAGATTCGGCCTGATTAGGTGGCTGAATCTCTGAATCCAAATAGAATCAGGAGACCAGTAAAAAGGTCAGAATCAATTTGAAGCTCTCTGAATTGATTCAGAAAAGATTCAGAGAGCTTTGGAGATTCAGGCAGTCCCCACTCACTGCCACAGGGAGCTGGACCCAGACTTTGTACCAGTAAATAGAGGGCAGAGGGGAAGGGGGGCTAGAGGAAGAGAGAGGAAGCCATGGGGGGACCCCCACCAGGCCCCATTCCCTGCCTGCTCACCCAGCCCCCCTGAGCACCCCCTGACCCCCTGCCTGCTCTCCCAGCCCCATCAATGGCTGCCCCACCTGCTTCCAGCATCCGGGCTCTTGGAAAAAACAAAAAAAATGCCCCTCACTCACCAGCTCTTGCCAGGCGGGGTAGCCTGATCCCCACTGCCCCTCACTGCCCCGTGCTGCATGGAGGACTCTGCTCCCTCAGCCCCATCACCTGCTCTCACAGCCCCATCAATGGCTGCCCTGCCTGGGCCCAAGTCCAAGTTCTTTAAAAAAAACAAAACAAAACAAAACAAAAAAAAGCCCAGCATTCACTCGATGCAGCAGTGGCCACTAGGGCTTCTTGGGGCTTGTGGAAGAGCCCCCCCATACAGTACAGGGCAGTGGGGAGTAATGGGGATTGCCCCCCCCACCTGGCAGGTGCTGATGAATGAGGGGCTTTTTTTCTTAAAGAGCCGGGATGCTGAGGCTGGGAGATCAGGCAGGGGATGGAGGCTCATAGCAGAGACCCCCATGCAGTGCAGGGCACTGGAGGGCAGTGGGGATTGCCCTCCTACCTGGCAGAAGCTGGTGCGTGTGTGGCTTTTTTTTTTTTTTAAAGAGCCTGGATGCTGGGGCCAGGTGGGGCAGCCACTGATGGGGCTGGAAGAGCTTGTGGGGGATGGGGCCTGTTTAATTCAGAGATTCAGCTGATTCAGTAGCAGCTGAATCTCTGAATCAGATTTGGCTGAATAGATTTGGGACAGTGATTTGACTCACTGAATCGAAGCACTGTCCCCCAAATCATCCGAATCCAAAGCAAATAATAGCTGCTTTATGCAAGCTTACTGTTTTATAGGAAATCAAAATGATCTCTCAAGCAAATGCAATGATTATTTATTATTCTTTCATCCATAATATGTACAGATGTAAAATGCACTGAGTATGGAAGACAAAATATGTATGTAGAGCTCTGTAACTGACAGATGTTTGTAGGTAAATTCCTAAGCTCATATCCTTCTCCACTATTAGGAACCTAAGTAGACTTAAGCACTTTAGTATGATCCTGTTCAAGTCCCTGAAAATCCATTAATACATCTATTTCTGTAACTTGCAGTCATCTCAGGATTAAGACTCACAAAAAAGCAGCAAGGAGGAGGACCCACCCACCTTTTGTATTAAGCTTTTCAGGGACTTGAGAAGCATGGAATAGGATTGCACTTAAATGCCTAATAGGCAGAATAGAATCTTGTCCTTATATTAAAAAATAGAAGTGCTATTATGGGCGACTAACAATCTTCCAAATGGCTCATCAGCAATGGTTGAATCCAAAGCCATTAGCTTTGCAGCATGGACATCTAAATAGCAAGTTACATACTTAAGAATAGCTAGTTCATGCATTTGGCAGATTCCTTTTCAGAGGCAATGTAGCTAAGAGGTTGAGAAAAGTCTTCTGTAACAGATAAATTAGTTGTATTTCCAGTCCCGCAAAGAGTCTTAAGAATTTATAAAAGTTGACAATTTTTCATTAGTAGTGCCAGTGTATAACCTCCTAATTACTCTGTCTCAAAAGGATGGCAATGACATTCTTACCATTAGGTTTTCCTCAATAACAAGTTCTATAAAGAACATGGAATTATTAATACAAGTCAGTAGAATAACTGAAAAGACTTCTGAGCTCTGGATTTATGCCTACTGTACCATCTTCATGGCTAGAGGTTATTTTGATGTAGCATACAGGAGAAGGATGAAGTTCCTTTTCCTAACCCAAGGAATAAGATACTAACATGCTTTTCTAAAGGTTGTGTCTATAGGTACACAAAAATCTAAATGCATCTTCACAGTTCCTCTATTAATTTTACAGCAGTTCTTCATTTTAATAGGATAACCAAAACGCTAAACCAAACTCAAATTGAGATGTAACCTTATTTGCTAGACAATATCAATATTTTTTTTTATATCTATACTTGTAAAAATTAGGTTAGTTAAAATATAATAATCCATGGCCAGGGGTGACTGGTGCCTTCTGGATCGAGGGGGTACAATTTGTGGGTGGACCTGGGGGTGGGCCAAAAGCCCCATATTCACTCCTATACTTCTGTGCCATGGCTTAGTGCCCCTGCAATACGCTGGCAGCCTGTGCAGCAAAAAAACTGCCCCGTTCTGAGTGGTGCCTGTGAAGAACCTAAGACTACTTACCCAGGGTGGTCCCCTGCCCAGGAGCACTTGCCCGTCTGGAACAGTGTGACTACGCTGCAACGGGAACTCCCGGTCCATCCTGGCTTGGTTTTATCGCCTCAACAGGTGAAGTGGATTGGCCTAATTAAACAGCCAGGACTATTTCCGGAGGTGGGGAGTGGAACCTGGGAGAGAAGAGCAGATGTAGAGGATGACATGGGCAGGTAGAGTGGGTAGCCATCCACTGCCCGAGACTGAAATCCCCAGGAATGGGGGAAGAGTCCGGTCCAGTCTTGCAAGCTCGGAGGAGCTCACACTTAAAAAAAAAAAAAAAGAAAGAGAGAGAAGGAGAGACTTTTTTTGTTTCTCGTACTGATCAGCCACCGCAGGTAGTCAATTAAGCTGGCATGGCGACAATTACAAAGAAGAAGAAAAAAACCCTGCTTGCTTACAACTCTGGTGGCCATGCATATGTGAGTGCAGATAAGGGGAAGTGGAAGGTTGTCCCAAGCCCCTGCATCTGGGAAGGGAGCACGGTGTGGACAAGGTTTTTTTTTTATTTCCTTTTTTTTTTGTGCCTAAATTGGATCTGAAGGTGAAATAGGTGCCAGTCATCATTGGGTTGGGGAGATACCACACTTCCCCCTTTAATCAAATTATCAAGTCATAGCAGGCAAGATATGAGAGAGAGGAAACCGACCCAACCATGCTGACTGGTCCTGGCCCATGAAGAAAGAAGGCCAGTGAATGTCAACAGGGCGTAGAAGCTGATGTGGAAATTCAGACAGAATCACTGTTTGGCTATCAGAAGTGTTTTATTTTGCATGGCCATTGGAGAAAAAGAAGGGGCAGCTAGTTTTCAACAAAACCAAAGGACAGACTTCTTTATATATTGATAAATCACATACAGATCAGCCCGCCCCGTAACATACTCTTGGCAGTCTGACAGTGACTCATCCTGGTGCCTTGCTGAACCAGGCATGTTTTTTCAAGCTGTCTCCTGATAAGCTTATCCTGAAGGCCGCCGTGTTGTTTTTACTCGGCCTTCATCCATATCCCTCATCCTGTCCTGACACGTATACACTCCTTTCAATACTTTTCCATTCCTCATCATTCCCCCCTTGTAAGTGCTTGCGTTTACACCTCTATATTCATAAAGCCTTTGACATTTTCTTGTCATTTGCACTCATAGGCCACCTCCCTGAGCACCATCATCTGCAGCTTGGTTTTAGAGAGCCTAGAAACACTCTAGGCAGTTTTCAATAAACAGCAGCGTAAGCAACACAGAGTTATTTGGATAATAATAAAAATGGCAAAAATGCATAATAAACTTAGAATACACTATTTTAGCAGGGATTTCCACCACCCCAATACATCTAGTAGCCACCTCTACCAATCGAAGGGGTTCTCCTTTGCAACTTCATGGATCACTTTCAACTGTCTCCTAATGGTGCGGAGGTCTTTTTCCACTTGTTGGTGCTGATCGATCCAGGTGCAGCAAGTATGGTTCATGACTGCACATACCTCTCCTTGGGCAACTAGGAAATATTCTAAAGCCATACAATTTTTGGTAGCCACCTGCCCTATCTGGATGATTTCATCACTAAGAGCTCCTAGGGCATTGGTGCTAGCATTAAAGAATTCTTCCATGACTCTTGAAATATTTACAATGGTTCTTTCTAATTTAGCTACTCCCAACCAAGGGAGAAATGCTCTGGTAAATTGATGGAACCCAGTGGGTCCGTGGACCAGTGGGTTTTCAACTGCTCGCCTATGTCTGGGCAAGCCAGGTGGAAGATTAGACACCTCATGCCAAGAGAGGCTTGGGTGTAAATCAAACTCCAGGAAAATTTTCCCCAGGGTGCAGGTGCCGACCTAATGCCATGGCAAAATCTTGTGGGCATCATTCTTGCATACCCAGAACAATCCTGGAACGGCTATAGTGCTGAGGTCCTTACAGGTTGTGCTTCCAATTCAATACTTTTGATTGACCTGTAAGGTATAGTAAGAGGCACGTTGGCTCCCTACCAACCTGTGCTGAGATATTGATTGATTACAAGAAGTAGAACCTAACAGAATGTAGAATTCAGACCTGTTCATTACCAGACTATGGATATCCTCCAAGGTTCTATGGATAGTGAGAGACCCATTGGTACACTGAAAGGACGTGTTTCCCAGCAGGATCTTAGATGTATTATGGGAATGATAATCAAAGGTTACCTGGCATTTGGGGTAGTGCCCCACTGAGTTACCAGCTTTGCCCATCCTACCACTCCCATTGGACCTATAACAGAAGGCTGCCTCAAGTCTAGAGGATGGTCTTCAGCTGTCTTGAGTCTTCTTTCACCATTCAGGGATTGACTGCTGCGTTCTATTAGAGTGGCAGGAAAATTTGACAAAGCTTGTATTGGTACTGTTTCCTTAATCCTCAAGGGGAATCAGTACCCCAAGCATTGGGATTCCTCTGGCTGGGTGTGTAGGCCCATGTATGCACACCCAGCAGTTCTTAAGGTTGCTTGCACTAGCAATGCTCTGCCCCAGGAACATAATACTGTTCTTTTCTCATGCCTTGACTAAAACTCCTGGCAGGAAGCAGCATAAAAGAAAAGGTAACATCTCAGGGCCTACTTGAGTGATATCCCAAATGCTGTTATCCTTTGGAACTTTGAGGGGCTACCCTTGACTAAAATTTCAGCCTCCAGCACACTACTACCAATAAAATACTGACCACAAGAATACAGAACAGCATTACCCCCTGGGCAGTTTCTAAATCTACGTAATTATCTGTGACCTCCCAAGGTTTAGTGTGATTCATACTAAATTACTAAAGGCAATTCAACACATAGAGCAAAAGTTCCTAGCCTCAAGTAAAACTTGGCTAGCTATGCAGGCTATTTTTCGAGATTTTGTGGTCTGATCTTCACTCACAGGGAACCTTCTGGATCTTCATGGAGATATTGCTGGTGAGAGAAGCCTTCCACTCTGTTCGGGTGGTTACTTTCTTGCAGTGGGAGATATGAACCCAAGCAGAAACCTTGGCAACTTTCACAGGAGTTGGGGTAGTTAGTAGGACCTGGAAAGGCCCCTTCCACCAAGGCTGTAGGCAATTCTTCCTTTGGTGGACCTTAATCAGGACCCAATCTCCTGTTTGGACCAGATTGACAACAGAGTCACTATCTAGAGACTGATGTTGCGCTGTGGCCTTAACTTGCAATGTTGAGGGCCTTGGTGAGCCCTTGGAAGTAGGTTAATAAAGCATCATGGAGGTGAGTCAGGTGTTGGGGTGGAGGTGCAGCAAGTCCCTTCATAGGTCAACCCATCTCAAAAGGAGTGAGACCTGAGGACCTCTGAACAGAATTTTTGATTTGGAAAAGTTGCAATGGGAGGGCCTTGGGCCACTTTAGACCTGTTTGTTCACAAGTCTTCGCCAAGCAAAGCTTAACACCAGAGTTTTTCTGTTTCTCCTTCCTTCCACCCTTGCTGTTCTATGGTGCAAAGCGCACACTGCTACTCATGATCCTGTGTCTCTGGGAAACGATGGGGCAGATGCCACGGCCAAGACCGTGTTGTTCTTACTCGGCCTTCACCCATATCCCTCATCCTGTCGCGACACGTATACACTCCTTTCAGTACTTTTCCATTCCTCATCATTGCCCATGCCCATACTTGGTGATCTCATGACAGTGCCGAGTTGGGGGCCAATGTCAGTGGGGGCACTTGTCCCCCATACCAGTTGCCGGTGCCCATAGCCATTCACACACACAGGCTAGGGACAGGAGTTACACATAAACTGGTTTAAGTCATCAGAAACTGGTTTAAACGTGTAACAGATGTTCAGTGCACATAGACTAGTTTCAAAATGGCTAAAACTGGTTAAGATAAACCTGGTTGAATGTAGTATCAGACATAACTGATTTAGGTCAAACCAGTTTATGAAACTTCTATCTCAGACCGCTTCCTTGTTCAAGTTAACTCAGGGTGCCCCAGCATCCCAGCATGCTTTGCATCCCTGGGCTGGGCTGTGCTGTCTGCTCCAGAGAGCAGGGCTAGCCTGTCCCCTCTGTTTCCTAGCTGGTTCACTGGCTTGCTCACTATGCTAGGATCTGGGGCCAGGGAGGGGGGCATTAAACACACCCTCCCCTGCTCAAATTTATTGCTGCCTGCGACTATGGACCACAAATCCAAGATGCACCTGGAAGCAGGAAGAGGAAGTGATGAGAAATCCTACAGAGTCCTGGTGCTGTGATAGTGAACTGCAAATCCCAGAGACCTCAGAGGTAGCAGGAAGAGGAAGTTGTGACAGCAGTTTTAGTGTTCCATCACTTTAAGGGCTGGAGCAGGCAGTCACCAGGTGGTTGATTGTGATGGCCTTTTTCAAACATAGGCCAGAAAGGCAGAACTCTGGATTTCATAGATTTCATAGACATTAGGGCTGGAAGGGACCTCGGGAGATCATCGAGTCCAGCCCCCTGCCCAAAGGGCAGGAAGTCAGCTGGGGTCATAGGATCCCAGCAAGATAAGCATCCAGTTTACTCTTGAAGGTATTCAATGTAGGCGCTTGAACCACCTCCGCTGGCAGACTGTTCCAGACCTTGGGGGCTCGGACAGTAAAGAAATTCTTCCTTATGTCCAGCCTGAAACAGTCTTGCAGGAGTTTGTGACCGTTCGACCTCGTCATCCCTTGGGGCGCTCTGGTGAACAGATGTTCCCCCAGATCCTGGTGGTCACCCCTGATAAACTTGTAGGTGGCCATCAGATCACCCCTGAGCCTGTGCTTTTCCAGGCTAAAGAGTCCCATGGCTCTCAACCTGTCATCGTAAGATCTGTTTTCCTGACCTCTGATCATGCGCGTGGCTCTCCTCTGGACTCTCTCAAGCTTCTCCACATCCTTTTTGAATTGTGGAGCCCAGAACTGGACGCAGTACTCCAGCTGCGGCCTCACTAAGGCCGAGTACAAGGGGAGAATGACGTCCCGGGATTTTCTCGAGAAGCATCTATGGATGCACGCCAGCATTTTGGTCGCTTTACTAGCCGCAGCATCGCATTGGAGGCTCATGTTCATCTTGTGGTCAATGATGACCCCCAAGTCTTTTTCTTCTGTAGTGCTAACCAACGTAGCACTGCCGAGCCTATAAGGGTGCTGCAGGTTTTTCCTCCCAAGGTGGAGAACCTTGCATTTTTCGGTGTTAAACACCATGAGGTTCTCGTCTGCCCATTTGCTGAGCTTGTCCAGGTCAGCCTGGATCACCCGCCTATCTTCTGGCGTGGATGCTTTGCCCCAAAGTTTGGTGTCATCGGCGACTTGGCCAGTCCACTCCTGACTCCAATGTCCACATCGTTAATGAATATGTTGAACAGTATGGGTCCCAGGACAGAGCCTTGAGGGACCCCACTGGTCACAGGGCACCACGATGAGTGACTGCCATCAATCACAACCCTCTGGGTCTGACCACGAAGCCAATTTCCCAGCCAGCGGATCGTGGTGGAACCAAAGCCACAACTGGGCAGTTTGGCCAAGAGGTGATCATGGGATACCAGCTCAAAAGCTTTTTTGAAGTCAAGATATATGACATCAATCTCTTCTCCCTTGTCCAGGTGATAGGTCACCTGGTCATAGAAGGAAATGAGATTGGTCAAACAAGACCTACCCGCAACAAACCCATGCTGGCTGTCCCTTAGAATGTTAGCCTGGGCCAGTCCCTCAAGGATGGCCTCCTTAATAAACTTTTCTAAGATCTTCCCCAGGATAGAAGTCACGCTAATGGGCCTGTAGTTAGCCGGATCCACTCTCCTCCCTTTCTTGAAGATTGGCACCACATTGGCCTTCTTCCAGTCTTTGGGCACTACACCAGAGCGCCAGGAGTTTTCAAAGATCCGTGCCAGGGGCTGGGCTATGATGCTCGCCAGCTCCTTGAGTACCCTGGGGTGCAGGTTGTCAGGGCCAGCTGACTTGAAGGTGTCCAGCTTCTCAAGGTGTTCCTTCACGAGGTCAGCATTTATGGAGGGTAGGGGATCCCCCTCACCCAGATTTCCCTGTCCCATAGCAGGCATAGGCATCCCGTGTGACTGATGAAAGACTGACGCAAAGTACCTATTTAATAGGTTGGCTTTTTCCTGGTCGTCAGTTGTCAGTTGCCCCATCTGGTTTAGCAGGGGTCCAACATTGCCCTTGCTTTTCCTCCGGCTCCCCACATATCTGAAAAAGGACTTTGTGTTGTCCTTGATGCCTGAAGCTAGTTG
This sequence comes from Crocodylus siamensis, assembly GCF_052110815.1. Classification (NCBI taxonomy): domain Eukaryota; kingdom Metazoa; phylum Chordata; order Crocodylia; family Crocodylidae; genus Crocodylus; species Crocodylus siamensis. The sequence continues at coordinate 149,864,806 of NC_143395.1, read as the reverse complement.
GAGTTCAGTTGCAGCCTTGGCTTTCCTGGTTTGCTCCCTGCAGGACCGGACCAGCGCGGAGTAATCCTCCTTGGAGGTGAATCCCGTCCTCCATCCTTTGTAGGCTTTCCTTTTTAGCCACAGGAGGTCCGCTACGTCCTTGGAGAGCCAGGGGGGCTGCTGTGCCTTCTTGCTGCCTTTCCTCCATGTTGGAATAGATTTAGCTTGTGCACTGAGGATCGCTTCCTTGAGAAGCAACCACTCTTCTTGAACTCCCAACTCCCTGGGGTCATGGTCCCTGAGGGCCTGACTGACTAGCCTCTTGATCTTGTCAAAGTCGGCTTTTCTGAAATCAAGGACTTCTGTGTTGCTGACTGACTTGCCAGCTTTACAGCGGATGGTGAAGGTGATCAGCTCGTGGTCGCTGTCACCCAACTTCCCATCAATCACTAGGTCGCCAATTAGGTCGTCCCCCGTAGCCAGTACCAGGTCAAGCAGCGCTTTGCCTGTTGTTGGCCCATAGACTTCTTGAGTCAGGTAGAGGTCATCCACGCACGAGAGAAAGCTTTGCGACCGCTCAGATTTTGCTGAGTGATCTTCCCACGAGATGTCCGGGTAATTGAAGTCACCCATGACAACCAAGGTCCTGGAGCAAGCGGCCTCAGTCAGTTCCCGGGCGAACTCCTGGTCAAGCTCGGGACTTTGAGTGGGAGGTCTGTAGTAGACTCCCACCGTTGTGTCCCCTGTGCCGAATTGCCCACGAATTTTTACCCAGAGGGTCTCTAGCTGTCCATGCCGGTCGCCAACATCAGCTTGCAGGGACATGTAGCTTTCCTTCACATAGAGAGCTACACCTCCACCCCTTTTGTCAACACGATCCCTCCTGTACAGGGTATAGCCCTCTATACCCGTGGTCCAGTCATCGGTGGAGTCCCACCAGGTCTCCGTTATCCCAATGACATCATATTTCTTTGCACTGAGCAGGAGGACGAGCTCGTCCTGCTTGTTGCCCAGGCTCCTGGCATTAGTGTACAGGCAGGCAAGTGTGCCCTTAGGGGCTCTTGCCTTGCCCACAGATTGTGCCAGGGCTGGGGCAGGGGTGGGCTCCCTTAAGTGCCCCTTTAAGTGCCTTGGTCCGCTGGCTTTGCAAGGGCCGTTCAGCGGGCCAGCAGGGGTAGTAGTCCTCCCATCCCCCAGCGGGCTTAGTTTAAAGCCCGGTGGAGCAGGTCAGCCAGCCTGGCTGAGAAGAGCCTCCTCCCCAGGGGAGAGAGGTGGAGGCCATCTCTTCCCAGCAGCTCGCTGCCTCTCTCACCAAAGAGCGGGCTGTGGTCATGGAAGCCAAAGCCTTCCTGATAACACCAGCGCCGCAGTCTTTGGTTCACCGCATGGATCCTCCTCTCCCTCCTCAGCCCATACCCCGAGTCTGGGAGGATCGATGGAAACCACCTGAGCTCCCAGACCCCTAAGCCTCACTCCCAACTCCCTGTAGTGCCTCATGACCTGGCTAGGGGTGCTCTGAGCCATGTCATTGGTGCCCACATGAATCAGGAGCATGGGGTAGTGGTCTGTAGGCTGGAGGAGCTGCGGGATCCTCTCCGCAATGTCTCGGATGCGTGCCCCCGGGAAGCAGCAGACTTCCCGGGCTAAGGGGTCGGGGCGGCAGATTGCCCCCTCAGTGCCCCACAGGATGGAGTCTCCCACAACAAACACCTTACGCTTTGTCTTGGGGAGAGCGGGGCCAGTAGCCAAGAAGGCAACATCAGGCTGAGTTGCTCCTGGAACACCTGGAGGCAAGGGCAGGAGCTATGAAGAAGGCTTGGAAGCTCCTGGTCCTGGGTAAGACCTGAAACTGTGCCCTGCCAGGATATGTAGGCCTGGTGGGACTGCTGGTGGTGTGGCAGCCCCCATGTAAATACTAGAATCGAGAACCTCCCTGGTATAAAGCGGGTTGGGGCACCTAAACCCCATCTCCCACCATCCAGTGGGTTGAGTGTGTGGTGGCAGTTAGTCCAGGTAAGCTTCCTGATGTTCCTGAGCCTGTAGTGGTGGATAACCCTGGTGAATTGGACCAGGCACCTTTTAGGAAGCACCTGAGCCTATAAGAAGGGGAACTCTGAGCCCTGTGAGGGAAAGGGCGGAGTTGTAGGGCCAACTAAGCTTATTAGGAAGTGGTTGAGTTCAAGCAGGTATTTGGCCCCAGGCCCCAAAGGAAGGGGCAGAGTGTTGGCCCAGGAAGGGGCATAGAGGTTTGGTGAGGGGCCAGGGCAGAGTTAGCCCAAAGTTAGGGGAATCAGGCAGTCACCACTCAGATGAGGGCAGTGGGAGAGGCCTAACTGGCTGGGCTAGGGCTACTTGAAGTGTGAGGGGACAAGCCTAATGTTCTTCACGGAAGTACGGCAGTGTGTATGTGGCCTAGAGTTTTGAGTGAAAGAGGCTCTTGTGAGAGGGGGGCGGTATGCTAGAGACTGTACGAAGTTCTGGATTTGGCCTGGCTGTCAGCCGGAGCAGTTTATTATAACAGCATAACATTTGTGAGGTATGGGACACAAAAGGGTAGCTGGAGCATGTAAACATTGCCCTGTTACAACTGGGACACTTGAAGGGCAGCCTTCTGCCTATTTAACACCTTAATGATTTAACAACAAGGTGTGGCAGGAGAGCAAAACTGGCAGTTTTCTCAAAGACAGGGGTGGATCAGAGCTAACATTGGGCCTGGAAGTCGCCCTTGTCACAGAAGTGAACACACAGCCCTTACTGGCTACATGCCAGAGAGTTGTGCTTTAGCACCCGCTGGCTTCTGGTTTGAGCCACTGCAGGCACGTGGCTGCATTTCCTGAATCAAAGGTAAATGTCTGTCCAGTTGTTATTCAGTTTAATCTCTGCAGTTTAATCTTTGTGGTTTAGACTAACCTGCAAAGACTGAATTGATTCAGCCTCAGGCTTTTTGACTGTCTGTACTTAGCCAAACAGTAGAGACTAGATTTGAGACTTTTAACAGTCAAGGCCTTTACTGTTTAAATATGCTGGTGTGTAACAGTATGACATAACAGCACATCTGTGAAATTGCTACCTTGTTCCACTAACCTCAACTTTATTTGAAAATAAAAGTAGTTTTCTAGACTGTTATGTTATGGGTGTAAGAGAGAAGCCTCAAAAAGCCAAATTGAGTGTAACCGATGCAAAATTCTCTAGAGGAATTTGTAAAGATACTGGAATACAAGGTGACTGGTAAAATTGCTTGCAAGTTTTTACCAGAATTTTTTTTCAGGGAAAATGGACTTTTGTTGGAATGTATATATATAGTATATTAATATATAAATATATGTAAATATTATATAAACATAATATTTACATATATTTATATATTAATATACTATATATATAGAATATGTATCTATAATATATAAAATATCAAATATATTTATTATTTTCATTGGAAGTAGAAGCATATTTGGTGGTTAGTATTTGACTTTTTTTAAACTTCAGTTTTTATTTTTCAGGTATTCAGCAGCTGCTCCCACACCCCTACCCCATGAAGAAAAATGCTGACAAAATTTTTCATAAGAACAACATCCTTTTCTGTTTGTTTTTGTTAAGAGTTTTGAACTGCTCCATTCACTGCAGTGAAGTATTAATTAAGATAAAGATAATTTCAGTACTGACATTCATAACTTTCAGCGTGTTCTCCAGTGGACTTCTGGGTTTGCTGCTGAGCATGTGGAGGGCCCCCCTGTACTCCTCTGGGATGCTCCATCCATCCCAGCATCACAGTGTTCACAAGCTGTGCTGGTACCTTGAGGTATGTAGAAACAATATTTAAAGCTGTGCCTATGTCTGAATCAGCATCAAATCTTCAGATTCAGATTTAGCTGAATTGAATCAATGGCAGTGATCGAAATCAATGAATCCAGTCGCCATCCTTGATTTGGGCTGAATCTGAATCAAATAGGGTCCGCTTTGCAAACCTCTAATCTGTACATCCTAATGGCTGATACAAACATTACTATAGAGATCAACCATTTAGGGCCAATTAGGGCACATAATTTTTATGCTTAGATCAAGTCTGTAAAAAAGAGCTTTTCACAGCTGCTTCAGACTTCTGGGTATAAATTCTGAGCCACGTAAGTTATTAAAAATTTCCCATACAAAATACAGCTTTTAACTGCTGAGCAAAAACATATATTCATATACATTAGCAATCTCTGAGCATGTCCATATGAGTGTGCATGTGCTTCTTGCAGTGTCCCAAACTAGTTTGAGCTGCTGCAAGAGACATGCTGTGAATGAAGAATATACGTTGTGAGCTCAAAATTTGATACCTGGAAATCCAGGTATTAAAAAACAAATAAACAAAAAAAACCCTCATGGGGTGGGGGCAGGTGGTGGGGGGGAGAGACAGGAGAAAAGCGGGGCAGGGTATAGTCCTGAACCATGCCCTGAGTTAATCTGGAAGCTGGTCCTCTAGAGAGACACTCCTGTTTCTGGCCAGAGCATCTCTATGTGCTTCTGCTGCCCCAGCACATGGGGCACTCACCCATAGCATGCTGGGGTATGCAGAAGCAGGGCAAGGATCTGGCATGACTGGGACCTGGGTGCTATCATGGGTAAGTAGGGACTGGGGGGGTGGGGATTGTGGCTGTGTGTTGTGGGGAGGGGACTGTGCATGTGTGGGGAGACTGTGGGAGGGTTGTGTAGGGGTGGGTGGGGCTGGTGGGGGGGCATGGGTGCCTCACAGGGTGCACAGCCCTCTCCCCTCCCCCCTCCCCCACAGCAGCAGTGGCCATTGGGCACTCAAAGCCCTCTGCTGTCGGAGCCCTCCCTCCAGCCCGGCTTGGCAAGTACACATGTGTCCATGGGTGCTATAGTGCGGGGCTAGCTGGTAGGCAGCCCCTGCTCTGTCACACCCTTGTGCCCCAGCCAGCCTTGATTACTGTCTACACATGTATTGTGGTGATATAAATTACTCCACTGTAGGATGGTACTTGTCTGGGACAGTACTATCCTATGGTGGAGTTAATTAATTTACTGTGCCCTAATACAGATGCATGTGTAGATGGTGAAACTTTACTGAGGATCCAATGAGTTAACTCCATAGTAAAGTGTATGTGTAGATGCACCCAGTGCTTATTTCTCATATTCTATGCAATTGTGTGGAAACTAGAGGATGTCTGAATACAATAAACTGAGTTTAAATTCACTTTATTGGCTGCATGTAAACCCAAGGTAGCATGGGGAACCATTCAAGTGCTAACACCGGAACTTAGAAAGAAAGCTCAGAAGCTTTAAAGAGGAGTGACTGTTGTAGCAGGTAAATAATCCAGGGAAACCCTTGATACATGTGTTAGACTCACTTACACAGCCGACTCATCATAACAAATAGAATTATTATATGGAAACATGATAGCGACTCACTGAATTAATGCTGATGTCACACTGGCCTGAATTAAGTTGCCTCTGCTGTTCTTCTGAACTTATCAGTAGCCTATAACTAGATGTGAGGATAATTATAAACTTAGATTACTGAAAATCTAACTCTTCAAATATAGCCCACATGTAGCAGTATTTTCCTTTCTCATAGGCTATATTTAGAATTGGAATAGTTTATGGGCTAGTGGGAAGGCTTGTGGGAAGATTCATGTGATTGGAATGCTAAAAAATTGGTTTTAACTTATTCTGAAATGATTTACATCAACAAAACTAGAGGTACTCTATTTTAAAAATGGCACTATCTTTTAAAGTCACTTACAATTCAGAAGAAAATGATTCTGAATGCTTAGGCAACAATGTTCTAAATAAAACACAAGATGGGATATTAATGGGTGTCTCCAACAGACTATCAAATCATACTAGATGCCACCTAGAAATAATATACCTAGAAATAATATGTAACAAAAAACACTGCATTTTCATGAGCAATTTCAGTTTGAGTGATAAATGTTAGAGGTCTCATGCTGTCGAAATTAAAAAATCCTTGGAATTTCTCAAAAATATAGAAGACAATTTTCTAACTCAAAAAATTTGCATTCAACATGGGGAATTCTATGTTAGACCTTGTCTTGACAGATAAAGAAGAATAAACATAGAACTGAGAAAATTACTGGTTGCTTAGTTGCAAGTGATCATAACTTGATTATATTTCATATTACAAAGAAAATAAAGTTACAACCAGCAGTTTATATTCTTGGTATTTTAAAAGCTTTGTTTCACAAAGCTGAAAGCAGTTTTGAGCCTGATCATTTGGGAGACAATTTAAACATAAAAATATGAATAACTGCAGACTTCAAGAATATTTCATTATATGTCCAAAAGTAACACTCACATAATTAAGAAAGGTGCTATATTAGTTATAAAACTAGCTTAGGTTAGAGAGGAATACCATATATATGGTATATCTCTCACACACACATATGCACCATATTTAAAGGTATATATAAAATAGAAAAAAGAACAATGAATATAAAATAGAATTAGGATTTTCAGAATATTGATAAGGGAAGCAAAAAGATACAGGGGAAATCAATGGTTAGTAGAATTAAGAACAAGTGGAAGAATTTAAAAAAAGATATATCAGATACATATGTTGATCCATTACTACCTCTCCATGGCGTAGCTACCAATAATAATACAGAAATTGCAAAAAATCAGTAATATTTTCTTTTTTGTATTTCAGATATATTATATCATGATGAAGAAATAATTTCCAGTCCAACACTTATCAGGAGAATGTTGACTAGCAGTTATGAAAGATATATTTTTAAATAAGAAGGTCTGAATAACTTACATCCAAGAGTCTTCAATGAACTGACAAGAGAGACCTCTGGACCTTCTGTGGTGATTTAATATGTTTTGGAATATTGAGGAAATCAAATGGACAGTGAGAAATCTGATGTGACAATATTTGAAAATAAGAAATAGGATATTCAACAATATTATACATCTATCAACCTGGCATTATTCCCTGGAAGGCTAATGAATTAGTTGATACACAACTCGATTAATAAAAAATTAAAGGGCATATAATTAATGCTACCCAACATGAGATAATGGGAAATAGATCTTGTGAAATTACTTAATATAATTTTTTATGGGATTACAGATTGGATTGATAGAGGTAATATTGCTGATGTAATAGCACTCTCTTTCACTTTCTCTCACAGTATCCATATTATAATATAATACATCAAGTAATATGTTATTTATATCATATATACCAATTTTTATTTTGGAGTGAATTTGACTTGATACCTCATGATTTTTATTAACAAATCAGAGCAATAGAATATCCACTCAACACACAAAATAAACTGAATACTATTTAATTAATAGATCTTGACTGTAAATAGGCAATCATCATTGAGCAAGTTTATTTTCAATGGGGCCCACATAGATCATTTCTTAATTTAATATTTTTGTCAATGATCTGGAAGAAAACAGAACCATTACTGGCAAAATAGAAATATTACTGGTAAAATTTGTAGATGAGGAGGCAAAATTTGGGTGAGTGCTAAATACTGAATGGTGTTGAAGGGGAAGGGCTGGGGACTTGAGCATGGGAGACAGTTTAGAAAAAAAGTTAAGTTATGATTGACAGTCAGGTGTCCCATGGAGCTCTCATAGGATGGGAGAAGGCCTAAAGTAACCCGTGTCTTATATGTTTAACAGGACCATTGAGTAGGAGTAGGTAGGTTATATTACTTCTGTATTTGATGATTCCTAATGGAATACTGAGTCCATCCGTGGCATCTGTTCTTCAAGAATGATGTAAAAAAAATTGGACAGGGTTCAGAGAAGACAAAAGAGGACAATTACAGGTTTGGAAAATAAGCTTCACAGGGCATGTCTATACAGACTGAATAGGGTGAAAGTCAGAGATATGTTCCATCCATGCTACTTCCTGAACTGAAAATAGAGTAGTTGACATAGTACGGTGATGGCCATGGGCCAATAAACTCTACCTCTCAGGAGAACTTGTCAGGTCTCTGAGAGGACACTGGTGCCCCATTTGTCCTCCCCCTCCTTCCTGCCCAGTACATACATTTTGGGAACAGGGCTGTGCCTGCTCTGGAAAAAGCTTCCTGGTGGGAGAACACCATTCTGCTTACTCCACTTGTTCCCTTCCTAGCCCTCAGATACACTGATTGGTGCAGTGCTTCACTGCCCAGGTTCAGTGGCTAGGATGGGCAGTGCAGATCTTCCCCTGACTCAGCAAAGACTAGGTAGAGGGAGTTCTGGTGCCTCCTCATAGTTGGCATCTGGGGCAGGTGTCCCGCTTACCCCATCCTACTTAGGCTACTGCAGTGTTGGCATGCCCATACTAAGAGAAGCTCAATCTACAATGTTTATTAGAGAGAAGATTTAATGGGTGACTTGGTCATATTACAAGTATCTACTTGGAGAATAGAAATTCAACAATAAAGGGCTATTCAGTGTTCCAGACAAAGGCTGGCCTGATCCAATGGTAGGAATTTAAAATTAGACAAATGGAGACTTGAACTAAGACACACAGATCTTTTAACAGTGAAGCCAATTAACCATTAGAACAATTTACAGAGGGTTGTGATGGATTTTGTATTATTGGCAGTTTTGAAATCAAGATTTGCTGTCTTTCCAAAAGATATACTCTAGTTCAATCAGAATTATTGGATTTGAAATGGAAACTAATTTAGGGGAGTGCTATGGAGCGTGTTACAGAGGAGGTCGGGCTACACAGTTACAATGGTCCCTTCTGGTCTTAAAATACTTGAATCTGTGAATTAATTTTAACTAAATTGAAAATGTGAAGTGACTGTATTATTCTGATGTTGTCACAATATTTGAAAATAAGACAGAACATTCCACAATATCACTAGAGACTGAAATGCATGCAAAATTCCTTAAAGGACCCAGTCTGTGATCACTGTAATATTATACTATGAGCTAATTAGCAGAGTTGTAAATTCTCAGAATACTCATTATTCATTGAATACTAAGGGTTATAGGTAAGTGATAGAGGACCACAAACTGCCAGCCTACCAGGGAAAAACCACAGTTCCCCACTTTTCTCTCTTTTAAAGGCGAATGCATTTTTAATTTGTTCGTGACCCTTTCATATGTTTTTGCAACCCACTTTTGGATCAGAACCCATTGGTTGAGAAATGCTGATGTAGGGGATGGTCAGCAGTTTTTCTTATACCTCACAAGAAGACTGAACTTCTTGATTCAAATACAAAGCAGAACTCAGCCTGAATTTCAGAGTCTTGACCACTGTGTATACAGTGCAAGGTAATAATCTTGCATTGAGATCATCCACCCTATGGTTGCTTGTGTACGTGGGGCTACAGTGGCATAAATGGCTCCAGAAGCTTTGGTTACATCTGTGAAAGGATTATCTGGGTACAGGAAACAAAGAAGTCAACCTTGGATTTTTGTCTAAGGCTTACTTTGGAGACCCTAATCTAAGGAGTGGCCTTGCCATGGATGACTACATTGCAGAGGATCTCATCCTTAGTCTCCCTATTGAAGCACAAATGTTGCTCTTTTTTTTTGCATAAGGGAGTGGTTTTAGTAGCCTTTTCTTGTTCCTCTTGGGATTTTCGATCTATGATGATATATACTTTTTGGTTGTTTCTGTTTCTTTTCTCTGCTTCAAATAGGCTGCTGGAAAAATTCAGTTTGTCACTCTCAGGGGTTGCTGCTGAGTCACAACTCTTATATCTGATTCAACTCAGACCCCCCTCATTGTTCAGAATGACTCAGATCCCTCTCTCCTCACCCAGCCTCCATGAAAGGCTTGAAAAAGGGAAAAACCTTAAACACATGGCATTAAAAACACAGCCAGCGCGCCCAGCAGCTCTTATATTCTGTCAGTCATTTTACACTCCAGGTACAGTGTCTTGAGTCGCTTCAGTAAGATCACAGAAATTATTCCCTCTTGAACTCTCATTTTGTTGCCAGATAATAAAGGTTGTTCTGTGTATTCTGTATACTTCTGTTTAATGGTGGGGAAAAAGATGACAGAGTGATACTGAGGAACAGGAAAAGGAATACGAATAGGGTGCAGTGGATTGGTAAGAATGTTAAAGGCAACATGGGATGTATATCTGCAATTTACCCACATGGAAACCACCTGAAGAGCTAAATAGCAGGGGACAAGCTTTCTCCAATTTGTTGAACATGTGAAAGTTAAAAGAAAACCATATTCCTGTTACAGAAAGTCATGGAGTATTTCTTTTAGAATCCTATTACATTTCTTTAGTACCATAATGGTTTCACCCTGTTAAATTTCGTGAATGTTTCCAGGAGAGGACAATAGCCTTAACATTATTTTAGGTTGTTAAAAAATATTTTACCAACTCTAAAGCACTGCCTTCATCTGGAATGATGGATGGTATTAAAAATAAAATGGTAAATTATAAAAATAAAGCTAAATGGCCTCAGATGGAAAAAAATATTGGGAAAGGAAAATACCAGAGTAAAAATGGAAAAATACCTGTCTTGGGCCAGCTGCATGATACAAGTCACTCCCACTGTATCCAATGGGATTTACTTTTACCTTCCACAGGGAGAACAAGGACTGGAAGATCCAATTTATACACAGCAGTTCAGTGACAAAGGTCCTGATTCTGCAAACAGTCATGTATATACTAGACTTTATCCTAATGAGGAAGCTCATTGACTTCTGTACAATGACTCACATGCCTTAACTGAAGCATGTTTGCATTTGATTAGGGCCAGAGTTTGGATTTTTTGCCCTCCATGGTTTGGATCTTACTTGGGGAGGAAGTGTCCTGGACCGCTAGAAGTCACAGATCCAGCAGGGGTTCCAATTCCCAGTAGTGGAAAATTCTAGGGAAAATACAGTATGACTATCTGCTCAAAGGGGGAAAAATTAATAGGGAAACACCTTTGACATTATCCAAAGCAGAAGCTTGAATACAGGAAACCCTCGGTATTTGCAAGTTCAGCATTTGCATTTTCAAATATTCGCAAATGCCGAACCCGCATTTTGAATACACTTTAAATACTTACCGGAGCTCCTTGGAAGCTCTGCACTTGCTGCTACCGGGCTTCTGCTGGCACCGCCAGGCTCCCACTGTCACCACCAGAGCCATGCCCCCCAGCTGCTGGGGCACCGAGTTCATGAACGCAGACTGTTTTCATGAACGCAGTGCCCTATTTGTGGATTTCGCCATTCGCAGGGATCACAGGAATGTATCCCCTGCGAAGGGTGGGGGTCACCTGTATTTTATTTAAAATAATTCACATCTTGTATGGAAGTATTTGTCTCACCCTTGACCCTGATTGAAGAAGATACCTAGACATGTGCCTCAATGGAAATGCTCTTGTGATTGAAGTTAGGCCTGGGTTTAAGAACTTTGCTGAATCTGGGCCCCAATAAACAGTAGAGGACAGGCCCTGCCTTAGGCACTAGGGCTGTGTGAAACAGCAGTGTTCCACTTCAACATCAGTTTCAAAGTTTTGATGGAACAGTGTTTCGTTTCAAGTTTTGTTTTGATTAGAAAACACTGTTCTGTTCCGATTTGTTGAAATGGCTTCACTGTTTTGATGCTGTTTTGACGTTTTGATGGGGCTGGGGAAGGGAACTCAGCTGGGCTCTACTTTCAGTGCTACTGTCAGGCTGAGTTCCCTTCCCAAGCCCAACTGTAGTACTGAGGAGGGGAACTCAGCTGGGCTGCTTTGAAATTCGAAACATTTTGAATCTTTCAAAACGTTTCAACTACCCTCATTTCATTTTGAGGCGGTTTTGAAGCCCCTCGTTTCATTTCGATTTTACTGTTTCGAGCTCAAAATGAGTTGAAACAGTGTTGAAATGAAACAGCTGGTGAAATTTCGCACAGCCCTATTAGGAACCAAGTGGAAACAAGATACATAATAAAGGGGTGCTTCATGACTAACCTACATAAAACAATGATATTGCACCAATAAAGCTTTTTCTTTGAAATTTATTAAATTGTTTGGTCTTTCAATAATTAAAGAGGACTCATTACCATGCAAACAAAAAACAGGTTGGCTATTCACCTTAGAAAGCTGGCATTTGTATTGCCATAATAGCAGAGAAGAACCTAGAAAACTAATGAAGAAGCATAAAAATGCAAATTACTGCAGCTAATTGGCTGTGTCTTCTAACACCTCCTGAATTATTAATTTATGATAGAGTAAATCTGCTGCTTTTAAATATATAGTAAAGAACAAAATTGTGTTTCTGCACCGTAGAGTGAAGCTTGTAATATGCTAGTATTTGTTTCTTAATTTTATGCTAAACTGCTCTTGGAGGATGTCTGCAGTGTTTTTAAAATGTATACCGTTCTGGAACTCTTCTCATGCAGAATGACATCATTACATTTTCTATTTCTATTGCTGATTAAAAAAGGGGAAAAAGATGATGCCATTATTACAATACTGCTAATTACAGCTTGTGCCACTGGCACTAACATTTAATTTGAAAGCTGATACTGCAGACACTTACATACATGACTATATTATTCATATGAATAACTCCATTGATTTCAGTGGGGCTGCTCACAGTGAAAAATGATTGTTGCACTGGGGCTAAGAAAGACAGAATGCAATAGATCATGGCTGTCCAGCTGGTGGCCTATGGGCCATATGCAGCCCCTGAGGGACTAGCCTGCGGCTCCCAGGCTCATGGTCTGGGCACTACTGCCCCAATTTCTCTCCTCCTGCAGCTGGAGTCTCCAGGCTCCCACTCCTTCCTCCAGCTTGTGCTGCTGCCTGCCCCCAACACGTGGGGGTAGATTGGGGCTTCCTATAGGGAGAAGGAGGCCTGTAGCTGGGGGGTTTTGCGGGACCCTGCACAGCACAGAAGTGCTGGTATAATACCGTCTGGTTGCACATGGTGGTGGGGGGTTGTGTTTGTGTGCTGGGCGACTACGTGGCGTGGTATACAACCTGAGGTACATTAATCTGACATGGTATGTGGCTGGGGGACTTGAGGACCCCAGCCACTCTGAAGTTGGATGGCCCTATAATAGATGAGAAAAGACTCACCAATGAGGGTCTGGTTATACTGTGTGTTTCCTCTCTATTAACTTTCATAGATTCTCTCAATAATGCCCCTAAACAGTGATTTTATAGTTGTGATTGAGAAAGGCATCACATTTCAAATTCTTTGTATGAGATACTGACAACTGGCAAAAAACATCTGCTGTTTGGGCTGATATTTCTCATGATGAGTTTCAGCCCAGAAGTTATTATTATTATTTGAAAGTTTAAACACAGTAATTTTAAAAAAAAGTTTTGTTATACTGATTATATGTTCCTTACATAGCAACAAAGATTTGTGGTCCTTTATGAAACAAATCAGGATGACATCGAGGACCTGAGATATTACAAGCCAGTATCCTAGTCCTGCAAACACTTTGTGACTGGGTAAACATTGACTTTGGGAGGCTGCTAATGTGAGAAACATTATGAATATGTTTAAGTGTTTGCAGGGTCTGTTATGACAACAGTCAGGGGAGATATGGCAAATACAAGAGGTAGCTAGGATGGCAGGTAGGTGGAACAAAAGTAGAGAAAATAAGATTCTGCAGCTGCTCGGGTTGCCTGACATTTTTGGACATGTTTTCCTTAGGTGACATACAAATCTGTCTGTTTGATATGGTCCTTCTCCCATCATATCCTAGCACCTTATAATCATTAATATACTGTATTAAGTGGTAGATTATCTCAGTTTTACAGAAAGGGGGACAGGAGCACAGAGGAGGTGAAATTAGTTTTCCCAGGGTCACAGAGGAAATCTCTGACTGAGCTGGGATTTGAATCTGTGTATTCTGAGACCCACTCCAGCATGCTAGCTGCTAGACCATCCTTGTGTACCCAAAGAGTCATGTTTGCAGCATGGATTTCCATAGGATTTTTATGAGATACTTTCCAAGTTAAAAAGAAAAAAAGATTTATTTGAGCATCAGTGATTCCAACTTCTTTTAGCATTACATGTGTTGAAGTTCCTCTCAGGGGGCCATATTCTGCCATTGATTTTTACCCAGTATTGCCTATCAGTTGCAACAAGGAGTTCATTTAAAATCCCCAGAGCACATCGTGGTTCAGGATCAGGCTTCAAGTGATAAGCATTTGAAAATGGCATGTTAAGCATGTGGCATACTTATTTCCACTACTTTAAAACTAGTAATTAAAGATTTAGGCTGTTATACTGAAGCCAACAGAAGAAATGGTAAATATACCCCGTATATTAAGTGAATGAGAGAAGATGAAAAAAAACCCCACAAACTCAGGGAAGCAGAAAAATGCCTGAGATCTTTATTCCAACAGGAGTCCATAGCTGTTAATTAAAGGAGTTTAGGCATATAAATGCATCTGAGACTCTGGGCCAGAGAGACTTGTGAAGAATGTGGCATTTATTTAAAGCTACGCTTACAGTGTTTATCACTGTAATAGCTGAGCACCTGGAATTTGCTTCTCTCTTCACTAAAAAGGAGAAGAGTAACAGATGTGTTTGTGCAATAGTTGTTACTGAAGAAACAGAAAAAAAGATCAAGGAAAGACATAATAATTATCTATAGATCCATGGAGAGCTATGAAGGCTACAGGGACAAGTCATTTTCATTTGTGAACAGACCAAAAAGTAAAGGGCTTAGTCTGCATCAAATTGGGTTAAATATCAAGGGAACAAAAAGGATAAATATTTGTCATGCAGAGGATATTGCAGAATCAACGTTCCTATGACTATTCAAAGCCATTCTTCACAACATTTACTGGGGATGTTTTAGGTTTAAATGAATTGCTCCTACCACAGTGATGGCTTACCAGCTGCAGAACTTGCTAAAAGCTGGATCCTTTCACAGTCAGGTGGTAGAAGACCTTTGAACCCAGATTATTACATTATTCTACCTACATCCTGAGTCAATTAAATGAAACAAAAGGAAAAGTGAGAAACAAATGGTGCAAAAACCCTAATGCTTTAGCCCATTACATTTATACTGCTAAACCATTTTTCCCATTTATTTGATTCACCAGCATAAGAAGAAAATCAAGTTTTGGGATTCTTAAAATTCAGCCTTATTTGTAGAGAAGGAGGTGGTCATTCAAGAAAGGCAAGGAATCTTTTGAAGAGCAGGTGGGAATATCTAGCTTAAGGACCATTGGTTTCAATGGTGGTTTTGTGTAGGAGAGTTTTTTGAAGTCAAGCCAGAGGATAATTAACAGCATGTCCAGTACTGCAGTGCTGGAAGACTGCAGTGATCAGCTTCTAACTGCACAAGGGAAAATGCCCCATTGTACAAAAGGATTGCAGTATGCTGCACTAAACAATTTGTTTGTGATGAACTGTTTAACTTGCTCATAGCTTCCCTGCTTCTGAATGGGGTGGCATCCTTTACTATACCAGTAAAGCTTTGTATGCCACCTCAGCAGATAGATATCATTGCTCTCTCTTTCAGTCTCGCCTTTTTTTTTACAGGGGATGAATAAAGCATAACATTTTCATAATGAAGTGGCACATGGGCTCTAGAAATTACTGAAGTTTAGTTAGAATTTCTACCCAGGTCTGCAGCTATAGCAGCAGCATAACAATAAGCAGCATAAAACAGTGTTACAATATTTTAGTCCAAGAGTGTCCTCTAGTGGTGGCAATGTTATGTAATTCAAGGGCAGCCTAATATAGGAGGTCCTAACATGGCTGCCACTGGAGTATAACATGTAATGGAAGGGCTGAACTATTTATTTGAATACATGTAAAAAGGGAGGGTCTGATTTCCCATTACACAGACTTTCTTTAGTCATTTATGCCTCTGCAAAATGAGTGCAAATAGTTTGTGAATCAACACCATTTTGATTTTCTGGCACTGTAAACCTATTTTGTATTCACTTTGGACAGGAATGATTGATTACAGAGGGAAGCAAAGAAGTAGAGAATCACATCCTTAATTTTTACTCATTGACTGATTTCAAGCCAACCAACCAACACACAAATAAATTAAAAAGACTTCTGAACTGTTCTTTACTTCTGAGGGGATGGAAACAGAAATTTATAAAATCTATTTGAAGAACACAGATGAGCCTATTAGGTCCTTTCGCTAACCGCACATGGCTGGGAACACATCACTGAGAAGACAAGATCTCTTCATTTATTTTGAATATTTAAAAAAATTGAAATATTAGGACTTCTTTTTATCTCTTTCCTGCCTTCCTTCTCTTCCACCATCAATGACCTCCTGGATGACAGGATTTTCCCTCTGAAAATGCTATAGTGGCATCCAACTTCTATACCATTCTTCATTGCCAGCTGGCTTCTGGGCCAAACCCCATCTTTCCTACCTTTCTCATTTTAAACACTTAAAAAGGTGAGATTCCTAAACCATATCTGAATTCAAGCCATTTATGCCTACTGTTATCAAGTCATCATCATCATCTTCTTCTGTTCTGTCACCATGTTCAAATTAGAGTTCAAAAACAGGCACCTACTACTGCTTCATCTGTAGCCTTAGCATGGTCCTCATTGGTACATAGTTCCCCTATACATGGGCAAAATGTGTTCTATAGCCTGAAAGTTTCCTCTGTATTCATACATGGTGTCTGCATCATTAGAGTATCCCCACAGTTGCATTTTAACTTTGGTCTTAGCAACCCCTGTTTGAAGGTGGTTATCAAGTGAAAAAGACTATCAGAAATACCCATGGTAAAGGAAACCTCTGTGAAGTTCTCTTTATGGAGTGAATACATTCTAGCCAGAGACGTTCAGTGTTTGCCTGCCCTGCACTTGTTTCATTTTATGGGCTCATGAAAAGGTGCATTGGAGATGTTAGGGACTGCATTAGCAATTGTCAGCTCTACTGGAATAGCTTCCGGGGTCCTGGTTTTCAGTTTCATGCTTTCATACAGGGAATATGCAATAGGAAAATATCAATTAAACTCAAGCCACACAAAGAAATGGAAGCATTGGTCCGTCTATCCACTGAGGTTTATCATCTGTACATATATACTTCATGCTAAAGGGTATTTCCTGTATTCAGAACAATGCTATATAGATGATTGAGAGAGATATTGACAAATTGTATTAAATTCTTCTCTGGTGAGAACCTGCATTTACCTAATTATCTTCAACATGATTCTAACACATTAGATGTTACAGCTATCTCACACATCTCCCTTTTTGCCTGAATATTGTGACTGTAGGAGTCACAATTTATTAATAATAAGGATACTGTGAGAAGCAGGTCCTCATCTGGAGTAAATAATTTTGAAGTCAATGGAGTTATGCCATTCACTTCAGTTGAGAACTTGCCCCCAGCTGTTTAATTTATAGTGAAATATATTTCTGAGATTCATGTGTGCTTGTCAGGAAGCATTTTCTAGCTTTTAAACTACATATATGCTAGGATTTATTTCAATGAAGTAAAGTCCTTTAAAATGCAGTTTTAATCTCCATTACATATTTCTAACACTATGGGGCAGAGTCCTTGAAAAAAGTAAGAACAACTGGGGGTTACCACAAATTGGCAATATTATTGAAATTGCATTCAAGATGAAAGCTGAAAGATGCAGCACCAATATAATTGTGGGGATTTATTATATATATTATGATGAAGAAGAAATGGATAAGGCAGTTTTCAAGCAGGTGACAAATCTGTCCAAAATTATGGGGTGGTACTAATAGGAAACTTCAATTTCCTAGACATCTGCTGGAAGAACAATGCAGCCAAACATAAAGTGTCAAGCTTATTCGTGTGTGGAAGACAACCTTCTATTCTAGAAAGTGGAAGATACAAATAGAAGATTTTCTACCTTGGATCTTGTCCTAACCAAGAAGGAAGAACTGGTAGAGGACGTGAAGGTGATGGGTAACATGGAAGGAAGTGATCACAATATGATAGAATTCCAGATCCTGAGACAGGAAAAGCATGAGGTCAGCAAAATTAGGATGCTGGATTTCAAGAGAGTGAATTCCTTGGAGTTAATAAAGGGTTTATAGGCATGGTTTCATGGGAGGATAGACAGATGGATAAAGGCACCCAGGAGGGCTGGGAGCTTCTAAAGGGCATGGTATTGGAAGTCCAACAAGAAACTTTCCCAACATGGTGGAAGCACAAGAAGAATGGTAAGAAATAAATGTGGCTTCATAAGGAGCTTCTAAAATACCTCAAATACAAAAGGAAAGCATACAGGCAATGGAAGAATAGGCAGACCACCAAGGAAGCATACTAGGAAATAGCAAAAGCCTACAGGGACAAAATCAGGAAGGCAAAAATGGACAACGAGCTGCACATGGCAAAGGAAGTCAAGGACAAGAAGAAGAGGTTCTATTAAGTATGTTGATGAGAAAAGAAGGACCAAGGAAGGTGTGGGTCCTCTGTTAACAAGCCAAAGGGGACTCTTAATTGAAGATGCAAAGAAGGCAGAGCTCAAAAATGACTTTGCTTCAGTCTTCACAAAAAATTAAGCTGCAGCCAGGCACCTAATAAGGATTATCTGGATAAGGAAGGGGGAAAGCCAAGGGAGGAGATAACAAAAAGTGATGGTCAGAATGAATTCAAGTCAGCAGGTCCAGAACTTAATCTCAGAGTCCTGAAAGAACTGGTAGATGAAGTATCAGAGCCCTTGGCAACGATCTTCAAGAAGCTGTGGAAGACAGGCCAGGTACCAGAGGACTGGAAAAGGATCAACATAGTGCCCCTCTTGAAAAAATTAAAAAACAAGGACCCAGGGAACTACAGACTAGTTAGCCTCACCTCAGTACCTGGGGAGTTACTGGAGCATATCTTAAGGCCATTTGCAAGCATCTGGATGAGGAAAACCTGATCACAAGCAGCCAGCATGGATTTATGAAACACAAATTGTGTCAGACAAACTAGATTGTCTGACAAAATAAGTACCTGGGTAGATGAAGGGAATAATGTGGATATAGTGTATCTGGACTTCAGCAATGCTTTTCACAAGCTCCCATGAGACCTTCTCGGAAACAAACTGGAAAAACATAGACTAGATAAAACTATTAAAGGTGGATAGATAAGTGGCTTAGTAGCTGCAAGTAAAGAATAGTTATTAATGGGTCCATGTCAGAATGGCAGGAGGTTTTGAGCAGAGTCCCACAGAAGTCTGTCCTGGGCCTGGTTCTCTTCAACATGTTTATTGATGACTTGGATGCTGGCATAGAAAGCTTCTTGAGCAAGTTTGCAGATGACATGAGATTGGGAAGGACTGAAAACACATTGGAGGACATGAGTGCAATTCAGAAGGAGCTCAACAGATTGGAAAGTTGGACTAGAGCTCACAGGATGAAGTTCAATGTGGACAAATGCAAGGTGCTATACCTTGGGAGGAATAATGAAAAACACAGATACAAAATGAGGACACCTGGCTAGATGGCAGGATTAAGGAAAAGGTCTTGGGAGTCTTGGTCAACCACAGACTCAGTATGAGTCTGCAGGTGTGATACAGCTGCACAAAAGACTGCTGGGATGCATCAATAGAAGCATTAGGTACAAGACATGGGATGTGATAGTGCCTCACTATTTGACATTGATTAGGCCTCGTTTGGAGTGCTTCATGAAGTCCTGGGCTCCATATTTTAAAAAGGACATGGCGAAGTTTGACAGGGTCCAGAGGTGAGAAACAAAGATGATCAAGGGCTTGGAAGGCAAGTCATATGATGAGAAGCCGAAGGAGCTAGGCATGTTCAGCTTGTGGAAAAGGTGCTTAAGAGGGGACATGATAGCAGTCTTCAAATACCTGAAGTGCTGTTAGAAAGAAGACAGAGAACACCTTTTCTCCCTTGCTGCAGGGAGGAGGGTGTGGATCAATGACTTGAAGTTGCAGCGAAGTAAATTTAGATTGGATATCTGGAAAAAAAAGATTCACTATTAGAACAGTGAGGCCTAGGGAAGTTGTGGAGTCTCCATCACTGGAGGTGTTCAAGAAGAGGATGGACAGCCACTGGTCAGGGATGATCTAGGTGTAGCTATGCCCATGCTTCTGGGATTTGTTGGCTGCCCTGCTTCCTGTTACATCTGTCAGGGTGTTTTTAAGTCTTCCTGAGAGGCATTGGATGTTGGATAGCCAAGATTGGGGTATTCCAATGCTCCTGCTGGAACCAAAGGTGGAAGTTTCTGGTTAGAGGGTCTTGCCCCTCATGGTTAGACCAATCACCATATTTGGGACATTTCATTGTCAGATTGGTATGGACCAATGTGAAAGTCATTGTCAAGTTGCTATGGTCTGTGGGGTTTTTTGGCCTTCCTGTGTAGTGTAGGGCATGGACCTCTACCTGGGATCTCTTGAATTTATATTGACAATATTTCATAGAAGCAAGACATCTGTTGTTGTGGTTCTCCTGATTTGTTTGTGGGATGTTAGGGTGCTAGGTGTGTCAGTGCTGACAGTAGTTTTATGTAGAGTTTAGACTGTGGTTTGCATAGGAAGGTTTGGACAGGGATGATCCTGTCTCTGGCAGGGGGTTGGACTAGATGATCTCTGGAGGTCCCTTCCTGCCCTTCTCCTCTATGATTCTATGATATGTAATCACACTAAAACATTGAATTAAAGTACATAATCATTCATCCAGAGCTAAGAGCAACTAACATATAAGAAGTTAATATTTTAAATAGGAGGTGGAATGGATATATTTACTTTGATTCAAAGATATATTCAGGCACTTTCATTGTATTGAACTAAGACACAGACCAAGCATTAATCCACTGATTTACTAGACTTAGGGCCTCTAGTGAAATTATTTGGATTATAGAACTGGCAGTCCTAACATTGACTTCTTATGATGATGTCTCATGGATTGGTATTGAGACTGCTCCAATGGAAGTTGGAACA
The DNA here is from genome assembly GCF_052110815.1 of Crocodylus siamensis. Lineage (NCBI taxonomy): Eukaryota > Metazoa > Chordata > Crocodylia > Crocodylidae > Crocodylus > Crocodylus siamensis. The sequence continues at coordinate 149,844,028 of NC_143395.1, read as the reverse complement.
GTTTAGATGTTAATATACATACATACATGCATACATATATATTTGGCAAATGACTCAAAATTGAGCCGATCCTGGAGAAGTTATGATAAAAAAACACCACCAGAATGTGCTTAGAGCAATAATGCTAGACAGAGGTTATTTTTAGCGCAAGTAATTTATTTACTGAATATGGATATGGAATCTGAGGCTAACTCTGATTGATGGCTAGTTTAAGAAAAAAAATTCAAAAAGTTGGTCTTAAATAAAACATTATTCAGACTTTTAGTTTCAAAATGACATTTTATTTGGAGTTTAATGAACATCAGCAAAAAGAAATTTCACTTTTAGCTGGAAAAAAACATTTCATTTTAACAATTCTTTCATTATAATGACACAAAAAATACTTTGTTCTAAGTTGACTGAAACGATTTCTTCCTGGCTCCACCCCATTTGGCCATTTAAACCACCCAACCAGAAACTCAGCTCCACTTCTGAGACAACCAACATCTGAATTTGTTTGCATGCATGTGAAAGAAGGATGGGACTTAAACATGAAGAGGCTGGCAAATTTCCTAAGGAAAAACGAATTGTGAAGAATTACTAAGATTCCATCTTTTAATGTTCTGCTTGAAAGGAACCTGCGTCAAGGTACAGAAACAACAAGGGAGCAGTATAGGGCTAAAAATACTATTGTAGAATAAACCTCAAGTGAACTTTCTTATCTTGAGAACTAGTTACCTGTTAGTTATCAAGCTGAGCTCTAGCTCCATGATAAATACCAGAAATTTTGCTCATGCATTTACTTTTTTTAGATGATGGCTCAATTAATTGAAGATAAGTGCTTCCCAGAAAGTATATAAATCTGTACATATCAATAGGAAGGATAGCTATGAGTCACTTAAACCATTTTGGTGGAGTTAGCTTGTGATGTATTGCTACGAGTGCTCAGTGAAAATGCTGGCACTGAAGACTATTTTCTGGGATAGACCAGTTTGGATTGAACCAGCATCTTCAGGTATTAAATGAAGACCTCGATTCTTCCATGTATTGTTTGTGGGTGGACCTCACAGCCCATGTGAAGCCCCAGTGAACTCAGTTGGGCACATGTCTGTCCACATAAGCCAGATTGCTGAACTGAGGCCTAAACATCTTTGGAGTTATTTGGTTGACTTGGCTCAAATAAGGCCCATGGTTTTAAACTAAATTACTTGATTTTTATATTCATATTGAAAAATATTACTTACCTGTACTTGAAATAGACTTTAAATTAAAGTGCTAGCTTGCATGAAGTACCTGTGTGTGAAATCATGTATTATGATCAAATGTTTACAGACTTTATATAAAGTTCAAGTATTTTATATGAATTTCATTTCTTTAAAGAGCTATAAAACCCTCATAGTTAACTATTTTTGTTCCCTGCTGTGTCACATATTGCTCTAGCATTTTATTTAATAAGATTTTATTCCATCATTGACACATTGGAGGTCAGGACTTTAAAAAATTGGTATCTGAATTATACTTTTAAGTGTACTGATTTTTGAAAATGCTAAGTACCCACCTTTTATCATAGAGGAAATTACTGGGTTTTTATTGCTTTAGAAAATCAAGCTACTTATTTTGAGGCCTAAGGTTAGGCACTGTTTGAAAATCTTAATGTGAATTTCTAAACTGTAAATTATTGTAAAACACAAGAAACCAAAAACATTTTGGAAAAAGCTATCACTATTTAAATTTAAAATAGAATATTTCAAACATGGAGGAAGCAACTAAAAAAAGAATTGGATCCAAATAAGGAATTAGACAGTTAGACAACTAGTGTGGATGGTAGGTATTTAAGTTCAAAATTGCAATACAGGCCTTCCCTCCACTCAGTCACAGTTTAAACCTAAAAGCACCTAAAACTCATTGGCACCCCTTTTTTTTGACTTGTAGATCTTTGTGGGTTCTTCGGACATGTAAAAGTATTCTGGCCTGAGCAGCTACACATCTAGCTACTGCTTATGTCAAATTCAGTTCCAGAAATTTGGCAAAACGATGACTAAAAGCCACTTCCTGATTGACATCTAAGACACCTACTAAGGACTTGAGTGAGATTAAGGCACCTAAGTTACAAAAAATAAATCTAAATGAGCCTTCTCAGCAGCTACAAAACTTCTTTGGTGCCCCAATTCATTAGGCACCTCCATATGGGCCTTGAAAGAACTCTCAATGTCTAGACTTGGGTTTTAATGTACACTCAGAAGCAACCCAGACCAATCACCTAGTTGCTACAGTGCTGCAGAAGCTCTGTTGTGATCCAGTCTATATCTGTGTGGTGCATAAACTCTACCCCAGACTCTGATTCTTTATCTGGAGACAGAGCATGCCTAGCAACTGTTTGATACAGGGAGTATTAAGTGGAGCTCAACAGATAATGATGAGGAGATGATGATGAAAACAGTGATTCATAGATTCATAGACATTAGGGCTGGAAGGGACTTCATAAGATCATTGGGTCCAGCCTCCTGCTCAAGGGTCAGGAAGTCAGATAGGGTCAAAAGATCCCAACAAGATAAGCATCTAAATGTTTCTTGAAAGTGTCCAGAGTAGGTGTTTGCACCACCTCTGGGGGAAGTTTGTTCCAGGCCTTGGCGGCTTGGACAGTAAAGAAGTTTTCCTTATGTCCAGCTTAAAACAGTCTTGCAGGAGTTTGTGACAATTGGACTTTGTCATCCCCTGGGGTGTTCTGGTGAACAGGTGCCCCCCCCCAGCTCCTGATGCACATCCCTTATGTACTTATAGGCTGCCACCAAGTCACCCCTGAGCCTATGCTTTTCCAGACAGAAGAGTCCCATAGTTCACAGCCTCTCTTCATAAGGCCTGCTCTCATACCCTCTGATCATGTACATGGCTCTCTTCTGAACTCTTTCAAGCTTTTCCACATCCTTCCTAAATTGTAGAGCCCAGAATTAGATGCAGTACTCCACCTGTGGCTTTACCAAGGCCTAGTACAGCAGGAGGATGACATCCTGGGTCTTGCTTGAGATGCATCGGTAGCTGCAAGCCAGAGTTTTGTTCACTTTGCCAGCTGTGGTATCACATTGGTGTCTCATATTCATGTGGTCAGTCATGACCCACAAGTCTCTTCTGGTCATAGTGCTAGTGAGTGTAGCATAGCCAAGCCTATAAGTGTGATGCAGGATGTTTTGCCTAATGACATAGTGGCAAGAGCACTCAGGAAGTAGGAGATCTGTGCTTGAGGCCTGCCTTGTCCTTCAGGGATTCAAACCCTGGAGATCTGGATTGAACTTCAGAGAGCTATCTAATCAAGAGACTAAACGATAGAGTGAATTTCTCCACCCCTTCTGCTGTAGCTGGGAAACCAAGACTGAGGGTGTGTATAGTCATTCACTGCACCCAGTCTACAGTCACATGGCTGGCTTTAAGCTGTCTGTGAACATAGACCAGAAGCAGAGGATACATGAGTTCGCTGATCCCAGGAGCTGAATGGGGAAATGAGTCAGCAACATGGGGTAGGCAGAGGTATCAGCAGGATCAAGGGGGAGGTTAATGGGTCTGTGGGAGTTTGGTAGGATTTGGGCGGGGTTGGCAAATTTGCAAGGTTCACAGGTTGGGGGGTATCCATCTATGGGTTGGGAGGTTGAGGGGCTAAAATCACCTGGTCAGAGTGGGGTGATGTAGGAAGAGTGTAGTCCCAGGACTGGGGCAAAAGGCTGGGCTTTCCCAGCCCTGGGTCTATACTCTGAATGTGTATGTTCAATATATGAAAATTAGTTCACCTCTTCAGGTGATCTAACTTAGATTGGGCCTACCATTTTTTGCCTGGTTTAACCTCTTTGAATGGTTGTATGATTAGGCATTAAGTCAACTTAACCTTAGTTAGGTCTATCTAAATGTCAGTCCAGTACATACTCTGAACGAGTCATGGGGTCAGAAGGAGAGCAAAGAAGAGGGAGCCTGACACAGTGGCTGAGTGTGACACAGTAGGTTTTGGCCCTACTTACAGGACATTTTATATATTTTCCATTAAACAGTCATAGATTAGGAAACAGAAATTACTCTAGAAGCAGGGACCAATACCCTGGACTCCCCCCATTCAGGATAATTCCCTAACCACTAAGCAATGGAGTCACATTCCCTCTTCAAGCAAACACAAGTAGCATGACATCGCAGCCTAATAGTACACTACCAAAGTCTCAGTGGTGATGCGTAGGAGGTACACGGGGGTGCATGTGCACCGCCTGAGAGAGCTGGTGCACCCCCTGACAGGTTGCTCTCTTTGCTTAGGTGTGGGGAAACTGGTGCCCCCCTGTGAGTGCCAGCCAGGGAGTGGGAGCACCAGGATGAAGCACCATGGCCTCTTTCAGGAGTGATGTGGCTGCTTCCGGGTTGGTGTGATCAGCTGTGGGGGGACTCCCCCTGGTTTGCAAGCTTGGCATGGGGGGACCTCCCTGGTTGCTGCCTGGTCACTTTGTGGGGGCTCATGCCCTCCACCCCTGACTAAGGTGGCACCAGTTGCCCATGCAAAGCCTCATAACTGGGAGGGAGAATTTTGGGTTCCTGTCCTTGCTCCCATGCTTATTTCTGTGGAGTTTTGTTTAATCAAATAACTTTTAATGCAAAAAGAATAAGGAGAAAGGAGGGACTGCCATGCAGGACTGCCCTAACCTCCCAACAGAATACTTGTGGTCGCTCTAGTTAAGCAGCATTCCTGCAAATGAGGCTAATAAAAAAACATGCGACATAAAGATGAGAATGTGGAGGTTTTGGGGGCAAGTTGACAATACAGAAAAAAAAATCACTTTTTTCAGTATCCTGGAAACAGAAAACCTGCAGGAAAACTAGAGAATTTGATGAACTATCTAAAATTAAGGGCAATAAAAGCATTTCAGGGAAGCTAAAATGTTTGCTATACTCTTCACCACATGGGATGCCAGAGAAAATTCCTGCCCTATACCCATTCTTTTAAGATAATAAAGATAAGGTATTGTCAAGTTTGAGGTGCTGACATAGAAGATGCTAAAATTTTCAGAGATTTTAAAGCCAGAAGGGACTTCTGTAATAAATATCTTCTATAAAGAAAAATTGTGACTCATCTATAAAAATTCTTTGAGCATGTCAACAAAATATCTAGTAAAGAAGAATGGGATGACATTTTATTTGGACCTTCATTTGACAAAATACTTTATCCCTCATGAGAGGCTCCTGAGGAAAATAAGCAGTGAAAAGTGTGAGAGGTGAAGTGCTGTCTTACAGTAGAAACTGACTGAAAGACAAAAAAGAGAGTTAGATTAAATGGTTAGTTTTCAGTATGGCCAAAGGTTAACTGTGGGATGCCCCATTCTTCTGTATGAGAAATGGGGCTTAATATATTTATAAATGATCTGAAAAAAATGGGGAGCAGTGAGACGAAAAGTTATTGATAAAAAAAAATATTCTTGCTACTGAAGACTGGAAAAGATTGTGAGGAGATTCAGAGGGACCAAACAAGTTAAAGAACAAAACAATGACAGCTTACAATCACCACTGACGAATGGCAATGAATATTGAAAAGAATAATCTGGGAATGTATTAGGTTACATATTAACTATTAAGCATTTTGGAGAAAGACCAAGGTGTTTTCATAGGCAGCAGAATGAAAACCTCTTCTCTATGTGCAGTAGCGGCCTGAACAGTAAAGAATAGTCCTTAGACTTTGTAAGGATGACAGTTCAGAAGATGGTATAATTCTCATCTACAAACAGTGCACTCCATTTTTAGTAATAGGTGAAACTAATCTTACAGAAGTCAATGGAAAAAGTCCCAATGACTATAATGCTGCCAGGGTTTCAGTCATGTTTATTCCTTTAAGATGTTAGAAAGAAAGGTGGGATTCGAAGAGGGGAAATATATTTAATTAGAGGCTTAGAAAAACTTCCACAGGAATAGATGTAAATTATTGAAAATTAGTGTATGTTAGTAAGAGGGGATATGATGGGGCATAAAAGTAACGAATTAGAGAAGACAGATTGGGTACTTTTGTGTCCCATAATAATAGAAGAATAAGCTGCATTGAATGGAGTTGTAAGGGGATGATTTAATCAAAGGAAATGCTTTTTTACACACTGCACCAGTAAACCATAAACTCATTTCTGCCAGACAGTATGAGGCCAAAGGTTTTAACAGGATTCAGAGAAGACTGTTAGAAGAATATATGTTATTCTACAATGCTGATGAAATTAAAAAGATTCTGTAGATGTCTGACTGCCTTTCTTCCTGTTGGAATAATTATTTTTGATGCTGTAGGGATTTTATTCTATTGCATTATTAATTACTGAATATATCTAAAGCTTTGAATACCCATTGTTGTTATCATCTTAAATCTAAATAAATATATCAATACATAAATAAAACATACAGATAATGAAAGCTTCCATAACTGTATTAAAAAAAAGAGGTATAAACCCTCTTGCTTCAGAGTATAAAACAACATTTAACTGGTGGGTGTTAGGGAGAAACTTTTATGATGGCTGTCTTTTAACAAAATTGTCCACTTTAGATTTTTTTGTGTCTTAGAAGCATGTGGTATTAAACATAGTAAGAGACAGAATAATGGACCTGCTAGACCACTAGTCTGATCCCAAGAGCCTATTCCTTGGCACAAAAAAATTCTGTGAGACTAAAAATCTTAAAAATGAATCCTACACAACTATGTCACAAATGTAGATGTTCAGTGAAGACACATTATGAATATATGGAGACGTTTGGATGGTTTCATTAATCTGTCACTCAGATTTGGTGACAGGATGACATTGGTAGTCATTATTTAGCTGCTTTGAACTTTAATGAATAGTTTTAGTGGCGTTTACCATATTTCTATGGTTCTATAGAGCTGGCATATTTATAAATAATGATATAGTTTGATATTTAGCAAGTATTAGTTGTCTATAAATACAGAAATTTGGTAGCTGTCACTATCATTACTGCAGTTTAAAAGTGAACAGTGGAAACTATGTTAAATTGTTTTACATAGCTTTTTACCCCAGGCTAGATATAGGATTACTCTTACCTTTGCCAAGTATCCATATCACATTCTAGTTGCTCACTGATCTTCAGGTCCAGTTATACAAACACTATCGTAAGTGAAAAATACAAACTTTTCATCCAGACAAAGGAACATTTGGGAAAATTAATTTAATGATAAAAATGACAGCATTCTGAATGCTTCACTGAGAAAAACTTAATTTGTTATAACTTTAGGTCTTAATCCTTGCCCACATTAAATAAATAGATTAGTTTTTGCAGGGTTGGGATCTTAGTGGACTCTGAATTGTTTGACTGATTGGGACAACAGAAATAAAAGGTATGTTTTGAGTATAATTTACAACTTTTACAAAAAATGAAGCATGCAAACAGAAACAAACAAAACCAAGCAAAAGATAGGAAGAAATATCATTCCTACTAACCACTTTTGATGATAGGATTAGTGTATCTAAACTTAAGCATGCTTGTGATGAGCCGTCTTGCCTTCTTTGGCCGTTGCTTTGGGTTTCATATATCTGACATGTCTGCATAAAGGATAAGTATCACTTGGCAAAGAGGGACTGTGGCTAAGTAGAGGCAGTCAAAAAGCCGGAGGCTGAATTGATTCAGTTTTTGCAGGTTAGTTAAAGGTGCATAGATGAAACTGATAAGCCAGTGGACAGACATTCACTTTGTATTCTGGAAGTGCAGCCACATGTCTGCAGTGGCTCAGGCCAGAAGATAGGGGCATTAGAGCATGCCTCCCTGTTTGGCTGGAGCACACAGCTTGAGCCAAGGCTAGCCTGCCCATACTCTGGGGAGGTTTGGAAGGGAGGTGCGAAGCATGCTGAGATGTTAGGTGACTACGAGTTAACTTGAATCTGAAGGGGCTCTGGGACAGAAGTTCAATAACTGATTTAACCTAAATCAGTTAATTTTGATACTACATCCATCCAGGTTTATCTTAAACTGATTTGGGCCATTTTGAAAGCAGTTATGTGCACTAAACTTCTGTTGTGTTACAAATTTGAACTGCCTTATGATGACTTCTAGAAGGTTATGTGTAATTTCTAGCCCTAGCCTATGAGTTTGTGCCTCAGAGCAATACCTAGAGAAACCATGCAGAATTTGCTGACCTATCGGGTTTTAACAATAATGGTTGGAAGGGTAAAGATAAGGTATTATTCAGTCAAGACTCAGCAACAGGCAAAAAAGCTTATCTTAGTTCTTCTGCAGAGAAGCATGCTGGATGAAGGTGACTGGGAGAGGAATTTACTGGTTCTGACTTTACAACTGCCAGGCCTGAGGCAGAGCCCAACCATTGGAACTGCATGTTCATGCAAAGCATGCACCTAGCTCTGTATTTTGTTGTGAATTCTGTAAAAGCCCAAGGACAGAAATTTCAAGTTGAATTTTATTTAATGGGGAATATTACTGCACAAGAAACCTTGCTTTGAGTGAACTTGGACAATGCCACTTTCAGAAGTTGTGTTTTGTTTATAAAAACTTACTTTCCATTTAATATAATATCTAACGGAGTACAAAGGGTTTTATTCTTTTCAGGACTTATTGTATAGTCTGTGGGGTATAATGTACTCTTATCTCCCAAAACAAACCACTTCAGTGGTTCTAAGGAGAGGCTTGTAATAGCACCATTTGTTCAAATACCGAAATAAAAGTAAAGCAGTTAATCTAAGGAGTACTGACAGACAAAAAGCAGTAGCAATAAAAGCTAATTGTCTGTTAGCTCCAGGTATATTTTTATTGAGTAAGAGTTTCAGTCCTAGCCTAAAAACATGTATTAAGGAAAAGCACTAATATCTTCACAGATCAAGCAGCAGCAAGAGCACACTGCAGTCTCATTTCTCTGTATACTTTTTATGGGTCTGGCTCTTATTCAATAGTCCATCTCAATTCAGCAAAGCACTTAAGTGTGTACCTAACAATGAAACTTATACATATTCTTACTCTCTTTACTGAGTAGTGGTCTACATTACATACAGTTTGCAAGAAGATTTCTTTTTTGTTCCTGCATTCATATCAGGAAGGCAAACACCGAGAAAGCTTAAATCCAAGGAGACAGTCATTGCTGTTTATATTTAGAGGAAAGTAAAAGCTCATTTTTACATCTTCTCAACAGATTCAATGACTTGGAATACTGTTCACAGTTGTTACTAGCATCCCCAGATCTTTTGTTACTAGTGTTTATTATATAGTGTTGTTTGGGATGTGCAAAATCAAGCAGGCCCATGCAATATCAGGCGCTTGATCAAGAGACCTGTGAGATGTTGGCTCTCTAGTGAGAAATTATTGCCAAAAGGTCAGAGAAGGATGTTGGTGTCCCTTTAAAAGCGTCACTACTGACACCTTCTCCTGCAGTACTAGGAACTTGAGCCCAGGAGTTACTGTTCTACCTCTTCATTCTACTGATGACTGCAGCAGGTTTTTAAATAACTTGTTTATTCACCTAACAACAAAAAGCAGCTCATGGAGTAACCGCAGACCACAATGATATGACTTCCCTATTTCCATTTTGGGATAGAGAGACTTTACTGGCTAGGTTAGGGGGGTGAGGGGGAGGCACATACACCCTCCAGAGGCCTTAAATGCCTCTACACTAATGCTCTTAGTATGGGGAACAAGCAGGAGGAACTTGCTCTCCTGCTAGCTAACACAAACCCAGACATAGTGGGGCTCACTGAAACTTGGCCGGATCCAACACATGACTGGGTGGTAAACATCAAGGGCTATAGCCTGTATAGGTGGGATAGAACAGGGAGGAAAGGCGGAGGTGTGGCACTCCACATCAAAGACCAATACACATTCTCAGCAAACAGCACTGGGTCTGAGGTAGGGCAGACTGAGGTGCTCTGGGTCATAATACAAGGGAATCAGGGGGAAAGGAATGTAATGGTGGGTGTCTACTACAGGTCACCTAACCAGGAAGAAGAGCTGGACTGGGAATTCTCAGGTCAGCTCATGGAGGCAATTAAGTCAAGAGATGTGGTCATCATGGGTGACCTAAACTACCCCAACATCTGCTAGGAAGAGAGGTCAGCCAGGTTTGACCACTCATGTAGGTTCCTAGCTGAGTTACAGAACCTCCACTTAACCCAGAAGGTGTACTATCCCATCGGGGGAAATGCCTTGTTGGATCTGGTCCTGGCCACAGGCAATGACCTGGTGAAGAGATTGTGGGTGCTCAACCACCTGGGCGATAGCGATCATCACCTACTGGAATTTACCATCCAGTGCAGGGTGTCAAAGGCCTGAAGCAAGGCAGCAACCCTGGAGGGTGGATTTCAATGAAGTAAGTAGACTAGTCAGGGAGGCACTGAGGTCCTGGAGGGGAGGGGAGTTGGGAGTCCAAGAAGAGTGGTTGTTCCTTAAAGAGATGATACTCCAGGCCCAAAGGGTGACAATCCCCATTCAGATCAAAGGGGGCAAGAGTGCTCAAAAGTCTCCATGGCTTACCAAAAGCATCCACGAACATCTCAAAGCCAAAAAGGAGGCATACACCCAATGGAAGGGAGGGGCCATCACCAAGGAGGACTATACCTCCTTGGCTCGAGACTGTAGGAAGGCTAAGGCAGAGATGGAAATGGGACTAGTGACCTGGACCCAAGATAACAAGAAATCCTTTTTCAAATACATAGGGGGTAAAAAGAAAGTACCAAGTAATGTGGGGCCTCTGCGGGACATGCTTGTTAATCTGGTGGTAGCCCCAGATGACAAAACTAATCTCTTTAAAAGATTTTTTGCTTCCATTTTTCTGAGCAGGAGGGTGTCTGTACAAGGAGCTGAAGTGGGGGGGAGGAACAGGGACATCCCCGCCACAGGGATTCTGGATGGACCCAAGGGAGGTGCAGCCAGGCCCAGGGTCAGTGAGGACCTAGTCAGGGAACGGCTGGAGGGTCTAGACATGCTCAAATCAGCAGGTCCTGATGACCTCCCCCCAGAGTGCTTAGGGAATTGGTAGAGGTCTTGCAGGACCCCTATCATGGCTTTACGAGTACTTGTGGTGCTCTGGTGAGATGCCAGATGACTGGAAAAGGGCCAATGTGGTCCTCATATTCAAAAAAGGGAGGAAGGGGGACCCAGGAAACTATAAGCCTGTTAGTCATACCTCGATCCTGGGTAAGCTTTTTGAGAAAATTATCCAGGAGCACACTGACAATAAGGTACTGCAGTGAGGGGGGAAAGAACCAGCAGCATACCTACAGGCTGGGGAACTCCCTTCTCATCAGTGCAGAGGCAGAAAAGGATCTTGGAATCATTATTGATGCCAAAATGAACATGGGCTGACAGTGTGGGGATGTGGTCAGGAAGGCCAACTGCACCTTGTCATGCATCCACAGATGCATCTCAAGCAGATCCAAGGAGGTGATCCTCCCCCTCTATGCGACGCTGGTCAGGCCACAGTTGGAGTACTGCATCCACTTCATGATTAGGGGGCAGCAGGGTGGTCCCTATGAGGAGAGGCTACAGGACATGAACCTGTTCAGCCTCCACAAAAGGCTGAGAGGGGATCTGGTGGCTGCTTATAAACTTGCCAAGGGGGACCAGCAGGCAATGGGAGAGTCCGTGTTCCCCCGAGCACTACTGGGAGTAACAAGGAACAATGGCCATAAGTTAACTGAGTGTAAATTCAAACTAGACATCAGGAGGCACTACTTTACAGTCAGGGTGGCTAGGAGCTGGAACCAATTTCCAAGGGAAGTGGTGCTCGCCCCTACTCTGGGGGTCTTCAAAAGGAGGCTACACAGCCACCTAGTTGGAGTCATTTGACCGCAGCTTCCTTTCCTGCCTATAGCAGGGGGTTGGACTTGATGATCTGCTTATGTCCCTTCTGACCCTACCAACTATGAAACTATGAAACTAGAATATTGAAATAGTGAATAACACAGATCATTTCTCCCATGGTACTGAATCATGACCAACGAGATTCTCTGCAGATAAAAGAACATGGTTAAGCAATTAAAGGTTGTTCTATCAACACCTTGACTGAGAATGAGGAACACAAATCAACTCACACTAAGCAAACCAAAGCTTTGGAACCTTTTCAGAAAATTCACATTGATCAGCGCTGTAGTCACAGTACAATATTTAGCTATTTTTGTCTAACACCTGGCAGAAAGTTATGAATCACAACTGAAACTGTCAGTTGAGCTATTAAGAATAAAGACGTACATTGAATAACCCTTGCAGGTCTCATAACAGCAAGGCTATTGATAGCACTGATGTAGTTCTTAATACAAGCACTACATTCTGTTATCATTTATTGCATCCTTTATTATTAATTAGAATCCAGCATTCTACGTATATGTATTAATCTGAGAGGAACCCCAGTGAGCAGGAGTACTCATAATTCTGTTAGTGATCTTCTTACTGAGTACCAGGGGAAAAAAATCTAAGTTTTTAAAAGAGGAAGTTGTATGGTACCCAGAGAGGAAATAAAGGAGGCAGTCACTTCTCTTCTACCATGTTGGTGGAATCTGACAGTGGAATAAGGCATGAAGGGAAGATGGTATAAGCAGCTGAAGAGGACTGGCATGTTCAGTGGGAAATCAATAGCCTTCTCATGTGTGAATCTTTTATCCAAGCCTTTATTATGGCCCTATTATATATGGAAATTACAGTGAAAGAAACAAAAGACAGTTACTTAAAAAGAGAAATCCAACTTTAAGTTATACTCAGCTATTAAGTTTAAGAAGTGCCTGGAATAATTATTTTGCAGAAGAAAAGCAAGTAGGTTGCATTCAGATGAGCCTGTAGATTTGGTTCTTTGGGGACAACTAGAGGCAGTGAACCAACTAGAGGCAGTGTGCTACCTCTAGTTGTTAATGGGGAACACCTGTGCCACATGTGCTCTGGTGTGTGGCAGGTTACTCTGGGTGGGGTAGGTGAGGATGGGGCCAGTGCTGGGTTGGCCCCAGCAGCCTTATCTGGGGTCCTGGGGTCCTCCTGGGGCTGCAGCAGAAGCAATCCTGCTGCTTGGAGTCTGGCCGGCAGTTGCAGCACAGCTCCGGCTGGCCAGGCTCTGGTTTTGAGTGGTGCATGCTGCCCCCTGCATGTGCTGCTCCACCTTTTTTTTGCATGGGCTTTTCTTCAAGCCTGAGCTTTTTTCCAACTACCTACATTCAGGCCCCTCTTCTTGCCCTGCTGCTCCTTTGTAGCGTGCAGAACAGCTGAATGTGCAGTATGCATCTGCAGTACCACAAACCAGATGGCCATGCTCCTCTGGATGTGGCCATAAAGAGGATTTTGCTAGAAAAAAAGCTCAAAGTATGTGAGATCCTCAAGAGAAAATAAGAAACTAAAAAAAAAAGTTCTTACATACATTTGCTTCCACATATTTCTCCTACTTCCAGATAGCCTCATGTGCTGGATGAATCACTGTCTTAGTGGAATAACTGGAACAAGCCAATTAACTATTCCAAAGACAAAAATGATGAAACAAAGCAGTACACTGGCTTTTTAAAAACTAGATCACAATAGGGGTTTTTAGGGAGGATGTATTCTGGAGGGAATAATGGGATTTGTAGCTGAGAGAGCATGTGATGGAGATCAGGTGATTGCAGGACTCTCTAATACAACCAGTCTGGTCAGTTCAGTCTTTAGTGCCAGTTCCAAGCATTCAAAATAATGAATGAAGCTTCTGAAAACCATAAGTCTGGATACAGATGGAATTTAGAAAATTGTATGTCAGGTTGCATTTTATTTGCTTTCTTGTTTCTGGATGCAATAAACTCTGGAGCACTTTGAGTGCACTGCTCCTGGGCACAGCATCTACACATGTGCCTGGGACAGTAGCACTTTGACATGGGGCGGAGCAGGTCCAGGTTGATAGCAGGCTCAGGGGGTCAGCCCCGGGCTGTGGGTGCTGGCGTTGGTCAGCTGGCTGGGGCATGAGAGTGCTGAATGTGCAGAGATGTGTGGCTAGGTGGCAGGCATGGGTCTGGTCCCCTGCTTCCTGGGCTGAATGGCTGAAATTTCCATCCACGGTCACAGTCTACACAAGCATTGAATTGCAGTTCATTTTTCTGCTGTAAGATAGTACTGTCTCTGATAGTACTATCTTATGGTGGAGTTATTTAGTTTATTGCACCCCAATACTGTAGCATGTGTAGATGGTGACACTTTATTACTGAGTTAATTAGTCTACTTTGCAGTAAACTGCACATGTACCCTCTGAGACTTCAGGGTGCATATAATTAACTTATAAAGCCTTTTCTCTGCTACCATGAGTGCAAGAGACTTACCTGAAAAATGGAAGCCAAGATTCTCATTTATTCATTTGACTCCATGAGCTAAAAAAATAAAATCATAAGAGGTGGCAGCACTGTGTTGATACACCATGGTTAAGGCAAAGCAAAGAAAAAGATTCTCCCCAAATAGGGAAAGGCAGGCAGGCCTTTGTATGAGAGTGCGTGCTGTAAAAATTCCTGAGATGGGGTTCGTGAGAGGTCTCAATGTAGGCAAGGGACAAGAAGGGATCCTGTGGAAGGGTAAAGCAAGTGGATACATTTTGAGACCGTACAATTTTGGTTGGGGCTTGAGGCCGCCTGTAGGAGCTTCAGGCTGGAAGGTTGGAAGAAATTCTTGGTTATTTTCTTGAAACAACAGTAGGAAAAGCTGTGGCCCCAGATGTGATCGTAGGCTCTTGGTCCTTCATACCCATTAGAGAGGACTAGAAGACTGCACTAGGAGGATAGTAAAAAATGTAAGGCAGCCCCTGTAGGGAAGCCATATAACCCACACTATGGCTGCATGTGTCTCTCTCCCTCACACTAGAAGGGAAACAGTGTTCCACTTAGGGGAAAACACATAAAGAGATATTGTCTTTCAAATATACTTAATTCTATTTTAATGATACTTAATCCTGTACTAGACACAAGAACCAAAAGCTAATGGGGAAACTGGTCAAGATTTTAGGCTGATTAGCTGGTATGCACCTACATATCACAAACGCCTGAACCCATGTTGCTTATTGAAAGAAATGACATCCCAGTGGGTGCTGGGCACTTTTGAAAAGCCCCACTGAATTGATCACATTAAAACATTTCACTGGAACACTTAAAACAAGAAAACTTATCACCAAAGATAATCTAGTTTATTAATAATATTAAACTAAAGTAAAAGGGAAGCACTGCCACAGTCTAATAAAAATGAAAATAGTAATATTGGATTGACACGAAATAATCTGAAAAGTTAAAATGATCAAATGAGTAGTGAAGATAATAAATATTTTTACATTTTAAAGGGGATTCTAAGATGTTCACTTAGTTATAAATGCTGAATACAGAATTTTCTGTATTTATTTTTTGCTTGCACAAAGGTGGACATGGATCTAATACTAAAACCAAGCTGTGTCATGTCTAAACTCCAACCTCAGACCCAATTATAACACTTCCTTCTTAGAATTCTATTCTTGAATGGTGACTAATGCTTGCTTCCTCCTCTCCCCCCCGGCAAATAAGTATTATAGTACAGCCTTGAAAGAGAACACTCCTGACATGCAGAACTTTGATAACTATTATTACTAGACATTGCAGATGACAATCTCATTTCTTCGAAGGCTTAAACACAGAACAACCTGTAATGAAGAAATCTGTAAGACAATATAGATAGCTACTAGACTTGGGGAACTTTCTTACTGCCTTTCCTGCATAGACTTAGGTGTTCAAACACATATGAAGTGTGTATCTGGCCACATTTTCAGACCCTAAAATTAAAGAATATAAAAAGCCTAGCCTTCCAGCTAACAAATTTGAGAAAAGAATGAAGATCCTTAAGGTATCAGACAGGTAATGAACTCCTGAGTTTTTGCTGTTTTTTGGATTCCTGTAGAGCATCAGGTTGGAACTGGGGTCAAGGAGCCAGACAGTGATGTTCTGCTGACACAATGTTTCTTAGAAGTGGACCATTTTTAGAATACAGGGAGTGACTGGTGAAAGGTTAATGTTGTTTGTTTGCTGAAGTTGTGATTTCCTGTCCCCAAGCTCTTGGCATATCTGAAACACCAGCTCTTTCTGCAATATGAAACTTTTTGGCTTTACCCATGTTTGTTATAGTTTACAAGTTTCACATACTCAGCTTTGTAGTGGCTCACTCCAAGGTTATCAGACATAGTGGCTGCAGTTACTATTGCTGCACATTTATTTAGTACTTTTTAAACAAGTACTAAATAAATGCACAGTAACCTAAGTTACTGTGCAGTAGTTCTGGTGAACACCTTTTTTGTGATGCTACTGCATAGTAACATAATACTATTGTGCAGTAGCATTGCATCATGGTTTTTGCCATGTGACGCTACTGTTCAGTAGTATTGAGCTACTGTGCAGTCAGTGTCTTGTGTAGACACACCTAATGGGAGTCAGGTGCACTTTGAAGCAAAGAATCTTAGTTAAATCAGGTTTAACTTATCAGTCAGGAAAAGTGTAACATAAATGTAAACTTAGAATCCATTTAATCAGAAATGAGGCATTCTCTTTCTGTTTTGGAATTGGGCTCTCTAATTTGAAATCTTCATCTTGATTCAAAAAAGTAACTTTAAAGCCAAGGGTGATGCATAGGGGGTGCATGTGGGTGCACGTGCACCTGCAACACATGGCAGTGCACTCCCTGTAAAAAGGTACCACTGACACTGTTGGCAGCACCTGTGGGTGGCTGCCAAACCATGGTCAGCGCTTGCCACCCCCCTTCCCCTGCTGCCAACAGTACCGGCAGCATCTATGAGAGGTTCCCGCTCCCCACCACTGGGCTCCTGCCACCACCAGCACAGCCATGCCCCTCCAGCCGCTGGGGGCACGTGCCATTCATGTTTAAAGCCTACTGATATGAAACACACTTTTAAACATTAAATTTTACTTCAGGCTTGCATAGCCATATCACCTATTCTTCTCTCAACGGTATTTTTATCCTCTGTTTTTTGTCTTGTGTGTAGTTTTAGGAGCAATTTTCTTTTTGTCTCCTTAATTAGAAAGTTTCTCTCTGTCAGAGTAATCATTGGGTCCATGGATGTATTATGTGGAGAGGAGGGAAGGACAAATAAAATCCACACTTGACTTATTTGCAAGGCACTGATTCTACAAACTGCATCAAATGTTGCTCTACATGAAATTACGAAATGTACAAAACTGTTAATTTTAAAATGTATATTCGCCCTGTAGCTGGAGGATTCCATTGTATGTCAGCATATTGATGAAGCAACTTACTTTAGGGTAGATGCATGTGGTGATGCCCACTTACTTCCTTACCTTTGACCAGAGACGTTTTCTTTTACCACAAGAAAATGTTTTAACATCTCTGATTCAGTTCTCTCTTTCTGTATAATGAGCACACACAACAGTATTTATTTACCTGATGTGGTAATTTTTGGCTTGCTTCTTTAATATTTGAGATCCTTCAAAACTTTTGTTCCAATTAATATTTAGATTATATTTTTTTCAGTAAATGTGTATGTGTGTAAGTTTTCTTTAAAACCGTAGCAGAAAGCTAGAAAAAAGGAATTGATTGAAAAAATGGGTAAGTGGCTCACAGAGAGAAGGAGACAGTGCAATTTTCAGGATGATATTCTTTTTCTTGTTCTATTAATATTTATTCTTCTGTGCTAAAAGAAAGTGATGGTTTTTATATTGCTTTATTATTTTCAAATGTTAACACTTCGAAGTTAAGATCAAACCAGTTAAAAGCAAGCATACCTGGAAGAAAACCAAATAAGTAATATTATTTTTGTGAACATTTATGTGCAGCAAAATGAAAAAAATGTTAATTTTACGACTGAATCAAAACTGGTGAGCCTCTGAACATTGGGCAACCGCAAACCTTAAACTATGTCAAACTCAGGATTGTTTCACATTCTGGATCATTTCTCTAGGAGGGAAACATCTGCAACTGTAGACCTTAAAAACCCTATGATTATTACTATATAATCTTTGAAAATCCTGAGACTATTACCCTGGACTGCTTTACCATCTTTGAAACTTCATTCCTTTATGAATGAACTGAGTTTCTCCATACTTGAATTCTTTAGTAGATATCATTGAGAAAAACAAACTATGCTTAAAGATTCAAAATACTATTCTGTGACTTACTGGATGTGAAGTTGTATAAAAATTCCAGATGTGTATTATATATTATTTATTTTAAAATATTAGAATTATATTAGGAAGCATGTTTAAGTATGTATGCAACAGGGTCAGTTCAATTTGAGCTTTCAGTTAACACTTCTTGATTGCATTTCCTTTTTGTAGAACTAGAGGTGGTTCAGACAAAAGTGATGAGAATGATAAAAGGGCATGGGAAAACACATAGGGAGAAAGCTTTCAAGATTATTGGTAGGAATGGACGTCAAAATGCATGTAAACATCAATGACTGTAACTAATAATGGATTATATTACATGAATCAGCAAAAATACCAACACTATACAACATATTTACATAGATCAGTATCTTTGCTTTTCCTTCAGTTTTTTAGACCAAATAATATAAACCCTAAACCCTACCCCAACCAGAATTTTTTTATGCCAAACAGGGAGAAGTGTTAGAGATTTCATGAAATCCACGAGGGACTTTGCTATTTCTGTTGAATGTGTATGATTGCCAGATGATGGTATGGACAGACAGGCATAGATGTCATATTAAAATAATCTTTGACCACTGTATAAATTACTATTAAGCAATACCCTTTACCAGTATGAAATATATGGAAAGGAATCATACTGGAAAGTAAAGATTTTTAACATTTTTCATAATACAACAGCAAAAAAATGCCCCAAAAGATTTACATTTTCCATATATTACTGATTTTACTTTCTTCTGCCTGTGGCTATATTTATATAACCTGTTTTAGTAATTACTAAGTAATCACAATAACTACCTCTTAAGACCAATTTTAAAGCTTTCATTCCACCAGAAAATTAATTCCACTCATTTTAATTATTCAGGTATGTATTCAACTGAAGTGGATGGCAAAGCTCCTATATATTTCAATAGGATTGACTAGATTTTCACTATTGTTAAGATATTCTTGACTGCATCCAGTTTGTGGAGCATTTAAGGAGAAGCTTCCCTTGAAGAAATAGGTTTGACTTTCCCTTGAAATCACAAGTGAAGTAATCTTGGCCATCTCACAGTTCATTGAACCCAAGGCTATGTAGATGGTGTTCAAATCCTTCTGACTGTATTTTAAAGAGTGCTCAGAGTAGTAATTTAAGTTTTGAAATATTTAAGAAAGTTCTGTATGTCAAATTCATGAAAATTTTTCTGTAGTTTGGATCAAAGATGTCAATCAGTGCTATTGTCAATTTATGTACTGCTTCTATTTGTAAAATTACTTCCATTGTTAGGCTGACAAACTACCCAAAGAGACTGTTCAAAAATTGCTGGGCGTTTCAGCTAATTCATCTGCTTTCTGTGGTATTTTATTCTCATCCCCTCATGATTACTGTCATTTTTTTCACTGGTTGTTAAATCACTGACTAATTATGTATTATCAAAGTTACATATAATAGTCAAGTTTGTCTCGCTGTTGATGTCTATAAAAACAAGCTGGGTCAGGGCTCCGATGAATATGTCACTTCACCTGATGTCTGCGCTATCTCTTATTAATATTTCCCTCTGCTCTTGTAGGATCCTTCTGCTTAGTGCTAGAGTCATTGCCCATTACTATATTATGTGTGCTTTAATATTTTGTTATTACTGAGAAAATATGAAAGCACCTTCAAAAGGTTTATGGTTCTTTTCACCAACAAGGCTGAGTTGTTGTATGTCGCAATAGTTTGTGTGTTGGAATATCTGAACTGTGAAGAATGTGCTGGTAATAAGTATATGCCAACTAGGCCTGTAGGAATAGGGAAGTATTCAACTAGGATTCGGATTTGGCTGATTTGGAGGACACTGATTCGATTCGGAGATTCAGATCACTGTCTTGAATTGATTAGGTTGAATCAGCTTTGGAAGTTTCGGTGCTGATTCGGAGAGATTCAGCCATAGACCATAATGGGGAGTCACTGAAATACCTATAACTGTCATTTTTTTGCCTGATTTTGATAAAAAATACAGGGATGGTAGCCCATTTTGAGGGCATAAACCTTGCCAAGTTTCAAGGAGATATGTACAGGGGTTTCTGGGAAACTGTACCTCAAGCTGCTGACAAGCAAAACTTGCGTCGTGTGTGTTCAGGCGCAGCAGGATGAAAACTGCAGGCATCCTAGGTCCTGCTGAGGCTATGGAGCCAGCCAGCTTTCAAGGAGATAGGTGGAGGGTTTTCTGGGAAACTGCACCTCAGGCTGGTGGCAAGCAAAACTCATGACTGGGGTGATACTGTGTGTGTGTTAAGTCGCGCCCTCACTGGTGCTGGGGCCTCTATATGACACAGTAGTGTGCCCTGATGAGGTCTTCTTCTCCCCTACATCATCAGTCCAGTCCATCACTTTAAATAACAACAGGTAAAGTAATAACTTAGTGAGCAGCAAAGTAGCACCAGCAGCATCTCAGGCAGCCAAACTGTCACAGAATCTTTCTTTACTCTCCTGCAGGAGCTCCTTCTTCAGCAGTTGCCAGTGAACTCTCCCTGCTAGCCCCAGCCCTGGGGCTTAGATGTGACCAGGGCCCTTCAATCATCTGACTGGGGACAGGTGCTAGAGGTGTTGGTCTAAGGATATGGCACTGGCAGACATGGTCCTTTGGGTCAATCTAGTATCTTTTAGCAGACCAACTGAATGGTTAGAGAAATATATCTTAGCAAGCTTTCGGGTTGAAAAATCCTTCATCAGGCTGAGTAAGCACCTGCATTTGATGTGTGTGTGTTCTGTTCTTGGATGGAAGAAATAGTAAAGAAGCCAGAGGCTGGCATGCAATGCAAGCAAGAAAGCCAGTCAGTGAAAATGGAAATGGAGGCATCAGGGGGTGAGGGACAGGCTGAGGTGGGGGGGGAGGGAGATGTAGCAGCACAGGTAAAAGTGGAGAGGTACCTGGGGAGTCAGATGTCCAGCAGGTTGTGATTTGTCAGAATTCCACTGTCTATATTGAGTCCATGAGTTTCTGTACCTAGGAGGCTGAAGAAGTGAAGTTCATAGGCTTGGCTCTGCACTTTTACCTGTGCTGCTATATCCACCTTCCACCTGCCCTCTCAGCCTGTCCCTCATCCCCTGACACCTCCATTTCCATTTTCACTGACTGGCTTTCTTGCCTGCATTGCGTGCCAGCCTCTGGATTCTTTACTATTCCTTCCATCCAGGAACAGCACACACATAAACTGCAGGTGCTTTCTCAGCTTGACAAAGGGTTTTTCAAACCCAAAATCTGGCATCTCAGGCAGCTAAGCTGAGCTAACCTGGAGCCTCACAACTCCACTGCAACCAGAAAGCCTCAGACCTCAGCCTCAGCCTCAGCCTCAGCCAGAGATGAGATGGGTTTGGGCTTTCCCCAGCCTGGACTGTGTTCATGCATGTGGTAGCTGGGGGTTATGGCACCTCTTACCCACCTTTCACCAGGGGGATCCTTGCTTCTGGCATTTCCTGGGGCTGTTACACTGCCAGCAGTCCCATCAGGCCACCCCAACTCTGTCAGAATGCAGTTTTAGTGGTCATGCCCAGGACCTGGGGCATCCTTCTTCCCCATACCACAGCCCATATCTCCAAGTTCATTCTGGGATGGGAGTTCAATTGGGAGATGTTTTTCCCCTGCTGACTGGTGATGCAGTGAGTGCCTCCTCAAGCTCTGAGAATGGGGCATTAACTGGTTAAAAAAGTAAAATGGAAATAGGTGCAGAGGGAGTGAGGAGTGTGGCATTCACTTTATATGCAGGTGGAGCTTGGGGAACCCCAGCAGCAGGAGGTTCACCTTCAGGAACACCAGCTGCTCCACCAAACCAGGATCCAAGCAGGTGCTGTAGGATGTCACAACATCCCCCGAAATGCTGAACACCATCTCACTCAGAACACTGGTTGGTGGAGAGGGTAGGTGTTCCCGGGCAACCATGGCCAGATCTTGCCACGTCTGGCTGTGGTTTGCCCAGTAGGCCAAAGGGTTGCACAGCAGTGGCTCCACATCTTTGGTGAGATACGTAGCCACTGAAGCATCAGTGCTACCTGTCTGAGGCTGGGGTTTGGTGCATCTGGACCCCAGCATTGAAGCCATGTCCTTGGCCCACATTGGGAGTGGCTGTCATGGAGGAGACTGGCTAGTGCTGGTGCTGGAAGTGTTGGCACAGGAAAGTGGATCCCTGTCTTCCACATCCCCTTGCCTCTGCTGTTCTGCCTCCCTGACTGTTGACCAGCACTTGCATCCAGTGATCGAGGGGTTTGGTGCTACCAGTGCACATGCTCCCCTTCACCTTCAGGTTCTGTGGACCATACTGGACTGCAAGAGATCCAGATGCCCTCCTTCAGCCACCTCACCAGTGCCTGCATGCCTGGTGACAGCGGCTTGCCCCAGCCAGGAACAGTGATTCCCTGGAACTTCTCCATTTGGTTCTTAAGGTCCCTCACTATGAACCACCCCTGCACCAAGCAGTTCATGGCCCCCCATGATCTCTGTTGCCATGTGAGACTTATCCATAACCTTGGCTTGAAGGAGAGCCCACCAACGGCCTGACTGATTGCACCAGTGCCCTGTGAGGAAGAGCTAGGCGTGATCTCCTGGCTGCTCCAGATGTAGGAGGTGAACTGCAAGGCTACCTGTGGCCATGTCTTGTGCAGCTCCTCCCTTAAGTACTCCCTGCATGCCTCATACAGGGAGGGCACTACTGTCCTCCTAAAGGTGGTTCATGTGGGCACTTAGTAGGATGGGGCCAAAAGCACCATAAGCCTCCTGAACCCTGCTCACTCAACTAAGGAGAAGGGCTGACCATTCACAGCAAGCATTTCCCCAGTGCTCTGGGTGACCTTGCTTGCCTTCGGAACACGCCCCCCTTTGTCTATAGCTTTCCCCCACCAATCCAGGGTGGCCTGCCTCTGCTTTGAGGGATGGGGGCTTGGAATGAACAGGGGATTTCCCTTTGGGCATGCTCCCACTGGTGCGAGGCTGAGAAGGAAGAAGGGCAGGGGGGTGCTGCCTCCTCAAAATAATCTCTTCTTCTTCTACTATGACTCTCTGACTTCTGTGTTGTGTTAATTTGAATCTATCTGACTTTTTTTCTGTGTTGTCTTTAGTCTGTATGTAACTATAACTAATAATATTAATAACTATATATAATCTCATCTTCTTCTATGAATGTCTGACTTCTGTGTTGTAATAATATCTGACTTGTTCTTGCTACACTGGCTAGCAGTACAGAAGAAAGAGACTTCAGGGTTCATTGATGACAAGATGAACATGAGCCTGCAATGAGATGCTGGGGCTAGTAAAGCAAGCAAAATGCTTGCTTGCATCCATAGATGCTTCTCAAGCAAATCCTGGGACATCATTCTCCCCTTCTACTTGGCCTTGGTGAGGCCGCAGCTGAAGTACTGCATCCAGTTTTGGGCTCCACAATTCAAGAAGGATGTGGAGAAACTTGAGAGAGTCCAGAGAAGAGCCATGCGCATGATCAGAGATCAGGAAAACAGATCTTATGATAACAGGCTGAGAGCCATGGGGCTCTTTAGCCTGGAAAAGTGTAGGCTCAGGGGTGATCTGATGGCCACCTATAAGTTTATCAGGGGTGACCATCAGTATCTGGGGGAACATGTGTTCACCAGAGTGCCCCAAGGGATGACTAGGTCGAACGGTTATAAACTATTGCAAGACCATTTCAGGCTGACATAAGGAAGAATTTCTTTACTGTCCGAGCCCCCAAGGTCTGGAACAGGCTGCCATTGGAGGTAGTTTAAGCACCTGCATTGAACACCTTCAAGAGTAAATTTGATGCTTATCATGCTGGGATCCTATGACCCCAACTGACTTCTTGCCTTTCGGGCAGGGGGGCTGGACTCGATGATCTTCTGAGGTCCCTTCCAGCCCTAATGTCTAATGTCTATGAAATCTATGATGTGTGTGTGTGTGTGTAATGTATGTGCTTCCCTGCACAGTGATGGATCACACTGGCAGGGAAAACACAATTTTGTTTTTAAAAAGTGTTGGAACCTGCCCCCCCCAAGAACAAATGTAAATTGAAAGAAATGGATTGGACAGGAATAAGTACAGAGATTCTAGTTAGTAAGATACATGCAATCCTTTCCAAGAGCAAAAAGTAGCAGGAGACTGACTAGGTAGGAAGCCAAGCCAGTCCAGTACCTTTCAGACACTGTTGCTCAAGCAGAAACAGCTCACAAAAGGCACAGAAAGCCTGCAGACAGAGGCTTATATGCTGTTTCTACATCCCTCCTCCAGAGCACTGTGATTGGAAGGGGACTCAGGGAAAGATCACAGTCACTGGCCAGCTAGAGATGTCAGTCTTCCCCCTCCCTGTTCTCCCTCTTCTCAGTTTCTGTTTCCTTGAAAGACTGCTTTCTGAATCTCCACAACTTTTCCAAATCAGAGCCTCCAAATTGATTCAGAGGTTTTTTGTCTTCTCCTGATTCAACTTGGATTTGGAGATTCGGCCTCTGAATTCTCTGAATCGAATCATGAACTGAAGCTTCACACAGCTTGCATGTCAACTCAATTTTGCTGGTGGCTGGGAAAATTTCTGACTCTCCCTTCATGTTGGAATGGGTTCAACAAGCCTGGTACAATCCCTTTGTCAAGGAGCATTATACATCTACCCTAATCCAAATGGGATCAGAGGAGAAGAAAGTTGAGGCATTGTGGGTTAGGATACATGGAGGTCAAGGGGAAAGGGACTTGGTGGTGGGGGTCTGCTACAGACCACCATACCGAGAGGGAAAGTTAGACTTGGAATTATTGAGGCAGCTCTCAGAGGCCATACAGTCTAGGGGTGTGGTTGTAATGGGGGACCTAAACTACCCTGACATCTGCTGGGAGGAGCAGTCAGCCAAATCCAACTGTTCATGTAGGTTCTTAACCTGTATCCAGGACCTTCACCTAACACAGGGTATATATGGTCCCACTAGGGGGAATGCCTTACTGGACTTGGTGTTGGCTTTGGGGAGGACCTGGTAGGGGAGATGCAGATTCACGGTCACCTTGGGGACAGTGACCACCAATCAATTGCATTCACCATATGGTGTAGGGTGGGTAAGATAACTAGTAGGGTGGAAGTGCTTGACTTTAGGAGGGCTAACTTCAGTGTTCTTAGGAGTCTAGTCAATGATGCACTGCAGAATAAGAGTATTGGTGAGATGGGAGTCCAGGAAGGGTGGTCGTTTCTAAAGGAAGCAATCCTTCAGGCACAGAGGGAGACTATCCCAGTATGAGGGAAAAGGGGGAAAGGAGCCAAAAAACTTCCCTGGCTAAACAGGGAAATCAAGGGGAGCCTAAGCACAAAAAAGAAGACATATAGGTGGTGGAGGCAGAAGAAAGCTACAGAGGAGGAATATACCTACTTGGCCCACACTTGCAGGGAGGCAGTTAGAAAAGCCAAAGCAAGTACAGAGCTGAGGCTGGCAACACAAATTAAAAACAACAAAATGTCTGTTTTTAGGTATGTAGAGAGTAAAAGAAAGGTGCAGGGCAGCATAGGACCCCTACTGAACAAGGAGTGATTAGTGACAGACAGGGACACACGGCTGAGTTATTCAATGAGTTTTTTGCCTCAGTGTTCCTGAACAGGTCTCAAGATAAGTCTCCTAATGGATTCTTAGATGGGCATCAGAGGGACACCAGCCCACCAACTGTCCATGCTGATTTGGTGCAGAGTCACTTGGAAGGACTGGATGTGTTCAAGTCAGCAGGCCTGGATGAGCTGCATCTGAGAGTACTGAAAGAATTGGCCAGTGTAATAGCAGAACCACCGGCATG
Organism: Crocodylus siamensis; assembly: GCF_052110815.1. Taxonomy (NCBI): domain Eukaryota; kingdom Metazoa; phylum Chordata; order Crocodylia; family Crocodylidae; genus Crocodylus; species Crocodylus siamensis. The sequence continues at coordinate 149,818,200 of NC_143395.1, read as the reverse complement.
GCTGTTTGAGTGCTCATGGTGCTTGGGTCAGGTCCCGGAGGACTGGAAAAGGGCCAATGTGGTCCCTATTTTCAAGAAGGGGAGGAAGGAGGATCTGAGTAATTATAGGCCTGTCAATTTCAGCTCCATCCTTGGAAAGGTCTTTGAAAAGATTATGAAGGATTATATTTGTGGGAGTCCAGAAGGAAAAAAATGAAGCAGGGAAACCAGCATGGATTCCTAGCAGGTAGATCATGCCTGACCAATCTGGTTTCATTTTATGACAAGGTCACAAAGTGCTTAGATGCAGGAGTAGATGGGGATGTTGTTTTCTCGGATTTTAGCAAGGCCTTCGATATGAAATTCATCCTATTCTCATAAATAAATTAAGAGGCTGTGACTTAGATGATTACACAGTCTGGTGGGTGGCAAATTGGCTTAGAAGTTGCACCCAGAGAATGGTTGGTATCGACCTGGAAGGATGTGGGTAGTGGGGTCCTGCAGAGTTCGGTCCTTGGACCTGTATTCTTCAATATCTTCATCAGTGACTTGGATGTGGGTGTGAAGTGTACCCTGGCCAAGTTTGTGGATGATACTAAATTGTGGGGTGAAGTGCACACTCCAGAGGGTAGGGAACAAGTGCAGGCAGACCTGAACAGGTTAGAAAAGTGGACAGTACACTGCACCTAGGGCACAAAAATATCCAGCATACCTACTGGCTGCGAAGTGATCCTCTCAGCAGCACAGAAGCGGAAAGGGATCTTGGAGTCATGGTGGAAAGGGATCTTGGAGTCATAGTGGACTCCAAGATGAATGTGAGTCATCAGTGTGATGAAATCATCAGCAAAGCTAACTGCACTTTATCATGAAAATAGACAAATAGAACCAAGGAGATGATACATCCCCTCTATGTGGCATCGATCAGACAGCAGTTGGAGTATTGCATCCAGTTTTGGGTGCTGTACTTCAAGAAGGATGTGGATAGACATGAAAGGGTCCAGAGGAGGGCCAGTTATATGGTTAGAGGCTTACAGGACAAGCCCTATGAGGAGAGACTGAGAGACCTGGAGCTTTTCAGCCTCTGCAAGAAAAGTCTGAGAGGTGATCTTGTGGCCACCTACAAATTCATTAGGGGGACACAGCAAGGGATTGGAGATGCTCTGTTCACCAGGGCGCCTCTTGGGGTAACAAGGAACAATGGTCACAAACTGACAGACAGCAGATTTAGGCTAGACATCAGGAAAAACTTCTTCATGGTAAGGGTGGCCAAAATTTGGAATGGGCTTCCAAGGGAGGTGGTGCTGTCTCCTACCTTGGAGATCTTTAAGAGAAGGCTGGATAGGCATTTGGTTGGAGTCATCTGACCCCAGCTCTCTTTCCTGCCTAGGCAGGGGGTCAGACTCAATGATCTGTTGAGGTCCCTTCCGAGCCTAGCATCTATGAATCATGAATCTGCATATTTATACTTTGAAGAGCCATGTGAATCTACACACATATGGCATTCTTTTGCAAATGTTTTGCCCAGAACTAGAAAAGACCATGTAATGTGGAGCACTCACTTCTGGAAGACCTAGTTCATTACATATAACATATTACATCAGCAAAATTGACCTTTCTATTTGGCTTTTATTGACCAGGCCCCGGGGCACCGAACGCGGACACCACTGCCCGGAGCAGCACGATTCTGCCCCGGAGGTTTCTCTCACCGGCCAGCACGGGTTTGTTGTGGGTAGGTCTTGTTTGACCAATCTCATTTCCTTCTACGACCAGGTGACCTATCACCTGGACCAGGGAGAAGAGATTGATGTCATATATCTTGACTTCAAAAAAGCTTTTGATCTGGTATCCCATGATCACCTCTTGGCCAAACTGGCCAGTTGTGGCCTTGGCTCCACCACGATCCGCTGGCTGGGAAATTGGCTCTGTGGTCGGACCCAGAGGGTTGTAATTGATGGCAGTCACTCATCGTGGTGCCGTGTGACCAGCGGGGTCCCCACTGTTCAACATCTTCATTAATGATGTGGACATTGGAGTCAGGAGTGGACTGGCCAAGTTCACCAATGACACCAAACTTTGGGGCAAAGGATCCATGCCAGAAGATAGGCGGGTGATTCAGGCTGACCTGGACAAGCTCAGCAAATGGGCGGATGAGAACCTGATGGTGTTTAACACTGAAAAATGCAAGGTTCTCCACCTTGGGAGGAAAAACCTGCAGCATCCTTATAGGCTCGGCAGTGCTACGTTGGATAGCACTACAGAAGAAAGAGACTTGGGGGTCATCATTGACCACAAGATGAAAATGAGCCTGCAATGCGATGCTGCAGCTATTAAAGCGACCAAAACGCTGGCTTGCATCCATAGATGCTTCTCGAGCAAATCCTGGGACGTCATTCTCCCCTTGTACTTGGCCTTGGTGAGGCCACGGCTGGTGTACTGCATCCAGTTTTGGACTCCACAATTCAAAAAGGATGTGGAGAAGCTTGAGAGAGTCCAGAGGAGAGCCACGTGCATGATCAGAGGTCAGGAAAACAGACCTTACGATGATAGGCTGAGAGCCATGGGACTCTTTAGCCTGGAAAAGTGTAGGCTCAGGGGTGATTTGATGGCCACCTATAAGTTTATCATGACCACCAGGATCTGGGGAAACGTTTGTTCACCACAGCGCCCCAAGGGATGACTAGGTCGAACGGTCATAAGCTCCTGCAAGACCGTTTCAGGCTGGACATAAGGAAGAATTTCTTTACTGTCTGAGCCCCCAAGGTCTGGAACAGTCTGCCATCGGAGGTGGTTCATTGAACACCTTCAAGAGTAAATTGGATGCTTATCTTGCTGGGATCCTATGACCCCAGCTGACTTCCTGCCCTTTGGGCAGGGGGCTGGACTCGATGATCTCCCGAGGTCCCTTCCAGCCCTGATGTCTATGAAATCTATGAAATCTATGACCTCTCTAAAGCCTTTGATTCTGTAAATCACAAAGCCCTATGGAAAATCCTGTCCAAAATTGACTGCCCAAACAAGTTCATCAGTGTTCTGAGATTTCTCTACAACAATGTCTCAGCAAGGTTCTCAGCAATGGGAATCAAACAGAACCATTTGAGGTGAAAACTGGAGTGAAGCAACATTGCATCATCATTCCAACTTTTTCTTCTATGTTCATCTCCACCATAATGTACCTCATTGACAGAAAGCTCCCACCTGGAACTGAAATTGTGTATAGGATGGACAGAAGTCTCTTCAACCTCAGCAGACTCAAGTCCAAAACGAAGACCATGACAACATCCATAATGGAGCTCCAGTATGTGGATGACAATGCTGTCATTGCTCAATCTGAAACAGACCTCCAAACCATTCTTAATGTATTCTTGGAAGTCTACAAGAATATTGGCCTAGCCCTAAACATCAGGAAAATGTAAGTCCTTTACCAACCTTCTCCAAATGGAGAAACAATTCCCGCCCCCCTTCAAATCAACAGAGACTTGCTAGATAATGTGGATGACTTCGCCTATCTTGGAAGCCATCTTTCATCAAAGGCAGACATTGACATGGAAATACAACACCACTTGAAATGCACGAGTGCAGCCTTTGGATGCCTGAGTAAGAGAGTCTTCTTAAATCATGACATCCTTGCTGAAACTCAGCTCTTGGTTTATTGAGCCATTGTCATTTCAGCTCTGCTGAATGGCTTGGAAACTTGGACCACATACAGAAGACATCTCAAGAGCTTGGAAAAGTACCACCAATGGTGTCATTGGAAGATTCTTCGGATTAGCTGGGAGGATAGATGTACAAACATCAGCATCTTGGCCAAAGCAAATTCCAAAAGCATTGAAGCTATGATCATCCAAAACCAACTTCGCTGGACAGGTCATGTTGTTCACATGCTTGACTCCTGCCTTCCAAAGAGAATCCTTTTCTCACAGCTGAAAGAAGGTCAGTGAAGCAGCAGAGTGCAAAGAAAGTGCTTTAAAGACACCCGGAAGGCAAACATGAAGAGGTGTAACATTGACATTGACACTTGGGAGACCCTTGCTCAGGAATGACCAAAATGGAGGAAGAATCTTTGGGAGGGACCTCAGCACTTTGAAACAGCTCATCAACAGGCAGAAGAGGAAAAGAGGAACAGGTGAAAAGAACATCAGAACATCAAACCCAGCAACACAGTGCCCATCCCACCTAGAAACACCTGTCCTCATTGTGGATCTAGAATTGGGCTATGGAGACACTTGTGGACTCATTATTAAGATCCTTGGAAAACAATCTTACTCATTCATGATCTTACTCACCCATCATCATCAGATCAGGTCAGTGACCTCTGGCCCATGGAGCCATGGTTTTGGTGATGTTTGGTGGAAGGGAACTTTGTTGTTGTCACACCATAGTCAGATGTCAGGGGCTTCAGTAGAGGTGAGGGTGTGGGGAGAAGCAGAGATGAGAAGCAGAGACTATTCTAAGACCTGAACTGGGTCATTCCAGCCTGCTACCAGAAAATGTTGTTGACCCCTGTGTTAGATCATTAAAACACAGGATTTTGTTTTTAAAATACAGTTTACTTTTTCATTGTGTGCTACCTGTTTTCCATTTCTTACAGCTTGAACAGTAACAGTAGATCATTCCCCACCTTTTGTCTAATCAGTCTCAATTTCATATCTCATACGCTAATGCAAAGCTGCACTGTTGGCATTATTAATATTGCAAATGGATTATTTTTCATTAATACTATTTCTCAACTTTCAAAAAATAAGAAAACATTTCTTTTGGCTTTACTATTTATATAAGTGGCTTTATGAAAAATGTAAATCAAGATTTAATGGTCTCATCCCTACATGCAGGGGCATGCATTTATTGTGCCATAAATAGCAGTGGCACATATTTGCGCCACTGCTTTGTGCCTCAGGGCACACCTCTGCATGCATGCTCCAAATTGTCCTGAATAGGGTAGGGGACGCTGGGACCAGAACCTGTGCTGGCCCCAGCAGTCTCACCTGGGGCTCTGGGAGCTTTCTGGGACACAGTGGCACTAATAGGCTGCATGAAGCCCGGCTGGCAGCCAGACCGTGGCTCTTAGTAAAACTCGAGTTAGCTGTTCAAACAGGAAAGGACAGCTTGGTCTTGCGTCGTGGGCACTAGCCGTGATAATATGAGTTAAGAGACACAAAAGTGCCAGTAGAAAATTTATTGTTTCTGCAGAAGGGTAGACTCCCATCTTAAGGACTGAGAGTCACCCAGAGGAATTTTTAACTTCTATATTTATATGGTTCCTTCTACATATGCTTAGTTGCGCACGCAATGAGATTAGTCATAACATAATTTTTTCTGTTAGTTATAATTATTTCTTGCAATGGGAATCATCACAAGGGCATTTTCCCCTTTCCAGTTGGGTCAAGCCGACCTCGGCATCTTCCTCTTTCCAGTTGGGTCAAGCCAACTCCAGAATAGTTTTCTTTCTATACTAGTACTTATGTTTCCTAAAATTATATTTAGCATTAGTTATTTATGCATAGGTCAAACTGCTCACTAAACAATTTGTTAAATAGATAGTAAAATACTTGAACTTATGAAACTTCTGAACTACTTGTACTTATTCTTATGACCTACTTAAGCAAGCTAACCCATCTTTATATCAACTCCCCCTTTTCAGCCTAGGTTGCGGTACATACCTTGGCTGACGCTTAGGTCATTGTAAGTACCTTGGCTGAATGGTCTAAGTTTGACATAGACCCCAACATTTAGCATTTTGAGGATGAAAGCCTTTAAAATGCACCACAAACATGAGTAAGCAATGCACACAATAATTATTACTACTAAAACAGAAAAAAGGGGTGTTAGTATGGAACTGAGCCACCCACTAATTGTCCACCCAAAAGAGCCGGCTAATCTTCCGAGCCAGTTATTGCTGGCCAAGGTCACTTTATTAACTTTAGTAATTTGCTCTATTTGGTGGTCTAGTGGGATTGAAACATTGGGAATAGTTATACAACAATATTCTTTAGATAAGTTGAGATATTGACATAAGCCCCCTTCATGAATAAGCAGAGTATCTATGGTCATTCTATTCTGTAGAGTCATTCGGGAGGTGGCCTGTAGTTGTTGATTGATTAAGCTGAAGCCATCAGCAGTAGCATTAGCTAATATTGCAATTTGCTCTGCTATTTCTGCTAGTGCTACTCTAGTCTTTGCGATTCCTATTCTTTATAGGAATTGTTTTTTAAGCCCCCATGCTAGCTCCTTTTTAACCTGTTCACCATATGTTAATTGACTCCAAGCTTCACTGGGAAATCAAGGAATTGATGGGTTGCTCCATCGATTTCTTTTACTATGAACTGCGGGAGGTGTCCGACCGGTATATACTAGAGGTGGGCACAAGGTTACTATTCCTAAGGTGCACTGGACATTACTTAAAATTGCAGGTAACTCAGTCCAGAGTTTTCTATCGGTACAGGCCCATAGGAGTCCGGGTGGGGCAGGGGCACTGATCTCATTGCAGGAGACAGGTTTTTTGTTTAGTCTATATCCTTTATATTGCCCTAGAAATAATCCAAAATCTGCAACCTTTTTCCTTATTAAGCCTTCCTGATCTTCCTCGATTTCCCAATTAAATAGGTCAGAGGTCATGTTTAGCCAATAGGCTTCACTAGTATTATTCCATAAATTTGTTTCATTAAACTCAAGGCTACTGTTATGACATGCTAAACTTTGTAACTGTGCTTGTATGGCTGGGAAATAGAAATTAAGGAACTGTACCTGTTGAGGACCAGTTATGGTCCTGTTACATTTCCAAATAGTTTGAGGTCATGCAAGAATAAGGGGACTGAGGTTAATCTTTTTTCTCCATGGCTCATAGGTGTTATTAAAAGTGGATGTTCGTTTGATACCCCATGGAGGGGTCGGGTTTGTTAGAGGGTCCTACGGGAGGGAGTGATCTCCCTTTGGCTAGTCGGTTTTAACAGTAGCCGCTCTTCCCTAAGGTATGGCGGAAAAGGGAAGTGAAAAATTTAAATTAAAACCCTATATTTCTTTAGCAGTGGATCCATTGGACGCTAAAGGAATGATTGTAACTCGACATTTCTCACTTCCGTCATCAGAATCACTCTTTGGTTTAAAACAATCTAAGCTGTGTGATTGAGCTGGCCAAGAAATATTTGCTTTCATTCCCAAGTGAAAATCCGCTAATATTATAGATCCACTATGATTAAGACCTTTAGATAAGGTCCTATCTATGTCAAGGGGCGTTACATGTGCTCTAAGTGGGCTAGGCTATCTTCTACTGACTTGGGAAAGGGTAAGCAAGCCGTGAGACTTGGGGTATCAAATGTCTTGGCCCATGATTGTATTAGTTGCAACAAAACTTTTTTTCATAAGAAGTAATTCCCGTAAAATAAATTCCAAGCAAGAGAGCAATTCTTATAGTTGCCCCTTCTTCCATAGCCAACAAAGTACTAGGAAAATTATCAGGAAAGGGGGAAGAAATAGGAAAAAGATAACCCAGGTTATATATTGTATACTATTTAGCCCTAAGAAGGAAAAGTTTGAGTCTCTTTGTTTATTGAATTTTCTAGATATTTCCTGTTGCTCTTTTAAGTTTTACAGGTGGAATACCGCTCGGTTCTGATTTGGCTACAGGTGTTTGTCCCAGTTTTAGATGGCCGTGGTGGATCCAAGATTCTTTCCCAGCAATCTTGACCGCAGTGTGACTTGTCAGTAAAACCTGGAAGGGCCCGTCCCAACGTGGATCTAGGGAATCCTTGTGTCGGTGTATCTTGATCCACATCCGGTCTCCTGGTTTATAAGGGTGAAGACTGGAGTCAAGAGGTACCAGTTGCACCAGTGTTGCAGCCCTGTGAAGAGAACTAAGAGAGTGCTGCAATGATAAAACATAATCAGTTAATTTTTCGTCTCCTCCTAACAAGCTTACATGCGGATTCTTCCATCCTTTATACAAGGGTGGTGGGTGACCAAATAGTAATTCATATGGTGATAGATTGAGAGGTTTGCATGGTTTTGTTCTAAGGGCAAACAGTACCATAGGCAGGGCCTTAGGCCATTTTAATTTAATTTCGGCACAGATCTTTCCTAAAAGGGTTTTTAAGGTTAAGTTTAGCCTTTCTATGTGACCTGAATATTGTGGATGGTAAGGAGTATGGAACCGTGCTTGAACCCCTAAAACTTTATAGGTCTCCTGTAACACCTTTTCTGTGAAATGTGACCCTTGGTCTGACTCAATTACTTCGGGAAGCCCGAATCTTGGTACAATGTCTCTAAGAAGAGCTTTGACTACTGCAGAAGCATCTGATCACGTTGTGGGAAAAGCTTCTGGCCAACCTGTAAGCTGGTCAACTATCACCAAGCAATTTTTGTAACGATAAGCTTTTGGTAAGTCTATGTAATCGATTTGTAATCGTTGGAATGGTAAATATGCCCAAGGTCTTCCTCCAATATGAGAGGTTTTCTTTGTCAAATGGTTATGGGCTTGGCATATGGGGCAGGAATTTACAATCCTGATAGCTTCTACATAGATACCAGGAGCAAACCAATCTTGGAGTACGCTGTGTGCTAGATTTTCTGCTCCTGAGTGGTTAAGATGATGAATTTGTTGGACCAGTATACGTAAAATGGCACGAGGAGCGATAGGATGTTCATCAGGCACTCTCCAAACATTATCCGCTCCTTTTTTCCCTTCATATTTAGTTTCCCACATTTGAACCTCTGCTGGTTGTAGGTATTGATATATGGAGGGGAGATCTGGTAAAACGAAACAGGAGAACTGAGAATCATAGTTATCAGGGATAGGCTGAATGGCTGCAGCTTTTGCTGCTGCATCAGCCTTATTATTCCCGACTGCAATTTCTGTGTTTTCTTTAGAATGGCCTGGACAATGGACAATAGCAATTTCTCTGGGAAGCAGAATAGCATGTAAGAGTTTTTTTACTTCAGTGGCATGTGCAATAGCATGTCCGTTCGAGGTAAGGAAACCTCGTTGCTTCCACAATTGTCCGATTGCGTGACAAATGCCAAATGAATATCGAGAATCAGTAAAAATAGTCACTGAACAGTTTTCAGTAAGTTCACAAGCCCTTCTCAGGCCAATAAGTTCTGCAGCTTGGGCACTGGTACCTGGCGCAAGGGGCCTGGCTTCTTAAACCCATTGTACCGTGGTCACTGCGTACCCTGCATGTCTTTTACCTTTGATGACTGACGATGATTCATCGGAAAAAAGGATATCATCTGGGTCCTGTAAAGGTTGATCTTTAAGGTCACTCCGGGGTTTTTCTACAAATTCAACTAGTTTGCAGCAATCATGGTGGGGGAGTCCTTCATCTGCCTTTGGCAGGAGGGTAGCTGGGTTGAGTCATGTGCATCGTTGTATGGTGATGTTTTCAGATGTTAGCAGAACTTCATATCGGCTTAGTCTCTGGTTTGAAAAATGTTGAGTGTTATGCTGGAGGAGGAGAGCTTCAACTGAGTGTGGCACTCTTATGATAAGCAGGTGGCCTAAGACCAGATCTTGGGCTCGATGTACCAGCGTTGCAGTAGCGGCGATGGAGCGGATGCATGCAACGGCTCCTCGGGTGACAGGGTCCAGTTGAACTGAGTAGTATGCAATTGGTTGAGGCCGATCTCCTCAGGGCTGCATTAGCACTCCAGAAGCAACTCCTCTGTTCTCATGAACGTACAGGATAAAAGGTTTAGTGTAATCAGGGAGACCCAGGGCTGGTGCAGTCATAAGGGCATGCCTTATTCAGTGGAAAGCTTGTTCCTTATCCCTAGACCAGTGTATGGGATCTTAAGCTTCATTTGCAGTGGCCTGGACTAAGGGTTGCACTATTTCTCCAAAGGCTGGGATCCAGAGCCTCCAAAATCCTGCCATACCTAACAGTGCACGGACCTGCCTTTTACTCTGAGGTCGCAGTAGATCTTGAATAGCTTGTAAACGCTTGGGGGACAATTTTCTCGTGCCTCCTCCAAGTATATAACCTAAATACTTGACTTCAGGTTGACAGTATTGCAGCCTTGAGGGAGACACTTTATGCTCTTTATCTGCCAAGGCCAAGAGCAGTTTCTTTGTATCTTGTTTACAAGAGTCCATGTCTTTTGAAGCTAATAAGAGGTCATCTACATAAACAATCAAAGCAGTGTTTGAGGTTAAGGTAACTGTAGATAGATCTTTGTGGAGGATTTGTGAAAAAAGTGTGGGGGATTCTACATATCCTTGGGGCAGTTGTGTCCAAGTCAATTGTCTTTTTTCCCAGGTGAAAGCAAATAAGTATTGTGAATCTGGGTGTATAGGGATACTAAAAAAAGCTGCGCACAAATCAATAACTGTATAATACATTGCTGACACTGGTATGGTGGTCATGACAGTAGCTGGATTGGGTACCACAGGGTGTCGTGGGACAACATAGTTATTAATTGCTCGAAGATCTTGTACAAATCGATATTCAGGTTTTCTGTCAGGACCAAGCTTGGGTTTTTTAACTGGGAGGATGGGGGTGTTGCAAGGCAAGAGGCATTCCTTTAATATCCCTTGCTCTAAATAGCTGTGGACCAGAGGTTCTAAACCTTTTATTGCTTCTCTGGACAGAGGATATGGTGGTACTGATGGAGATGGACCTGCCTTAGTTTGAATAATGACTGGGGTTGCAGATTTAAGGAGCCCCACTGCTGTGGGTGTCCAGCCCCACAATGATTTAGGTAAAGTTAGGAGGTCCACTGGGAGAGAAGAATGCTCTACGTCACTTAGGATGGCCTGGAAAGCTAAAAGATTTGTACTAGGAATGGTAATTTGAATACCATGTGGGCTACATTCCAGAACCGCTCGCAGCTTGCATAATAAATCTCTTCCTAGTAAACCAACAGGTAACCCATGTGACAATAAGAAAGCATGTTCAGTGGAAAGGGGTCCGATGGTGACCTTGGCAGGGACACTATATGGGGCATAAAAAGGCCTACCTGATATTCCTATTATTCGCCTGACCACCCTTACTGGTAAATTAGCCTGCCCTGGGGAAACACCCAGTGAAGAAAGATCTGAGCCAGTGTCGACCAAACATTTATACACTTGGCCTCGTACTTTTATGTTAACATAAGGTTCAGAAGAAGGACACTTTATCCTATATGTGGTTACATCTGAATTTCTGCAGTTCATCTTGTGGAAAAGCTTCCCCACCCTTAGTCACTCATCAGACTCAAGTAAATCTCCCAGAAGTTGCTGGTGATAGTTAATTTCAGGCGGTGCGGCAGCCGAACGTGGAGTTGGAAATGGTGTGGAGGGCCCCCGCGGATGAACTGGGCAATCTTTCTTCCAATGTCCTCTCTGTCTGCAATAATTACAGGTGTCATTTGGCTGTGGCCCTGCTGATGGATTAAATATTTGGGGTGATTTAGGGTGGAATCCTCCTTGTCCTCGTCCTCTCCCTTGGCCTTGGCCATAGTTGTGGCGAGGCGCAGCTTGAAAGTGTTGGGTGAGGGCGGTAGCTAACATGTTTACTTCTTTTTGCTTACACTTCAATTTCTCTTGTCTCTGGACTTCAGGATGTCGGTCAAAAACATAAGTAGCTAGGTCAACTAACTGAGGGAGTGTCTTGGTAATTCAATCAGGGTGATGCTTAGTAATATACTTTCTTATATCCTCAGTGGCTTGGTCCACAAAGGTGGAATTTACCACTGTTTGATTAGTGGGGTTATTAGGGTTAAAATCACCACCATGTCTGGTCATAGCGCTTAAAAGTTTCTGGCAATAATCACTGGGATACTCAGTTAGTCCTTGTTTAATGGCTTGGACTTTGGTGCAATCTGCCTTCTTCCGCCCTGCTCTCTTTAATCCCTCAAGGAGGGTTTGTCGGGCCCGTTGTAAAAGTCTCAAATCATCATCACCATGGCGATCATCATTTGGTTCCCAGTTTGGAGGATCTAGGGGCCAGGCGGTACGGTCCTGACTGTTGCCTTCTATGGCCCATAAATTGCCCTGATTGATAATTTCTGCTTTCTCTTCTTTACTAAGAAGAGTGTCCAAGAGCTGATTCATATCTGTCCAAGTCAGATTGTGGGTGTTAATTATAGTTTCTACCCTGCTTCTCACCGCTTCTGGGTCATCCCTAAACTTGGGGGTATTAGTTTGCCAGAGAACGAGGTCCTGAGGGTTGAATGGGATATAAGTATATGGAAAGCTGACCCCTTCTTCAGTAGGGATGGGATACTGACGCAACAGGGCTAGACAGGCAGGCACCTTTTCTTTATTCTGGCTCCTCGTATGGGTGGACACTGGAGAGCTATCAACCGGTGCTCAGGGTGCAGGATTATCCACTGGAGAGCCTATAACTTTAAGGTCGCTCTTCATTATTGAGGACGATGATGACCCTGGAGATGAGGCTGAGTCTGGATCTGGGACAGGGCGAGGCGGCAGTCCAGCCGGGCGCCATTCATCCTCCTCAGAACAGGGAGCTGTTGGGATGTATGGAGGTGGTAAAGCTCCAAGAGGGTTCTCTGGACTGACTCGAAGAGGGGCCAAGTGCTGGGCTTGAGTTTTTGTTGGATTATTATTGTTGGATCTTTATTGGATTATTATTGTTGGATCTTTATTGTCTTTTTTCTTTATAATGGCTGCATTTGCCCAAACATACCAGAAATCCATCTGATGAGGGTGAGAGCTCTCTAAAAACCCTCTAAGATATCTTAAAACTTCTTGGTCAAACGAACCAAGGCTAGGCCGTTGTCGACTCGGGTCCTGATAAGTATATCGAGGCCAAGCCGTTGTGCACAATTGGATTAATTTAGACTTCTTAACCTGATTAGTTCCCGGGATTTCAGCCCAATCTGACAGAACAGTTCTGAGGGGACTTTCTAGAGGGACAGGGACAGATATTGTTTGACCCATGTTGTCTCCCTCAGCAGAGTACCCCTTATTCTTTTTAAACCAGAATACCAGAATACCAGACTCGACATTTAAACCAGACTTAACCAGTGCCCCAAACAGGAAAGGGGACTTATCAGAGAGAGGGAGCAGAGATAGGAATCAGTTTCTCAGTGGGTGAATAGAGACATGCACCACACAGCTTTCCCAGCCCAAAAGTGTCGGACAGACAACCCACTAGGATTGCCTGTGTCATCAGGGTGAGGAACCGAGAGAGAGACGGGCTTAAAACACACAGACAAGAACGAACAAGTGCATATAACAAAGCAAGATCAAATATTTCAAAACTAGTGTGAGTATTGTTTCAATTATTGCCTGAGAAACACTGTACTCAAGGCCCAGGACTGGCACTCCTACTGTCTCTGATCTGGAATCACCTTACCTCTGTGCCAGAGCCGTCAACCCCCCTTATCAAGACCCCTAGGGAAAACTTACCCCGTAGCTGGCTTTGGTGTTGCTGCAGGGGATGGTGGCTCAGGCCTGGAGAGCTAGTGTCCCATCTGGGAATCATCACAAGGGCATTTTCCTCTTTCCAGTTGGGTCAAGCCGACCTTGAGCTAATCCATCTATATATCACTCTGGACAGCCAGGCTCCGTTTCTGGCAGTGCACGCTACTGCTGCATGTGCTGCACCACTTTTTGCAGATTTTTTTTCTTTTTGATGCCAGGACATCCCAATATTAAATTTTGGCACTGTGCTGCAAATTTGCAGTGCGGTGCATAGTTGTATGTTCATTGTATGGGGCTTGTGGTGCCACAAACCGCACTTGCAAGCTCATCTGGGCACGCCCAATGTTATTGGACAATGCTTTTTGAAAAACTATTTTCATATATTCATTTGACATTTGAAAATGAGGATAGCATGTAACATCTGAAGAGGCTGGTAATTACCCACTCTGCCAGGGGGAAGGGAATTTTCCTTATATGATGCATATTTTATTCAACTGTCACTATTCAGGGAGAGATACTGTATTTGCTACAGCACACAACCTATAATTATCAAACCTGTCAGTTTGTTTTCTACTTTGAACAAATTGAAAGGAAAAAAAAAAACCCTTCAGATCTAAAAAATTTCAGTTCTCAGGTTATGGATATCTGTCAGAGAATGGGTATTCCACGTGACAAGGTGTTTCTCTCTCTAACCAGTAGTATTCAGAACAAATCTTTCTCTCGAGTTTCCTAGTAGCAGAATTTACCCCTGAATCTGAAACCAATTTTAGGTTTTAAGTAAATGAATACATTTTTGAGTTTAGGAAAGTGAAATAACTGGTCCCTTATTATAAGGTTGCTAGCTGTAATGCCAGTAAGAAAAAACATGCAACTTTTCCCCTCCAAACGTACGCCCCTTACACCTTTTTTTTCTTCCAATGTCAAAGCAAGATGGATGACTTTACCTTTAATACCCTCTCTTCATTTTGTGGATGACAATTATTCCCCTTTTTTTTTAGCTAAAAGGTTGTAGCTTGATTTACATTTTCACAAATTTAAACATTCTTTAAGAAATTATCTAAATAACCCCAAAAGGAAAATAGCTGTAACTGCCTGTGCTGACTTTCAATATGAAGTGAGGTGTTTAATTGCTTACATTTTAAGTCTTGGCTGTGTGAGGCAAAGAGTATGAGGTGGTCTGTCTATCTTAATCCTGTGTGGTAGAGAAGAGACTTAAGTCCATCTCTGAATTTCCTTAGGCTCAGGCCCACTGGATTCTCAGAGCTCTAGCCTTTATTATAGTAGCAGAAATGACACAAGTGAGTTCTAAGTTGCAAGCTAGTTTTGCAAAAGCAGTATCTCCCTCTGTTTTAGTTATGAAATAAACACCTCTCTTGCTTTAGATTAGTCTTTCACATGAGGTACAGATATGATCAACACTTTTCACTGTTGCTTTTTTTAAACAGAGCTACTTTTTAACCATTTATTTTGACAACAGTGAATTTATATAGGGCATGTCTAACTTGTATTCACTGGAGTTATTGCAGATGTCAACATACCCAAGATAGCTTTAAACCAACAGTGTAGTTTTTCAGCAGCATACAGCTAACAATGGTTTAATCACGTAAGTACTCCACTTCTTAAACAGGTTTTGCAGCCTGCAGCCTGGCTACACTGCCAGTAGTACCTGAGCTAGGTATTTTAAAGCTAACTCAGGTAAGCCTATATGAGCCTCAGTAACACAGTAGCCATACTTACAGATGTTTTAAAAAGCAACTCATTGGAGGTGTCCATGTCTACTAAAACACCCAAATATGAGGGAACAGTCTGTCTTTTTAGTAGAGGAATAGGTAATTGCACTTAACATTATAATGCAATAAATTATAGAATTAAGAGATTTTGAATTCTGATAGCTTTTGTTAAGGTTTGGAAAAGGAGTGGTAAAGGGTTTTTCCCCAGTGCAAATGGTGATTTCTATCCATGGCATGGTTCGGGCAATGTTGAGACTTGTTCTTAGAGCAATCATATTTAATGACATCAAAATATAAATTTTTATTGTTACTTTCAGGTGTTAACAGTGCTAATGGTAAAAATATGTATTTATTTATTTGAAAAGCATTTATTAAAAGTGAATGAATAATTCAGAACCAGAAAAGTGTTCTCATATGTTCTGTACTCAGTAGCCACATCTGAAGAACCTGCAGGAGATAACCTTGAATGTACAGTGGATAATTTACCTGTAGATGGCTGCCTAATGAGATGGTTACTAGCTGATATGGCCATCTTTAACAAGGTTTTTAAAATATAACAGAGGGTGGAATAATTTGTGAAAGTAAAGCATTATATGTGTGTGTGTATACATATATATATATATATATATATAAACATGTGGAACTGTACTTTCAGGAAAAGACAAACTATCTTTTTCCTGTATATGGTTAGTCAACCACGTTTGCCCTTATATGCTCCTCCATATTAGCTATTGCAGAAGAAAAGAACTGTAATTTTTTGTCACCTGTGCTATCCTCTTTCTTTCTATTACTTTATTGGCATTGGAATATTACGTTCCATACAAAGACTATATGAAATGTGATATATATTTTTAAATGAGGCACTTCAAAGAAGTGTTATCCTAAAGTTTAGATATATGAACTTAGTTCTCTTTACCTGGGCCTAAGGATTAAAATGCATTCATAAAAATGAAATGATTTCCATACCCGATAGTAGTCCATCTAGTTCCTTGTATGTGGAAGTGCATAATACTGATTTCTTCAGAGAAAGAAGTGACACATTTCAACCATGAACAATTATAATGTAACTAATTTAGTCAGTTTAGTGATTGCCTTATATGCAATGACACATGTTGGCTTATGTTTTTAATTATTTTAAATCCTATCTAATGTCATTGTGGATGTTCTCACTAATATATAAACCTCTATCAAACCTTTTATTAAGTTCTTGTCCTCCATGGTATCTTATCTCAGTATTTCCTTTCCTGTTATGAGAAAGTACCTGATTTACCTTCTTCAGGCTATTAATTCTTTTATGTACTTCTTGCATGTCAGTTCATATTCATTCTGCACTCTGCATGGTGACAATCTTTAAAATATGATTTCCTACGGGTATATTATCTGGTTTGTAATACTTTTCATAGTCATAGTTTCTGAATGACATTTCCTCTTTGTCTTTCTTGGAAAAGTACAGCATTCCAGATATAACACTGATTAATATAATAGTATTATAATATTGTCAGCTGTATTTTCTTTCCCATTTTTATACATTCTAAATTTTGTTTGCTTTTATGACTACTACTGTGCATTAGGCAAAGGTTTTCATTTAACAATGTACAATGGTATATAGATTTTTTCCGGAATAGTCACAGTTAATTTGATCCTCCAACATCCGAGAATCAGGAAATTTATAGCTAGGTCCAGAAATTAAAATCAAAGGGAGAAATAAAACAGAGGTATCTTAATTTATGAGAGAACACTGAAAACTACTCAACAAGAAAGACTTTTCTAAAATTCATGGCTTCTGAAATAAAAATAAATTGGTTTGGAGGAACATAGGCAAAATCTTCAGTTGGTATAAATCTTTGTGGCACAGCTGAAATCACTGATTGAGGAGCAATAAGGTTCACTGGAAGTAGCCAGTTGCTTCTCTGTTCATCCAGACACAGTTTGGAGAGGAACCGATATGTACAAGGAAAATGAGACATATTTCATTAGTCTACAATAATTAAAAGACTCCACAGAATATAGTGATTGAGAAAAAGAATGCTTACCTATGTAACTCTTATGTGACTTGATAGTGAATAAGCTGTAAGTAACTGTCTGTGGAAAGCTGTCACATAATAGACAGTGAAGCTGTTTGGAGAGATCTGTTCTTGCACAAGGGTTCTTGGATATAATTGACAATGGGCACATCTACATAAGATGTGTTAATGCACATTAGCCTAATTTAGTGAGCATTAAAGGTGCCCGTCTAGATGTGTGCACCCTTAATGCTCATTAAAAATTGTGAATTTAGACTAATCTTACCTAAATTTAAAAACTGCAAATGCAGGTATCAAATTTAGGTATGAATACTTAAATCAAATTAATGCACGTGTAGACACAACCCAGCACTAAAGTTAGTTGATCTGCTCAACCACTAGGAGGCTGCCTTGAGCTCAGCCCCAGGGCTCTTTACTGGCTGCCCCTCCTCCCCCAGGTTAGGGCTGCTTTCTGGCAGCCCCTAGCTGTAGGCTATAAAAGTCAGCAGTCATTTTGTGCCCTGGGGCACACACACTGGGAGCCTGGACAAAGCCGATCTTTGCAGGAGCCTAGCAGGCCCTGTGTGCCCTGCCTCAGCAGGCCACAGGCCAGCTACGCCTAGCCTATCACCCTCCAGAGATTCTTCTTGGCCACAGGTGAGTGTTGCAAAGGGCTGCAGCTTGCTGCACCCCTTGCCCAGCCCTAAGATCCCCCCCACAGCTGCTGCTTGGCTGCCTTTGTCAGCAGGGCTAGCACCTGTTCTCTGCTGCTGTCCACCCCTAGGTGTCTCCTGTGCTTGCAGGTCCTGTGATGAAGTCCCTCTGTCATGCAGTTCCAAGTCCCTGGACATGCCCCTGCACTGGGGGCTGCTGAACATGTAGCACTGCTACAGGTAGCTCTCCAGCAATGGTAGATGTTGTGGGGCAGCCCAGGCTTGTCCCCCTGTAGTGTTGTAGCTCAGAGTCCTGAAGCAGGAGCAAAGGTCTACCCATGGCACCAGAAGGACCAGCAGCATCAGGGCTTAGTGGCTCAGGCACCCCTTCACCTGCACAAACAGCTCATCATGCACTACTTGGGGCATATGCATCAGGGGTACACTTGGGGCACAGCAGCAGCATGGCAGGGGGCTAGCCTCAGGACAACTTCCTGGAGAGGCCCCCTGTGAAGTGGGTGAAATATTGAGAACCAATATTGAGAACTCCTTGACTCAGTTGTACTGGAGCCCTGCATGCCCTAAGCCTAGGTGCCATGTCTGGGCAGCAGTGCAGAAGAGTGGCTACACTGCAGGGAGAGAGTGGGGAGTGGAGTTTGGAGTTGCAGCAGCAGGTGCTGCCAGCAGCCTGGTCTGGCTTGCCTTGGGAAGGGGGTGAGGGAGGAAGGCTGCCTATGGCCAGCACCTGGTGGGCTGCTGGCCCCAGGGGAGCAAGGAGGGATGGAGGAACAGTTGGCAGTTACCAGGCCCCAGGTCTTCCCAGCTGACTTACCATGGTCCCTGGCACCTGTGCATGGCTGACACCCAACCTGAGGCTGGGCAGCAGATGGCCCTGATGTAGAGCATCTCATCTCTGAAATGTTGCAAATTCTCACAAAAGGCTTCGATCTCTTGCCTCTACTGGGCCAACATCTGGATGTGGGGGAAATCCCACCAGACCCAGTGGGAATGCTGTGTCACTGCCACCACTGCTGCTGGAGCAGTTTGGATGCACTGGCTGTGCCATTGGTGCACCAGGAACCAGACCCTGCTTCTCCAGCAGCTGGTGGTGGTGGTCGATGAGTGGGAGGCACAGCAGCAGGCGTGGGAGGTGTAGGAGCAGGTGTGGGAGGTGCAGGAGCAGGCCTGGTGGGCAGATCGTGTCACCTGGGTGGAGTTGCAGAACCAGGCATGGTGGGGGCCCTGGAGTGAGAGTGCCTGGAGCAGCTCCATCAGCAGGGGGATGCTGACCACCAGGCCATGGAGACCCTCCTGGCCCTGGTGGCCACATACAATCCCCCACTGCCCAACCTCCTCCCATGGCCCCGCAGGGCCCCTTGGTCCCATCTGCCACCCCACCTGGCCCTGGGAGGAGGTTCTAGGGTATCTCCTACCTGCCAGACACCCTGGCCTGACCCCACCCCAGACCTACTGCTACCCATCTGGGCCCAGCCCTGCCACTCTCCCCTGCACCATACAGCCAAAGACCCAGCCCCACATGAGGCTGCCATGTTCTGGGGTCACCATGGCCACTGGACCGATGAGGAACATCTAGAGGCTGTGGCGCTGGGCACCTGCTCCCTAGTCTCTACCCCCATGGCTCCCCAGTCTGGGCTTGAAGAGCCAAAATATTGTAAATAGTTTTCAAAATGTATATAGTTTGTCTCCTGTATAATAGTTTGTCTCATGTATATAGTTTTCCTCTTGTAAGTCTGCTTTTTATTGCTGGTGGGTGGGAAGGCTGGTGGAAGGGCACTGTTTGCTGAGGGGAGAGGGAGGGGTGGTTGTGAGGTCAATAATATTTTTTGTTTCAACCATGTGCATGTCCTCAGAGTAGTGTTGGTGGGTAGGTGGCTTTCTTGGAGCCTGCATGGGGCCAGCAGGGCTAGCACCATGGCCAGCAGCAGCGCAAAGGGCTCATTGTCACTGGCAGGGGCTGGGCAGGAGCAGCAGGGTGCTGGGTGCCACAGGGAGGCAGGGTGGGCAGGGAGGGAGCTGGTACATGCTGCCCCTGTGCTAGGTATCCAGCTAGGGATCAGAACTTCCAAGATGGTTTCCAAGTGCTGGAAGCTGACTCTGGCTTCAGCATGGCTGCCAAGTGCTGGCAGCTATGTGGCCAGAGGCTGGAGCTTTCCCTGGTGGTCACAGGGGCACATGGCAAGGCTTCAGGGACTTGGCATTAACTTTAATCCCAAACGCACTAACTTTAGTCCCAAGTCTATGCATGTGTAGACACCTGCGAAAAATCACTTAATATGCATTAGCTTAAGGCACATTAAATTTAGTCATGCTTATTTTCACATGTAGATGTGCCCAATGGTTCTCAATATTTCAGAAAATATGTATGTGAAAAAGTACGTAGAATCAGTTAATCAAATACATATACAATATATGCTACTTAAGAAATCAGTGGCAAGTGAAGTAAACAGGACAACTCACATACTTAAAGTTAAGCACACACTTATATGCACGCTTGACCAGGCACTAAAAGAGCATGTAGAAAAGTTTTCTCTTTCTTGCCATTGCCAGCCAGTAACTTCCCTTTTCTACCATTACTGTTTCCTACCTTTCAGCTTATTTAAACAGGCAAGATAGATACTGTGTGACTGTACAGTGGACTTGGTATTCTATAGTACCTCCCCATAACAATTCATGAGTTCAAAAGGGCTCACTTCTCAAAGTCTTCTCAAAGACAAAAGCACTTTTAGGGTATGAGCACATGAATGTACTATGAGGTCAGCTACTGGTGAACCTATAGTGCATCAGCTACTATGCTTGCTCGTTTTCCACAGGAAACATGAAGTATATTACTCCACTTTTGGTGAGGGGTGACCTGAAGGGTGACTATAGAGACAAGGGAAATGGGCTTTTCTCTGGGGCTGTAGGGGACAGGAGCAGTGGCCTCAAGCTTCAGCATGGGAAATTTATGTTGGATATTAGAATGAACTTTCTGACTTTGAGAGTGGTCAAAGGGGTAGCGTTGGGACAGACTACCTAGAGAAACTGTGTAATCTCTATTCTTGGAAGTTTTCAAGAGCAGATTAGACAGACAGGATGCTTTGCCAGAATGGTTTAGTCAGGGATGATCCTGCCTTGAGCAGAGGGCTGGACTAGATGATGTCATGAGGTTCCTTCCAGTCCTGCTTTCCTAGGATACTATTGTGTATGTAGTGTGGAATAAGAAAATGCAAGTTGGCAGTTACCATGGAATAGCCAAAGCACTGTAGTTTTACTTCAAGGTGACTTACTAATATGTTGGTGCCCCAGAATAGTTACCATTTTGTAAATTCTTCCTTCAGTTTACTTTGCACTCACCTTGTCCATGTAGGCAAACCACTGGTCTAATAGATCCTTTTTTTTTTTGTTAAAGTGGAGTGCCATCATCCTCTGCAGTTACCATCATTATTTGTTTTGGTGTTAAGGCATAATACTTGTGCAAAAAAAGACAAAAATGGCTTCTGAGGAAAATACGAATCAGTTTAGAGCACCATATCCCTGAGCTACCTTTAGTCAGCAGATGGGGGAAATGAAATGCTCTCATGTCTCTTGCCATACACAGAATATATAATTTTAGATATCATGAGTTAAAGACATTTGTCATCAACCAAACAGATTATAAGCAAGTGCTATAGTGAAGCTGTCCACATCAAGTATACACTGTGTGCTTGGGTAACTACTATTTCACACTGAACTCATTTGTGTTTTTGAATTTTCAATAGAGACTGGGGAGTAGAGCTTTATCCAGCTGTGGATAAAGAATTAGTGGAGTAGATGTGAATATATTGCTTATGCACTGTAGATGGTAATATTTTTGCTTCTTCCAGGAGCAGCAAGGTGGGGATGTGATCAGTGACTGGTGTGTAGCTATTAGTTTTAGCAGTAACATTCTTTTGATATTTACTATTACACTGTCACATATTTTTATTCCATCTTCAACAGGTGTTAATCTTTTTTCAGAAACAGCTGAGCATTTGGCTTTGCTCAGCTGTTTCTAATCAGAGCCAAAGGCAGTCCTGAAGCAATTGCAGCATTTCCCTTTTTAAATTGGCTATGAATATTTAAAAGGGAATGCTGCATTTCTCCTGAAGCCCAGGCCAAAAGCTTTTCTCCCTCGGCATCAGCAATACCTGTGTGTATTAACACAGCTCCATCAGGAGGTCTGTCTGCTAATGTTACTGTTCATATAGATGCTGAAATGTCAAAGGGACAAGAGAGAAGGAAAAATATGCCACTTAATCTGCTCTTAAATCTGAACTGTTGCAATCAGGAGTACTGTGGTCAAGGCAGCTGCGGTGAGGGGTGGGGGGTAGGGGGCAGGTCAGGAGATGTCACCAACAAATGAGGTCATCTGTACAGATGTGAGGATGACATGCATAATGACTATAGAAGGTGCTGACATGTTTCACTCTAATAATTACAGGTTAATATCCAGCCAAACACCTCTGATATCCCTGAAAACTAATCATCTGCAAAGCAAGGAATACATTATACATGTCTACTAGAGAAACAAATTCTCCAGGCATAAGTTCATGTTATGTTAGCCTCCCTCACAGCTTGTGATTGCCCTGCTCTGGCTCCATCACATTTTTCTCCACATGCATTTGGATTTGTCAGCCAAATGACCCTGTTGTCTCTTGGGACTTGCCTGTGCTAGGAAATGACATCATGTTATAATGTGTTAGCTAATGCAACATTAAACATGTTCTAGCACTCAGTGTAAATAATGACTGTTGTGTTTAAAATTGCATACGACAGTCATGGTCCATGTGTCAAGATTAACAGATTAGCCAAGTTTAATGCATTTCATATAACTTTCATGTGTTTGACCGTCCTTCATAATAGTAATACCACCTAGCTCTTAGATTATGACCTTACTCTATCTGTAGACTGAACAAAAATTATGAAGAGGTGGTTATGCAGGTTAGCTTGAAGTCAGGAATGGACTGGCAGAAAGAAAAGATTTTATACAGAAGGGAAAGGGACAGGGGGAGATTGGAATGCTGCTAAAACAGATAACAACTAGGTTGAATAGATCAATTGAGATGAATAAGGCATTTAACATAAAGAGGAACACCAGATTAAGCAGCTAGTTCAGGTAATAGAGTAAGAATTCATAGTACCTGTTGAGACCAGGGTTAACACAGATGATTTGTTCTTCAATTTTACATTCAAGTTTGTTTTTAAAGTAGTTTGCTTAAGGACAGCTACTCTGAGGTCAGTTATGAAATGTCCAGGGAGGTTGAAGTGTTCTGCCACAGGCATTTGTGTCTTTCTGGAAATGCTGTTGAATTGGACTTTATTCTTTCTTTTGTAACCTGGGCGGTACTCCAAGAGGTACCCCCTCTCCAACTGAAGGGATCAAAGCAGGTGCACAAGTGCTGTGGGAGGTGTAGGGACTCTCCTCCCCCTATAGAGCAGAGCCAGACCACCAATGGGGACTTAACCATATACCTTTTAATACTGGGAAAATAACAGGCAAAAATCATAGGGTATAGTGGACACTACAATGCCCCAAGGGGGCAGGATTCAACAAAGGTTAGACATTTACAATCACTGACAAAAACCAGGGTTAACAAAATATAAAACACAAACAGCAGAACAAACAATATGGGTTGGAGAAATATAAAAAGGCACAAAATGCAAAATGTCAAGGAAATATAGGGCCTTGGTACCTGGAGGAGGAGAAAGTGGGGGGAACACAATGGCCCCTTTCCACTGGAAGAAGATTTGCTTCTTGTTATCTCACTTACCCCAAGTCACCCCAGCTAGGACTTAAACCTAGATCGTCCATGTAGTAGGCAGGCACACTACCACACAGCCACCACTGGTAGCACTACTCCAGCCTGCTAAGGGGCTTGACCTTCCCGGAGCCCCGGCCTCACGTCAACCTGCCTGGCCTCTGATTGGAGAAACTGGAAGAAGAGCTGGGAACCCCTCAGGTTGCTGCTCAGATCCTTCCTGGAGCAGGGGGAGCCTCTCCTGCTGGCTGCAGCTTCTCCTTGGGGATCCTGGAGCCCAGTGGGGAGCCTCTCCTGCCGGCCACACACCGTGCTGCTGAGGGTCCCACTGCTCCCTGCAGGACCTGCTCATTCAGGCTTTTCCAGGGCACTGGCTCCTGCCCTGCTGGCTTAGTTCTTGCCCGCTCTGTGAAACTTCTTCCTTGTTGTCCATCACTGGTCTCTCCCCTGAGTCAGCCCATGCTGCCCCTTTTATCCCTCTCCAGGTGACCCAAGGGGCCAATCGGGACATAGGGGGGGTGAGTCTCTGGGGCCTGATTGGTGCAGAAAGGGAATCCCAAGTCCTCCAATCATCTTTTACCCCTTCAAAACCCCTGGGCCAAATCATTACCAGCTTGGTGAGGAAAGGGAATCCCAAGTCCTCCAATTATCTTTTGCCCTTTCAAAAAAGGGACATGAACAAATTTTGCTATGTTTTGATGAATCTTTGCTAAAACAGGCTATTGGAGCCAGCATAGCCTCAGCAAATTAAAATAATCTTGAGGCTTCTCCAGTATATGTATCACATAGTGTTTACTCCATCCTTGAAGTCCTGGATTGAACAGAACTTGGATGGACCAAAAATCTAACCCAGCATTTAAAAATCAATATTTTTTAAAAGCCTATGCTTTCTGTTTATTCCTGTGGTACATTTTGGCACATTGTGGGAATCACACTTCAAAACTGACGTTTTCTGTTGCCCATTTTACACAAGTTTGTTCTCTTGGGGAAAAAAAAAATTATTTAGACCTTTTGATACAATTTGAATATCATAAATAAAAGTGTAATAATCTTACTTTTCTCCTCAAACTAATGTGCATTTCTGGGCTGTAATAATCAAAAACAAATAGGCATAAGAAAGTTCTACATAATTTTCAATCTGGGGGTAAAGCAAAGCTGATTGCTACAATAGATATTTCAATACTCATGTCTAAGGCAATTTTTAAACCCATGTAGCCACTTTGCTGCTGCATAGCATAGAGGGACATGATTCAAAATGCATGCCCATGTAAGTCTCCTGTGCCAAATATATCTTTTTTTAAAATACTGGCTTTCAAGTGGAACATCCATTCTTCAAAGAGTGCAGGCAAAGCCATTTACCACAACATCATTGGGAAAGGGTTTTAGAAAATTCATCAGGTTAGGGTATATCGGTCCAAATTTGATATCTTTGAAATCTCCACTCTGCTGCAGCCCACGGCCTATAGATGACTATGTTTTCAACATCTGAGTTTCTCTGTCTTGACAAAACTGAACAGCTCAGCATCTATATCATGTCAAAGGCCTGCTAGGACCAACAAAGTAGACATACCTTCTGATCTATCTCACCTGAATGACTAAATCCAGTAGTCATTCTCAGGGCATTCCTGCCAGACTGGTTTTCACATAAAACACTGTAGCAGCTTGCTTTCAGAATGTGATGAGAAGAACCCCCCCCCCCCCCCCCCCCCCCCCCCCGCTTTCTTTTATCCAAGTCTTAAGTGGTTAAACCATTCATCCAGGATATGGGAAACCAATGTACAGATTAATGGTTTAAAACCCACATTTCCCACCTTCCAGAACTGTGCCTTAGACACTAGGCTAGACAATCATTTATATTTTATCCTTTTTCATTTCTCTGCTTCTGTGAGTATTTAGTTCCTTTAGGGAAAATGGAATAGGATTAAAAAGAAAAGAAGAGTGTTCCTCTCTTCCTGGAAGAGTTCTTAGTTTGGTATGTAGGGCACTGTCCTAGGGGATGAAAGAGGAGTTTGTCTGGAATGGAAGTTGAACCTTCCTGGGCGGGAACAACTGGATAGAACTGGAACATCACTTCTTCCTACATCATCCCCATCCCAACCCCAAAAAGAAGAAGTGGAAGCCAGTGAATTGTACTGCTTCTTTTCAAAGTAAGGTTTTAGGTCCCTACTTCCAGGAGAGAATTCTGGTCTTTGAATCCTGATTGCAGAAGAGATGAATAGAGTGCCTAAGGCTTAAAGAGGGACAGGACTTAAGATGCAACAAGCTTCTCAGTATTTCTTACTGCTCAGCTCATTTTACTTCTTGCCAAGCATGCTGAAATTATTTGTTTTTGTGGATCCTATTCAGGGGTACCTAACTTTTTCATATGGAGAGTCCAGTAACCCATCTCAGGACCATGGGTTCCACTGGGAGGGTCAGTTTCCTAAAAGATACATGCCATGATACTGAGTGCCATGGTACCTAGGTCCCTTTATAAATTATGGATCTGAGCATTGGTCTTTTAAGAACTCAATTGCCTGAGATGAGTGTGGGTATTAGAACAGCAGGGACACTGCAGTACAAAGTTAAATTGCTATGTCAACCAAGTCATTCTTCTGGTTTGTATTCGCTGATAAGCTAATGCTATATTATTTTACTTCATAATAATTAAAACACTTAACCTATTCTGACAGAGAACACTTTAATTTTATTGTGCGGTAAACTAGATGAGATCAGCACTATTATCACCCTGACATTATCTAATTTATATTAAATAGGTAAATACCTGGTCTTCACTATGTTTTTCATCATGCTTGTTATCATACACCAGTTACCTTGAAGCAAAAGACATACCATTTTTTTTACAGTGTAGCCAAGCCCCATGTCTGCTCTATTTTATTTTATCATGGGCCACTTAAAGTTACCAAATTCATCAAGAAAAATAGAAATGGTAATTTGTTATGTTAACTGGAATCTGTACAAAGATAAGTAGGCAACTTATACTTTGTAAAATCTAGAGACATAAACAAAATGTAATATTTTAAATTTGTAAATAACTGTTTCAAATCATCCCAATCTGTAGATGGTGAACAAATAATTAGATATAGAAAACGTGAATACCCTCCAATGGAAGACTTTCTGATTGGTATTAGAAAGGTCACTTCTGATGAAGTGTCAAGAGAAACAACAGTACTCTGTGTATGCTGTCAGAAGGAGAATTTCTCCACCCTTATTTCTGTTCGGACTTGATACTTACAGTTATTACACAAGAACAATGACATTGGAACACAGTGGAAAATGTATAGGAAAACGCTTTTGTACAAAAAGCCAAGGTATTGGAAAATCAATGCCAGAGTTCAGCTTGTATAAAGATTTCTGCTTGTTATCCCCAAGTTTATAGAGATGTTCATTAGTGTTATTCATACTACTGATGTCCTTTGCAAAAATATGGTCATTAAAAAAGCATCTCTCCTAAAACAGTATTCCTACAATGTAGCTTGTTTACAAACGAGATTAACTTTGAAAAAAATTCTGGTATATAAGGTCCATGAAGTAATCAGACAACAGTAAGCAAGAAAGACTTGTATTTGCTGAAGACAAGTAACCCAGTAGCAACATTACATTTTATTCCTAAGCAACAAAAAATGGAAATCATTAAATAACTCTGAGGATCACTTAGTATAACTCTAAAAACACAGACCCTTGGATAACTCATTGAAAAACATTAACTACTGTAGAAATAAACTACAACTAAGTATGCAATTCATCACCTAATTAGATAAATAGACCCAAATCCTCCCCCCAGTTCCCATCACTCTTTAGGTTGTTAGTAGCACTTACATGGATAACTTTCACTATGTAAGTAGCACTTATGTGGCTCTTACTCCTACTTCCCTCATCCCAAGCTGCTTCTGCATTTTGCATTTACTATTCAAGGACAGACAGCAGTGAGGGCAGGAGCAATATTTATATCTCTCTCTCTTCCAAGGCAATGCCAATCTCACTGAGCCATGGCGGTTCCTCTGGTTTGCTTCTATATTGGCCCCTTCAGCTGAAGGGGTAAGAAGTGCCTTTAGCCTTTCTTAGCCTAGAGGCTGACTTATTGTACACTTTTCCAGGTGGGGTAGGGTGGAAGATGCAAGCTCAAACCCCTTTTGGGTAAGGAGGCCCTGGAATCCAGATCTCCCACTTTTCAAGCCTTTGATGACAAGGCTACTGAGATAAAAGGTAGACTTCATTGTTAGACTCTTTGATGAACATGGAATTATGTACCTTACTGCAATGTTAAATTAGTATAAGTTATCCTGAAAAGATACTTCAGGTGCTGTT
This sequence comes from Crocodylus siamensis, assembly GCF_052110815.1. Taxonomy (NCBI): domain Eukaryota; kingdom Metazoa; phylum Chordata; order Crocodylia; family Crocodylidae; genus Crocodylus; species Crocodylus siamensis. Next base: position 149,790,393 of record NC_143395.1, on the reverse strand, counting down.
TTTTTTCTGAGTAAATGCTATTTTCTTATCTAAAGATGGGGTTGGATTTGAGCCATATTTCATTATATACATATATCTGCTTGACTTTTCTGTTTGTGCAACACCTCAACTTCCCTTTTCTCCCCAACTTGATAAACTGTCTAATGGTCAGAAAAAGTAAGGCTTTATATGTAAGGATTTTTTTTCTCGCTGGTATAGTATAATATATGAAACACACCAGCTGTTTAATGTTACATACTGAAATCTTTCACAACAGTTTGCTAATGGAAGGGAAGAAGATATAATACATCTGATACTTTAGGCTAGAATTTAATTACCTGATTTGGAATTTGGCCAAGACACAATGGTCATCTCTTCTCATTCCAAAGGTGCTAGAAGAATTTTTAATGACCACCAGAGGTCAAAATATCTTTCATTGAAAGATGTCAGGGGCATTGACTCAGTACTGATTTTGAGTATTATCCTGTGAAATACCCAGTATAGTACTCACTACGAGTATGGTGTTCCGTTGAGCATCCTTTTTGAGTACTGACCAGGCCTGTTCCAGTTTACTGTAAGGCATCTTCAAGGATCATAGATATGTTGTATTTTTTTCTTTAACAACATGGCTAATCCAATAATGTGAAAATACAAATATATATCATGGGCTAAACAGTAGCTGGTGTTTCACAGATGCAAGTGCTCATAGAGGAGAGGGATATTAAAATCTCCCTGTTCAGATATTCATATTCATGCACAGATGCTGGACAAAGATACAGTACACTCAGGTAGCTCAAGGACTATACAAACTTAGTGAGCTCAGAAGTTCTAGATTTCTTAAAGAGAATTGGAAAGAAGCAGGAGGTGAAAAGGAGCTGTGGCATCATTCTTCATCTTCACACAGATTAGCAGATCAAGGTGGGATCAACTATTTGCAAGTAAGCGAAGGAAGTCTGGGTTGGATGAATGGACTGTAAAGTGGATAGAAAACTGGTTGTACCATCAGGCTTAGAGGGTAGTAGTAAATGGCTCAATATCTAGTCGGCAGCTGGTATCAAGTGGCATGCATGAGGGGTCAGTCCTGGGGCCAGTTTTGTTCAATATCTTTATCAATTACTTTATCAATTACTTGGATAGAGTGCACCCTCAGCAAGTTTGTAGGTGACAGCAAACTGAGGGAAGTAGTAGATATGCATGAAGATAGAGCTACAATTTAGAAAGATCTCAACAGATTGGAGGGTGGAACCAAAATAAAATCTCATGAGGTTCAATGAGAAGTGCAAAGTCCTGCACTTAGGACAGAACAATCCCATGCACTGGTACAGGCTGGGGGCTAACTGGTTAAGCAGCAGCTTTGGAGGAAAGGACATGGGGGTTTCAGTGGACAATAAGCTGAATATGAGCCAACAGTGTGTCCTTCTTGTGAAGAAGTCTAACAGCATACTGGGATGCATCAGTAGGGCCATTGCCAGCAGATCAAGGGAAGTGATTATTCCCCTCTATTCAGCCCTGGTGAGGCCACATATGGAGTACTCTGTCCAGTTTTAAACCACTCCAGTACAGAAAGGTTGTGAACAAATTGGAGAGTCGAGCAGAGGGCAATGAAAATGGTTAAATGGTTAGGGGGCTGGGGCACATGACTTATGAGGAGAGGTTGAGGGAACTTGGAATATTTAGTCTAGAGAAGAGAAGACTTAGAGCGGACTTAACAGCAGCATTCAACAACCTTAAGGGTGGTTCAAAGAAGATGGAGCTAGACTGTTATCAGTGGTGGCAGATAACAACAAAGAGCAATGGTTTCAAGTTGCACAAAGGAGGTTTGGGTTAAATATTAGGAAGAACTGTTTCACTAGGAGGGCATTAAAACAATAGAGCAAGTTACCTAGAGAGGCTGTGGAATCTCCATCCTTGGAGGTTTTTAAGACCTGGCTAGACAAAGCCTTGGCTGGGGGCTAACTGGGATGACCTAGTTGGGGATGGTCTTGTTTTGAGGAGGGGGTTGGACTAGACGATCTCCTAAGGTCCCTTCCAACCCTAATTTTCTATTATTTTATTACAAAGTTTCTAATTACATTTACTTCAATCCTGGGATCTCCTATTGGACACTTATCCTAATATGAACAGCATGGTCTGACTTAATCTGTGTACACATAATGATTTTTATTTTAAAAAGTATTTCTAACACCACTAGACTCTCTGCACATCGGTCAGTTGAAAGCATCTTTGTAGGCCTCAGATGTATCAGTAACTGAAACATGTGACAATGACAAGTGCAGATTTTGTACTTATTATAAGTTATGGATAACATGTGCTTAATCTTGTATAGATGGAAATGCTCAACATATAATCAATTAGCAGTAGCAAGGAACAGTAGAATAAAGCCTATTGATCAAGGCTACTGGAATTGGGCCAGGCTAGGTGAAGATAACTGTGGTTTAGAAAACATTATTAGTTACAGGTAACAGCTGTAGTATCTGAACTTTTTATCTTTTGATGAAAAGAACTATGTATAGCTAGTTAGAATCCTGTTAAAAGGTAGTGTGTCTGTGTTCACTGAATCTAGTAAACTGTAAACGTATAATCACTTTTAGTCAGTCTTTGGCATTTTCAAAAGGCCTATGCCAATTTACAGAAATATGGCTAAAGCAGGATATCCCAAAAGCCTGTTTCTGAGTGACTACAGAGTAAACCTTGCAGACATGATAATTGCTGGGTCAGTGAAAGAAAGAAAACATTTAACATCTTTGGCTAAACCAGATCAAATTAAGCAGATCAAAGGTCCTGATATAAAAGATGGCCTTAAATTTGATATTCCAATGTATTGTTTTGACAGGGAACCAGAGCAGGATAGAGGATAGTTCATAGAGGATAGTTTGGTTGTCCTCTGTCCTCTATTGCTATGAAACTGGGCACCTCTATGTCCTCTCTTCTTTCTCTTGAAGAGAAAAATAGAGGACATAAAGGTGTTGGGTTTCATACCAATAGAGGACAGAGTAGCGGAAAACCAGAATGTCCTCTATGATGGCCACCCTAAACCAGAGAATCCTTCCTAAGGAGCCACCTGATAGGAAGAGGCAGTGCTGGAGCACAGACTGCAGGCTACAGGGGAAGGAGCTCCTGGGACAGAGGGATAGAGTGCATCCAAGCTACTCAGGGGAGCTGGATGGAGACAGCTTGGAGTAGCTTGAAGTATGGCTTGGAGAGGGGGCACTGACCCTGAATGGGAATAAATTTAGTTTGGAAATGATTGACTTATATTTGCATTACAGTTAAGTTTACCACTAGAGGACCAGATTGTGACTGTAAGGGAAGATTACAGAGCCTGCACCCCGAGAGTGAGATACAGGGGGCAAGCCAGAGCCAAAAAGGCCATACATAGTTTCTAGGGTTGGAAGGGGCCTGAGCAGATCATCTAGTCCGACCCCCTGCCATGGCAGGAAAGAATACTGGGGTCAAACAACCCCAGCAAGCTGTTCATCTAACCTCCCCTTAAAAACCCCCAGGGTAGGAGCCTGCATCACCTCTCTTGGAAGTTGGTTCCAGACCCTAGCTGCCCTGACCGTGAAGTAGCGCCTCCTGATATCTAACCTAAACCTACCCTCTGCCAGCTTGTGACCGCTATTCCTGGTCACTCCTGGCAGTGCTCGGGGGAACAGGGACTCCCCCAATGCCTGCTGATCCCCCCTGACTAGTTTGTAACAGGCCACTAGATCCCCCCTCAGCCTTCTCTTCTGGAGGCTGACCAGGTTCAGGTCCCGTAGCCTCTCCTCATAGGGCCTGCCCTGTTGTCCCCTGATCACATGAGTGGCCCTCCTCTGGACCCTCTCCATGCTGTCGACATCCCTCTTGAAGTGTGGCGCCCAGAACTGGACGCAGTACTCCAGCTGCAGCCTGACCAGTGCCGCATGGAGGGGGAGGATCACCTCCCTGGACCTGCTCGAGATGCATCTGTGGATGCATGACAAGGTGCGGCTGGCCTTCCTGACTGCCTCCCCACACTGCCGGCCCATGTTCATTTTGGAGTCAATGATGACCCCAAGATCCTTTTCTGCCTCCATGCTGACAAGAGGGGAGTTCCCTAACCTGTAGGTATGGTGCCAGTTGTTTCTCCCGAGGTGTATCACTTTGCACTTGTCTGTGTTGAAACCCATCCTATTCTCATCCGCCCACCCCTGTAACCTGTCTAGGTCTGATTGTAGCTTGTTGCATCCTTCTAGTGTGCCCACATCCCCCCACATCTTAGTGTCATCAGCAAATTTGAACAGGGTGCTTTTTATCCCCTCGTCCAAATCACTGATGAAGATGTTGAACAGCGCGGACCCGAGGACTGAGCCCTGCGGAACCCCACTGCCCACGTCTTTCCAGGTTCAGAAGGACCCATCTACTACCACCCTCTGGGTGTGGCCCTCCAGCCAGTTGACGATCCATTTGACTGTGTGGGTGTCTACACCACAGCAACCCAGTTTCTTAATGAGAACAGGGTATGAGACAGTGTCAAAAGCCTTCCAGAAATCCAGGAAGATAATATCCACTGCTACCCCTGCGTCTAATGGTCTGGTGATCTGATCGTAAAAGGCCACCAGGTTGGTCTGACAGGACCTGCCACTGATGAACCCATGTTGGTTGCCCCTAAGCATGCAGTCCCCTGCTGGCCCCTCCTGGACGTGTGCCAGAATAATTTTCTCGAACAGCTTGCCTAGGATCGAGGTAAGACTAACCGGCCTATAGTTTCCCGGGTCTTCCTTCCTGCCTTTTTTGAAGATGGGGACCACGTTGGCCCTCTTCCAGTCCACTGGTACCTCACCAGAGCACCACAAGTGCTCGTAAAGCTGTGCCAGGGGACTTGCAATGACCTCGGCCAGTTCCTTTAGAACTCTAGGGTGGAGATCATCTGGACAGGCTGACTTGAATACGTCCAACCCCTCCAGAAGCTTTCTAACTAAATCCTTGCTAACCCATGGCCCAGGTGTGCCTCCCCCAGGGCCCGAGGGGGACCCAGCATGGAGGTGGCTGTTCTGGTCCCTACTTAGGAAGACGGAGGCAAAGAAAATGTTAAACATGTTAGCTTTGCCATCTGGTGTGATGACCAAATTTTCCAACGCGTCCTGCAAGGGCCCCACATTATCCGGGACCTTCTTTTTACTCCCTATGTATTTAAAAAAGGACTTCTTATTGTCCTTAATCTGGGAAGCTAGTCCCAGTTCCATCTCTGCCTTGGCCTTCCTAACTACCCCCCTACATCTCCGTGCAACTACAGAATAGTCCTCCCTGGTGATGACCCCTTCTTTCCATTGGGTGTAAGCCTCCTTTTTAGCAAGGAGACATTACTGGATGCTTTTGGTGAGCCATGGAGGCTTGTGTGCTCTCCTGCTCCTTTTGATCCTCATTGGGATTACCCTACTTTGGGCTTGGAGGATCGTCTCCTTAAGGAGCGACCACTCTCCTTGGACACCTGGCTCCCCTCCCCACTGGGCACATAATCTGTGCCCTGTGATTGCAAGACTAGGACTGGGGCCCAGAAGCTGAGGTTCCAGGTAGTGTACCTGGGCTGAGGGGGCACAGCCAGATGAAGGGGGCCAAAACTAGAAAGGCTGAGACCCCAGATAAGGTTTGAGGCCTGAGACAACCAAGGGTTGTGGTGGGGCCAGGGTGGCCCCTCCAAAGTGATACTGAGTAACATCTATGAAGCGTGGACATGGCTATAGGGGAGTATGGAGACCACAATTATTGCCCCCAAGGCAACTTTTAACCTAAGGCCCAGATAGGGCCAGGAGGGCCACAGCTTAGAGACAGAGGGGTGAGATTGGTGCCAGCCAGGCATTGAAACTATAGACAGAGGTAGGACTGGGGCTCACTCTGGGACTATCTCCCTAAGTATTATAAGATATATCAAGGCATGGAAGGTGGAATAGAAAAAGGAAGGGTACCACAAAGAATTGGAGTGGGGTAAGTGTTACTTGGCCACTGTGGGCATCATGGCCATTCCAGAACCTGGTCCTGCTACAATTCTATCATAGCTGAAGCTTAAAAATATTAGTAGTCATGCTTAATGTAACCAAATGTATTAGATGTAGATTCGTTATTAAGATATATTTGTGGTAAGTTTATTAGAAAAGCTGTGGAAACAAAACAACCTTGTCAGTGAAAAGCAAGGTGAAAAGCAAACAGAACAGTTGCAAGCAGTGTTCCATGATCTTGAAGGAAGGAGATAAGAAATCCTCCTTTTCTGAAGTGTAATTTTCAGAGGGACATAAATCCCGTCTAATTGGCAGCTTTCCATTTTCTAAGAGACCTCCTTCAGTTCAGTTCCAAAAGTTTCAGTGGAACAAAGACATTTGAATAAAACCAACCAGAGAGAGAACTTTTATTAGAACGTTAGAAGAAGCCACCTATTAATATGGGGTATAGACAGGAAAGAAAATTGGAGAACTGAAAATTCAACAAGACCTGCTGTCATTCTGTATGCTACCTCCCTTATGAGTCTCCCTAGTTGGTATAGGTGACTGTCTGTATTTTACTGTTGTAAGGAGCTAGACAATAGGGCTATGAGAAATGGCACAGTTCTGTTTCACTTTGAGTTTTGATGGTTCGACGGTACAGTGTTTCATACCACATTTCATTTCACGTTGAAACAGCCATTCCATTCCATTCTGACAAACAGAAAGGTTGCTTTTATGCTGTTTCAAGTTTCACTGGGGATGGGAAGTCAGCCAAGCTGGGCTGACTTCCCATCCCTAGTGCTAGATCATACGGGGGTAGAAGGCAGCCCAGCTGGGCTGCTTTCCCATCTCCCACACTACATCATACCGGAGTCAGGAGGCAGCCCACCTAGGCTGCTTCCCTGTCTCCCACACTTAATCGTGCCAAGTTTGGAAGGCAGCTCAGCTGGGCTGCTTCCCTGATCCCCATGCTACATTGCTGTCATGCAGTGGGCTGCCCTGCCCCGGCGCAATGTGGTGCGGGAAACGGGAAAGCTGCTCAGCTGGGCTGCCTTACTGTCCCCCTGCCAGATCTTGCGCTGGGGATGGGAAGTCAGCCCAGCTAGACTGACTTCCCATCCCCAGCCTATAGTTGAAATGTTTCGACTTTTGAAACATTTCAACCAGCCTCATTTTGTTTCAAGGCTATTGTGAGGGCCTTTGTTTCATTCTGATTTTGTTTTTTCAACTTTGAAATTGGTTGAAACAGTGACAGAATGAAACAGCTGGAGAAATTTTGGACAGCCCTACTAGACAACTGTAACTCTACCTTTAATTTATGTCCAAAGGATATTCTTTAGAAGAATTGTAGCTGTATCTTAATTCTGTATCTAACTTTACAAACTATGTCCTGATCATAGACAGACCTATACTTTTGTCTCGCTAAAGTCTGAATAGTTCTGAGTTTTTGGTCATATCCTGCAATCATCTTATCCTGAAATTCTGTAAATCTGTGTTGAAATATATTCAGCTGAGACTGGTATAATGCTAGTCCAAATGAAATTAAAAGCAGTGTCTGCACTAGAATTTTTGGCAGTTTCTAACAATGAATGCCAAATACTGCCTGCCTTGTTCTCCCCTTTTAGCTGCTGTTGAACTGAATTATTCCAAGTGAGTGGACAGCGGTCCTTTACCATTTTAACAATGCATAATTGACTCTGTTTCTACAGAAAAAAATTAAATGTAACCGAACAGACCCTTAAATATTCTACTGCTGCCCACTTAATGCTTGCTAAGCCTAAAACCAGTCATCTTGGATGTCCTTCTCCTTCCTGCCCTTCTAGCTGAGAAAATGTTTTCTCATGTCAGGGAAGCCAGTGTTTCTGAAAGCAACAGAATCGGCATATTTGTATGAAATTAAGATGTAGCAAAGTATTGTAATATTCATGGTTTGTTTTACCAGACATGATGGACTTGTTTGGCAGACAAGAAGGACAAATAGTTTTTTTAATGCTTGTTTGAGTTGCTCTTTTCTCAGTCAAAATAAAAATTTAAACTTTCAGCAAGTAGGCTTTTGGGATGCAAAAATCTATTCAAAATAAAACTATCAAGCTAGAATTATAGGTAAGACTCATCTTCTGGAATCATCATGGAATCGTGGGATCTTCCATGATACATAGATATATAACAAGGACTGGGTTTTTCATAAATTAATTAATTATTTCTTAAAGTGGAAATAGGAATAAAATGTATAATATTAAAATCACTTTAGTTTTGATCAAACTGCCACCAAAATTAGATGCATTTGTTCAGTTTTATTCCCACAAGTGTCATTGATAAATAACTTTATCTTGATAATTCTCCCCCACCCTCAATTACTTGCCATACTCTAGAAATATGGTATTATGTACTATAACAGGGTGGTGTGTCCCTTTAAGGAGGAACAGTCAGCCCTGTTTAGGAAAACCAGCTGTGGAGCATCTGGGTAAGCAAGGAGTGTTCCACTGGGGTCTTTACATGCTCCCCGAGGAGCAAGCAAGAGACAAGAAAGTAAGCATACTGTAATGGGAACAGTATGCTGCAGGGAGTGGCCAAGCTGTTGTGTTGGGGCCAGAGCCGAATGGGAATGCCTTCCAGTGTCCCGGACAGGACAGAAGGATTTTGTTTTGTTTGCTTACTTTAAAAACTAAACTTGTCTTTGGAGAACTACTGAGGAGCCCAAAAGCCAGCAAACTAAGAGACCCTCCTATATATATTTGACAGCTCAAAATAAAATATTTTACTTGAGAGAGAAAAATCATCTCTATGTTTAATAAAGTTAGTAGTTCAATATGACAAATAATGAAGAAGTTTTGGCTTTATTAGAGAGAAAAAATGCAGAATTTCACATTTTAATTTAAGAAAAGGACAAGTCACAGCATTAAAAAATAATTATTGAATTGTTTTCAAGGGGAAAAGATGAGACATCAGATATTGCTTATGTACAAAGAAAAGATTATATGTTATATTTTATTAAATGATTATAGAATTAAAACATATCCCGTTATTTATATTTATTGTTTGCATTGTGGTAGCACCAAGCCACCCCAGTCTTTCAACAGGATCTCCTTATGACAGATGCTCTACAAACACATAACAAAAGGACAGTCTGTGCTTGCACACCAAGCAAAAAATTAACAGTAATTCTAATGATAACAAGTACGAACAACAGGCAAGGATTGTTGTAGGTGATATCTTTTATTGGACCAATTGCATGGCTGGGATCTCCTTCAAATGCAATGAATTCTTCATCAGGTCACAAGCCAGTAAGTAACTGATGTATGGAGCCATAATCAACTACATCAGCCATGTAGCGTCAAGTGTGTAAAAATTCATAAAAAGTCTTAACTAGCAGACAATTTCCAGTGCTTAAAAAATGACTTGTTTAAACCAACAATGGAGATCACATTATTTTGTCAAGAAAGTTCTGAGTAACGCCAATAATGTAAACAGGGGTGGCTGAGAGGAGTACCAGCCAGGGGGGCTGATTTGCGGGGGGGTGCCGAAATCATTCCCCACCCCCACAGAATCTATACCCCTGCATAAGGGCAGTCCCACAGCAAAGTTTTGCAGTACCAGATGGTGCACAGACACTGATGCTGGTTCTTTAAGATTAAGGGCTGGGGCAAGCAGGGTATTTGTTGGCAGTGGTAAAGGTGACAGTAGCAGCATCAGCTGGGGACTCTTTTAGGTAAGACTTCTCACCTCCATCCCCCAACCCACTTTCCCACAGGATTTGCCCAGGTCACAACACAAACCCTGCTTGTTAAACCATAGATTATCACTAACCTATATCCTCATGCCAGAACATTTGGGGCTTTATTTTGTGCAGAATCATGCACATTTTAACACGATCATACAGCTGAATACAGGTCTTTTGCTAGAATAGCTTGTTTGGGGTTTTGTGTCTTAAGGAATTGCTTTTAGTTAATTTGATATTTTTATAAAGGGATACTTAAAAACTTTTGGATGACTTTTTGCCCATTATGTGCAACATACAGGCACATTTTCAAAATACCAGAGCCACTTCTTGTCATTGAATCACAGAAGCAAATAATTAGAAATGGAAATGGCCTGCTGGGTCATTCAGATCACCCCTCTTCTAATGCAAATTTATTCTCTACAGTGCATAATTTTTCTGCAGTTCACTTTCAAATGACTCAAATAATGGGAATTTCACCATTTTCCTAGGGATATTAGCCCACAGAGCAAGCTATTAGGAAATATTTCCTGGTATTTAACTTAGATTTACCTTTGCTCAATTATAGCCCATTAGTCCTAGTTTTCTAATTTTACTGTACTTTTGCTTATCATATTAAAGATGTGAAGGAATGAGCAATTAAAAAGCAGAGTGAGGAAAATCAGTTTGCATGGTCTGTAAGAACTGCCATTCATTAAAATCTTGAATCCAGCTTATGTTGAAGTGTGACTCTGTTCAGCTATTTTTTTTTCTTCTGTAAACCTTCATTTTTACATTCTCTGAACTTAACTTCTTAACTTCCCCCTTCACTGCCCTCCATCCATTATATTCCAAAAGGGCATTAGTAGCTCTGCTGCAAAAGAAACAACTGAAAAGCAGGTAAAGGTATTAAGAAGTGACAGAGGAAGTGGAAAAATTCATACTTTCCCTAGGTGAGGGAGGCCCATAACCCAGGACCTTCATCTTCTCAGGTGAATGCCTAGCCACACAGCATTAGGGGCAAAAGATGGTTGCCACCCATTTTTTAAAATCCTGAGATTAAATTTTGTAGGCGTGTGTTCAAGCCAACTGAGATTTCAGGTGCCTTGTCTATATAGTCATGACTAGTCATTCATCTAGGAATGAAATTCCTTTGGGCATGCAAGAACCCCAAATGCCTTTTAGATGAACAAAAAATGGCCATGAAAGAAGAGCATGCTATGCTTGGTGCTGCTTCTCAATGGTGAGTATGTACTGGGTAATGACCCTGTAAACTTATTACATTTTTACTAGGAAATATTTCCATGTTTAAATAACTTCCCATTAATGGTTTGGTTTAATGGCTACCCATTAATTAATGGTTTAATGGCTTGACCACTAGAAACTGGCTGGGACCAATCCTGATTTGAATCTTTAAGTTGAACTGATAGGTATATTGAATATTATTAATTCAGTGACAGTTATGGGCTTTCAAACTCTCATTGTAGGCAGTCTGTAACTTGCAGGACTGAATTCTTTGAGATAGTCTTTCTCAGTATAATGATGGATTCTGAAACAGAAGCAATTAGTGGACAGGGTGGAGTGAGGACTCTTTCCCACCATTTTTTGGTTATGACCCTTGGCTTGGATATGAATAACTTGGCTTAAAGAGCAGCCTAAAGAGCAGTTTGTTTTTCTGATTCTAGAATCTTCACTGTTTCCCATATTTTGTTAAAAAATCTGGCATTCAGAGGTCTTGCTGTCCTCACTTAGCCAAATGCACATTAATTTTAATTCTCAACAAAGACGGACAACTTGGTCCTAATCTTTGAAAAATTCATTACCTCTAGCACTGGGGATGGGGAGTCAGCTATATTTTTTTTTTCCTATTTTCTCATTAGTTAGCTCTTGAAGGTGGGGATCTGACATATGTGAGTCCTACCTAGTACTCGGTGCAGGTGTCTCCCTCTCATCTCCATTGTCCTTCATGGAGCAGCTCTGCCCAATGGGAAAGTATCAGGACAGTGATTCCTATTTTTTTTTATTTAACCCCACTTGATAGTAAATTGGATAAAATTTAATGGAGGTGATAATTGCTTTTTCCAGTTACTGTCTTCTTATTTTTAATTTCATTGTTGGCTAATGATCTGCCTATTCTTTTATCTTGTATATCTGTAGGGCTGAAGAAGTACTCCACAAACTGCTCCCAGATGAATAGACTGACAAGTAGCTAATTCCTATACATTTTATAATCTCCAGCAACTAATTACATTTATTTCAGGAGATGTAAATCAAGGAAAGATTTCTATTTTGTAGCACATTCCATCTGCCCATTTGAAAACACTTAAAAATATAGATAATCATCACTATCTTTTATTTTGACTTCGGCTAAACTATTCATTTTTTTTTGTATATTCTCCTTGCAGCTCACCTCAGATGTCTGTTTTGTTTGCTTGTTTAACATACTGTTAGCTTTCTTGTAGGGACTATCCTCTTTGAAAAGTATCTATGTAGTTCTGAACAGTATGGCGCCTGAGTCCTTGACTAGGGCTCCACACCAATATCGTAATACAAATTGATAATACTTATTTACAGGTGGATAAACTGAGTATTTAAATGTCCATTAACTTCATAAAGGTCACAAGTAAACCCTGTGGTAGCCCAGGACTCCTGGCTCTAAGTCCTGGGCTGAGCACAACTCTTTCTTTTCAGTCCAAGATACCATTTTTACATTTTATGTTTTCTGTGTCCATTTGTTTAAATACAATCTTAGTAATTTGTGAGTGGATTCTAACATGTTTTATATTGGACATTTCTATTGACATTTCTTAAAGGCCAATAGTCTTTCCAATCTATAATGTCACCTGCCAACCTCATGCACTGATCTGACACATACTTATGAGATCAGTGGTTACAAACTTTAGCTTTGTCCCCAAGGTTCTTCAGCTTGAGAACAGAGTAGCTGCCAACCAGACTTAGTAAGGCATACAGAGGACATCTAACCAAGCCTAGGAAACCAATGGAGACATGGGTATTGAGGAAGGGCCTTCCTGGTTTTTGTAACACCTAGTAATTCCTTTTTTTTCATGATGCTTTGGCCTTTTAAAAATATTGAAAAGCAGTTTGCACCTGAATATATTATAGGCATATGCAGTCTTCCTCTGTGATCAGGTCTTACATGGTGTCAATTGCTCTTTGTACATTTGGAGGCCTTCAGCAGTTTCCTGTGATTCATTATATTATAGTAAAATGTTTAAACATTAAAGTATTACATGTTGTCTCACCAGTGTGCTGCTGATTTTTTCCTCTAACACACTTTTCTTTCTCTCCATCTACCCTGTTTCCTTATGTAAGAATGTATAAGATCACATTTTCAGAAGAGCACAGCTATGTTTTTGGTGCCTAAGTGAATTGGTTATGTGTAGGAGTTGCTGGATGCTAAGCATACTTGAACTTCTAACATACACTTTCTAGTTCCAAGAGTATTTGTGTTATAGAATTTGAGAGAGGGCTAGTTAGCAACACTAAAGGACCAGTTTCCTGGAAGGTGAGGTATGTAGGAGAAAAGGGTGGTGGGGAGGAGGGGGCAGGGGAGGAGGGATACAAATATTTACTAATATACTCTGTGTATTTATCTTCAGAAGATTATTTGAAGAATGAAGGAGTGGGAGGTATCAGTGATGATAATGAACTCTACGAAAAGCCTCTAGGCATCAAAGAATTTGATAAGGACACTGAGAGCTAAAAAAAAATGAAATCTAGACTACAGAATGAGAGGTCTCAATAACACAGCAGGGAGATGCTGTGGAAGGCTGATCAGAAAGGACTGATTTAAAAAAAGATGTAATCTTTTCTTTTCTCTGAAACTAAACAAAGGGAAGTCTGTGTCCCTGGGCTTTGCAAAGGAACTAGATGAGGTATATTATGCAAATATCATACTTACTCAAATATAAGTTGAGTTTCCTCCCCCTCAATCAGCATGGGGAAAAAGTGTTCCTCATGTTACATTTGCCTACAAAGAAACCTCATTAAATGTGTTGTCTATCATTAAACTGGTGCCAAAAGCATCATGTGCTCATTAGTGGAAACCAACTGATTTGAACCTACAAGGATAGGTTAGTACAGAAGAAGTTGAGGGGTAGGGGAGAAGGCAAACGAGCCACATGACCACCTCGGATTTATTTTTCCTGATGTAGCAGCAGGAGGATGAAAAATTTAAGGTAAGTCTCAAACAATTAGATTCTATACCTGGAAAAATATAAAAAGCCTATACATTTTCCATATATAGAACCTAATTAGTGGGGGAGGATTATCTTATATTCAGGGCAGACTTATATTCAAGTAAATATGGTAGTCTCTTTTGTTTTACTACCATGTTTACTCTTTATAATAGGACAAGTTGCATTAGATATTTTCTTACTGGCAGTCTTACAAAGAAAGGAACCCTTTAGACACTAAGGAGTGGTGCTGAAGAGTAGGGAAGAATTTTCTCCCACTAATGTGTGTTACCAAAAGTCTGTGCTCAAAAACACACAAACAAGAACTTTACAGGTGAAGCAAGAAATATGAAGTATAGGTAATTATTAACATGAACTTATTTTTTCTATAATTTGGTGTAGGAAAGATTCATTACATTTGAAGTGTCACTTCTACTAAACTCATGGGGTTTAACAATTCTAGAGAAATCTCTAAGTGCTGTCTCCAAGGCTGTATACAGATGTTTGATTTGAGATGGTCCTGATAGTCCTAGGTTTTGACTCAGATCAAAACAGGAGCAGCAGAGCTCTTTACATATGTACACATGTACCCTTTCTGAGCTGCATTGCCATTGCTTTGCCAGTAGGTGGCTAGAGAGAGAGCCCAAAGCCTGACTGGCCTGTCCCTGAAATGAACCACAATTATGTTAAATGAACTATAATTAATGTATGGTTCATTTAACTGTGCACAGTGATGCACACAATGATGTCCTGGGAAAAAGTGTTAGCACAGTTAATCTGCCATAATTCACAGGTACTTGAAGTGAGACAAAGGGTATGAACATCTGTAGGATCCTGGGACAAAAGGCTTTCTTTCAGGGAAAATACCACATCTGTTTACTGCCCAAGAGTGTTACCTCTATAAACAGCATCATTATAGATTATACCATCTTGATGCCTGGCCTGGTACCAGCTCTTCACTTTCTCTCATGACCTAGATTGAAGTTCTGTCAGTTAACATGGGAATAGACATGCAGTTCAGTCACTAAGAAAAGCTGGACTGTAGGGGCCACTGTAGAAGAGAAGGAAATTTATACTGGAAATAAAAAGGGATGCTTACATAATAAAATGAGCAAGAGGAAAGGAGATATCATAAGTTGTCCTACCACAGCAATGGACAAAATGCATTCCAGGGCCAGATGTGGCCCACCAGGCCATTCTATCTGGCCTGTGGAGCCCCTAAACAATTTAGAAAATTAATATTAATCTGCCCTGGGCTGCCTGTCATGCAGCCCTCGATGGCTTGCCAAAACTCAGTAAGTGAACCTCTGCCCAAAATATTTGCCCACCCCTGCCCTACCATGTCTCCTTTCTTTTTTTCTTTTTGCTATGACGTCATTATTATATTTATTTTTTATTCCCATAGGTTTCTGTTTTCCAGTTTTTCAGAGCAATGTACCTATTGTCTTCTACCAGCTAAATGTGAGCAATGGATCGTAAGACTCCTCAAAACAATACAAATGAAAGAAAAAAGAAATTAGAACCTGATAAAATAGAGAAAATAACTTCATTTTTAATTGAAGCACTCAGAAAAGGTAAGGGTAAAGGTAAAAATTACACTTAGACCATACTAAATCTGTGGAATGTTAAGCAGTATTAAAGGTACCATGTGCTCTGAGAAGTCACATGCTAACAGCACCTATACATGTGCCAGATGTTTGCTTTGATTCATACTAATTAGCCTGTGTCAGAACAGACTTGATTAATCGAGCCTCCTGGAGTGCGCTAATTAGAATGCTATAACATCCTCCATGTCATATGTATTCAGTGTCCCTGTATTTCAAAATGGCGGCGGGGTGCTTTAACTAAAGCTTATTAAACAAGCTAAAGTGCTCCTGCTGCCATTTTGAAGTGTGGAACACTGCATACATGTCATGTTACAGGCACTTTCATAAGAGTGGCTGTCAGAGCTGCTCTAATTAAGGCACTCCCCTCCATCCCAGAGCACATGTAATGACTCCCTAAGGGTTAAAACCATTTCTTGCCTGCACAGGTCTGACTTGCCACTAGAGAACTTGTGATCAGGGGCATGGCTAGGATCCAGGACAAGTGGGTTTTATCCATGCTTTGACCAGGTAGAGTGGCGTGCTGGATGTGGTGCATCCTGGGATGCTGGAGGACTGCAAAATGCTCATTTTATCTCCCTGGAGCAAACTGAAGTTACCCAAATACAAGGTAGGTAGTATAGCCCAGAATTAACCTTCACCTGAAATGGTGTAACTTTGAAATGCTCAGAGGGCACTTAGGATGAATTAAAAACCTTTAACATGTGGATTCTTGCATCTTAAGTGCACTTAGTATGGTTTATGTGTACTGTATAATTTTGCCCTGGGTGTGTCTACATGAGACGCTTTACTGTGCAGCAAAATTATCTCCCAGCCACGTAGAGATCAGGATCATCCTGAGCCCCACATGGCTCTACCCTGCCAGATGGGAATCCTCTCCCCACCACATAGGAGTTTCAAGACCAGGCACGGCTGGTGAACACAGACTGGTGGGGGCAGATAGAGCAGCACTTGGGAGTTGGGGGCGTGGATTTGAAGCCGGCCGGGAGTGGGGTGGGGTTTGCAGCATCCCCACTCCCAGCTGGAGTATCTGGCTGGCTGCAAACCCTGCCCCCTCCTTCTGGCTGGCTGCAGCCCTCCCCCGCCCAGGTCCTGTGTGACACTCCACCAACCCCATCAGTCTGAGTTCACCAGCCATGCCTGATCAAGACTCCTGATCCCCATGTGGATGCCTTTCCCAGCCATGTGGGGATTGGGTCCAATCCCCAGGTGGCTGGGATGCAGCAGTCCACCAGCCCCCTGCCCCTTGCCAGTCCTGGGCTGACACCTGGTGGAGCCTGAAACTCCTCCTGGGTGCTGTAATGGGACAGGGAGGCAGGAACATCCCAGGTCTCACCTGCTTTGGTTGGGAGCAAATTTGCTCCCAACCTGGGGCACGTGTAGACCCATTCCTTTTTTAATGTGCAGTAACTTTACTGTGCATTAATAGCACATGTAGATGTGTTCCCTAAGATGGTAGATTCAAGAAAGAGCTACAAAACCAATCCTTTTTATGAACTGGCCCAAGAAGGAGGGAAAACTTTTATTGCATTCTGTATGAAAAGTTCTTTTTCTCCCCAGACTGAAATAAGCTCCTTAAATGCAAAAAAACTCCCGAGATAAACTAGACTTTCCAACTGGCAGAAAACCCTCAGGCTGACCCTCAACTAGATGGAACTCCCAAGTGCAAGAATTATCTTAGGGGCTGCATAAACTCCTACTTCAGCCAAGTAAGTGTGAACACCTTAAGGAGAAAGAGCTGGCTTTATGGATTCTTATCCCTGCCACAAATAGGTCTGACCATCAGGCCGAATCATCTGAATAACACTGGCTTTTAATGCAGAGAGTAAGCTTAACCTTTTTGGAAATCAAAGCCCCTGAGCCTGTGTGTCCCCTGGGATTCACTGTCTTGCTTCTGCTGCTCTGATGTCTCCCTGCTGCTTCAGTTTTACGCTTATCCCAATTTTCTATTATTGCATGTAGTCTTTTTTCTCTTTTCATTTCCTTCCCTTTTGCTGGACTGCTACCTTCATTATATCTGTCTGCCTTTTCTGCCCTACCCCATCTCTTGTGAATTATTCCTACTTTGTATAATTTCACTTCCCTTCTTCCTTGATTCTCCATCCTGACTACAATTGTCTCTTTATCTTGTCATCTAATGATCTTGCTTTCTCTTTATCCAGGTTGGCAATTTCCTTTTGTGCTTTTACTACAGAGCATTTTGGGGAGTGAGCCTGCAATAGTACAAGTGAATGGAGAACTACCTTGAACTGAGCAGGTGAGTGTCCCTAGTGCAAGTGCATGCATTATAAGGACAGGAATTATGCTTCTTAAAGCCTCTCATATGACAGCATGTAAAAACATAACCAGACCTTTTAAATCCTAATTTAGGGAAGCACTTTAGCTCATCCCTTAAATCCATCCCTATTCAGCAAAGGGCTTCAGCACAGCTGAACTTCAAAGCACTTATTTAAATCCCATTGAAGTTAATATGCCAGCAACCCCCAACCCCAACTCACTAATGAAATTTCAGGACATCCATTACTATTGCATCAAGTTTCAGCTTTGATGAGAGGAAAAACCATAGTTCAACACAATCTTAATTCATTTGTATACCTGTATAAAATTGCATGTTAATAGAATTCCTTTGTAGAATACCAGCATTAAAAATAAAATAATAAACCCATATAAACCAAAGTAAACCTGGAGCACAGTCCATGCATCAGGGTGCTTGTCTTGTCTTTAATTTTTATTTTCATTGTACCAGGATCATAAAAAGGAAACTCTATTGAGTTTAATGATAGTTGACTCATTTTTTTTCAGTGTTAGGGTCTCTGTATCACACTGGTAGTAAAGGTCAAATAACTTACACATTCCATAATTACCTGTCACCTGTTGGCAAGAAAAATGTTTAAGCATAGATCAGATTTACTGAAGAGGCAACCACAGAGCCACCACATCTTATGCTATCTATGCTAAATCTATGATAAACTCTCTTCCCCCTCCTCCCCGCAAAACAAAACACTCAAACTGCTCTTTTAAATATCTCAGCAGCCTAGTAGGCTGTGCATACATTTGTGCGTATGCCTATGTAAATAAAACATGGACAGCTTATGAAGCTTTTGTTTCTGTTATGTAGTTATGATGAATCTTCTCCAAATATAAAAAATCTAGAAAAAAGAAATGACAGAGCTGGAGCGTCCTGATGATCCATTAGTGATCCTATTCACTGTAATCAGGAGATGAAAGGAAAAACATGGAGTTGATATTTTCACTGGTTAGTGGCTGCATACTGTGAAAGCTGCAATAAAATGGAAAAAAAAAAAACTGGACTCCAGCATAAAGAACTGCTTAGATATTATTTAGGAAGCATTAATAATAGAAGAGCAAACAGATGCAAAAAAAAGCTTCTTAGGAGACTATCACATAATTCTTTTGCATTGCTAGGTCTTTGTGGAAGAAAGAAAGACACAATTCACAGTTAAGTCAAAAATACCAAATAGTTAATATTTTATAAGTATGACCTAAGTATGATTATAGGAACATGACATACTAATAATGTCCAGCTGCTTAAAGAACCCTGGACACATGTTCTCATGCTGTAATTTTGTCATTTACTTTTATGTTCTCTGAAATAGTTCAAAATAAGCCCGTTGGGGGACGGGGGGGGCTATCGCCACTGCTGGCCCACTAAGCAACCCTTGCAAAGCCAGTGGGCCAAGGCACTTAAGGGAGCCCACCCCTGCCCCAGCCTTGGTACAATCTGTGTGCTAGGCAAGACCCCCCAAGGGGACACTTGTCTGTCTGTACACAAATGCCAGGAGCTTGGGGAATAAGCAGGAGGAGCTCATCCTCCTGCTTAATGCAAACAATTATGATGTCATAGGGATAACAGGGACCTGGTGGGACTCCACCCATGACTGGACCTCGGGTATAGATGGCTATACCCTGTATAGGAGGGATCGTGTAGATAAAAGGGGCGGGGGTGTACCTCTCTATGTTAAGGAAAGCTCCATGACCCTGTAAGCTGATATTGGCAACCAGGGTGGATGGCTGGAGACCCTCTGGGTTAAAATCCATGGGGAACACACCACAGGGGACACAACAGTGGGAGTCTACTACAGACCTCCCACCCAAAGTCAAAACCTTAATCAGGAATTCACCCAGGAACTGGCTGAGGCCGCATGCTCCAGGACCATGGTTGTCAAGGGTGACTTCAGTTGCCCAGACAGCTCATGGGAGGATCACTCAGCAAAATCCGAGCAGTCGGAAAGCTTCCTCTCATGCATGTATGACCTCTACCTGACTCAAGAAGTCTACAGGCCAATGAGAGATAAAGCACTGCTCAACCTAGTACTGGCTACTGGGGATGACCTAATCAGCGACCTAGTGATCAATGGGAAGCTGGGTGATAGCGACCATGAGCTGATCATCTTCACCATCTGCCGTAAAGCTGGTAAGTCAGTCAGCAACACGGAAGTCCTTGACTTCAGGAAAGCCTACTTTGACAAGCTCAGGAGGCTTGTCAGTGAGGCCCTAAGGGACCACGACCCCAGGGAGAGGGGAGTTCATGAAGAGTGGCTGCTCCTTAAGGGAGCGATCCTCAGTGCACAAGCTAAGTCTATTCCTTCTCAGAGGAAAGGCAGCAAGAGGGCACAGCAGCTCCCCTGGCTCTCCAGGGACCTAGCAGACCTCCTGAGGCTGAAAAGAAAGGCCTACAAAGGATGGAGGATGGGATTCACCTCCAAGGAGGATTATTCTGCTCTGGTCCGGTCCTGCAGGGAGCAAACCAGGAAAGCCAAGGCTGCAACTGAACTCCAACTAGCTTTGAGAATCAAGGAAAATAAAAAGTCCCTTTTCAGATATGTGGGGAGCCAGAGGAAAAGCAAGGGCAACATTGGACCCCTGCTGAACCAGATGGGGCAACTGACAACTGATACCCAGGAAAAAGCCAGCCTATTAAATGGGTACTTTGCATTGGTCTTTCATCAGTCCTATGGGATACCCATGCCCACTACAGGACAAGAAGATCTGGGTGAGGGATATTTCCTGCCCTCCATTAATGCTGACCTTGTGAAGGAACATCTTGAGAGGCTGGATACCTTCAAGTCAGCCAGCCCTGACAATCTACATCCCAGGGTACTCAAGGAGCTGGAGAGAATCATAGCCCAGCCCCTGAGACGGATCTTTGAAAACTCCTGGCAGTCTGGTGTAGAGCCTGAAGACTGGAAGAAGGCCAATGTGGTGCCTATCTTCAAGAAAGGGAGGAAAGTGGATCCAGCTAACAGTAGGCCCATCAGCCTGACTTCTATCCTGGGGAAGGTCTTAGAAAAGTTTATTAAAGAGGCCATCCTTAATGGACTGGCTGACACCAACATCCCAAGGGATAGCCAGCATGGGTTTGTTGCGGGTAGGTCTTGCTTGACCAATCTCATTTCCTTCTATGACCAGGTGACCTATCACCTGGACAAGGGAGAAGAAATTAATGTTATATATGTTGACTTCAAAAAAGCCTTCGATCTGGTATCCCATGATCACCTCTTGGTGAAACTGGCCAATTGTGGCCTTGGCTCCACCACGATCCGCTGGGTGGGAAACTGGCTCCGTGGTCAGACCCAGAGAGTTGTAATTGATGGAAGTCACCCATCATGGTGTCCTGTGACCAGTGGGGTCCCCCAAGGCTCTGTCCTTGGACCCATATTATTCAACATCTTCATTAATGATGTGGACATTGGAGTCAGGAGTGGACTGGCCAAGTTTGCTGATGACACTAAACTTTGGGGCAAAGCATCCACGCCAGAAGACAGGCGAGTGATCCAGGCTGACCTGGACAGTCTTAGCAAATGGGAGGACGAGAACCTGATGGTGTTTAACACCGAAAAATGCAAGGTTTTCCACCTTGGGAGAAAAAACCTGCAGCATCAGTATAGGCTCGGCAGTGCTACACTGGCTAGCACTATGGAAGAAAGAGACTTGGGGAGTCATCATTGACCACAAGATGAATATGAGCCTCCAATGTGATGCTGCAGCTAGTAAAGTGACCAAAACACTGGCTTGCAGCCACAGATGCTTCTCAAGCAAATCCCAGGATGTTCTTCTCCTGCTGTACTCGGCCTTGGTGATGCTGCAGCTGGAGTATTACGTCCAGTTTTGGGCTCCACAATTCAAAAAGGATGTGGAGAAGCTTGAGAGAGTCCAGAGAAGAGCTACACGCATGATCAGAGATCAGGAAAGCAGACCTTATGACGACAAGCTGAGAGCCGTGGGGCTCTTTAGCCTGGAAAAGCGCAGGCTCAGAGGCGATCTGATGGCTACCTATAAGTTTATCAGGGGTGACCACCAGGATCTGAGGGAATGTTTGTTCACCAAAGCGCCCCAAGGGATGATGAGGTCAAATGGTTATAAACTACTACAAGACCATTTCAGGCTGGACATAAGGAAGAATTTCTTTACTGTCCAAGCTCCCAAGGTCTGGAATAGTCTGCCACCGGAGGTGGTTCAAGCACATACTTTGAACACCTTCAAGAGAAAATTGGATGCTTATCTTGCTGGGATCCTATGACCCCAGCTGACTTCCTGCCCTTTGGGTGAGGGGGCTGGTCTCGATGATCTTCTGAGGTCCCTTCCAGCCCTGATGTCTATGAAATCTATGAAATTCTCTACTGAATCCTGTTGAATGAAAAACATTCCAAGCATTAGAACAGAACAATAGCAAATGAGATTTAATATATAGTAGTTTCATAGTTTCATAGTTTCTAGGGTCAGAAGGGACCTGAGCAGATCATCTAGTCCGACCCCCTGCCATGACAGGAAAGAATACTGGGGTCAAATGACCCCAGCAAGATGTTCATCTAACCTCCTCTTAAACACCCCTAGGGTAGGAGCCAGCACCACTTCTCTTGGAAGTTGGTTCCAGATCCTAGCTGCCCTGACCGTGAAGTAGCGCCTCCTGATATCTAACCTAAACCTACCCTCTGCCAGCTTGTGACCATTACTCCTGGTCACTCCTGGCGGTGCTCGGGGGAACAGTGACTCCCCCAATGTAATAACAGAAATCTTACAAATAAATTTACATCTTGAAACCAGGAGTGGCATCAGCCTCTTCCTGTTGGAGGGTGGGGACTGACGTAGGCTAGGCAGAAAACTGGTGGGGTCTCCACTATACATCTTCTGGCCAAACATACTTACACATTTTTTTAACAATACCCGCTTAAGGTGCTGTGCCTCTGTAGGCTAAAGGCAGGAGCAGGGCAGACTTAGCTGAGCAGGGTGGGCAGCAGGGGGCTGAGGGAATGGTGTCGGGGGCTTGGAGAGGGGTGGCACTGGGAGGGATGGCTATGGGGGGAGCTAAGGAGAATTTTGGGGTGGTTATAGTCCCCACAAATTCCCCCTTAGAACTGCCTCTGCTTGAAAAAAATACCAACCTCATCTTATTTTAATTCTTACTCCTTTTTCAAATTTTAATTTATTTATATTATTAACTTTGCCTCTTAAAATGATTTATTTAATTGGACGGCTCACAGCTTCATGTTTTGGCTAGGTAGGCTACTAACAGAGGCAAAGTCTGACACACGATTGAAGCAGAAACAGAAAAATAAAGAGATGACATGATTTTTTTAAAAAAATCAGAGTAGGTCAGTGGTAGAGGCAGAAGCAGTATCTAGGTGCTCTAGCTCAAAATCCTGTAGGGTAGCTCATACAGCACTAAAAGGACTAGACTTACTAGCAATAATGCAATGCAATGGTGTGTGCACACAATTAGCATGAATAAAGAAACCTTTTTGTAAAAGTGACTTCTGCCTCAGTGAACTGAACCCACAAAATGACATGGAACCAGGAGTGGTTGTGAAAAAGGTGACTGCATTGCTTGGAATGAATTTTGAAAAGAAAAGAAAAGAAATGGAGCAACTACAGGGTCTAACAGAGCTGAAACTCCAGCCATGCATGCAGCAGGTAACTGGAAGAGGTTGGACCAACAATTTAACCTGTACAGGAGGGCAAGTGGAGCTACTGAGAAGCCAAGTGACCAACAGGTAGCTATTTTTCTGACCATAGTAGGTACTGAGGCATTGAATGTATATAAAAATGTGTAACTGAGCCAAACAGAGTAGGCTGATTATGAGACAGGGCTCAAAAACTTTAAGGAGTACTGCACTCCAAAAGAGAATGAGACTGAGTGCTGCCTGGGTGAAAGAAGTGGCCCAAGTGAGTTGGGTACATCTAGAGACTCCTGATAAGGTGGATTTAATTTGCTGTGAACTTGATTTATAATAAAAAGACTATCGGGGACAGAGACACTGGTTAGCAGCTTAGTCACTACCAATGAGTGAATTTATATGTGTATATATTTTGATTTTTAATAGGGCTGTGCAAAGCTTTGGTCACTGATTTGATTCAGAGGAGATTTGGCCCAATTTGGTGGCTGAATCTCTAAGTCCAAATTGAATCAGGAGACTCATTAATCTTTCCACATCGAATTGGAAGTCTCTGATTCAATTTGGAAAGATTTGGAGAGATTTGATGATTTGGAAAAAGACACAGCTTTATGTTTTTTCTACATACCTCAAGGTACCAGGTGACTCATGAACACTGAGATGGTGGGGTGGATGAAGCATTCCATGGGAGTGCAGGGGGGATTCCAGTGTGCTCGGTGGTGGACCCAGAAGTGGACCAGAAGCACTTCCAGTCCACTTCTGGGTTTGCCACAAATTGCACAGGGGCTTAGTGACTGGTGCCTCCTGTGTCTGTGGGGGGCACCCAGGGTCCTCCCATGGCCAATTGCCAAGCCAGGGGGGCATAGGGGTGTGTGTGCTAGGTGGCAGACCCAGAAGTGGACCAGAAATATTTCTGATCCATTTCTGGGTCTGCCACCGAGCATGTGGGGGACCCCTCCATGCTCCTGTGGGATGTTTCATCTGCCCCCACCATCTCAGCATTCATGAGCTGCACCTGGTACCTCAAGGTATGTACATATAAAGCTGTGTCTATGGCCAAGTTCCTGATTCTCCAAATCAGAATCGAATCTTCAGATTTGGGTTTGGCCAAATTGAATTGGGTCAGTGATCTGAATCAGTGAATTGAATCACTGTCCCCCAAATTGGGTCAAGTCCGAATTAAATATGGCCCACTTTGCACGTCCCTAATATTTGTTTTTCTTTGTAAGGTTATCATTTGTAACTTGTTCATTTGTTATTGTATTTACTATTATAGTAAAAAGATACATTTGGATTCATTTTATACCAGGTATCCCACGGTAGGTGCTGTTTTTTTAAAGAATATTTATATGTATATATATATGTGAGGTGAACCCAGAGTAGCTGGCCATTAGGTATTGAATGGTCACTTAGAAAAGGATTCACAGCAAGTGGGGAGTTGAGTCCTACTGCTTGCACTTGTAAGCTGGAGATAAAGACAAAAAATGGTAATGAAAAAAATCAGTTTGTCAGTGTGCCATGAAAAATGTGTACCTATATTAGGGGTAAAGACCTGTTAGGCACTAGGTCTTATTCAAAGAGTATGTATTGTAGTAAAAAGAATATGTATTGTAGTACAGTAAAATTGTGGATGAACTAAGTCTATGGATACCTGTAATACTTTGCCTATATGCAAATGACTACAAACATATTTATTTCAAGGTCATTGTTTTCAATTTGCCCCTCACTTCTATGTGCTCAGGGAGAGCAGGGTCTTACTGTAGGAAAAGGATGGAAGGGACTGCAAGGGAAGGAAGATGAGGAGGCAGAGGGCAAAGGGGCCACCTGACTCCCCAGATCTATTTGCCATGCTGTAGCAGTGGGAGGGGGACAAATTCAAGGCAAACCTCCAATGATTAGATTCTATATCTAGAAAATGATAACAAATATATATAGAATCTCATTATTTGGGGGTCATCTTATACTCGGGGTCATTTTATATTTGAGTAAATACAGTGAAACAGATCACAAGCCACTGGTGGCAATAGCAAAAAAGGAGTTCACTGACAGACCTCTGAGATTACAGAGACTTCTTTCAATTGCAGTTATATGATTTAAGAATAGAATATAAACCAGCGAAAGATTTAGTGGTGGCATACAGTCTGTCTAGAGCTTTTGACAGAACAGAAATAGAACCAAATGTAGAGTTAGATGCTGTGCATGTCAATCTGTTAAAGAAAATGTGCCCAGTTTTTGATAAAATGTGGACTGCACTTGCAGGTGCCATGGCACAAGATTGGACTTTAAAAAGAATAACACAAACACAAACACATGCAGGATGGTCTGTAAGGTACATACTCATTCCTTATCACCAGTTTGATGCAAAGCTGTCAGTAATTGATGGACTCTTGTTTAGAAATGCCAGACTTGTTGTTCCCAAGAATTACATCACGGTACATTACACAAAGAGCATTTGGTTATAGAGAAATGCAAAAAAATGGGCCAAGAAAACTGTACTGGTGACAAATTAATGCGGACATAGAAAAGTATATTAAAATGTGTTCAATATATCAAAGAGACAAAGATAGTCAAGCAAAATAGCCAATGGCAGTGAATGAGGAAGAATTGGCCCCACGGTCCAAAGTTGTCATAGATCTGTTCACTCATGCTGGAAAAAAACTATGTACCGGTTTTTGACCAGGGGTTTTCAACCTTTGGCCTGCAGGCCAAATGTAGCCCTCAGGGCCATTGGTGTATGGTCTGCGGGGCTATCCATAGATCAGAAATTTGGTTGTAGGGGAGAGGTGGCAATAAATACAGCCACCCTCCCCTGCTGTCAAATCCCCAAATCCTGAGCCCTGTGCAGCAGGTTGGGGCCAGGTCATGCTTCATTCCACCATCCCCATGGCTGGATAAAGCCAAGCCACATCCCTCCCTCTATGCTGCATGGGGCTGGACCATGATCCCTTTCCCTTGTGGGCCTGGGTTGGGGTCGAGTTAAATCCCCTCCTCCTCATGGGGCTGGATTGGGGCTGGGCCATGTCCTCTTTCCCTCATAGAGCTGGGCCACATCCCCTGCCCTTGTGGGACCAGGTTGGGGCTTGTTCATGCTCCTTTCCCCCTGAAATGCTGGGCCATGCCCCCTCTTTTCCCCCCACCCCCTCACCTTGGGGCCAGGTTGAAGCTGGGATGCCCCCTGTCCCCCTTCACATGGCCGAATGGGCTGAATGAGGTCCTGCTGCCTGGGCACTGCTTATCTAGCCTGACAACCAAAAAGGTTGAGCGCCATTGTTTAAGACTATGTAAGCGATGGGCAAAATATGGCCCATGAGCCAGATCTGACCCAACAGTTGTTTGGATCCAGTCCATGGGTAGGCACCCACCTAATTATTTAATAGATTTCATAGACATTAGGGCTGGAAGGGACCTCGGGAGAGCATCAAGTCCAGCCCCCTGCCCAAAGGGCAGGAAGTCAGCTGGGGTCATAGGATTAATTGTAGAGGGGAGAACTTCTAGGGCCCCAGGGGCTGAATCACACTCACTTTCACTTAGGGCAGTGTGCACTATGCTTCCATCCTCAGCCATGGGAGGGCCCTGGTCCAAACCCTGGCCAGTGCCCATAACTTCCTGGTTGGGCCAGTGCCCATAACTTCCCTGGCCAGTGCCCATAACTTCTTGACTGTTACTGCTGCTGCTGCAGCCACCCAGGGAATTGCTTGGCTCCCCATACCTCCAGTGGCTCCTTCTCCTGTTCTTGCTGCAGTGCTCTGGGCAGCTGGTATGGAGGGGAAGTAGTGTCAGGAAGAGGGGAAACAGCAGCAGGCAGGAGGGAAAGCTGCAGCTGGGGCCTCCTGCCTCACTGCACAGGGCTCCAGTTTCCAGCTGCCTTCCCCCCACTCTGCCTGTCCAGTGCAATCAGTAGCCACCTGTGGGCTGCCAAGTGGGTGGAAGGCATGCCAGGAAGCTGTGTGCACTGGCTGCAGCTTGGGCTGGACCCCAGGTGGGTGCAGGCAGAAGCACAGGGTAGGTGCACGTGGGACCGAGGGGCAGGCTGCCCTGGGTGGAAGCAGATGGGGCTCAGGCACATGAGGAGTGCCTGGAAGCAGCTATGGGCTAGAGGGCTGGGGGGGCAGACTGTATCTGCACCTGCAATGCCCAGGTGAGCTCTGCTGCATGTGCTTCCTGCCCTTTTCTTCCTCTACCCACCCAGGATCTCC
Organism: Crocodylus siamensis; assembly: GCF_052110815.1. Taxonomy (NCBI): domain Eukaryota; kingdom Metazoa; phylum Chordata; order Crocodylia; family Crocodylidae; genus Crocodylus; species Crocodylus siamensis. The sequence continues at coordinate 149,762,869 of NC_143395.1, read as the reverse complement.
CAGGATCTCCCATGCCCCGCTCCCTTACTCCCTATGCACACATCCTCCACAACCCACCTCACACACACAGCCACCCCCCGACGACTCACCACACACTCCCTCACACACAATCCCCCACATACATCCCTCTACCCCTGCACTCAATATACAAGGATAAGACCTTATTTTCAGCTATTATGTAGTGGCCTCTATATACACTACTCAGGCCCACACAAATCAGGACAAAAATATTTCTTGAAATAAAATATGTTATAGTAGATTTTTTATTTTTAGTATATAATTTGTTTTTTATTTATACTTTGTTAAAATGATTTATTCTGAAAGATTTTATATGTGTAGCCCTCAACTCTATTGGTTTGGATGCCCCTGAAACCCCCACTAGTTGGTTGAGGGTGATAGGGCAGATTATTAGAGGGGTCATTACCCATTGCTATCTGATAGGTCATGCCTGTGCCTCATGGCCTAGAGGGCAGAACTTCTGGGGCCCCAGGGTCAGGCCATGAGTGTGGGCCCTGTGGAGGGGCCGTGTTTCCCAGTCAAGGGGTGGAGATAAGGGATTCTGGGAACAACATGGTGGCAAGCAGGGTAAAGTTTGATGTTGGGTGGGTGGGCCTTCTCATGTCATGGACTATTTGATAGGGTGGGACTTCTGGTTCTAAGCTGGCAACCAGCCCCCACCCCCAGAGTACTTTCAAGGCAAGGGGTGGGACTCCTGGTGGCAAAGGTCAGGGGTTGGGGAAAGGGGGATTTTCAGTCTCAAAATGGGAACTGGGGGCAAGGCACTTATCAAGGGAAAGGGCTTAGCAGTTTGACAAGGGGTGTTTCCTTGAAGTTTTTAACAGTTCACCAAAACTCATTAAACAACCCTCCAGCTGAAATATTTGTCAACCCCTGGTTTAAGACTATTTCACTATCTGGAAATGAGACTTGAGAACACTACTGGAAAGAATATAGCAGCATACACAAAATCAATCTTTTTCAAACATGGCATGCCAGTTATGGTCAGGCCTGACAGTGGACCACAATATGATGTATATGAGTTTAAGCACTTTGCAAAGGAATTTTGGTTTACACACATTACCTCTAGCCCAAGGTATTTACAGTCCAATGGACTTGTAGAAAATAGTGTCAAAATAGTTGTGACAGGCCCCCTACCTGGCTCACACTTATTGTCCCCCATTCTCTCTGATTCCCAACCCACTTACCATTGCATGGGCATCCTCATGACAGCTGGCACCATGTGGCCAGAAGGTGCATCCAGTGCCAAAAGGCTCCGGGCTTAAAATAAGCCCAGAAGTGGAGTCCAAGGAGAGAGAAAGGGAAACACTGACAACACAGCTGGAGCCTCTCCTCAAGGCCAGAAGTGGCCCAGTGTGACTGGCCCAGTCCAACAACCTGGGAAGTATGGCATGGGCTAAAGGCACTGACAGGGTGCCAAGGGAGCACATGGATACAGATTCCTCAGCCCACAGGGAGGAAGTTACTCTCCCCAGGGCCAAAATCTCTGGAAAAGTAGGTGAAGCCCAGGTCACCCAGGTGGGCCTGGACACTGCCTTTGACACCAGCTGGATTGGTGCAGCTGGTAAGTCAAGCAGTGACGACCTCATAACCCCACAACACATCTGTGGGAGTCACCAATGGAGCATACAGTTCAGCTGGGGCTTGGAGGGGGTGCACTGTGGGTATGGCCAGAGCCTCTGAAAGGGAGAAACCAGCAGTGGACACTGTTGGCTGTACATACTCCCAGGGAAAGTGCATGTGAGCAGACCACGGGCAGAGAAGGATGCACCTCAGCATTATAGTACCTGATAAGTACTGATACTGATAAGTAGATCAGTAGTACTGATACTTATAGTAGTGATAATCTACTATAGGTAGATTGTGTTTCACCTGCAACCTGGCTGGCTGAAACACAATCTGGGAAACAGGCTCAGAAGCGAGTCATTCTCAAGTGGATCATCTGTGGGAGATGGGTGCACAGTGCACTGCTGAAAGTGGGTGTTCAGTGCAGAGGCATTGCTACCCTGCCCACCTCCACATCCAAGCTATTTTGGGTTGAATTCTTGTTTTGTTGTAGTTTTACCAAGTCTCAGGGTCACAGTAAGACCTCCTCCAGCCATCCCTGTTTCCAGGCTTCAGTGCAGGAGGGGAAGCCCCATTGCTACATGAGCCACATCACCCAAGATGATCTGAACACCTGAGTGGAAAGGGATAAGGTGTAGGGGAGGAGAAGCCCCACAGAAGACCTCCTGGTGCACAGAAGAACTACTGAACATCACCTCTGGAGGTAAACTCCACTGAACAACAAGCTGTGAGGGGCAAATAGCCCTGCTGCAACGTAGCCAAGGTGAGGAAACACACCCATTGATTGACGCAGTGGTCATGAGTCCATCACAGTAGTAAAAAGACAAAATAGTAAAAACAGCAGCGGATCCTCACACAGATTCTTATCTGGCATTAGTGAATTATAGAGCATCTAGTTTGAAACATGGGCTTTCACCAGTTGAATTCTGATTTAACAGGAAATTTAGAACAAAAATGACTAATTTGGTAACCACTGATAAGAAACAAAATGACTTAAATCCTTATAAGATTGTGATAAATATGAACAAAAGCTTTCTAATGACAAGGGGTCATGGGAACTAGAATCTTTGTTAACCCAAGACATGGTACACATGCATGATGATAAAACTTGGATGCAGGAGGCAGTTGTCACTCATGAGGTAGTTCTTAGGAAGTGTAGATAAGTGAAGAAAATGTCTATAGAATGAGTAAGAAACACCTGCAACATATGTAGGAAGGATAGGAGAAGGAACAAAAAGTGTCCAAACTGGAGAAAGACACAGAGAAGCACAGACCAAATGAGACAACACAGAGACTACAGCACAGACAGATTAAGATAATGCAGGCTAATGTAATGCCTTGCAGATCTGCAAGGCTGCAAAGGGCACTGCAAAAACTGGTTGAAAATTTTTAGTTTATTAAAAATTTGAATTATTTATATTGTTATTTGTTAAAATGTGCTGTGCATTTCCTTGGAAAGGGAAGCTGTGAGGATTTTATGCCTTTAAGAGCCAGACAGATTTGAACAGTACTGAGAGAAAGAGAGTGCCTGATGGCAGTGTGTATGTGTGGTTAGCATGAATAAAGAAATCTCATTGTAAAAGTGGCTTCTGCCTTAGTGAACTGAACTCACAACACAACACCAGACCTAGATAACCCAAATGCTATAGCAGTTCTCAATTTTCTTGGAGAATTCCCAGGGTACTGGCTTGAAACTGAAAGCAATAGAGGTTTACACAATACTTGTTAATGAGTTTATTGGATTGCTGTTGGTTGGTTGACCTAAAACATTCAAAATAGAGGCTCATATTTTCCAACTCCCTGGGCTTAAATGTACTTATGAAAGATGATGTATTGTGTCCCTTGGCATTCACATCTTTAAAAATTTGGCCTATATTATTTACAATGGCTGAAATGTTAAATGTTAAAGAAGTTTTCACTGGTGATCAGGAGTGTTAATTAGAGACATGATCAAGGATTGTTACTAAACCCTTTGGAAACTGGCCTGAAATGGGGAATTATTTCCATTTCCATTTATCATCTTTGTCCTTTGCATGCAGTTTGCTGAACGTTTATGCACTCTTTTTTTTTTTTAAACAAAAGACTTTGTTGGAAACTTGGCCAATTGAAAATCATTCCATGGGCCATTTAACTGCATTACTTGAAATGAAACTGAGCTTTTGCTGTCTAGCCTAATATGCTGGTTAGAGAAAAGAAGAAATATTTTAGTATCCCATTCATATAACAAATTGGAATTGAAATCAGCTTTGTTGCATATGAACACTCCAGAGTTTCTGTTTTTTCCCTATAATCTATAAGATACAGGAAACCAGGAAACAGAATCTGATCTCAGGCACAGTTATGTAAATGTGGAGTAAGTCCATTCAAACCACTAGAGTTATTTTAGAATTATCCTGGTGTAACTGAAAGAAGAATCTGGTATTTTAAGTTGGCTGTACTCTGGCAGAGAAGAATGAAAAAAGAGGACTCAATTTACTAACAATTTGCATTGCACAATTTCCATAAATTGTACTAATAGAGCAATTTATAAAAATTGTGCTAGTATATTAAGGACAGCAATTTACAAAATCCATTTAGAATCATAAACTGAGGTTTGTCGGTAATGCAGCTATATTTTCAAATAGTGTTTTATGTATAAAACAAATTGACTGTCTATTCTCATTCATTCTACATTATGTTAATATCCCATATAGGCAAGTGCAAATAATGAAATACTCCGATTTTTTGTTTATCTACAGATTGCAATGACGGTAGCCACATACTTGAGAGGCATTAGCCTTTTTTTTATGGAAAATCGTTCTTAGTTAGGGCATTGTGGAGTTTCTCTATGAAAATTATTGAAAAATTATTTTCTAAAACTGTTTAGCTTGTCAGTCAAACAAATAACTCTGTATAATGTGAATGCAATAGTGAATAGCAAATGTACTTTGCTAAACCAGAAAACCAGACAAAGTTCTTTGGGTAACTGCAGTATCTTTTATTAGACTAACTAAATAGTTGGAAAAATTATTCTTTGTAAGCGTTTGGACACAAACACCCCCCTTCAGGTATAGGGAAAGTCTGCTGGTGTTATGTGCTCTCCATGGTGGAATAGAAGCCAATTTACAAAATGTAGGTCTGTGAAAATGCAAATTTGTGGCAGTGAAAATCAGAGGAAATGGGACACAATAGGCATGAGACACGTAGGTGGCGGGGAGGGGAGAACGTTGAGCTGCTGATAGAATGTAGCTGGTAAAATGCAGACAGGTTACCTGGAGTTATCGGATGGCAGGCAGGTTGCAATGTGTCATAAATCCAAAGTTTATATTTAGTGCTTAATTTTTTGTATTCAGTAGATTTATGAAGTGAGGTTTGTAGGCTCATCTATGAAAGGTGTTTTGTAAATTTCCTTTGAGGATTAGAACTGAGAGATTGATGAGAAAGTGGTTATCTTGTGAGAAGTGTGTGCCCACAAGTAATTGGATATTTTTGTCTTTGACAGATTTTCAGTGTGCGTTCATTCTGGTGCACTGTTGTTGTTTAGTTTCTCCTACATATTTTTCATCAGTGGATGGATATATTACATTTCTGGAGATGTAGATGTAAGACTCAGGGACGGTGATGGTTTTGTTGTGGGGTATAGTTATTGTGGGAGTGGTGATGTGTTGGGATGTTTTACATTTCTTGTCCCAGCATAGTCTGGATCCATTCAGTGTGCTTTGGGCCATAGGAAGTTTGCTTTTGGTGATGAGGTTGCCAAGGTCCAGTGCTTGTTTAAAGGCTAGGATGGATATTTTTAGAAAGATCTCTTCAAAAATTGGGTCTTCTAGTATGGGTCGCAACTGTTTGAGGATTTTCCATATAGTTTTTAGAGAAGGATGATATGTCATAACTAACGGTGTATGATTCAAGGGATTTTCTTTTTGTACTGCAGGAATTCTTCATGTGGTATCTGGGTGGCTCTTTCAAAAGTGTGATCTATGTCTTTAGAGGAGTGTCCTTATTGAGTGAATGGCCTTTTGAGATGTGCGAGGTGATGATCATGGGTGTTCTCCTCAGTACAAATTTGTTGGTATTAGAGGGTCTGGCTGTATATTACAGCTTTCTTGGTGTGTTTAGGGTGATTGCTGATTCTGCATAGATATATGTTGGTTTGTGGGTTTCTTGTATATGGTGGTTTGAATTTTACCATTCTGGATAGTGATCATAGTGTCTAAACAGGAAATGTTGGTGCTGGAGTATAAAAGAGATAGTCTGATGGAGGGGTGATGATTGTTGAATTTGTGATGGAAATCAATCAGAGGCTGTAGATTTTTGGTCCAAATGATGAAGATGGCAGCTATATATCTTAGGTATAGCATTGGTTTGATGGTGAAGTTCTTGAGGAATGCTTCTTCATAAAAAGGTTGGCATGTTGTGGGGCCTTTTTGGTGCCCTTTGTGGTGGGCCAGTAGGGGGCGCTCCTGCATTGAGCCGCCCACCTCCCTGCGCCCGCCCACCTTCCAGGCTCCGAGTGCCTCCCTAGGGGTACCTCACATCTGGCTGACTCCCTTCCTGGAGCACACTTGCTAGCCTGGGGGTAATGTAGCTGCCACCACCCTGAGAAAGGACTCTCTCAGCCCTGTGTCCTCAGGGAAACACAGGCCTAATAGTCTTACGGGTACTCCACCCAGTACAGGCACTTGGGGCACTTCCCCAAGTCAGGGGTCAAAAAGGAAAGTCTCCCTTAGTCTGCAGACCTAAGGGGTCTCTTAGGCATAATTTAGACCCACCTCTCAATAAGTCTCCTACTCCGGTCTCAAAGGAGAGCTTTACTGATTACAGGGGTAGGGTGAAAGTAGGGTACAAGATTGAGCAATATCATAGAAATCCCATAGAGCAAAACAGTGTGGCTGAGGTAGTCTTTTGATTATGCATCTGAGTTTCTGCCAGCTAGATATCTAACCAGATCTCGAGTAGCTTACTCACAAGCATCATCCAGAGGCTGTTGGAGATTCCCTCTGGAGGCAGGCCATTCCTAGCTCATGAGTTATGGGAAAGAGAGCCAGTTTCAGATGGTCAAGCTCCTGTCTAAGTCTGAGTCTCCCGCATGGATGCTGCCCCCTCCTCCTGGGCAGTCTTAACTTATAGAGCCCCTGTGACCTCATTCACCTGGTCCAGTGGAGGCCAGCTCTGGTTGGCTGTCAGCCAATCAATTTGAAATATGTCACTAGTTGCTGGGCAGACTCTAGCCCACCAGGTAGCTGATACCAGTCACAAGGCAGAGAGAGCAGGTTTCCCCCCTCCCTCAGGAATGTAGCTAGCTCAGGTTACCTAAAGGGATAGGGTAAGGTGGTGTCTCCTCTGCTGGGCCCATCCTAATCAAATTATCACAGCACAGAGATTATGGCGAGAAACAAAGGTGGCTTCCTGCCACACCCTTAACCTGTGCAAACAGTTGCAACCCATATTAGAAGAAGTACCCCCATCTACCTGGCTCACCCTATTGTTTCCCATTGTCTCTGATCCTCACTGCCATGCATTTGCATTTTCACCTGCATTTTGCATATTGGCTTCTATTCCACCCAGGAGAACACATAACACCAGCAGATTCTTCCTATGCCTGAAGAAGTATGTTTGTACCTGAAAGTTTACAAAGAACAATTTCCCAACTATTTAGTTGGTCTAAATCATATTTACCAAAAGATTTTTTCTGCCTATGTCCTTAGACCAACATGGCTACAACCAACAACCCCTTTGCTAAACCATATGCTTTAAATTCATTCAAACATCTAAAGCTGTTTTCACCTATGAGAAGATACAACTAACTCTTCATTATTTATACATTATATTTAATATTATGTGAACAGATAGGATCTTTAATATTATTTAATGTTTAATATTATGTGAAGAGTTAGGATCACAGAGAATTAACACAAACTTATAGCTGGTAAAATGAGTAAAAAGGAGACAACCTATGATGCAAGCATCATTGTTCATTTAAAAGCAAATCCTGAGTCCAGCTTCTCTGGATATAGAAGACTGCCCTCTTGGAGGGGAATTGTGGGGTGTACTAAGGAAGGAAGAGCAGCAGAATCTACGAAGTTCATGCAGGTATCCACATGTGCCGATTGCACACAAGCTGTATAGGGTTTCCTCCATGTTTTTTAGCGGGTGAATGACAGCAAGCAGGATAGGGGAAATGAGATGGGATAGAAAAATCCACTAAGGCATGGATCTTTTTCTGCAGTATTGTCAAGTACACATGTGTATTCAGTTAGGCTGGAACTGCAGCCATGGAATCTCTTGTCTGCCAATACTGCCTGAATGGGAGGAGGACTCACTACTTCCCAGACTCACATGCTATTTGGGTTTGGTTATGTGGAAAGGATTTTAGGCTCATTTGCTAATCCATAAATATATCCTATCCAATGGCTCGGAGGCAACTTATCTCATACTGTATATTATTTACTAATAGACAGTAACTATTAACAGCAAACATAGGGTGAGAGGGAAGAAAACATGAAAAACAAATATGCCTGTATCTCTCTAGGGAGTCCTTATAGTTTTATTTCCTACAGAAAATTGGAGGTTTTCATACCAAAGAGAGCTGCATTTAGAACTATTTAACACAGAACAGTAAGAAAGACAACTGCAGTAATATTTAAGGCTTATAACACTATTAAACATATTTTTTTCTAGTGGCTGTTCTCCAGTCAGCTTCAACCAAGTGGCACAGCAGGGGAAGCTACTTAGCTTCCATACACTATCAAGAGGCATCTGCAATGTGCATTTAAACATTCCTGTACTGAGAGTCACAGCAGGTGTTTTTCAATATGGCATTTTTAGCATAACTCTGGAACACTTTGTGACATATAGGCCTGAGAAGTATATATGGGCCTGAAGAAATAAAATTTTGTTAAGAGCTTATGTAAGAGGCTGCACATGGAAAGCCACATGGCAAAGCCATTTACAATGCACAACAGCAGGTTTTGTGTGTCTTATGTAACCCATGGACTGTTCAATATCTTTGTGAACATCACTTATTGGCACTTCATCAATGAAAAAACTATTTCTATGTAAACAGACAAAGAGCTCTCTTGCAACGTCCCTGTAATAGAAACTGAGACATTTCCATTGATTATATGGTATTTGAACGTACTAAACAACTTTATTGTTCTTCCACATCCTATAATTTTATTTGGATTCCTTTTCTAAAGGTGCTTGCTGTTAGTTTTCAAATTTCATGCTGACAGATTGTTTGACATCAACTTTGTCGTCTCCTGAAGGTCACCAGTAGATGAACTACCCTCAGAGTGATTTCCTGTCCCTATGCATCCTTATTCCCATGTGGAGTAGGTGTGGGGAGAACTCACTTGGGTCATTCTTTGAGGATAACTGTTCCTTGATCATGCTCAGGAAATAACAAGAGCAATTATAGAGTTGTCCCTATATTTCTACCATGTATGACCTTGGTTTTACTCTTTGTTTATGTGTCCCTCCCTTCCACCTTTTGACTGTTAGGTGCTGGTTGTGTCCTGAATGTATGCTCCATGCAAAGTCCAGAATACTTTTTTCAAGCTGCATCTCCATATGCCTATTAATAGGTTAATAGATTCATAGATATTACGGTCAGAAGGAACCTCAGCAGATCATCAAGTCTGACCCACTACCTTGGGCAGGAAAGAGCCAGGTGCTTGTCCAGTCTCCTCTTAAAGACCCCCAAGATAGAGGAGAGTACCACTTCCCTTGGAAGCCTATTCCAGATTCTGGCAACCCTTACTGTAAAGAAGTTCTTCCTTATGTCTAACCTGAATCTGCTTTCTGTCAGTTTGTGGCCAGTATTTCTAGTTACTCCAAGGGGTACCCTGGTAAACAGAGCATCTCCTATCCCTTGCTGTCCCCTCTGATGAATTTGTAGACAGCCACAAGATCACCTCTCAGCCTTCTCTTGCAGATGCTGAAGAGATTCAGATCCCTCAATCTCTCCTCCTAGGGCCTTAGCTGCAGGCCCCTAACCATATGAGTGGACCCTCTTAAGGTTTTCCACATCCCTCTTGAAGCACAGCACCCAAAACTGGATACAGTACTCCAGCTGTGGCCTCACCAGTGCTGCATAGAGGGGAAATATCACATCCTGGACCTGTTTGTGATGCTAATGCAAGACAAAGTGTGGTTAGTTCTACTGGTCGCTTCATTACATTGACGACGCATGTTCATCTTGGAGTCAACTATGACTCTGAGATCCCTTTCTGCTACAGTGCTGCTGAGAGGGTCACCTCCCAGCCTGTAGGTGTTGGTGATACCATCTCCCTAGGTGCAGTACTTCTCATGTGTCCTTGTTGAATTGCATCCTACTCTGTTCTTCCCACTTCTCCAACCTGTCCAGATCCACCTGGATTCATTCCCTGTCCACTAGTGTGTTTACTTTACCCCATAATTTGGTATCATCCATAAATGTGCACAGAGTGCTCTCCACGCCCTCATTCAAGTCACTGATGAAGACATTGAACAGCACTGGTCCAAGGACCAAATCTTGGGGAACCCCACTGCCTACATCTTTCCAGGTTGATACCAACCCATCCATCACCACTCTCTGGGTGTGTCCTATTAGCCAATTTGCCACCCACTCTGTAATCATCTACATCACAGCTGCTCAGTGTATTTATGAGACTAGGATGAGATAGCGTATTGAAGGCTTTCTTAAAATCTAGGTTGATGACATCTACCTCATCCTCTGCATCTAAACATTTTGTGACCTGGTCATAAAAACAAACAAGGTTAGTCAGGCAGGCTCTACCTGCTATAAACCTGTGCTGGTTGCCCTTCAGCATTATTTCTCCTGTGGACTCCCACAGATTCATAGATTGTAAGGGGCTGGAAGGGACCTTGCAAGATCATCGGGTCCAGCCCCTCTGCACTAGGCAGGAAAGACAACTGGGGTAAGGTGACCGCAGCAAAGTGACGGTCCAATCTCCTCTTGAAGATTTCCAGGGTAGGTGACTGCACCACCTCTGGAGGGAGGTTATTCCACAGTCTGGACACCCTGACTGAAGAAGTTTTTCCTAGTGTTAATCCAGAAACAGTTTTCCAGGAGTTTTGGCCATTACTCCTGTTTTTACCCAAGGGTGCCCTGGTGAAAAGTTGTATGCCAAATCCTTGATGTTTTCCCCTAATATAGTGGTAAGCTGCTACCAAGTCCCCTCTCAGCCTTCTCTTTTTTAGGCTGAAGAGGCCCAACTGCCTCAGCCTTTTCTTGTATGTCTTGCCTTGCAAGTGTCTGATCATATGGGTGGCTTTTCTCTGGAATCTCTCAAGCTTTTCCATGTCTTTGTTGAAGTGTGGTGCCAAGAACTAGATGCAGTACTCCAGCTGTGGTCTCACCAATGCTGAGTACAGTGGAAGAATCACTTCCTTAGTTTTGCTTGTGATGCATCAGTTGATTCCAGAGTATTGTTTGCCCTGCTGGCTACAGCTTCATGCTGATGGGTCATGTTCATGTTATGGTCTATTATTTCTCCTAGGTCCCTTTCAAATGTGATCCTTAATAATTTTTTTGAACGTTCGAAGTCTCATCGATCTAGAGTTTATTGCTGCCAGGCACGTCTCTGCATGTGTGCCCAGGATCGCAGCAAATTGAGCTGGGGCGGAGAAGCCCTGGTTGGCAGGGTGCCCCAGGGGTCAGCCTGCCAGCCCAGGACTGCCCCGCCTCAGCTCAGCTTGCTGCAGAGGACCTGGTTGGGGTATGAGGGTGATTCAGTATGGTGGCTATCCGGCAGGCTGCCCCCACACTGAAGCACCCTTGTACCACAGCCAACTGGGGCAACATCTACATGTGTGCTGTTGGGGTGTTTTTTACTCTGCAGCAAGACAGTACTTGTATTTACATTGTGACGCTGACACTACTTTGCAGTAGGGTCGGAAATGACCTGTGTGCTGTTGGGACTGCACAGTAACAACTGCGCAGTCTGGCACATATAGGCACACCCACTAAACATCTTGTGCAGACGTACCCTCATAACAGTAATTTGTTGCTGCTGATGTTTAACTTGCTCTGTAAGTTTTTCCCACTACTACTGCCTTCAGACATTTGTGTTTGCTATATGTTGGGATGGGACGGGCTCCACCTTTCCCCTAAAGGTAAGCGTGTGTTCTCTTCTAGGTTGGTGGAGCTCCTCTGGCGGGCTTTAAATTAGGCTTGTCAGGGGAAGGGGAAGATGAGGGCGGAGGAAATATCAGACTGCCAGACCAAACAGCACCCACAACTACAGCCCAGCCCAGACCGATGAGCGAAGCAATCAAACAGGTAAGAGAGAGGGGCCAGGGTAGCGTTGGGACTAGGGGGTCAGTACACACACAAATGCCTCTACACAAATGCTCATAGAATAGGCAACAAGCAGGAGGAACTCACCCTCCTGCTGGCTGACACCAGCCCGGACATAGTGGGGATTACAGAAACGTGGTGGGACGAAACGCATGATTGGGCGGTCAATGTCAAGGGCTATAGGCTGTACAGGAGGGACAGGATAAGAAAGAGTGGTGGGGGCATGGCGCTCTATATTAAGGAGGAATACACATCCTCGTTAATTAGCAAGGAGCCAGGGGAGGGGCACTCTGAAGTGCTTTGCATTAGAGTACAAGGCAGTCGAGGGGAAAGGGACTTAATGGTGGGAGTGGGAGTCTTCTACAGACCTCCCAACCAGGGAGAAGAGCTTGACCAGGAATTCTTGGGTCAGCTCACAGAGGTAGTGAAGGCTAAGGATGTGGTTGTCATGGGGGACCTGAATTTCCCGGACATCTGCTGGGAAGAGCAGTCAGCCAGGTCTGAACGCTCACATAGGTTCTTGGCCAGAGTGCAGGACCTCCATTTAACCCAGGAGGTGCACAGCCCCACCAGGGGGGATGTCTTGTTGGACCTAGTGCTGGCCACAGGTGATGACCTGGTGAGGGGGCTGAGGGTGCTCGACCACCTGGGCAACAGCGATCATCGCCTGCTGGAATTCACCATCCAGCGCAAGGTGGCAAAGGCATGCAGTAAGGCAGCGGCCCTAGTTTTTAGGAGGGCAGACTTCAACGAGCTAAGGAGGATAGTTGGAGAAGCGCTGAGGTCCCGGCGGGGAGGGGAGCCAGGTGTCCAAGGAGAGTGGTCGCTCCTTAAGGAGACGATCCTCCAAGCCCAAAGGAAGGTAATCCCAACGAGGATCAAAGGGAGCAGGAGAGCACACAAGCCTCCGTGGCTCACCAAAAGAATCCAGGAATGTCTCCTTGCTAAAAAGGAGGCTTATACCCAGTGGAAAGAAGGGGTCATCACCAGGGAGGGGTATTCTGTAGTTGCTTGGGGATGTAGGGGGGCAGTTAGGAAGGCCAAGGCAGAGATGGAACTGGGACAAGCTTCCCAGATTAAGGACATTAAGAAGTCTTTTTTTAAATACGTAGGGGGTAAAAAGAAGGTCCTGGGTAATGTGGGGCCCTTGCAGGACAACATGGGTAACTTGGTCGTCACACCAGACGGCAAAGCTAACATGTTTAATGATATCTTTTCCTCCGTCTTCCTAAGTAGGGACCAGAACAGCCACCTCCCTGCTGGGCCCCCCTTGGGCCCCGGGGGAGGCACACCTGGGCCACGGGTTAGCGAGGATTTAGTTAGGGAGCTTCTGGAGGGGTTGGACGTATTCAAGTCAGCCGGCCCGGATGATCTCCACCCTAGAGTTCTAAAGGAACTGGCCGAGGTCATTGCAAATCCCCTGGCACAACTTTATGAGCACTCGTGGTGCTCTCGTGAGGTACCAGAGGACTGGAAGAGGGCCAACGTGGTCCCCATCTTCAAAAAAGGCAGGAAGGAAGACCCGGGAAACTATAGGCCGGTTAGTCTTACCTCGATCCTAGGCAAGCTGTTCGAGAAAATTATTCTGGCACACGTCCAGGAGGGGCCAGCAGGGGACTGCATGCTTAGGGGCAACCAACATGGGTTCATCCGTGGCAGGTCCTGTCAGACCAACCTGGTGGCCTTTTACGATCAGATCACCAGACCATTAGACGCAGGGGTAGCAGTGGATATTATCTTCCTGGATTTCTGGAAGGCTTTTGACACTGTCTCATACCCTGTTCTCATTAAGAAACTGGGTTGCTGTGGTGTAGACACCCACACAGTCAAATGGATCGCCAACTGGCTGGAGGGCCACACCCAGAGGGTGGTAGTAGATGGGTCCTTCTGAACCTGGAAGGACGTGGGCAGTGGGGTTCCGTAGGGCTCAGTCCTCGGGCCTGCACTGTTCATCATCTTCATCAGCGATTTGGATGAGGGGGTAAAAAGCACCCTGTTCAAATTTGCTGATGACACTAAGATGTGGGGGGATGTGGGTAAATTGGAAGGATGCAACAAGCTACAATCAGACCTAGACAGGTTACAAGGGTGGGCGGACGAGAATAGGATGGGTTTCAACACAGACAAGTGCAAGGTGATGCACCTCTGGAGGAACAACCGGCACCATACCTACAGGTTGGGGAACTCCCCTCTTGTCAGCACAGAGGCGGAAAGGGATCTGGGGGTCATCATTGACTCCAAGATGAACATGGGCTGGCAGTGTGGGGAGGCAGTCAGGAAGGCCAACCGCACCTTGGCATGCATCCACAGATGCATCTCGAGCAGGTCCAAGGAGGTGATCCTCCCCCTCTATGCAGCACTGGTCAGGCCGCAGCTGGGGTATTGCATCTAGTTCTGGGCACCACACTTCAAGAGGGATGTCGACAGCATGGAGAGAGTCCAGAGGAGGGCGACTCGTATGATCAGGGGACAACAGGGCAGGCCCTATGAGGACAGGCTGTGGGACCTGAACCTGTTCAGCCTCCAAAAGAGAAGGCTGAGGGGGGGATCTTGTGGCCTGTTATAAACTAGTCGGGGGGAACAGCAGGCATTGGGGAAGTCACTGTTTCCCTGAGCACCTCCAGGAGTGACCAGGAATAATGGTCACAAGCTGGCAGAGGGTAGGTTTAGGTTAAATATCAGGAGGCACTACTTCACGGTCAGGGTGGCTAGGGTCTGGAACCAACTTCCAAGAGTGGTGCTGGCTCCTACCCTGGGGTTGTTTAAGAGGAGGTTAGATGAACATCTTGCTGGGGTCATTTGACCCCAGTATTCTTTCCTGCCATGGCAGGGGGTTGGACTAGATGATCTGCTCAGGTCCCTTCCGACCCTAGAAACTATGAAACTATGTTGAATATATTTGCAAAATGATATGAAGTTTTAATGGACTGCTGCCTGTGCCTCCTATGAGTGTATTTCTGTAAACCAGCAAAACTGTCCAAGGGTATCTATTTTCCTGGGATCCCTTTTAAAAATAATTTCTTAGTAATGTTAACAAGTGCATCTTATTGCTATCCAATGATTTTTTTAATCATATTTTTCAACATTTGCTTTTGTTCCAGGACGGAAAATTAAAATATCCAAATTTTTTACAGAATAAATAGTTCTGACAAGTCTCAACTCAGAAAGAGTAAAACTTCTTGTTTCAGTATTCATGATTGACACTAAACATTTCAGTAGCCTCAAAAACGAAATGTTTCATTTCATTTTGTTGAATTAACTCAATAGGCTTCATGTCCAGTCACTTCTGCTGTAAAATACACTTGTCTTTATGTGATACGATTTATATTGTTGCTGTTTCCATTCTCCCCAAAGGGCTAAGCTTCCTGGCTGGATTACATCTCCCATGATGCCCCATACTGCTTGGTAAGACTGGAGATCAGATCAGAGAAGTAGTGTTGTCAGGGAACTTGACAATGAATGGAAAGATAAACAAGCTGTGCAATTGGATCTCTCACTAATTATGTACAGGGAGATATTTATCTCAATCCAGGTTGGAAAAAAGCATGTTCTACTCTTGAGGGCATAATTTTCAAATTAAAAAAGATAAAGATACCTTCAGATTTTACCTGCTGAATCCTCTCCAGACCAAACCATGGTGATTTGTGTTGTACAAAGGTTTTCAACCTTTTTTAACAAGTTGAAAGAAGTCCCTTCTGTCTCAGAATTTCAGCTCATATACTCCTTTATATATTTTTCTTGTTTTTAAGGTGTGTGTGTGTGTGGGGGGGGGAAGATTGAGGCACCTGCTGTGAGGAAGGGAGTGGGGCTGGGGCAGGCGCTGCACTGCTGGGGCTGAGTGTGGGATGGAGCTGTCAGAAGCTTCTTTGGTGGACATAGGGGGGTAGCTCCCACTGCTGTACACCCCCCCAGGAGGGATGGGGGATGTGTGGCTCCAGATCTGTGTATGGGGTGAGGGCAGGCTGCCACTGCAAGCTGGGGCCGGGGGAGCTCCAGGCTCTTCCTGGCTGGGGCTGGGCCAGGTTGTGCTTGGGGTTTATGGTGGTGTTGCTGGGAGGGGGCTATAGGAGGGGCTGCAGCCACTCCAGAATTTGTTGTAGCCCCCCCAGTTCTCCCTCTCTGCACTGCTGCTACCCACCTCGAGTGCAGCCTGGCCCAACCCCCTGACGGGAACAGCTTAGTGCTGCCCCAGCCTGCAGTGGCAACCCACCCTGCCCCGTGCACAGATTCGGGGGCAGATGCCCCCCCATGCCCTCCTGGAGTTGGGAATAGCAGTGGAACCATCTGCACCCCACCCTGGTTGGGCAGCCCCTGCCCCAGCCCCAGTCTCATCCCCACTCCCTTCTCCACTGCTGGGGCCTCGATCTGCCCCCCATTCCCCTTCCCTCACAACAGACTTACCAGCCAGACCTGGTTGCTCTTCATGCTGCCAGGCTCCACTCCTGGCCACCTGCATGCTGCATTGTGTACACACACAGGGCTTTTATCAGTCACATTACCAATGACTTCAGTTCTGCATATCCCCCTACAACCTTTTTAAGTACCCCTAGGGGTACGCATACCTCTGGTTGACAACCACTGTTGTACATTCATCCTGAGTCCTAATGTGAGAAAATGTTTTATCTTAAAACCTATCAAAGGGGTTATGCGGCAGTATAAATATTTATAGAAATACCAGTAAAAATATGGAAAGTACGGAAATATTTATCCTGATCAGGGATATTTCTGTGATTTAAATGGGAAGATCTGTCAGATCACTAACTCTCTCTGAACAGTGAGCTATGTTGAAATTCCAGTTTACAGAAACCTTTAGATAGATCTACTGGGTAGTGTTGTCATTAATGACATTTAAAGGCTTATATTAAATACTGATTGTGAAAACATTTAAGACCTGCTCTGGATTGTGAAAACCTTTAAGACCTGCTCTGGAAGTCCATATAAAAGTGTCCATCAAAAGATGCAGCAGCTTGGGCTCTTTAATACTCACCTTGTTCAAGGGGAATGGGGTGGTAGGACAATGGTCCTGGCTCCTGAGAAAGGGGCACTTTTCAAAGGGTTGAATCCTTTGATTTGTGTGCTAGTGAACAGAGGGAGGCAAGGCAAGAAAAGGTTAAGGAAGAGCCAGAAACCATAATCATCTCTATTGGTTTTGACTGTAACTATATCTTAGGAGACTGGCACATCATTGATAAAGCTCCTTATTCTTCATTCATATTAGATAGTGGAAGATTAGTGGTGAACTAGGTTCTTACAACATCTCATTTAACTGTAGTTAAGGCCCTACATTTTCATATATCCAAAAAAACCTGATTAGCTAAAATTGTTGAACTTGTTTTGCTGCAGTTAGTGCTATCTGGCTACGTACTGTAGAATCAATCAAAGGGGGCTTGTTAGGGAGGCAAAGTAGCTGTGTTATCTGAGCAAAAGTGCAGGAGGTTACTCACCCTCAAAACTAGATTGACTGCTCTGTGCCTGTGTTTTATGCAAGTCATGTGAAAAAGTGAAATTGAGTATAGTTTTGGTACACAGATTTTTGTAGTGGACTACGACGTCCCTGTCCTACCTGATGTTGCTGCGGCACTGCTGTTTTGGAGGTTGTGACTGCCGGACTGGGTGGGGTTCTCCCCATGGGTAGCCGCCTGAGGATGGAAGACCGTTGCTGCTCACCCTGGGATACTGCTGACCCGGAGTAGGTGTTAGGTTGTCCAGTCCCAACCCTGGTTCTCGCCCACCACGACTTGTTGTTAGGTTCAGTAGGGCGGTTCCTGGTCACTCCACAGCCTGGGATCCCTGGCGGTCACGTTGTGGGGCTCTGCCACCCCTTGCACCCGGCCTCACGCCTCCTCAGGTGTCCCCTTCTAACAAATATCCTGGCTCCCTGTCCTGAGGCTGGTTGCCTCGCCGGCCCGGCCGACCCTTATCTTCGGGCCCCTCGTGCCCTGGGTGTCCTGGGACCGGGTCCCGGCCAAGACAGGGTTTCCACTACGGGCCCCTGGCCAGAACTCCCCGGCTATACTCCTTGACCAGGGTTCCTCCTTTAATGGAAAAGAACCTGGAAAACTAAAGCTAGGTCTCCACAACCCTACTAGCTAGGTCTTTAGCCTGGACCTTCCTAGGTCCCCTACGGGCAACCCTTATCTAAGTCTCCGGCCATAGGTGGCCGACAACAGCCTCTGTCCGACTGCGCCTCCTTGGTGCCCTCCTGGGCCCGACCCTCCCTGGAGGTATCGCCTTCCAGTGCCGGTGCCCCAACCCCGGACCTGTAAGTCCAGCGTGCCTTGGGTTCGCAGTCCCAGAACTCCTTGCAGCTGGATCCCTCATCCTCAGAGTCCGTCTGCCGCTCTTCACTTGCTGTGCTGGGGCTGGCCACCACTGATGTCCTCCCCTCTGCTTGGGTAGGCTGCAGCTCCCTGCTGGGGTCCCCTGTCTCACCTTCAGGGAGGTCAGCCGCTCAGCTATGGCTGCCGTTCTTTATCCCTCGGGCTGGGTGGCAGCTCGTCTGCTCCAGGCACTCCTTGACCCTCCTCTTGAGGGGTTCAGGGCCCGTCCCCCTCTGGGGGCCTTGTTCTCAGTGGCTGCGAGGTTGTCAGCTCGCTCCACCCTGGGATCCTCCACCTCGGTGGGTGTGAGGCTCCTCCCTGGATCCCACGGCTGTCCTTCCTCGATGGCCACTTTTATCGCTGGCATCCGACTGCCGGCACCGCCGGCGTAAACAAGCGGCAGATGTCCTGCTTGGGCTCCGCTGCTGCCGCGGGTGAATTCCGTTCCGGCTCCCCAAGACAGAGGTGATAACATTATTTATATAGATAGATGTTTATTCTTCTGAGTCAGCTTAGTCTCCATTCCTGTGGCTGTCTGCTTGCTGGATCTAGAGCTTGGGAGGGGATTGGAGGTAGGTCATATTTTTCTCAAATCAGACTAATCGTTACCCTATGCCATGAAGTGTAGGATGCATGGGTCCCATTAGGGTGGTGTACCTTTTCTGACAATCTTTATCTAGGAAACAGATAAACCAGAACATTTTTTAAAGAGAACTCCAAGAGAGCATGTAATAGATGGTGCAAGAAGGAGCATTCTCAGGGAGAGAAACTTGCTTTGGGAAGTAGAATTGTGCTAGGATATAAATGCATCCTAAGTTTTAGAGAAGCAGTATATCTTGGTTGGGTGAGTAAATGCTATTCAAATCCTACCTTTAATACCATTAATCAAAAGTATCAATGCCTCACCTGCAAACTCTATAGACAGTAAATGGGTTTGAATTCAAATAGCTTTGTACTTCCCCTGGGGGGCAGTCCCTGAGGATATTATTGACTAAGGGACTTGTTACATGGTAATTTTAGATGATTCCTGGAGCTCCTAAACCCTGGATTGGCTTCACATTAACACCTTTAAATTGTTTAAAGCACTGTTACTCATCTTGAAATTATATCACTCCAGGGCAGGATTATCTGTATCTAGTTCACCTAATTTTGCTCCTTTTCCATTAAGGTGTGGCCACCACCCATGGCTATTCAAGCTAAATTGAAGTCTTCCAGCATCCTAGGATATAGTGGCCCCCTCCTGAGTAAGGGCAAGCAGGGATGCTAGGGTGCAGCGAGGCTAGTTTCTGCTGACCCTGCTCTCCACTAGGTTGTGCAGGTTGTGGCCATCAGCTCTCCCAGCCTGGCTCACCTGGCAGTGACTGTGATTGGCTGGCACCTAAAGCCCCTGAACACCCCCATATTGGATTGCTCTTGGCACAGAGCATGGTCCACCCCTCACCCTATGCCTGGTCCTCTTGGAGATGAGTTGGTGCTCAACTGGTTGGTGCCCAGCCAGCAGGAGTGCAGGATGGTGAGCTCCAGAGAAAAAAGGATCAAGCCCCATTTTACATAGGTTCCTAGGGTGCCTGTAGATGTGCAGGGAGGATGCTCTGATATGCTGTAACTACAGTGCATCGAAGCAGACTCAATTAATCGAGTCTGCTGGAGTGTGTTAATTAGTATGCTTCAACAGCCTCTGCATCTCATGTATCAGTGTCTCCATGCTTCAAAATGACAATAGGGATGCTTTAACTAAACTTTAGTTGATACATGAGATGCTGTGGGTGCTTTAATTAGAGTGGCTTTCTGAACCACTTTAAGTAACATGCCCCCTTGAACCCCTGGAGGGAGCATGTGTAAAAATGTTCCTAGTCTTGCCCCTGCTCATCAAGCCTCTAGTGGTAAGTCACAGCTATTCAGGTGAAAAACAGAGATGGCTTTTCTCCTTAAGATGTGGTTGCTCCATAATTGATTTTTTTTATTAGGTTGTGTAATAACCTCTTGGTAGATGCTCTTGGGGAGTGGGCTGTAGCTTGATTGGTAATTTTGTTTCAGGAAAAAATAGGTATATTTCCTTAGTTTACTTTTGTTTGGATATTGGTTGCTGCTGGTTTTGTGTTAATGTTTAATGCTTTTTCTAAACAACTGTTAAAGGTGCCCAGAGCTTTTGATAGGAGCCTTTTGTCTGTGTTATCAGCAACAATAAATAAATACCTTTGTGACTTTTGTGAAGTCTAATAGAATTGACCTCAAAGAGCATATGCCCTTGAGATATGATGTTCTAAAGGAGGTGCAAGGCGGCAGCATGTGAAACCAATCATAGCACAATAATTTTTTGTTAGGGTAGTTGCCTGTAGGCTAGGGAAAGAGTAAATGGATCTTTATTTAAAATATGATGAAAAATCAAATAAATAAGGCCCAAACAGAGTCCTTAGTTTCATCTGGAAAATTCCAAGTGTGGGAGAGGGAAGACTTTTTATGTAGAAAATAAATGTTAAAGACACAAAAGTGCCATCAATTGATTATCAAAGCAGAGGGATTGACAAAGAGAGGGAGAAAAGAAATTCTTATCAGATCCGTGGCTTGTCAGAAGGCAAAATGTGAGTAGAACTTGGAATAAGGCCAGGAATGAGTCACAACAGGGTGGAATAGAAGTGGAAGGGTGTTAACACTCAGGCAAAGAGAAAACACCCAAACTCAGATAGCAAATCTCCTAAGCAGGATGAACAGTACAGCAGCATAGAACTAATGATTGTCAAGGACGCAGACACAGTAACTTGAGTGCACATGCCATCCAAAAATACATTATGGGAATACACCCAGCACTCAGAAATTATTCTCATAATGGTTCATTATTTGTTACATGCTTACAGTGTGCTCAGTAGGGAACGAGACAAAAAGCCAAGTGGCTTGGATATGCTCCTGGGAGCTGTGGGACTGGATTCACGTAGGCTGAGTAGGGCTTAGAACTCAGGTCTCTAGATGACTAGCTGAAAAGTGTGCAATGGTATTAAAGAAGTAGAAAAGCATTCACACGAGAGTTTATTGCTGAGCTAGTAAAATGAATAATTGCTTTTCATTAAATAATAAAATATTATTATTTTAAAACTAATAACATATGATTAAATAATAGTTCACTTATTTCAAGTTATTCCAAGATGGTGTATAATTCAGAATTGATGTGACACAGAAATCACGAAGTCTTACAGGCTGCAGAAGATACTGTAGAATACCAGACCCTGCCTACAGTCAATAAATAACTTGATATTGTAGTTATATTTTGTGTAAATTATACTTTTTAAATTTAAACATAGAGGAAATTGCAAACACATTTGTAGGGTGATTATTGGGCCTTACCATGACACATCTACATAAGCATAACTTATATAATCAATTGTATACACTGATGTAAATCACACTGGGATCTGGAGTGGACAGACTAACAGCTCAATATCTCATCACTAGCCGGCAGGGGAGAAATTAATAATCTATCTATACTAAATAGCTACCCTTGGACAGCTGTGAACATATTAGTACAATTTACACTGGTGCAATTTTATCTCAGATTTTTCCCAGGGTTATTCTGCACCAGATTCAAGAAAGCTAAACTGGTCTGGGCTTCTCCATCATTTCTGGGTTACACTGAGTAACAGCTAATTGCAGCGGCGTAAAGTATTGCATGTCCAAATTCACTGAATACCTGTTGCAGTGTAAACTTTAATTTCAGAAAGCCATACAAATACTTCATTTAAAATGTAGTGCATGTGCTTGTGTGCGTGTGAAACATCTGGGCAACAAACCATTTACCCAACCACAATAAGAGAACGTATTCATATTATCAATATTAAAATTCATGCCTGTTCACCAGCATACTCTAGTAATTAATTGAGAATCTTACCCACACAAAATTAATAAATATAAAGTTTGCCCGGGTGTCTTCTTAGAGAGGATTTTATGCATAAAATCTCTAAACAGGGCTAAGAAAAATGGGAAGTTCATCTCAGAAATGGCTTGGGGAGTTCAGCAGGGAAAAAATAATAATGAGGAGGATGAAATTTACTCCTCATAATTTGTTTTAAATTAAAGTGTAAAAGCTTGGGACCTGCACTCTCAGACAAATCTGCCACAGTAGCTGATTAGCATCTTTTGAGGAAAAACCCCTTTCTTAGATAAATGAATCAATGCATGATAATTAATGCATTTAACTGTGTGCCTGCCTTAAGGGCAGATACTATGTTAGCAATTAAGGTTTTTGCAGTTTCTGCAAAGGAAACTGCAACTCATTATGTAGTCTTTTAGATCCATCTTATTTCATAGAGACACTAGTTATCTTGTTTATGGATTCTTGAGAGTACAGAGCTGGAAGCTTTAAATATTTATGCAAACACTTGAAAGTACACTGCTGGAAACGTGAGCGTTTTTGCTGTTTCCACTTTAAAAAGTGTTTTGGTACATACATATGTCTGTGATGAAAGCAAACTAATTCTTCATTTACAAAGATCATTTATTGAATGCCCAAACATGCTGCACCTACTGAGTCTTTTCTAAGCCATAACTCCAACATAGCCTTTTGTATTTTGCTTCCCAAGTTTCTTGCTAAGTAAGTTTCAGTCATTCAGAGACAATAAACACAAAAAAACTAGAAGCAAAATCCAAGCCCAAAAGCATATGCACATTGGCAGTCAGAAAATCAAAGTTAGCAAGTCTGAAGTTAGAAACTTTAACTTTTAATTAAGGTGAAAGGAATGCATCAAAATACAATACCAAGATAGTGTTGCACCTTACTGCAATCCATAAAAAAGAAAGAGGTAGACTGGATCTAATTCTGTACTCAGTGCGCATGTCTAGACAAGCACGGTCATGTGTTACGTGGCCTGCTAACATGTTTGCCACATACAGCACAGTCCAATGTTTTCTGTGCTGCAAGGGTGTGCTGCCTGAGCATGCGCTGCACCAGACTTCTTTTCTAAGGGTTTTTCAGGGGTAAACAAAAATGCAGAAACCCCCCAAGAGCAATGCATGCTCAGCCAGCGCGCGCTGCTGAAAAGTGGAGCCGGCTTGCCTAGAGCTGCGCTTCACTGCCACCCAGTCTCCAAGTTGCAGAATTACTATGGCTGTAGCCCTGGGAGGCCTCCAGTACCCCAGGTAAGGCTGCAGGGGCCAGCACAGTGCCCTAGCTTCCCTTACTCCACCCCGGGGTAACTTGCCATACACCAAAGCACACATGGCATGGGCAGTCCCTGGGGACAAGAAATGGCAGCACAAGGTACACTGCTGCTACTTGTCCCTGGGGAACCAAACATCCATGCATGTCTGGATGCATGTGAAAGTCCAAGTGCTCAGTGGGTGCATGTGAAGGTCCAAGCCTCTTGTAGAGAAAAACACAGTCAGTCCATCCAAGACTTGCTTATCCTTTTTGGTTTTCACCAGCCACACCTTTAATGTTAAAGAAAATCCAAAGGGAAAAATAAATACCGGGAGGCAAATTGTTGTTTCTTACTGTGATTCCTCCAGCCACCTGGCCTGTTTGCAGGGCTCCTCCAGCCCCATCCACTACCCTTTCCATACCAGATATTTAGTGTGCCATCTCTAGGCTGCAGTTCATGCTTACTGCACTAATACAGTCTTAGGAGAATTTAGAGATCCCTTGAAACTGGGGCTGTGAACAGTTTGGGGCTTATACCATTGCTGGTTCCCCTCCAAGTCTGTCCTTAGGCTTTTGTGCCCTTTATTTCCAGCAGCTACCTCCTCACATGTGACTGTGATTGCCTTTCATGGCTGGGGTTAAATTCACCCCAGTAAATTCAATCAGGCCCTACCTTCACTCATGGATCCTGATTGGGAGCCATAACCAGGTCACACTGTTCCTTGGATAACTCAGGTTTCTGTCCCCCTTGCAGGGGAGAACCCCCGTCATTTGTCACTGGGCCAGTGCTTTTAGCATCTTTTCATATCCCTTCTAGGTGATGGACTGGAATGTCTCACTCACTGAAAGAATTCCCTGCAGACCTCTGATGTGATGCTCCTCCACTGGCCCTTATTTGAGATAAGTCTCACTGCTTTCAGATCCTCTTCTGCCAAAAAGCTGTTGACCCTGACTGGGTCTGGTAATCCCTATGCCTCTGCACAATTTCATGAACACCTGTTTGTTGGTCTCCCCTCTCTGGGGAAACACCATTTGCCTGGCCTCAGCACTTTCACTTCTGGGTCAGCACTCAGAGCCTATCCGGTGGTTTCTCATCTGCCCGATCTTTCCCTGTAGCACCCAGCGAAAATCAATTAGAGCTGCATTCTTGCTTTCCATGCTTTTTTAGGGTTCTTTCCATGCAGGTGAGACACTCCTCGTCTGCAGCTCCCTTGCTCTTTTGCACTTCGGGACAAGGCATGACTTCTTCCATGTCATAGTGCATCTACATGTTCCATTAAGGAGACGTGGTAAACTCTGGCACAAACTCCCAGGTGCAACATCTGCATGTGTGCTTGGGACTGCAGCAGTTTAAACCAAGACAGAGCAGCCCTGGGCTTGCCCAACAGTACTATCTTATGGCAGAGTTAATTAATTTACTGTACTTTAATACTGGCACACATGTAGATGGTGGCACTTTACTGCAGAGCTGATTAGTCAACTCCATAATAAAGTGAATGTGTAAATGCACCCAGTGGCCATGGCTGGATGAGTGTGAATGTGCAGCATGTGGTGCTGCAGACCCATCTCTGGCACCATACATTGTGCATGCAGGTGTTTCCTGTACTGCTACCTTGCAGCCTGGGTTTTTTTTTTTTGATCCTGGAAGATCCCAGGGTAAAAAAAACCCACACTGAAAAAGAGAGGGTTGGTGCACATGGCAGCAGTGCATGCCACTGAAAACTGGAGCCTGGCCAGCCAGAGCCATCCTTGAAGTCCATTTTTGATGTCTTATAAGTGTATAGGAAATAAATCAAGCAGGAAAACAGGAATCAAACAAGTCCATGAAAATAACTTAAACAAAAGAGCCAAATCCATACAAATTAGCATAATGGTTATATTTTTATGAACTTACAAAAATCATTTAGTGCCCTTGAATGGTTATTATATGCATATATTTCTCTTCAGTTTTCATTTGCTACAACATCCTCTCTGTCGGCCATTAACTATAATAATGGCTCCAGACCACAGTGCAATGAGCACAGGGAAATTGTACTGTGGTTACAGCTGGTTGGCTTCATGTAGGTACTCAGAGCTAATATAATAGGCTTCCCACTCACTGTGTCAAGAGATCCCTCATTTTATAAATTCAGAATTTTGCCTCATTTTATGTGTAGCTCTCCTCCTCATGATCGTGTGTAATGAGTAATGTGTATAACAGCAGATGGAACCAGGGTGTAGTCTGCAGAGCTGGGATGACTACTAATCTGGATTACAACATCCAGAAACTCTGCATCCGTATGTGCATGGGTGTTTGGTTCCCTGAGGACAGCTAGCAGTGGGACACCTGTGCTGCTTCTCCTTGTCCCTGGGGGACACCTCTGGCACACAGCAGGTTACCCTGGGTGGGTTAGGTGAGGTTGGGGCCAGCACTGGGTTGGGCCAAGCAGCCTTATCTGGGGTCCTCCTGGGGTTGCAGCAGCAGCAGCGATCCTGTTGCTTGGAGCCTGGCCGGCAGCTGGAGCATGGCTGTAGTTGACTAGGCTCTGGTTTTGAGTGGTGCATGCTATCCCCTCATGTCACTCCACCTTTTTTTTCCATGGATTTTTGGAAGCAAACAGGCCAGAAAATTTTCAGCCAGAGTAAGAAGGAGAAACGTTTGCAATGCCTACACATGGAGACTTTGTCAGCCAGGACTGTGTGGATTGAAGAAGCAGAACTCAGCTTGGGGGACACTTGCAGGCTGCTGCTGTCTGAGCATGCTGAGAACAAAGGCTTGTTTGGGGACACCTCCAGAGATGTGTGTTGGTGGGAATTAAGGTGCTGAGTGTGTATTAGCACAGTTGTTGATGGTCCTTTATCTTTTATCTATTCCCTCCCTTTGGCCTGTTGGCTTGTGACCCTAACCCTTATGATGTCTATGTAAAAGTGGGAACTCCTCATTTCTTATGTTAGTTTCTGGGGCTGCTAGGTTGGCACACGTGCAGTTCTGATATTATGCTGGGAGGATAAAAGTCAACACCTAATGGGAGCCAAAGGCCAGAGGCAGGCATGGGGGTGGGATTTAGATCAGGCCAATGCTGAGGAGTGAATTGAAAGAATGTTATTTAAATCACTGAACAGTATGCATCCAACTCAGATGCCCTTTTCTATATCAATTTTTTAGTCCCTTCCCTTTTTTTAGGCAGGAGAAGTTTTAAAAAAACATCATACTTCTTATAATGCATGGCGTATATTTTTCCTACCCTTTTTTGAATGAAATGATGCAATTATTTTGCTTGTGTTTTCCAAACAAACTCTTTTTATTTTGATAAACTTAGAAGTAACTGCAAAAGGTCCTTTAAAAAGAGAATGTTTAGGAAAACAAAACTGCAGTTAACAGTATGCTTTTTGACCAGGTGCTGGTCTCCAGGTCTGCCTGCAACACCCGCTGGAGGCCACTTGGCCCCTGCTCTACCCTTGCTTCTTCGGCTTGTTTTCCCTTACCTTTCCTGCTATGCCTTGTTGTTATTAGATCCTTGGAAACAGTGGCTGCCTCAGGCATCCCTGACCCCATGCTGCTGTTCAGATGTCACTACTCAGGGACTTAAGGGCTTATTACATGACTCCAGCCATGGGTGACTCATGCCTCTTGAGTCTGGGGGGGGCACCTGCAGAAGCCAGTGTTGGTGTTGGTGGTGGGGACAGGGCTGGCGACCACCTGCAGAAGGCACCACCAGTGTTGGCAGTGAGGATGGGACTGGCAAGCACCCGCAGAAGCCACTGGTGTCAGCATTTGTGGGGACGGCCCTGTCAGGGGGGGCATGTGTTCCCCTGTGCCTCTCTACCAGTTGCTTATGACTCCAACCACCCCTTACACTATGCCCATATGTAACAGGGGGCTCTCTTGGGGCCGGTCTGTCATTGGCCTGCCCACCTGTTTCTGGGCCAACCGCCTGCCTCCTCACCTGCCACACCTTGTTGTTTCTTAACTGGTTCTTATTAAGGCAGGAGGCTGCCCATTCTTGCCTCAATGCCAGGGGGTGCTATCTGCGGCTCTGTTCCTTCCCTACACCACAGCCCATGCCTCACAGATGGCATTCAGATGATATAATTACTCCCAGCCTGAGACTGGAGCAAACTGAGTCCAAAATTGGGCTCCACGCACACTCATACAGCCTCCCCTCTCACAGGCGGCCTCTTCCCCTCCGCCCCTCTCTCACCTGGGCTGCTGGCATACTGCTCATTCCTGGGCCACACTCCACCACCCTGCTCCTCCTTGAGTGACCCCTCTGGGCCATCAGGCCTCGCCACTCATATGCTGGCCTCGCCACACAGTCCCTTTGGTTCCTGTGAGGTCCCCTACTCTGCGTGGTCTAGCTAATTCTGCTCTACGCCCCTCAGTGTGCGCACATGCACATGCACCCCTCCCAGCCCTCTGGTTTCCCTCTCACTGGGGCTCCTTATCTCCACCCCCTCACTGGGGCTATGGGGCTTATCTCCCTAATGGGGCTCAGGTGCCCATAGCCATGCCTGGCCTCTTCTGGGTCTTACACCCTCCCTAGGCTCAGGTGGCTATACCCATGCCTTGCCCCCTTGCACCCACAGTGATGTGGGGGCTAGGGGTTAAAGCACCCTGACTCACCTTTCACCAGGGTGGTAAGTGGCCTCGTATTTCCTGGGGGCTCCCACACCACTGAAAGCCCCACCAGTCTGCCCACTCCTGGCAGGGTGCAGTTTTAGGCCAATGCCCAGGACCAGGAGCCTCCAAACCATCCTCTTTTGCTCCTGCCCTTACCTCCAAGATGTCTCATACAGCCTTTCAGCCAGGCAATGTTTCAGCCTGCTCTGTTTTTATAAGCAGCCAGAAATCTAAAATGGCACCTGCTGCCTGCTTGGGTCAGCCTTTAAAGTAGCAGGCGCCAACAATGCCCTGCCATACCATGCCTCACAGATTTACCAATAATGAGCTATGTCCCATCCCATAAGTGTCTTTCCCCAGGGGCATCACTGCAGCTCAGGTCATGTCATGTCAGGTCATGTCTCTATGTCACATCCATTAAATCTGTTACCTGGCCACACTGTGCCTCAGGCCTCTGTCTCTTTAGCTGTCTGGGTGGGGCTGCTTGTTCCAGCTCTGGCCCTGGGTTTATCTCAGTGTTAAGCCCTGTCCCTTTCTGGTCAGGCGCCCCTCTGCCTGCTGACTCAGCTCTTTCCAGAGCCTTCTCTCTTCTGAAAGTAGTAGGCATGCCCAGTGCCTGTCACACTTTCCTATCATATATTTTTGCTGAAAAAGAAGGCATTCAAAATATATTTTTACACTATGCAGAGATTTTAGTATTAATTAAAGATTTTTTTTGAATTTGCAAGACATCAGGTATAAATAATGGTAATTAGAGCTGATTGATTCTCATTTAAAGCATTGCTAATCTGTAAAAATACCAGGTCGTGCTCACTGTTATATGTGCGGCCATATTATTCCTTGTTGGTGAATATATGAACAGTTTGTAGGTACTTATGACATTTTTGGTGAAGCTTGAATTTTAAAAGATTTTAACATGCATATTATTTTGTCCATCAGTTCATAATAGAAGGGTTGGAAGAGGCAAGGATTTTGGTGGGGATTATCTTTTTTTATTGGAACAGCTGCAGTTGGGAAAGATTTTAGACAAGCTCTTGGGTACAAGATATACTTCCTCAGGTTTGGGATTCTGTAGTTTAAAAAAAAACCGTAGCAGGTAGCTACTGAGGAAAGAGCAAAAATAATATAATTTAGATAGGTCACTGACATTTCCATTAATGAAGTCCAAGTGGATTGAGAACAATGACCCAGAGGAGAAATGCTGTGTGCAAACAATTCAGGGAATATTTCTGAATAGCCAGTACATCTGCAGAAATCAGGATCATTTTGAAGACTATTTAGGAACAGAAAGCAAGAATAAACTCTTGATCCTGAAAGCATGATAATAATTTGACTCACAGGACAAAGACAATTTAAGTTGACTGACATTGAAAAGTTTTTATGTACTTAAATATTTGCAGGATCAGGTTTTAAATTTCAAAAGAATATTATTTACAACAAATGAAAGAACTTGAATGACAATGGTATATTTTATAGTTAAAAATGTGTACATTCTAATTTATATATACCAGAACAGTACATGGTACAATGTGTTGCCAAGATAAATACAAAATGATGGTATATATGATTTACAAAGTGTTAATTTTACAAAGTTGTATATAACATGATTTGCTTATGTTCTGTGTCTGTTTTTCCTTTTCTCTCTTACAAAAGATAATACATTTACCTTTTATTGTTAGATAATTTCATTTTATTCATGGAAATGTTATCATTATACTGCAAGTGTGTATTATACCTTATGACCCTATGGGCGAGCGCAGTTTCTGGTTTTCCCTGAGAAGAACTGGTAGTAGATGGCTATTGATTTAGGTGTTTGCCTGCATTCAGCTCTGCTCACAAATAGACAAATAATTCTGAACACTCAAGTCCTTTGTCCACAAACACTGGAGGTGAGGGATGTCATGGATCCTCATCTGTTACCAGGGAGATGAGGAAGTGGCATGTACTGTAGTTCACACACCATACTGTATATTGACACCTCCTTGTCTCCATGGGAACAAACATCCACATGCTTTTTCACCTGCAAAAGCTAATCTTTAAAGAAATCCAGCAAAAAAAGGACAGGGTGTGAATGGCAGTTTTGAACTTCATCTAAGCACTCAGAATTGTACTAATTAATTAGCATAGATTTCTGCTAGGAACTGTGATGTAAGGTAAAGAGTGAGATGATACCTGATTTTCAGTAGTATTCTGAATGAGTTTGCATAGAAAGACTAATCCATTTTCGCAGCTTCCCACAGACACTGTGGCCTGGCAGCAGATATTTTAAGTGAGCACCAGTACAAAAAAAGAGTTTGCTGTTGACTTGGACCTGTTATATTTTCTCCAGTTTCTACTGAGAAGCTGCTTGATTTCTAGACCTGGTGCTGCTCTGCATCTCTGCTGTTTCTAATATAAAGAGCATTACTGTGGTGGTCCACGGTCCTCAGTGGATTCCAGGTCCTCTCCCTGTGCAATTTAAAAAGGGGTTTGTTTTAAGCTACATGGCCCTTTGTGGATTCTGTAGCCTAAGTTTTCAAAAAAAGAATGAGTATGAATACCTCCATTTTTGGATGCCCAACGTGACACCTTAAAAGGGTTTGATTTTTAAAGGCAATTTTGAGCACTCATTCTCTTAAGCTCTTTAAGTTGTTTTACTTCTGTACACTTCAGGATGGAGATGTCATGAATTACTGGTCACATATGAAGACGTAGACCATTGTATCTGAGAGACTGTTTTTCTTTCGGAGATCAATTGTAACACCTAAGCTGACAATCTTTAGTCTGATATGGCTGTTGGCTGGTGACAGGCAATTCACAGTGAAACAGTCTTGGCTCTAGATTTTAGTTGTGGCCTTTTGCCATATACTATATTATACATTTCAAACTTCTCAGGGGGAAAAAAAGGAACTACTAGCCCTTTGGGATTGGATTGTAATTATATCCATAGAAATGGTTAAATATCTGGATGCTAGGAATGTCGTGCTAAGACCAGCAAGTGGGAACATTAGTCTTCCAGTTGGCTCTGTGAGCCTGGTTTCATTAAACTTTTGTTTCGCAAAAGACAACAGCTTCAACAAGAGTTTAGAATATGGCACATGGTACATTTTGAAGATGTTTTCATTAGCTATTGTAGACCCCATTCCTGAGCTAACTGAAAAAAAGAGGGAAAAAAAAGGAGAGCAGAGAGAAGGTATACAGTGTGTTTCCACAACCGATTTGCTGCTTGATCATTTCTGAAAGTCAGGAGTTGCTGTTCCCTATTCTCCATGGTCCCATGGAAATTTCAGAACTTTCAGGGACTTGGAACCTGTTCCTGAGGTTCATGAATGGCTCAGATGAGCAGAACTTTGTACCGGCACTGTATCATAGGCAACTGATAAAGGCTCTGTGGAGGTTATGTGGGGAGACAGACTCCTCATCGTTGTCTCTTGTTATCTCAGGAAAACAAAACACTGATCTGGCATTTCTGTTCAATACTGCCTTTCTGAGGAATGAGAATGTAACACAGCTGCTGTAACACAGTTCTATTCCAGTTTCATACAATTCTGTTTAGATTTTCTTTTCCAAATATATGTAAGTTACCGGATGATCATAACAGTTTCTTTTAGCCTTAAAATCTATGAATCTACTTAGTGATTCTGACAGATGAAGGTGATGTCTACATGGCACAATTTACTGCTGTCCAGAGATTCTCAAACTAGTTTGGGATGCAGGAAAGCTGCATTAACATGGAGCTCTGCCTCAAGTAATTTACCCTGCTGTTAGGATGACCTGCACCAGCAGCAGAAAAGATGAACATTTGTAGTCAGAGATAAGGCTTTGTTAAAATCAAAGGAGGTAAACCAGGGGTGGGCAAAATAAAGCTCATAGGCTGGATCCGGCCTGCCAGGCACTTTCATCCAGCCCATGGGCACCCATCAACGACCTGAATCCTGCTCAGCCCTTCCACCCATGAGGGTGGGAGTGAGGTGCCAAGGTATGCACCCCCCATAACATAACCTATTGCACTTCAGTCCTACCCTTGTGGGCAAAAGGGCCTGGCCCAGCCAGGAGCAGCTTCTGGGCAGCAGGTAGGGAAGTGATGGGGGTGGGGGAGAGATGCAGCTGGGCGGGGCATGGAGCTGCATGGAGCTGGAGGCATTGTGGAGCCCATGCCCATGGGGAGAGTAGGACCATGGAATTTGGCTGGTCAGGGTGTGGGTATGAGGGAAGGTTAGGGAGGGTGTGGGCACTCCCCATACACTCCCTCACATACAGATGGGCCAGGCTGGATGCATATGGGGGCAAGGAATGCAACCTGCCCAGCTCACCTCTATTCATCCCTGTAGCTGGCTGCCTTTCCTGCCCCCTGCCGCACAGGTCCCAGGACTTTGCCAGAAGTGGAAGAGACCCCTGGCCCTTGCTTCCCCACGGAGACTCAGGACCTATGTGGCAGGGGGCGGGAAAGGCAGCCAGCTCCAGTGTGGGCTTCCCCTGGTGCCATGAGAGTGCAGGAGCTGCAGGTGCACTGTGAGGAGGCCTTGCAATAGAGGTGAGCTGGGCAGGCTGTGCTTCTTGCCCCCATGCACAGCACTGGCTAGAGACACACACCCCTGAGCACCAGCACCTGCATGGGGGCAGCTAGAGCTGCACACCATGTAGGGGAGTGTGTGGAGGGTCCCCACATTCCTCCACCCTCCCTCACACCTCACAAACCTCACACACATACTCATCCCCCACAACCCCCCCACATATATACATACTCCACAACATACCTTACGCCTCCAACACAGCCACACCCCCTCACAAACCCCGCATACACACACACCCCAACCCCATCATACACCCCCCATACCCCACCATACACCTCACCACATCTCACCATACAACCCCCACACCCCCACCATACATACACACCCACACAACACCATACACACACAGACCCCCCCAACTCACTATACGTACATACACCCCACATCCTACCATACACCCCCCATCCCCATACCACGCCATACACACACCCACACTTCAACCATAACCCCCACAATATACAATAATAAGACTTTATTTTTAGTTGTTATGCAATCCCCTACATATGCAGTATGCGAATACAAATCATGACAAATATTTTTTGTAATAATATTAAATATGTTATAGTAGGTGTCTGACTTTTAGTGTATGATTTGTTTTTTTCTGGTTCGAAGATGGCAACCTTCTCCTCCTCAAAGGAGTATTTCCAGAGGAGGGTGGGGGGGAGGGGAGAAGGGGAGGGATGTCTGGTGACAAACGTCAGGGATTAGGGGGCAGAACTACCTGTCCCAATATGGTGACCAGGGGGCAGGGCAACAGTCAAGGCATGGGGTTACCTATGTGGCCCTCAACAGCTCACTAAAACTTGTTAAGCCACCCTCCAGCTGAAATAATTGCCCATCGATGGGGTGAACCCTGCACTTGGTATCAGCAGCCATTATAATTCTGTAGGATCCATTTATAACTCAGTCACTCTACTGAAATTAAAGAATTTACTCTGGTATTGTATTGGTATCTAAAATATATCTGCCTGCTTATGAATTTTAAAGTATTTTCCCATGCAGAAATATCTGTCAGTCACTTAAAAAATTAGTACATTTCTGGTACAGTAGCTCCCTCGCTAACAGATCAGTTTGACTATACCTAACAGATATAATCCTATGACTCATAACACAAGCAGGGAGAAACATGTGTTATGGGTAAATACTTAGATGGAAAGTGGAGATCTGTTCCACAATGTGGGATGAAATCACCAATAAGCTTTGGCAGCAGTGCAACGTGAGCTGTCAAAAACAGAGGAATCAACACATGAAAGCACTAGCAAAACATCCAGAGGAAGTCCTCGTCAGGGGAACCATTGTATGAAAGGAGATGGTTCATGTTTGTATTTGAAGAAAAATGTTTTATAGAAGCTTCCTCTAAGCAAGTCCAAATTGAAAATCAGCTACATGCTGACTGTATCGATATGTCTCTCCTTTATGCATTGTGGGAATTAAGTCTGATTTATCTGAAAGATAACGCTTTTAATTGGAAAGAAGATCTAGGCTAAGTATAGACATTCAGAAAGCCCAAGGTGGAAGTGCTTTAAGTATCAAGTTTAACTCAATGAGTTCTAGATTAGGTCAGGAGCAAACAGAACAGATGTTCACTGTTCAGTGTGGGGGGAGGGTTCAGAGCTTGCCTGCTCTGGCTGAGGCCAGCAGGCTGGGGGCACTCCCACATGCCTCCCAGGAGGTTGCTGGATAATGCCAAGCCCAGTTGAGCAGCCAGTCACCCTTGATTGGCCAGGGTGGCCCCTCTTCCTAGCCCTGCCATCAGGAGGCTGGGATGGGTGGGGGAATGGAACCTCGCTGCCATGTGGCCTGCCCCCAGCTTGCTGGCTCAGGTCTTGAGAGGGGCCAGGCTGGGCCCACATAGCAGGGGGGCTCTGTTCCCTCTCCCACTCGCTTGCCCCCAGTTCTCAGTGCAGCAAAAAATGCACAGGGCTCCAAACTGCAGTTATCAGGAGGCTGGGGTAAAGAGTTGGGGGGAAGAGGGATGGAGCCCCCCTGCCACATGGACCCGGCCTGTTCCCCCCAGCAAAACTCAAGTCAGCAAGCCCCCTCACACCCAGCTGCACAGGGAGGAGACAGAGTCTTTTCTGTCTCCTCTCCCTGAGAGGGGTAGTGCTGGGCCAGTGCTTGCCCAGAGCAGATGAGCACCGGTTGCAGCTTGCAGGCTGTTCAGTGAGGGGCCCCTGGGATGCCAGTGGAATGAGACCTACCTGCACAGACTGTAGGAAAGTCCTCTCAAGGATCTTATTGTTGGTGATCTGTTGGTCCCAAGTGACTCCAAGGATTGTTCTGAGGCAGCAAAGGTGAAACTGCTCAATCTCTACTCCTGTTTGGAGTATTTAATCCAGCTTTCACAGCCATAAAGGAGGGTACTGAAGACACAAGCCTGATAGAGGGACACCTTTGTGTTCAGGGTTAGGAGCTTGTTGTTCCAGACATTTGAGACAAGTTTGCTAAAGGTGACAAAGGCTTTGCTCATTCTCACATCAAGTTTTCTATCAAGGCTAAGTGAGCTGGTAAGAGTTGAGCCAAGTAGAAGTGGTTTTATGTTGTCCAGAGCTTCATTATAGATTTTGGGTGGGATGTTGATGCCCTGTGACATAACAACTGTTTTCTTGATACTGACCGCCATGCCAAACTTGATGCATGCATTAGAGAACTTGTTCATCATGATTTGCAATTCATTGGGTGAGTTATAGATGAATGCAGCATCATCCGCAAAGAGCAGATCCCAAACAGTGAGTAGGGTGAGATGTCTTTTGCTCTGAAATCATCTGATCTTGAACAAGCTGCTAATTTAATGCTTGATTAAATTAGCATGCCAGGTTGATCATTTCCAAAAGTGTGCTTAAGAGGGATAGAGAAGAAGATGCCAAGGCCAACAGGCATTGAAATGCAGCTTTGTTTCATGCCAGTAATGTTTCATTTTCATACTGAATGGTTGCTTTGATTTCCTTCAGGAAGTCCTTGACTAGGGAAACCACCTTTTGTGGATAGCCAATTTTCAACAGGATCTTGTAGATGCCATTCCTACTAACCATGTTGAAGGCCTTTTGTAGGTCAATGAATGCTACATAGAGAGGTGCTTGTTGTTCATGGCTCTTTTTCCTGCAACAAATGCAGTGTGAAGGACATATCAGTTACGGAGCATCCAGCTCTGAAATCACACTGGCTCTCAGCAAAGACTTGCAGTCTTTTCAGCAGGACTCTTGCATGTACCTTGCTGACCATGCTGAGCAGATATATCCCTTGGTAGTTGTTGCAGTCTGCTCTGTCCCCTTTATTTTTGTATAGAGGAATTATCTTTCCATTTTTCAGATCCTGGGGTATATGGAGTTCTTTTCAGCAGGTGCAGAGAAGTGTGTGGATGTTGCTTTCAAGCTTTCTCTGCCCTGCCTTTATGAGCTCTGGAGGTATCTCATCATTGCCTGCTGCTTTTCCAGGCACAATCTCTTTGATAGCTTTATCTACATCTTCAAGAGTTGGTGTATGGTCCAGCTCCTGCTTTGTTGAAAGCTGGGGAATGGCAGCTAAGGCAGTTTCATAGACACTGGCATCTTTTGAGTAGAGTTTTTTATAATGCTCAGTCCATTGGTCAAGTTCTTCTTGCCTCTCAGTCAGGATGGTACCATCTTATGCTTTCAGGTTTTCATTTTTTTTACATGTTGGATCAAGTGCCTTTTTAATTCCATCATGAGTACCATAAAGATCCCCTCTTTCAAAGATGATCTGAATCTTTTTGCACAGGTCTTGCCAATACTGCTGGGCACATTCTCTGGCGGCTTTCTGGACCACAGCCTTAGCTTCTTTGAACTTGCGATTTCTGGACTTAGTTGGTTGTTGAACTAGAGTTAGGTAAGCTGGCCTTTTCTTGTTTATGAGTGAGAGCAGCAGATGTTCAGATACTGCAAACCAGTCAGGTTGTTTTTACTTGGTTGTTCCAAAGACATCCTTGGCAGTTGCCAGTGTCTTGTTCTTGAAATTTTCTCATGAGGTGTCAGAATCAGGGGAATCAAATCGATCATTTTCAGAAACATGCTCAAGCACACATTGAAACTTTATACAAGTGTCAGAGTCCTTCATGTTAGTGATATTGAGGTGAGGTTTACCTTTTGGCTTCCCATGATGGATCTTTTTAGGTGTAATTGGAGCTTGGCCCTGACAAGGACATGGACAGTGTTGCAATTAGTGCTATGCACTGATCAAGCGTGCATTATATCATGAATGTTTCTGAGACATCAGGATGAGGTCAAAATGGTGCCAGTGTCCTGAGTGTGGGTGCTTCCATGTGACCTTGCTGAGGCTGCTGTTAGCAACTAGGTGTTTGAGACTATCAGCTCATAAGAGACAAAGCTCATGGACAGGCTGGTCATTTTTTGTTGAGGTTACCTGTGCTGTGTTGGCCAATGATGTGTCCCCAGTGCACCTAGTCCTTACCCACATGGGCACTGAAATCACTAAGAATAGCGAGAGTTATTTGTGGGGACATTCTTGATTATTTGTTCCAGCTGGGAATAGAACTCATCTTTTTGCTGTTTGGAGTAGTTAAATGTTGGTCCATAGATGGACAGAAGAGTCAGGGTTCCTGAGTTCATGTTCACATCCAGCCAAATGATCCTCTCATTGATAGATCCTGGAGGGGTACATGCACTGAGGACAGACTTCTTAACAGCAAATCTGACATTATGTATTCTTGTTTCACTGTCAGGTTTCCCAGACCAGCAGAAGTGGTAGTTTACTTCATCTAGTGATCCAGTTTATGAAAGTCTCATCTCACTGACAGCTGCAATATCAACACCCAATTGATGTAGTTCTTTAGGAATTATGGCTGTTTTCCAAAGTTCATATTCTTTCATTTCAAGTC
Source organism: Crocodylus siamensis (assembly GCF_052110815.1). Taxonomy (NCBI): domain Eukaryota; kingdom Metazoa; phylum Chordata; order Crocodylia; family Crocodylidae; genus Crocodylus; species Crocodylus siamensis. Next base: position 149,725,547 of record NC_143395.1, on the reverse strand, counting down.
TGGTTAACATAGTGTGAATGTTCCAACAAGCAATTATTAGTTTAGAGCCAGGAAAGAAGTTGGAAAGAAGCTTTTCTAGCCTACCTTTGCAACAGATAGAATTGCAATAGATAGGCTTTCTACAGTACTTATGTAACTTACAAACTTAAATGCCTTTTCAAAAGTGATTTAGGGCACATCTACACATTCTCCTATGGTGACATAGCAACATGCGGGTATACATGTGATCACCAGCTATGTCGCTGTAATGGCATGCTGCCCCGATATAGCATGCTGCTATGATGATGTAGCTGTGAAATCTACCCGTGCAACACGTGCACCATGCAGAAACCACTTGTACTGTGCCATGTTTGAGTACTTCCTAAAGGAAGTACTCAAGCATGGTGCTGTAGCAACGTTACCATATGGCAATGTGTAGACACGCCATTAAACAGTTAAGGCCAAATCTTTTTTTACCGTCATGCACATGAATACTATTTATTAGTTCAAATGTAGCTGCATTTTTGGCACTTTACACAGATTTCAGGTTCTATAATCACCTGCTTAGCAATGCTCACTCCATGCTTCCCTTCTGAGCGTGCTCTAAAGGCTCCACTATGCTGTGTATGCTCTGTGGAGAACAGGATCACCCAGGCAGGTGTGTAACAGCTTAAGTTCCTGAAAATGCAGCTCAGGGCAAGGGACAATGTCCTGGGTGGGAGAGAGTACTAGAACTCCTACTCCCTACTCCTACTGTCTACAGGCAAAAATTATTTCACTGTTTATTCATTTTTTCCAAATAATATTAAATGCAAAAGGCAGAAAAGCCTCTGTGTAAAGAGGCTGGAAATCTCAGATTAATGTAAAATAGAATTTGGCCTCTTAGGATCTTAAGTCTCACTGCAAGACAAATGGATTCCCTTTCCTAAGTACCCAAGGGCTAGTTTCAAACTGGTTCAACTGGTGTTTCATCTTAGGTGTTGCCTTGCCTAACCATTCACACCTGGGCCCAGGAGGCAATTCAGACTGACCCATATAGGTGTATGGGATCTTTGTAATCAGTGGTATACTCACTAGAGATGAGTATTTTCCCTTTTTACAGACTCAACACAATGTCAGACCCCAGCCACAAGACATTCTTTCAGATGTCTTAACTCCGTCCCTGAGGACATCCAAAACCACTTTACAATGTCATGCCCAGGGCAGAGCCTTTGTTCTATGTCATGGAGATGTTTAAGTTCTTTGAGCATATATGTGAAACCCTCTACAGATTATGCTATGTGTATGGCAAATGTACCATCTAGAGAGCACTGACCTAACCCTGTGTGGAATGGACAGCAACATGGAGGAACCTTATTTATTGAGTATTTAACTGGCTATAGAAACCACATTGGAACCAGACAGAAGCATTGTAGCATTTCACCACAACATCCATGAATCCCATGCATGGATTGTATACCAGCGTCATATTCATTGCATGTGTATAATGGTGACTTACATAGATGTGAGTGCCTGTTCTAGGTTTTTTGATAGGCACAACAGCATCATCAGGCCAAGAAGCTGAGCAAGACACTTCAAGATTCCTGACAATAGAATTCTAACATATTTCTCATCAGAGTGCCTGGATTCCCAAGTCAATGAACACCCAAGTTCAGACAAAGATGTGCTGAGGACTGGATAGGGGGTGGGGAGCTGAGGCCAGTGCCTATCTCTCTCTCTCTATATATATATATAGGCTTCTAGGCTAAGTCCAGAGAATCAAAAAACGCATGACTGAATTGATTAAATCTTCACAGGTTAGTCTAAGCTGTGTAGATTGAACTGATAAGTGAGTGAACAGACATTCATTTTTAATTATGGAAATGTAGCCACATGCCAGCAGTGGCCCAGGCCAGAAGCTGGGGGGCACTAGAACATGGCTCTCTGCTGGGCTGGAGTAGACAGCTTGGGCCAAGGCTATTCCACCCACCCTCTGAGGGAGGGAGATTTGTGGGGAAGGTGCAAAGTATCCGGGGATGCTGGATGCTGGGGAACTGTGAGTTAACTTGAATTTGGAGGGGATTTGGGACGGAAATTCAATAAACTGATATAACTTAAATTAATTAAATCTGATACTACATTCAGACATGTTTATCTTAAACTGGTTTTGGCCATTTTGAAAGTAGTTACGTGCACTGAACTTCTGTTGCGTTACAGATCTGAACTGGTTTCAGATCACTTATACTGGTTTATGTGTATTTTCTGTCTCTAGCTCTGTGCGTGTGTGTGTGTGTGTGTGTGTTTGTGTGTGTGTCTGTATCCATATACACTCCCACACCCACATATATATCTACACATACACTCTGAAGCTTCCCAGCCCTATTGTTTCTTTCTCTAGACTCCTCTCTTTGTCTGCCTCTCATTTATTCTCTTCAAAAAGCCTTCCTGTTTATAAAACTGTGCTTTATGGGTGCATTGGGCAATTTTACCCCCATTTCAATCACATGAATATCATATGCTAAAACAGGAAACACCATGAAAAGACATAGGTAAAGGATATGAACAAAGATAACCTCAGAAAAAGCTGCTGAGAGCCAATGGAACACTCTTAAGTGTGGAGAAGACCTGCATTGAAAAATTAATAAAAACTGATGTGCTCCTATGAAATATCTTGATTTTAATAAAACAAGCATTTTCACATGGAAAAATGTTCTATCAAAAATGCTGGATCAGCTCTACTTTGAATCTAAGCAGGAGGTCTCTGGATAAACTATGCAAATGATGTCACTGACAAAGCAGGAACTGTAAATAGGATGTGAACATTCCAGAAAATTGACGTTCTTTGCTGGATGAAACACTGTAAAATTACAGTCAGAATTTACAGGATGTCATAAATAGGGGCACAATCATGGGAATACTTCTTCTTTCCCTGGCTGGCATTCCCAACCAATTGAAAGAGATTTTATACAGATTGTTGTTGACATTTTATATCTCAATGAAAACTCCAGTGCACTGAACAAGCAGGAGTGTTACAAATAAAGCATGAACATCCCTTACTCCAGCTTACTTTTTTGATCAATCCATCCCTACGGGAGGCAGTAAATTGTCATTATGCTTTGAGATTGCCCTTATGCCTCTTACAAAATCCCTTTTGAATTTTCTACTTTCCCCAAGTCAACAGAAACATCTGAATAAAAAGCTGGAGAACCATCTATTATACATTTGGTTTCTTTTCCTGTTTGTGAACTGTCCATGAACCAGTAAGGATTTTCCCAGAATTGTTCATTGTTCACAGTTGTTCACTGAACATTTTTAATGAGCCTTGTTGAACCTTTGGAGAAACAGAAATATCCCTTCCGGCACTGCATGTTTGGAATTCACTAGTTGTTTATCTGAATAGTTATTTAAATCACATAAAGTAGTTTCCGTTCCCTAACGAAAATGGCTCTTCTTCAATGCATGTTACAGCTTGTATATGTGTGTGAATGAAGGTAAAATTTTCAAAAGCACTTTGACAATTAGTGAGGCTGAGGTGCTTCTGAAAATTGCTCAAGCTATTTACAGGGGTGTAGGTTGTAGCTGTGTTGGTCTAAGGACATAGGTAGACAAAGTTTTTTGCGTGAATCTGCTATCTTTTATTAGACCAACTAAATAGTTGGAAAACAATTATTAAGCAAGTTTTTGGGTTCAAAAACCTTGTATGCAGATCAGCCCAGCCTCTGGCTTCTTTACTTTTCATTCCATCCAGGAAGAGCACACACCAACTGCTGAAACTTCCTTAGTTTTTGAACCTGAAAGCTTGCTTAAGAATTGTTTTCCAACTATTTAGTTGGTCTAATAAAAGATAGCAGATTCACACAAAGAACCTTATCTGCCTTAAGTAATTTAGTCATTTAGGTGTTTTGAAAATGTTACTGTGTGTACTTAAAAGCCGACTTGCTTCCTAAAAGGTGGGATTGCAGAGCCAGATTTATTGTCTTCCTTGCTGACTTTATATTCTGTTTTGTCTTGTCCCTATCCCAGAAAATAATTGGAAGTATATTATATGATGCAGTCATGTCTGTGATGGTTCTGGTCAGATTTTTTTAAGCTCATTTTATTGCTGGAGTGCCAGGCCCAAGGGAATGGGTAGCTGCTTAATATACATGTAGTAGGCTTGCCTTTTGGAGCTTGCGTTGAGTTCCAGGCTTGAAATCTTGCTGTTTTGGTTGGTGGAGCCCATCCACCAATTGAGAGGCAGCAAAAGGAGTTAAGTCATGCCCCTTTCCTGAGGAGAGGGGGAGAGGAGCTCCCCCCCCACCTCAGACCTGATTGAAGACTGCAACACTCAGGTCTAGAAGACTTCAGGGGAGGAGCCCTGGAGGGTATATAAGGAGCTGCATGTCCAGCATGAGGGGAGCACATCTGAGACAGAGAAGAGAGAGGAGGGGGCTTAGAAGAGCTGAGGAGAGTTGCTCAGCAGGGTGAAGCAGTAGTCTAGAAGTACCTCTGAAGACTTCCATCAGAAGGGAACAGTGGACGAACAGCTCCAGAAGCTAGGCTCTCGGTGTGCAGCACGATGCACAGCGTTCAGATCCTGGGAGCTGCATAAGGCAGCTTGGGTCTGTAACCTCTGGCATGCGGCCAGAGACATGGTGCACAGGCTGGTGCACAGAGTAGGGCTTTTGGAGCTCTTGGGTGGCTCAGGTCCTCAATTCCCAGAATGAGGCTGGGGGCTTGGTGCAGGAGGCACTGCACAGAAGGTCCAGGAGTGGACCGAGCCTGATGCTGCATGAGGCTGCCCAGGCCTCCGACCCATAGCAAAAGGTTGAGTCCAGGGAGCCAGATGGTGCTTGGGCTACTGAGCCAGCAGACAGGGCTGAGCCAGAGGCCCCAGAAGCCCTGCATTGAGAAGCCCTATTCCAGGGGACACCAACCCCTCCCCACTGAAGCCCACTGCAGGGGAGAGAGCAGCTTGGTGCAGAGGACGAGGACCGCCCTCGAGGCCTGGGAGCCACAAGTTGCAGGGAAAAGAGGATTTCCACAGGGGAGGGGAGTCCCTCCCTGGTTAGTTAAGGGCTCCTGAAAGTGGAGGTCCCAGCTTCCTTGTAGGGCCTGGGAAAAGCCCAAGGGCACTGGGGTTTCCCCTTGGGATTAAGTTTATCTTTGGGGCTCTTGCACTGTAAGTGGTGTGATGTCATGCCTTATATTTTGTAAACTCTCATGTTTGTGAATGAGTAGATGAGTAGAGTCCTAGGGCTCTGCTGGGACCCCCTGTTGCTATTATTTCATCTGTTGTTTATTTGTATTTATCTGTGGCTTATTTTATTGTTCAGCCATATTTATCAATAGTTTATCTGTTGACTACCTATGTTTATTTTGGGGTTTATCTGTTTCAGATCAGATGCTTACTGGTATCTGGAGCACTGGTGTAAGGTTTTATAGCATTTACCCAGAGGGTATTATGTTATTTGTTAGATATCCTATAAATATATATATTGTACATATGTTTATATCAATGTTTCTTTTCCTTGTGATAAGGTAATGTAAATTAATTTGTATATAGTTAAGTCCCCTGACTGTCCTGGCCTGGTTCTATAGGGACAGAGGGAAATTGAGTGGTCTGCAGTTCTCCCACAGTGCACAGAGAATTGCCAGCTAACAATTCTCTTCAATTGGAGAAAGGGAGTATATACCCGAGTTACCTGGGCTACATACACAAATGTATGTCTGCCATTTAAAGGGATATACATGCATCAGGGTTCATTTTATGTCACCTCATCTAAAAACTTCACATTTCATGATGTTGTCTGTGAAGAGTCTGTCATTTAATTCAATTATATAATTATTAAAAGGCTATGGAAGATTGAGGCCATATTTTTAAAAAAGGTATTTATTTATGCAGAGCACAGTGACCTTCATGTCACCATGTTTAAAACTGTTACATTGTGTGCTTTTTTCTGAGCAGTTAAATAGATTAAATTGATTAATTGAAATCATTGTGAAAAGCATCATCTTCAGCTTAATAAAATGTTTGGAAAAACCTTAAATGATCATCCAGTTGTATTTGCCATCCTCACTGTTTCCTGGGGAAAAGTAAAAGCTGTGCCAGAAAAGCATGACTACCTCCCACTCAGCTCTCTTGTTTTCTACCAGCCAGACCTTTGATCTGTCATTGCCAATGCTGAACATTAACTCAGACCCAAAATCATAGATTCATAGATTGTAAGGGGCTAGAAGCGACCTTGGAAGATCATCAGGTCCAGCCCCCTGCATTAGGCAGGAAAGACCACTGGGGGTCAGGTGACCCCAGCAAGGCGACTGACCAATCTCCTCTTCAAGATTTCCAGGGTAGGTAATTGCAGCACCTCTGGAGGGAGCTTTTTCCACAGTCTGGACATGCTGACTGTGAAAAAGTTTTTCCTGATGTTGAGTCTGAATCAATCTTCCAGGAATTTGTGGCCATTACTCCTGGTTTTCCCCTCGGGTGCCCTGGTGAACAGTGGCTCACCGAGCCTGTGATGTACTCCCCTAGTGTAGCAGTAAGCTGCTACCAGGTCCCCTCTCAGCCTTCTTTTCTTCTGGTTGAAGAGTCCCAGATCCCTCCGCCTTTCCTTGTATGGCTTGTTGCGTAACACTGTGATCATACAGGTGGCTCTTCTTTGGACTCTCTCAAGCTTGTCCGTGCCCTTGTTGCCTAGAACTGGATACAGTACTCCAGCTGTGATCTCACCAGTGCTGAGTAGAGTGGAAGAATCACCTCCTTGGTTTTGCTGGAGATGCGTCAATTGATGTATGCCAGAGTATTATTTGCTCTACTGACTACAGAAGGGGTGGGCAATTATTTTAGGCACAGGGCTGCTTACCTAGTTTTGGCAAGCTGTCAAGGGCCACATGGGCAGCCCTGCCCCTTGACAGGTGTCCCGCCCCCTGGTCACCATCTTGGGACCAATGTCCTAATGTCTTGGGACCAATGTCTTGGGCCAGTACTGGTGGGGCCCAAAGTAGGGTGCAGGCTGGCAGGGGTCTGTGGAGCTTGACTGGGCTGCACCAGCAGGGAGAGGGGGGAGCTCCTGCTGTCCTGCTCTGGGCCCTGCTGGCGCTGGCCCCAGGACACTGGTGTGGGCTCCATGTTCCCACTGGATCTCACAGCTGGTCACTTCCAGTGTCTCCCCAGCCCCGTGGTATGGGGGGGGGGGGTGCAGCATGCAGCCCTGACCCCCTGCTTACCAGCAGGGAGTGAGTTGGTGCTGAACCTGGGGAAAAGCAGCCCCTCCCCTGCTCCGTGGCCTGTGCTTCCTGCTGCAGCCACTTACAGCCTGCGTGGGGCTGTCCTGAGCAGGCACAGGCAGCCACATGTGGGCTGTGAGTAGCTGCAGTGTGGGACAATGGCCACGGGGCAGGGCCACTTTTCCCCACACACAGCACCGGCTTGTAACCCACCCCTGCTGTGGGCCTGGGCCCTGCGCCGGCTCTGGGCTCACCCGTCTGAGCTCCAAACACCCTCATTGATAATTCTCATGTGGTTATTTAATTTCCCTTAGTTTGCCAGTGAAATCTGGAGGTGGCCTGCTGCACGGCTGTTTAAAGAGATCCCATGAGAGATTATACTATGAAATAAATGTGCATAGCTTTTTTTCTGACAAACTCAATGAAATATGAAAGCACAGGAAAGAGAACAAAAATAGCAGATATACAGGCAGATTTATTGCCAGATTTGAATGACTAATGGCTCTCCCAGTGTCAATGATCTCCTGAAAATGTGCAGAAGGGGTTACTTCATTTCAAAACTTAGGCCTAGTGTTCAATGGAATGCCTCACGTAAAGGCTATTTTATAGAACAGTGGGAAAATCTAGTATTTTAATGTAAGGATGCTATTACAATTGCCAGCAACAAATGTGTTTTGTGGTTTACCTGGGGATAGCTGCTTCTCTGCTTTTAATTTCAAAATATGAATAAAACATCGGATCTGGTAGAATACTTAAGGCTTGAAAGCCAAAAAATAACCACGAAGAAGATGCAATTACAATATAACCCATGCTACCTAGGAAACTGTCCCAAAATAATAAGGCTCTCTTCAGTTCCTAAACTGGTGAAAATCCATTGTAGTATATCTGATTTCATTGGAGTCACATCTGGCACATGTGAGATCAGAATTTAACTTTAAGCATAGAGGCCAGGGACACATGAATGGTATAAATGATTGGAAACTGGTTCAGATCTGTAGCACAACAGAAGTTTAGTGCACACAAACCAGTTTCAAAATGGGCCAAACACGTTTAAGATAAACCTGGGTGGATGTAGTAACAGACTTAAATGATTTAGGTTAAATTGGTTTTGTGGCAGGGCACTGCTGGTGCCTGCCACTTTAAGGGCTGAGCCAAACAGCCAGAAGGTGCTTGATTACACCAGCCATTTTAGAAGTCTGGCCACCTATATAAATAGAGAAGTTTGCTACTGGCAGGCCAGGCAGAAACATTGCCTGGCTGAAAGGCTGCATGAGACATCTTGGAAGTAAGGGCAGGAGCAAAAGAGGATGGTTTGGAGGCTCCTGGTCCTGGGCATGACCTAAAAGTGCACCCTGCTGAGAGTGGGTGGCCTGGTGGGGCTCCCAGTGGTGTGGGTAGCCCCCAGGAAATACCAGGCCAGTTACCACCCTGATGTAAGGTGGGTCAGGGCACCTTAACCCCTAGCCCCAACAATACTGTGGGTAAAAGGGGGCCAGGCATGGCTATGTCCACCTGAGCCCCCACTGGGGAGGGAAGCCCTGTGGCCCCAGGGAGGGGGTGGAGATGAGAAGCCCCAGTGAAAGGGTGAATGTGGAGCCCCAGTGAGGTGGAAACCAAAGGTCTGGGAGCCCAGTATGTGTGTGAGCGTGTATTGAATAGCCCTGGGAAGGCCAGAGCAAGCTTGGCCCTGGTTGGGTAATTGGCTGGCCACTACCCCAGTGAGGGTCATGGGAGAGGCCTGAAAGGTGGTACGTCTGCCACCCAAGGTGTGTGCTATGTAAAGCCTATGGCCGAAGGGGCCCTCTTCAAGAGGGAGCAAGGTGATACAAGTTGTTGATGCATGAAGGAGACCCTGTGAGGGGGATGGAGTGTGAGGCCCTAGTGAGAGGAGGGCAGTATGAATGTGTATGTGTTTGAGGCCTAACAATAGGCCTGTGCAAGCCATCAGCGATCTGATCTGGCTTTGGATCCAGCCACTTTGGATGGCCGTGATCTGATCCGGAGCTCTGGATTGGTTTGCCGCTTCAATCCAGCTGAAGTGGTGCTGAAGCTTCGGAGCTGCCTCAGAGATCCGGCTATAGGTTATAATGGGGGATGAATGAAATATCTATAACTTTGTTAATTTAGCTCCAATTTGGGTGAAGTTTCCAGGGATGCTAGCCCCTGGTGAGGCCACAAAGCCTGCCAAGGTTCAAGAAGGTTGGTGCAGGAGTTTGGGGGGAACTGCACCCCAAGCTGCTGACAGGCAAAACTTGTGACACAAATGACCCTGTGTGTGTTAAGGTGCAGCGGGCTGAAAACTGCAGGGATGCTATCCCCAGGTGAGGCCACAAAGCCTGCCAGCTGTGTGTGCCCTAGTGCAGGCCTGAGTGCTGGGCCCTGACAGGCCATGAAACCTGCCAGCTGTGTGTGTCTCTCTGGGCGAGTCTGTCATCCAGGGTCCTGCACCTTAAGCTGCTGACAGCCAAAACTCATCATGTGGGTGAGTGACACTGTTTGTGTCTTAAGGTGCGCCCTTCCTGGCACTGGGGCCTCTGCACAACATGGCAGTGTGCCCCACTGAGGCCTCCTCCTCCCCTACAGCCTTACTCCCTGTCCTCTGCTTTATGTGACAACAGGTAAAATAACTTAGTTGGATCAATGCCAGTAGCATCAGCAGCAGAATCAAAGGTATCCAGATGGAACTGTCACAGAGCCTTTCTTTTTATAAAGGAATTCACAGCAAGAAGTAAGGATGTTGTGCTATGTTGGACATATGATGTTATTCCTGGTGTGTGATGGCTTATCTTGTGTTTTTATGTCTATATGTGTATTATGAAAAGGAGTACTTTAAAAAATGTATTTTTGGAAGTTTTAGGGTTGAAAACTCCTTTATCAGGCTGAGGAAGTATCTGCAGTTGGTCCTGGATGGAGGGAATGGTAAAGAAGTCAAGGGCTGGCCTGGCCCATAATGCAGGCAAGAAAACCAGTCAGTGAAAATGGAAATGGAGGCATCAGGGGGTGAGGGACAGGCTGGGGTTGGGGGTAGAGGGGAAAAGTGGATGTAGCAGCTCAGGTAAAAGTGCAGAGGTGCCTGGGATGTCAGATGTCTGGCAGGTCGCAGTGTGCCAGAATTCCACTGTCAGTGTCTATATTGAGTCCATGAGTTTCTGTATCTACTACCTAGGACACTGATGAAGTACAGTTCATAAGCCTCGCTCTGAAAAGTGGAACATTGATCTCCTGGCTGGAACTTCTCCATTTGGTTCTCCAGTTCCATTGAAAGGGGGATCACCTGGCTGAGGAGGGGCATTGCCAGTGCTAAGGGGCTTGGTGGCCTCAAGGAAGGGCTTGAGGACCACCAAGATCTGGGAGATGGTACCCCACTCAGCTCTGTTCAGGGAAGTGCTGATCCCAATCTCCCCAAGCAAGGCCATCTCATGGATGGCCTTCTGTTGCTCCACCAGCCTCTCAAGTATCAGTTATGTGGAGTTCCACCGAGTCTCCACATCCTTTATGATTCTGTGCTGCAGGATGCTTAGCTCTGCCTGATTCTCCTGCAGCGTCTTGTTCCCCTTGATGCTGCAGTGGAAGTAGCCCGCCACCTTTCTGCATTTCAAAATCAGCTGCCTTGTAGCAGTACTGGTGGCGGTGCCATCACCAGCAGCTCTGTTCCCCTCCAAGGAATCCCTCACTATTAGGTGCAGCCTGTGTGCCACACAGCAGATGCCAACATCATGGACAGCCTTCACCATCTTGGCCCCGTTATTGATGACCATGACCCCACGGGTGAGCTTGGCTTGCCCATTGAGCCACCCCTGAACCATGTGGTTCATGGCCCCCATGATCTCTCTTGCTGTGTGAGTCTCATCCAGCACCACACTTGCATAGAGACCACCAACACCCAGACTGAGCGCACCAGTGCCCCATGAGGGAGAGGTAGGCATGATCGCCACCCCGGCTGCTCCAGATGTCAGAAGTGAAGTGCAAGGCTACCTGCGGGCCCTGCCTTGCACAGCTTCTCCCTCAAGTACTCCTTGCATGCCTCATACAAGGAGGGCACCACTGCCCTGCTAAAGGTGGTGTGTGTGGGCACTTTGTAAAATGGGGCCAGAAGTGCTATGAACCACCTGAACCCTAGCCACTCAACTAGGGAGAAGGACTGGCTATCCAGAGCAAGCATCCCCCCTTTCTGTCCACCTTTCTCCCACTGGTCCAGGGAGGCCTGCCTCTGCTTTGGGGTAAAAGGGCTTTGGAGCGAGTGGGGGACTTCCCTTTCAGTACACTTGCACTGGTGCCAGGCTGAGCAGCAGGAAGAAGGGCAAGGGGGTGGTGTCTCCTCAGATGCAGCAGCATGGCTGTGGTGGAGAAGTGTCTGATGTCTTTGCTACATCTCATATGCCTTCAGCAGTGCTGGCAGATGGCAAACTGGATCATCTGCCACCTCAAAATGATCCCACACCACACTATTCCCCCGCTTCTGTGTTGAGGGTGAGGATCCTACCTTTTCCCTCTTTTCAGCAGGCTGAGGCTGAACAGCAGGAGGAGCTGCCTCAGCTGAGCCACTTGCCTCCACAACCTCAGCCTCCTCTGAGGTGCTGCTTTCTGGAGGAGACCTGTGTCTAGGGGAAACTTGAGGGGTGTGGAACACAAACTCTGATTCCCCCTCAGTCCCCAGAATTGCTTGAGTCAGCACGCTCAGCATCCCTGGTTCCAGCTCCAGCTCCTCCTCTGGCAGTGGGAGGCTCATGCTGAGAGCTGAAATTGGGGTGGAGGAGGCAGTGATTCCACTGCTGGTGCCCACGTCTGGACTGAGTGGAGGTGGTGCAGGTACAGAGACATCAGGTGCAGATGCTGTTCCCACCGCCTGGCTTCCACTGGCAGCACTGATGTCATGGTTGCTTGGGAATAGAATGTGTCTATGTTTGGGATGGGGGAAGCTTGCAGCTCTATCTCTCTCCTTACCCCCTCTCCCTCCCCTGCCAGAAGACCTGGCACCTGCCTTTCCAGCACGCTTCATATTGCTCTTTCCTGTGCTGCAAAAGGTCTCTGTGTGTGTGAATCCTTTTGTATATCTGTCTGCCTTTTTCTCCTGTGAATATTTGTGTCTTGTTCTGCTGTGAATAATATTATCTGCGTGTCTCCGTGTGTCTCAATATATTATCTGTGTGTCTTGTTCTGCTGTGACTTTTTTTTTCTATATTCTGAGTCTCTGTGTATGTGTGTACTTCCATGCAAGCAATCTGTGCCTTCCTGCACAGTGATAGATAACACTGGCTGGTAAAACACAACTTTCTTTTTGCAAAGTTCCCAAAAAAGAGCAAATATAAATTCAAATAAATTGAATTGTAATACCAGTAATAACTAAATAGACTAGCTAAGCTAAATCCTAACCCCTCCTTCATAACAAGAAAAAGGAGCAGGCAGGTCTCAGTCTCAGTGTTCCTCTCTCAGACAGTTGCTGACAGGGAATGAGCTGCAAAAGGCACAGAAGGGCTGGAAACAGAGGCTTTTATGCTTTTTCTTTAAATTTTTTTTTTAGTCCCATCCCACAGACACTGCCATTGGAAAGGTAGCCATGGAGAAATCCTTCTCACTGGCTGCCTACAGACGTCAGTCTTCCCCCTCCCTCTCCCCTCCCACTCTCCATCCCTCCCCGGCTCTGCTTCCCTCTTCTAATTGCCTCAAAATGGCCAAAGTGGGTCTGAAGCATCTGAAGCGGATCCAAAGCACTTTGGATGCCCCAACCCACTCTGGACACCATTGCTGGGACCCTGCTTTGATCCAGAAGTGCTGCTTTGGACACTGAAGCATCCGAAGTGGCTTGGGATCCAAAGACTCGCACAGCCCTACCTGACAATGAGGGCTAAGCTTAGTCCAGCTATAGGCCAGGAGCATTATGTCATCTGGATGCCATCTGTGAAGCTTGGGCTCTGGTGTAGGGGAGGAACGGAGCCACAGATAGTGCCCCCTGGCATCGGGGCAAGAATGGGCAGCCTTATGCCTGATTAAAACCAATTAAAAAACAATAAGGCAGGGCAGATGAGGAGGTGGGTGGTTGGCCCAGAACAGGTGCTCAGGCCAATGTCAGAAAGGCTTAATGAATTGCTGTCCTAGATCCCCTCTGGATTCAAATTAATTCATAGTCCCACAGCATCCCAGGATTCTTTGCACCTCCTCTGTAACCCCCCACACCTCAGCGAGTGAGCTAGCTTTGGCCTGAGCTGTCTGCTACAGCTGAGCAGAGAGCCATGCTCTAGTGCCCTCCAGTGTCTGCCCTGAGCCACTGCAGGCATGTAGCTGCATTTCCAGAATCAAAAGTGAATGTCTTTTCATTTGCTTATCAGTTTAATCTACAGATCTGAGACTAACCTATAGAGATTTGAATCAGATTGATTCAGTTGTGGACTTTTTGACTGTTTATACTTAGCCTTAGCGAACAGTGATTTTCCCTGGAAAAAGAAGTGATTATCCTTGAACTTACTATGTTATACAGGAAACCAGAGTTGCTTAGATATAGGAATGAATATACAGATAACCTCCTTGTTGCTCTCAATGTTTCCTAAATCTAGTTTAGGAAATTCTCCTTGAGCTGAGCTGACATTTTAGGTGACAAGGATTGTATTTCTTGTGACATACAGAAATTAACTTAAAGTGAATTTGTATAATATTTCATATTTGGTAACTCTCTATATAGCACTGAGTTAGTGTTGAGTATGACCAATGATTTGTAAAGAAGGAAACTATTAATTACATGCCACTAACAGTACAATGATAGGCTGTTTTCTTTGATAACTAATTTGTATGGAATAATGTATAACTGAGGAAACATTGTAAAACAAATAATACTTAAAAGTTTTTTCTTTATTATTTTGAATAGGTTATCTATTCAACACAACTGTTTGCGCCGGAGTGGCACAGTGTACGGGGTTTGGACTCCAGCCCGTGAGGGCGGCAGTTTGCCCAGTGGGGCAAACGACCCAAGAAAGGGTCAAGGGGCCAGGCACGGCTACGGCCACCTGAGCCCAAGCACGGGAAACGTGAAGCGCGAGAGGCGTGGCACAGGCCCCAGAGAGGGCGAGGCCCCGGAGAGGGCGAGGCGCAAGGAGCGCGGTACAGGCCCTGGAGAGGGCGAGGTGCAAGGAGCACAATACAGGCCCCGGAGGCGGCAAGAGGCACGGCGAGCGTGGTCAGAGACCCCGAGAGGGGCCGCAAGCATGGAGAGCACGGCAGAGACCCCAAGAGGGGTGAGAGGAAGGCTACGTGCCAGGCCCAGGGGCGCCGGTAATAGGCCGGTGCGTAGGAGCCCGGCCCAGGGGCGCCAGGCGGGTGACGAGCCCAGGGTGCCAGAGGGAGAGCACCCGAGGGACAGGGGACCAGACAACGTCCCACGGAACAGCTGTGAGGCTTGGGGCGTGCTAAAGGGGAGGTTTGGAGGCACGCATTTGCCCATAAGGCTGGGGTGAGAGTACCCCCACTTTGGAACGGAGGTGATACCAGCAAGGTGTCATTAGGTGTAAGTAGGCAGCCTCCCATTCTGAACCTCAACAGCAAAGACGTGGTGGGCAAGTAGAGGGTGCCAGATCACCCTAATTGGCATGGCAAAGGGGCGCTAGCGAGCTCACGGCCGCTCGTGGGGCCCCACCCCGTGACAGGTATTACCAGATTTATGGACTTAAAGTCCTTGGCTACTACTACCATGAGGGAGTCTGTCCATCCTGATTGGGAGGGGAAAGCTGAGAGTGGGGCACCTCCAGTGATGGCCACTCTCCCATACCCCCTTTACAAAATCCTAGATCCCGCCATAAATGGTGGGGACAAATATTTATTTCTTTAACTGATGTCCTTAGTTACAGAAACTTCTATGAGTGGCTTGTATGTGGGGGCAGGGAAGGGAGCAACTGCATGAATGCTCCCTGGTAATATAAGAAATTCAAAGAATTTCTAAATATTAATTTACATAAACTCAGACATCCTACCTGGGAGCAACTGCATAACCCCATATGTTCTTTAAAGTTATGAGGACTCCCTCTTTCAAAAATGATTCTATTAACCTGTTTTAATAGACTTAATGAAAACAATTAAATATATCTGTAAGAGTATGATTTGATGTATTTAATAATGTCCAAAGCCACAATTAAGGAAAGCACTTACTCTTATGATTAATGTTAAGAACTAAAATAAATCTATTCAGAACAATTTTAGCAAAGGACTTAATTATGCAGGTGAAAAATACTTTTTAAATGGAGTTTTGGTCTTAAGGTTAAACATGCATTTCAATTTAAGAGCATATACACAATGGTTTTGCAGAAACAAAGCTTAAGATACTAGTAAGCTACTGCTTTCTGTGCTGTCACTGTCTATTTTTTAAAGAAATTCTAGTGGAAAAAGTAAATAATAATCATTATTGCCCAGTCCAGTGAAATACTTCACTACCGGCTTTGATTTCCAAGGAGTCTACTATACTTAAAACTAAGGTTTTCCTGAATCAGGTTCCATGTAAAAAATGTTGCAAATATACTAGTAATAAGGAGTAGAAAAGCAGATTTAAGGAAGGATAAAATGGGATTTGTATATTTAAAAAGGAGCTATGATACTGAATATTTCCTATTTAGTCAGGAAAGAGAACCTCATTAATAGCTCCATCTTTGGCAGCAGAGATAGCCTTTGATTGGGTGGAGTGGAAGTATTTACACACTATTTGGAAAATATGGATCCAAGTAGCCACTACTTTGACTGGACAAAAGGTATGTAAAATGCTCAAGTTTAATATTATTTACAAATGGATTTGCTTCAGAGGGATTGTCTTTAAGCAAAGAAGACATGGTTGTTAACTCTCATCTTTACTATTTGCTATCCTAATGGAACCTTTCACATAAGCAATTAAAGGAAATGAACACACTGAAGATTAAAAACAAATGTCAGAGAACATAAATTAACCCAATGTGCAGTTTACATAATTATATTTCCAACAAATCCAATTATCTTTTCCCCAAATTTAATTCATGTGTGGGGTTTGTTTGGCTAGCCCTCTGTGAACTCTAGCAAACCTGAAGTACTAAGAACTTTTATTTCATAGTCTCTTTAGAATTACTTAGAATTACCATTTTCATTTAAACAGGAAAACTTTTCTGTAAGCTACCTTGAAGTGAGTATATAGCAATTAAACTATGCATGCCTCTACAAAATATTCAGCGAGACAAGGATTGATAAAATCTTATCACAAATAACTAACATTAACATTTTAAAAAATATTCTTGAAAAAGCTTAACTTTCTTTTAGAAGTATTTCCTATAGCACTGCCTGAGTTAGTCTTTCCAAAACAATTAAAGTTGACTGACAGTAAAGGGATAATCAAACCTATTATCTCCACAGTGTATTAGGATTAATCTCTAACCCAATGTCACCCAAGCATATGAAAAAATGATGAAGTCTTTTTATTTTTCATGGCCAGAAGGCATTCCAGTCCATATCTACAACTAGGTAAATAATATTCTTTCTTTATTTTATACATGATATATGGCAATTGTTCTATGAGATGGTTTTATCTATTTCTAATTTTATCCAGTTCCTCTCAGCTAGTAAAGATATGGTGCAAATTATTTTAATATTTAGAGTGGCAGTGTGCAAGCTGTCCAGCAACAAATCACTTCTGGATTAAAAAATGTAATAAGTTGTTCTGTAGTTTTCAATACATAACTTAAGTATATCACAAGACTGGAGGCATTAGATTCTGAAGGCTCCAGGCATCATCATTGTCAACATATCATTAACTTCTTGTAATAAGAAAGGACATCTTTTTTGGTAACAAATGGCAGCTGAAAGCTAGGATCATTGTAACTGTGGAAATACGAGTTTAAAAAACATCAAATGAGACACACTATGCCAACAGTCTGATATTTAGGAACTCTTTGTTAAGGAAGTATACAGGTTATATAGGGTCAAACTGCATAATTTAGACTGCTCCAAATGAAAGCAGATGAAGTGATGTGGTACATTATCAGAAGCTTGGGAAGGGATGGTATCTGACCTAAGGGAGGGGCATTTGATCCCCAAGCATCTGTTTAAGTAATTATTCTCTTCATCCTGCACCATTTTTCAATAGGGTGCAGTTTGGTCCCTGTGGTGTGGCTGGCCCACTCTTCAAGACCATCCTCCTCCTTGTGGTACTGAGATTACCTCCCTGTGGTAATCTCTATACCCATGAATGAAGCTACAGTTGTGACAGACCTGTTATGCAAGCCATTTAGTGTGGGCCTATTTCCCATATAGTATATGCCTCCCCCCCATATTTTATCTCTGAGTCAAGAGTGATTTAAGATATCTCTCTTTCAACCTATTTAATTACAATGCATAACATGGTATTGGAACTTGGTTCTAACACTCCTATTCATAGTTCCTACTCAGGCAGCGATATACATTTCTACACATAAATGTCTCGGAAGCAGTCATGAACAAACAAGGCCATCAAGATATATTTTTCCTATTGTCCAGCAAATTGGAAATATGAAGCATAAGATTTCTTTTTTGTGGTCTTGTTCATATAGATTTATGCTAGTGGGATTTTTCTTAAGCTTCCTGTGCTCATTGAATTCCATAAGGTACAATGTAAATGCAGACAAAACTAGAATAAAATGATAGGTAATTCCCTTTACTTAATCCAGTTATAAATATGACATCATAAGACTGAAGAAAAGAATGTCCAAACTGTAAACAGGAAAAGGTTAAAATCATTAAGATCAAGGGAGTAATTGTAAACTATTGATTGCATTTAAAAAAAAAAGATTTTATATACCAATTTACTGAAGACATTTGACTTGATATATTTGGATACATAAGGGATTTACAAACTTTATCTTGCTGCTAACATCGTTGAACTGGGAAAATAAAACTGTCAAAGTCACTTACAATTAAGGTAACAAAAGGACAACTTAATTGAACACAGAGCAACATGCCAGTTTGACTGCTCAAACAATTTATCATTAGATGTGTACTTCTGGGGCTGCTTCCATTTGTGCACATGGGTAGCAGAACATCAGAGAGTACCCGAAACTTCACTGATAAAGAACAGTTAATAAAAAAGATGACTCTGCTAATAGGATTCAATACTGCTTCAATATTCATTTGTTGTTCAAGACACACTGAATGTTTCAGCCAAAACAGAAGTTTAGCTCATGTTCACCTTTACATCATGAACCTATATCATTTTTAACATTTTATAGTACAATGGGAATATGTACTCGAACAGTGAGATCTAGGGGCCATCACATTCGTCCTTAAAAGGACTTTGCAAACAATATATAGTCCATCAATTAAGATAGCTTTAATTCCAATTTTAAGTGTCAAACCATAAACTACCTGCCCATGTCCCTATGGGTGTGTGGTTGTCATGAGGAAAACAGCTGCAGCACAAATTCCTCCCACTGCTTTTTGCCGTGGTGCATGCCCTGCACGTGGGGTTACCACCAGGCATAAATGCTCTGGGTAGGGTAGGGGAGGCTGGGTCCAGTACCTGGGCTGGCCACAGCAGCCTCACCTGGGATCTTGGGGGACTCCCAGGGCTGCAGTGGTGGAGGTGTGTAGAGCCTGGTCAGCAGATGGAGTGTGGATCTGGCTGGCCAGGCAGTTTTGGGTGGTGCATGCTGCCGCCATGTGCGCTGCCCCACTTTTTTTTAGCATAGGTTTTTTTGACACTGGGATCTCCTGATGTCAAAAAAGCCCACCATGCTGCCAATTAGCAGTGTGGTGAATGCCTGCATGTGTGATGTGTGTGGAGATCTTTTCACATCTCCTGGATGTCTTTCTTGATCAACAGTGACAATATCATCAGGGAGGTTATAGAGTTTCTCAGTAAGGCACTAACCATGACATCCTTAGTTTCTCCAGTCCAACCAAAACAATCTGTGGGCCAGGCATGCAAGAAACTGTCTCTTTGAGGTCCACTTTATAGATTCATAGATTCATAGAAGTTGGGTCGGAAGGGACCTTGTAGATCTTCTAGTCCAACCCCCTGCCCTGGGCAGGAGAGAAAACTGGGCTCAAATGACCCCAGCCAGGTAGACATCAAGCCTCCTCTTAAAGACCCCCAGGGTAAGAGCCATCACCACTTCCCTTTAAAGTTGGGTCCAGATCCTAGCTGCCCTGACTGTGAAGTAGTCTAAACCTACTCTCCAACAAGTTGTGGCTGTTATTCCTTGTTACACCAGGGGGCTCTTGGGGGGAACAAGGTCTCTGCCAAACCCTGCTGATCCTTCCAGTGAGTTTATAGATGGCCACCAGCTCCCCCCTCAGCCGTTTCCTGCAAAGGCTGAATAGGTTAAGGTCCCATAGCCTCTCTTCGTAGGGTCTGCCCTGCTGTCCCTGGATCATGCGGGTGGCCCTACTTTGGACCCTCTCAGTGTTCTCCACATCCCTCCTGAAGTGCAGGGCCCAGAACTGGACACAGTACTCCAGCTGCAGTCTGACCAGTGTCGCATAGAGGGGGAGGATCACCGCCTTGGCCCTGCTCGAGATGCACCTGTGGATGCACGACAAGGTACGGTTAGCCCTACTGACCATGACCTTGCATTGTCGGCCCATGTTCATCTTGGAGTCAGTAGTGACTCCGAGATCTCTTTCTGCCACTGTGCTCTCGAGGAAGGAGTTTCCCAGCTTATAAGTGTGCTGCTGGTTACTACTGCCCAAGTGCAGCACCCTGCACGTGTCTGTATTGAAACTTATCCTATTTTTGTCAGCCCACCCCTGTAACCTGTCCAGATCCTGCTGTAATCTGTCCTTCCCTACTAGCATGCCCACCTCACCCCAAATTTTGGTGTCATCAGTGAATTTGAACAGGCTGCTTTTGACCCCGTTGTCCAAGTCACTAATAAAGAAATTGAACAGTGCGGGCCCAAGGACCAAGCCTTGGGGGACTCCACTGCCCACTTCCCTCCAGGTCAAAAATGACCCATCCATCACTACCCTCTGAGTACAACCCTTCAGCCAATCTGCAATCCATCTGACTATGTAGGCATCAATGCCACAGTCACCTAGTTTTTTAATGAGAATGGGGTGGGAGCCAGTGTCAAAGGCCTTGCTGAAGTCCAGAAAGACTACATACACCACAACACCTGCATCCAATGCTTTTGTGACCTGACTGTAGAGGGCAATCAGGTTGGTCTGAAAGGACCTGCCCCTAATGAAACTGTGCTAGTTGCCCTTGAGCATCATCCCTGCTGCTGGCCCATCACAGATGTGCTTCTTAATAATCTTCTCAAAGAGTTTCACTAGGAATGAAGTTAGACTAACGGGCCTACTGTTGCCTGGGTCCTCCTTCTTCCCTTTTTAAAGATTGGGACCATGTTGGCTTTCTTCCAGTCATCTGGCACCTGGCCAGAGCACCACGAGTGCTCATAAAGCCATGCCAGGGGCCCTGCAATAACCCCTGCCAATTCCCTCAACTCCCTGGGGTGGAGAGCATCTGGACCTACTGATTTGAACATGTTCAGCCCCTCTAGAAGCTTTCTAACCCGGTCCTCCCTGACCTTAGGCCTGGCGGCGTTTCTCCTGAGTCCATCTTGAATCTCAGTAGGGGAGTCCCAGTCCTTGCACAAGAAGATGGAGGCAAAAAATTTGTTAAAGAGTTCTGCTTTCTCCTCTGGTGCACCACCAGATTGCCAAGCATATCCTGCAGAGGCCCTACATTATCCAGTGCCTTCTTCATTCTTCTTATATATTTAAAAAAGCACTTTTTATTATCTTTGATCCTTGATGCTAGCCCTAGCTCCGTATCTGTCTTAGCTTTTCTAATAGCCCTCCTATGGACCCAAGCGGGGTCTTTAAAGATAGCTCTTCCATCAGTACATAGTAGTACAAACACTTTGAAGAGTTTTTTAACTGAAATGATAATGTCAAAGACAATACCATCAAAAATATTACAGGATACCCCATTAAGGGCTACCCTGCACACCTGCCAACCTATCAAGTTGAAATAAGCTGTCTCACCAAGTGTATGTTGTTATTCTGAAAATCTAGACATGAACAGATTTCCTGTGACTATACAGATGCCAGAATCTTAACCATATTCAAGAAAGGAGATAGATCAGGTTGCAGTATTTACAGTATTACATTCCTGTCCATAGCTGGGAAGATCCTTACCTACATTCTCCTTGATAGAGTCAAATTCCTTGCCAAGGAGATTTTACCTGAGCCCCAATGTGTTTTCAGATCACACATAGGTATAATAGATATGATCTTTGTTGCTAGACAACTGCAGGAGAAGTGGCATGAGCAATTCATAGCCTTCTTTGACCTGATTAAGGCCTGATTTAATCAAAGGGAGGTTCTATGAAGATCCTGATGAGATATAGATGCCCTCCAAAATTTGTCACTATTATCAGAATTTATGACAACATGACAGCAACCATTGTAAGCAAGGACTCAGAAACAGACCCCTTCACTATTAAAATTAGAGTCAAGCAAGAATGCATGATTGTACCAATACTCTTTTTCATCTATATCTCAGCTATTGTGCATCTTGTTGCTGATACACTTCTATCTGTAATCAGTATCCAGTATCACATGGACAGGCATCTCTTTAACATCAGTTATGCTCCAAATCCAAGATAACGAATGCCTCTATTACTGATTTTCAAAACACTGATGTTTGTGCCATGTGTGCCCACTCAACCGTAGAGCTAAAGGTTGCTTTTAACTGCTTCTGTGAACCTTATGAAATACTTGGATGTGCTGTTAGCTTCATGAAAACCAAGAGACTTTACAAATCCACCTTGAGCCACCCAGCTGTTCCTCCTCAAATTACAAGTAGAGGGCAATCTTTGGAGCATGTTCAGCATAGTCCCTACCTGGAGAAAGCCACATTTCCCAAAAAGCAAACATCAATAATAATATTCAAGACCAGATAAAATCTGCTAGTGCTGCCTTTGGACCACTCCAGAATCATGTCTCCAATGATCATGACATCAGAATCTAAATCAAACTTCTTGTCTACCATGTTGTTGTCATTCTTACCCTGTTGTATGGGTGTAAAACTTGGCCAACATGTCAGATATATCTGACAGCCTTGGAATGTTGCCATCAACAAGGTCTTTGGAAAATCCTCCATATCACCTAGAAGAAAAGAAAAATGAATGTCAATGTCCTACCAACATTGAAGCCATAATTATATAGCTCCGGTTATGTTGGAAAACACATGTCATAAGAATGCCTGACAATCAGCTCCTGAAACAGGTCCTATACTCCCAACTCATTGATCGTAACTCTAGGCCTGAAAACTGTTTCAGTAAAATGCTTAGCAGCAATGCCATTTTATCCAGAGCCATTATCTAAAAGAGAAGCAAGCACATGGCAATTTAAGATAGACTAGGCAGCAAGAAAAACAGGATGTGGGTATCCAAAATAAAATAAGGAAGCAAAACTGGATAAAATTAAACTGGACAGACAGTTAAGCCAGACATCTGTAACTGGGCTGTCTGTAACAGGACAGTATTGTAACAATACCAAATAAGAGGTGAAGCCAAAAATGTAATAAAGAGGAAGTCAAATTCAGATGGTGGAGAGTGAAGGGCATGAAAATGAACAGCAACTAATTTCACCCTGATGCTGTGATGATGCCTGGCCAGCTGAGTCACCTAGGTCATTCTGAGTAATTGGAGGTAACACCAAATCCTGTGATTTTTGGTAAGTATAGCCTGGTGCACAGGCAAGGCAACACCATAGATGCAATGGTCTCTGTCATGTAAATCTCCCTTTGGCACAATAATATGGATCCTTTGTAATACACACATGCTGTATGACCTAGACTTTGACAAGCACGTTATTCTTTGAGATTGGGGAAAAATTTACTCACTAGAGTCTAAAGATGAGGAATATCTTATACTCTGTCTTCTTTGGAAATTTCTACCCAAGCAACAATATGCCATGATTAAGAAGGAATTCCCTGTGAGCAAGTGAACTTCTGAAGTTCTGCTTGAGGCACCCTGCATGTGTCTACACATGCAAAGGCTAGGAGTACCATTGCATAATAAGAGTACCATTGCATGTGTAAATTACTCTAGAATAAACCCACCCTGGTCAGGTGTCTACATGTGTAGGGATGCTGAAGCAGATTTGCTGCTCATGGCAGCAATCTCCTCCTTCCACTTGGCCTGCACCAACTCTCTGCAGCAGCCAGGGGGAGCTCTAGGCTCCCCCTGGGTGATAGCTCAGGAGCTGGCAGGGAGCATAGGGCCAGGGGACAGGTGTCTCCTGGTGGGGGCTGGGACATTGCTCCTTGCTCATGGGAGCTGCCTGCTGTTGGGGCAGGCTTTGTCACCTGAGCCTGGGTGAGCATAGTGCTCCCCTGCCTTGGCAGCAGGGAGCTCTCAGCCCCCACACTGTGATTGTGGGGCCGGGGCTGGGAGATTCTTATCTCCTTGCCCATGCTCCACGGTCATGGAATAAAAATCTCCCAGACTGGGTCCCATGACTCTGGGGCTGGGGCTGGAAGATAAGAATCTCCTAGACACTGCTCCCAGATAATGATCACAAAGTGGGGGCAGGGTTAATTTGTCCCTGCCTGAGTTCAGGTGGTGGATTCTGCGCTGGCATCAGGCACCTCCCACGGCAGGGAGCAATCTCCCGGCCCCTGCTGCTGGGGAGTAAGTGTTCCCAGCTGTCTACAAGTGCTATACTGCACAGTAAGTAATCCAGAGAAATTTTGCTACTTGTATTTACAGGTAGAAAATTTTCTCATGTGTAGGGCAGATTACTGTGCAGTAAGTATTTACATGTGTAGAAAGTGATGCTTACTGGGCACATCTATAAGTGTTGCTATGGATACATTGTTAGTACTCTGTTTGGTACTCCTTGGAAATGACCAAATCATGGCACTGTAACAGCCCATACTACACTGGATATGCAGTCCATGGTTAATTTTAGCATCTACTTTGCTGTAGTGGCCTGCTATACTGGGGGGGAGCTTGTTGCTATGGAGAAGAAGCTGCTGGTCATGTGTAGATGCCTATGGACACTATGTCATGGCAATGTAGCATCATGTGTTGATGCACCCACTGCATAGTTATTAGCTTGACATAGCTTGTGTAGACTCACCCCCTGTGTCCTTAATCTCCATGATATTATGCTGACCTGGTGACAGATAATGCATGAGGCCAATATGCTGTTTCTGTTTGAGCAGCTTCAGATGTTTACTATGTGCTGTTGGTCTGGGATTGCCCAACTGTGGGCTTCTCAGAGAAGTGTAAGCTTACACAAAGAAGTTTGTGTCCAACTCCACTTCTTGCAGGGGTAGGAAAGTATATAATAGGGCATGCTGGGGAGAACTGAGATGCAGCCAGACCTATTCTGAGCAAGCTGGACTGGCAGGTGAGGGGGATTTTCTGATAAGAGTACCATTCCAGCCAGAAGGGTTAAGAAAGTACTTAAGGGAGAGAAGGCTGTGAAAGGAGAGTACAGCTTCTGACGATCACAAGGGTGACAGCAGCCTTAGAGGGCTTTTGTTTTATTCTCCTCAATGGGTGTGTCTACACATGCATTAAGGTTCTTTTTATAATGTGCATTAAATTTAGTACCTCCAATGTGAGATACTAAAGAAATATGCATTAGGCTGCCTTAATGCACAGTAAATGATGCATGCAGTTTTTAAGGGACACTTAATGTGCAGTAGTGGGGATTAATCAAAGGCTGCCTGGAAATGTTAAAGCCAGCAGATGCCCAGAAGATGCAGCGTGTTAGTTGGACCTGGCTTGCCTGATGTCCATATAGGTTGAGCATTTTAATGGGGCTTTTTTGGTGCTTTTATCTAATAGTCGATGGACTCAGCTTTAGATAAAAGCACTAAAAAAGCCCCACTGAAGCACCAGATGTATACAGATGCTGCAGAGCTGTGTCGATGTAGCATGCTGTTTCTTTTGGTAAAGCACACTTTTTTTTTAACATCTGCAAGCAGCTTATGTCTAGGAGTAAATCTGACCAAACAGACTGAGTATACATCTGGACATTAGCTGGCTGTTGTTACCTAGGCTGGTAAATGAGAGACGAGTGCGTAGGAGGTTGCCTATGGTGGCAGAGGAACCAGATGCAGTCGCTTGCAAAGTCCCTTCTAGTTTTACATTCCTATGGCTTTATGGACTATGGCACTATGCAGCATGTGGTGGGCCAGTAGGGGGTGCTTCTGCATTGAGCCACCCACCTTACTGCTCCCGACCACCTTCCAGGCTCCGAGTGCCTCCCTGGGGGCGCCTCATGTCTGGCCTACCCCCTTCCTGGAGCACACCTGCTAGCCTGTGGGTAATACTGCCACCACCCAGGGATGGGCTTGATTCTGGCTCTGTGCACCCTGGGAAACACAGGCCTAGTAGCCGTTGAGGGTGCTTGATTCACTTTGAGAACTTGGGATGCTTCCCTCAGTCAGAAGCACAAATAGTGGTCTCCCTTAGTCAGCCGAACAAAGGGGACCCCAAGACATAATCTAGACCCACTCCCAATAAGTCTCCCATGCTAGATACAAAGGAGAACTTTATTGGTTACAAGGGGTAGGGTTGGAATAGGGTACAGGGTACAGCAATATCAGAGAAATCCCATAGAGCAAACTGGCATGGCTGGCTAGCCTTTAATCACACATCTGAGTTACCGCAAGCTATATCTCTAGTTAGATCTCAGATAGCTTACTCACAGCTATCATCCAGAGGCAGGTGGAGATTCCCTCTGGAGGCAGGCAGTTCCTTGATCATGAATTTTGAGAGAGAGAGTAAGTTTCAGATGGTCCAGCTCTTCTCTCTCTCTGAGTCTTCCTCATGGCTGCTCCCTCCTCCTGGGCAGTCCTTAACTTATATGGCCCTTATGACTTAATGTACCTGGTCCAATGGAGGCAAGCACCTGTTGGCTTTTAGCCAACCAATTTGAAATGCATCACTAGTTGCTGGGCAGACTGGCAGTTCCTAGCTCCCCAGGGAGCCCAAGCCCCTCACCCAGGTATGTGATGCTAGTCACATAGGCAGAGGGAGCAGGTTTCCCCCTCCCTCAAGAATGTATCTAGCTCAGGTTACCTAAAGAGATAGGGTAAGGTGTCTACCCTCTGCAGGACCCTTCTTAACCAAATTGTCACAGAGCAGAGTTTTTGGGGAGAAACAGAGGTGGCCTTCTGCCACACAGCATGCTTACTGTCAGCACTTACCTATTATTTTAAGGCATTCCTTAGTCATTGCTAAGCTAAATTAGGTACTATACTAAAGGAATAGGAAGCAGAATGTTATTATTTAAACAAAAATAGACACTGGAAGGGAAATCTATAAGCATTAACAACCAGTATTATGCTATTCTTATCCCTTATCGATATACTTCAACTATATTTTTGGTTAAAATTTCTCAACAGCCCTGTAGCAGGGGGGTGCAGCCCTGTACCACCCTGCACACCACCCTGCATCACCCTGAGCCCCCAGACCCCCCCCAAATAATATTTTATCCCTTCATTGCTGGGCTACTCTGCAGTAAATGTCTTGTGTCGATGTGCCCACTGACTCTACTCCCTCTTGGTTCCATTTGAGAAGGAAAATGATTGAAAGGAGTGCAATTCTCTTGTATATTTTTAAGGGAGTTGCTGGTAACTGCCTGTATTTCCAGGCCTTGAAAATTTAAGGGCTGTGTGTACTGGAGTTTCTTCAGCAAGGAGGGGGCAGTTAGAAGTCTTAGAGGGAGAGGGATACAAAATAGCTCTGTGCATATGTTTAAAGTGGGGGTAGGGTTTAGAGAATTTGTTTGCATGTTATTCATCCTGAAGTATCACAAAGTACTTCACAGATTGCTTACACCTCCTGTGTAAGGAGGGGCACAGGCAATAGAGTGGTGAGGCAGAGGAGAGTTTTGATTGAAGACACAACAGAAAGACCAATCTAATCAAAAGCTTCTATAGAATCTTTGGGGTCTGATATCCTTTTACCATAAAGACTCTGAAAGGTGGTCTGGCAGTTTTAAGGAGACCTCAAGTGGTCATAAATATATATCTGTACAAATGAGAACAAGGTCATTGATTTCTACTCAGAACAGATTGGACCTTGGGTTTTTTAGGGGTATCATCCTGAAGAGATGCTGAGATTAAATGAGACTGATCTCAGTTAATAGCTCTTTTGAAGAAGACAGATAACCAAATGGTATTAGAGGAGCTTATGGGTTGTGCATCAAAGGTTTAAATAAACTATAAGCCATTCCTTAACTGCTAGATGGCTCTTTTAATAGGGTGGCAATGGAACATTGGAGCCTTTTGTCTTAACTGGAGTCTAACTAAGGAACAGCTAGATCAATTTAGTTCTGTACAACCAATTCACTTCTAAGCTGGAAACTCACTTGCCAAGTTTTAGCCTGATGTGAATAAAAATGGCAGCTTTATAAAACTCTCAGAAAGGCAGTCCTTAATGGGAATGCTGAAAGACTATATGACCCTTAACTATAACTGCCCTGCTGGGTACTACTCTATTAATAGTGAGATAAAACAGGCCTTTAGAAAATCAGCAAAAGCATCTTTATAGAAACTGTTAATTGCCAAAACACATGATGTAACCCAAGAGCAATTGGAACACACAAAGTCATGTTTATTTTTCCTCTTCAAAGATTCAAAGAAAGGCACCTGAAGATGGAACTGAATAGAACTCTCCAGGGGTTAAAATAAACAGCAGATCTATTATACCAAGACATAGATTATGTACTTGAACTGCCTGTGACTTTCAGGGAAAGTAAACTCCATTGTGTGTTACTGTGGAAGCTGTTCAGCTTCCGATGGGGCAGTGTAGTAAGATATCAGGCAGCTGCAGCTTTCAATGTACAGCAATTACAATTGAAATAAAAGGTTGCTTGTTTTACTGTGGTAATTAAAATCAAGATTAATGTATTACCTCCCTGATCAGTGACAGCCACATTTTGGAGCATAAATGCAAATATAAATATTCTATCAATTTACCAAGAACAGAAAATTAAAACATGAAGATTTATTGGAGTATAAGAAACAAAAGTATTTCAACTTTATTTAAAAATATGTATTTTTCAAATGATGGGCTTCCACTAGATTAATGCTTGCATAAAGTAGATTTATGTGTATATTATTACTACTATAATCATTTACTCTGGTAATGTTAAGTATGGTTAGTACTAGTTAATTACAGAGCACATTTAGCAGAAAATGCTAAGGCTGCACATAATCGCCTCAATTATATGCCCCTCTTTTCACATAGTGGTAAATTATTAAACTCGTTTACCAATTTAGATTGCATTTGCCTTATTTGGCCTCTGTACAAGCATGATATTTTTTGAAAATATGAGAAAACTTTCTGAATCTGTTTTGAAACTGTATCATCCCTATTGAAAAAAAAAAAGTGGTTTTTTTGGTTTTGGTTAATTAGCCACACCAAACCTGAAACTTGGTCTTAATATGGTTATTTGCCATGTTTGGAAAAATGCTGTTTTTGCTTTAACTAATGTATTGTCATTTGAAATGTATGTGGTGAACTTGGAGAGTATTTGCCTAAAAGGGAAGTACTGCAGAAGAGGAGCTGGAGCTATAATGGACCATTAATTAGATGGATAATTTTCTTGTTGCAGAAAAAGTCAATAGCTTACTGGATTATATTAACATAACTGTTGCTTATGCAACCCTTCTGCCAGGCACCCTCTAGTAGTAACAAGAAGCAGGTTAAAATTAAGGGGTTTAACACCTTATCCAATTCTGGCTCAAATACCCACCCAAACACCTGGGAAAACAAATTTTAACTGGGTGCTCTAAAATAAACAAACTCCCCTGCTTGCAAGCAATGTTAAACTAAATAGGGTTTATTACAGGGGAAACCCAAAACATTGAAACCCAAAACAGTTAACAGTCTTAGTCATGGGCAAACCAGCTGAGGAGAACTATGACCTACCCCAGTCCACTGGCAAGGGAGACTCACCTGCGGCTGCTGTCCAAGGCCTCTACCACTGACCCCCACCAACTGCCACGTGCTGGGTTGGGAGGTCCGTCCTGGAGGCCCCTGTTGCTCCTTGCTGCCAGGGGTTGTTGCTCTTCTCTAGGGATGGTACTGCCTATATTGGCCAATATAGCAAGGGCTAGATAAGGAGGTCATCACCCAAGTTGCTGCCAAGGTTGCTGGGGATTGTTACTTGGGATTGGCTACCACCCCCAGGGAAGACTGCCAGTCCTCTATTGCTAGTCCTCATCATGTTGTTTATGCAACTTCATCTCTTTTAGACCCTACTCTACTTCAACAGCAGATTCAGAGATTTTCAACTCTTTTAGCTCCAGTGAATAGCAAGCTTCTCCCTGAACCCCCTCTTGGGACTTGTGCTTACCAGAACTTTTATTCTCAGGAGCTGATGAACCACAAAGCTATCCAGTAAGTGAATCCTGCCTAGACTCCCTCCTGCTTCTTACATTACATTCTGTGCCAAAAACGAGACACAGTTCCTACTCCTACAGTGAGTGCTGACTTTTGAATAACCTTTGTGTGATGTTTGTGTAATTAGTGAGATTGGTGTGCCTACAAACTTTACCATTATGGAAGGGAAGGAGGGTGGACACAATCTGATCTGCCAGTCTTTTACAACTGAACACTTTAACCCCAAACAAAAAAAATCCAATTCCATGAACAGTAAAACTAGGCAAAAGTAGTCCCCAAACATTGATAATTGATGAGGGCATGCAGAGAAAGATGACAAAAGTTACCATTATTGAACATAGCCACAGCCAACATACAGGACATAAGCAAGGTTACACTTGCAAGCCAAGGATCTTCTGCTCTATTTGACATTGGTGAGGCCACCACACTGATGAGAGCAGTGATGGCCCTGAGGAATGAGGCCAGCAGAGAACACCAAAAATAGTCAAAGATCTAGGAAGTATGATTTATGAGAAAACAGTTGGAAGAGCTGGGCTTATTTAACCTGGAGAAGATAAGACTTTGGAGGGGGAGGGGGAATGGTTAGCAGAGGTTTTGATAATAATCTTCAAATACTTGAAGGGTGGTTATAAAGAGGGCAATAATAGACTATTTTCTCTAACCACAGAGAACGCAATGAGAATTAATGGTCTTAAACCACAACAAGGGGAATTTAGGTTGTGTATTAGGTAGAACCTGCTAATTATGAGGGTGATTATGCATTTTAACAGATTACCTAGAGAAATGGTAGAGTTTCCATTCTTGGTTGCTGTCCTGGGAGCCGCTGTAATGCGGGACACTTACCTGCAGCCCGGGATGGAACACGCACAGAGGGGAGAGAGGAACCCACGTGGCTTGTTAGCTGCCTCTTTGTACAGCTGTGGCCAGCTAGTGACATCAGTGTCAGACACCGGGCCGGCAGAGTTAAAAATGGCAGCTGCTGCTGCGGAGGGGCGGATAGCCTGGAGAACAGGTTGCACAATGCTGGCAGCAGAGTGGGCTCCATGGGCAAGCCTCCGGGGATCCAGCAAACAGGAGGTGTTGGTGGCCAAGGAGGGAGACACCCCAATGAAGACGTCAGCTGATCACTAGAGGAGCGACAGGCCGACCGAGTGAGGGAAGGCAGAAGCAACCCCGGGAGCACTGCAGGATTCAAAAGTGAGTGTCGGGACAGTGGGCTTGGAGGACACTGAACCAAGAGGTGAAGAGCCAAGGACAACCCTGCAGGAGGGTAATCAGGGTGGGATTGCCATCAGGACATTGGACACCGAATGAGGGGTCTGAGCCAGTCAGAAAGCGGCAGTTAGAGGGGAGTGCCCTCCTCCCCTTTAAGGGTCCGGGGATGGGGAGTAGGTGGTGGGCCTGTGGTGGTGCAGTAAGGATTCCAGAGTCCCTGAGTTAGGGGAATGGATACCAGGGGGTGCCCCAAGGTGGGGCTTGTGGGGGAAACCTTGATAGAGGCAATGGTGGGAAGGTCCCTCACGTGACAGGGTTAGGGTGTGTGGCACTGTCAGGGCTAGTAGTGTCTCCTGTTATTGGCCTTGGGACCTAGAGTGACGGCTGAGGCTTGCGGGGAAGACCACAGACAACTATAAAGCAGTGCAACAAAGGTGGCGTGAGGCAGGGGTGTAGGGGCGGCAGAGCCCTGTGAGCAACTGTTTGGCCGAGCCCGGGCCACCGAGGGATCCGCTAACTAGCCCCGCCTACTGAGGAACATCAAGTCATGGCAGGCAAGAGCAGGGTTGGTGACGCGGGAGGAAGAACTACCTCAGCGATGAGCCAGCCCGGAAGGGGTGGGGACAACCGCGAGGAAATCAGAGCTGCCCGAGAGCGGCTGGTGGAAGCCCAGCGGTCACAGTTGCATTTAAGAGCAGGGCAGACAAACACTTGAATAGTTTAAACAGGGGTGATCCTGGTTGGAACATGAGGATGGACTACATGACTTCCAGAAGTCCCTTCCAGTCTTACTTTTCTATTATTCTGAATATGGATTATGGCTATATAGCCTCAACAGATGATTTAAAGATGCTGAAGATGTTCAACCTGGAATCCCTTTAGCTTGTGGGATTCCCTGTAGGTGCATTTGTATCGTGTCTAGGCCTTGTGATCCCATTCCCACCTGTACTGACATAGGTGACATGCTGGAAGCTTGCAGATGTGTGGTAAAGCTTTGAGACTGATATGGAGTGTATAAAAAAACAGTTGCCTAACCTATGTTAGATGTGCCTAGAAGTCTAAATCCTGTGAATCAGAAATCTTATATCCTCATCTCCATATCCTGGGCTGAGTAGCATTGAGGCCCAGGAAGGCATCATGCCTATATGCCAGTACTTTCAGATGGGTTAAAGAGCAAGAGGGTTTTGCCAAATGTTGCTTTAATCTAGATACTCCCACTCCTTATTCCAGCCTCCTGGGGCTTAATCACCATTTGATTGCATGATTATTTAAATATTTGAGCAGCAGGTTACATACTCAGTTTTAATTTCCCAGAGTGTAGGGCTCTGAACCCTAGAGAGGGTCCACAGGAATTGTTCTCCACTGAGTGAAAACAAAGATCAAGCCTGTTTTTCCCCCGCTTTGATCTCTCAACAGCCTTTGATACCTCAAGGCTTGCTTGACTCAACGGCATGCTGAGAGTGTGGAATGGTTTATCAAAAGTGATTCCTCTCAGAAAGGACTCAGAAGGTGGAATTGCTCATTGGTGCTAAGAATTTTTTTGTGTGAAACTGTAGGGATTTCTTCTGTCCCCTTTGTACTTAACGTGTGCCTGGGTCTGCTAGGGGAGGTAGTGAAATGGCTTGGATTTTGATGTGATCTGTATATTTGTGGCACAGAACTCTGCATCTCTCAAGGATGAAACTGTATTTGTGTTCTTCAGATTTTGCTGAGATTCAGTAGACTCTGACTGAATCTGGACAAAAGTTAGGGAATGCTAGTTGTGAATGTTATAGAACTGAGATGTTGTTTCCTTCTCCTCCTCTTATTTTCCAGTTGTGGCACTCTTTGTCTCATCCTTACAGGGTGCATCTACATGAGATGTTTACTGCAGAACTGCCTAACTAGAGTTGCTGTAAAGTTTCCATGTTAGCATGTTCAATCTTATTTGGCGTTAGGAAGTTAACTCTCCCACAGGTTAGTACTTATAGCATGTGTAAATGCACCTATAGATGCCTTCCTAAAAAATTGAATAGGCTAGGTTGCAGTACCATTTATACTGTTTATACTGTTCCTGCAAACCCCTTGAACAGTCCCATTACAAATTGGAGAGACTGGTCAGGGGGCAAGATATGATTACCTTGTGTGTGTCTAAAGACAGTTCAAACTGAGCCTATGCAGGGAATGTACCTTGCTGAGCTGTGATGCTTCTATATATGCGTATGGATAAGGAATTCCTTACCTTGACTGCTGCCCTTTGGCTTTGTCAAGAAGGGAGGAAGTAAATTATCTTTGCTGTCTCCAGAGAGCAGGAAGAATTAAAGGACACAAGTGTCCCCTTCATGCTGACAGATGAACAAGAAGATAAAATTCTAGTAGTGCTTTAAAAGCTGTTGAAGGCCACAGTGGCAATCAATAATGGTTTACAAAAATGTAATGTGTGGGTGACGGAAGCAGAAGATAGGATATTCATATGGGAAGGGAAGGTTCAGTTAACTTTCACAAGGCTTGACAAAAACCTCTCAGAAGGTCCAATAAATGAAAAAAGTTATTGGCCTGGAAAACAGGCCAAGAATAAATAACAGAAGAGTTTTCAGTTTCCCAAAGGAGGCTGAAAAGGGTAATCTCTTTGAATTTATTTGGCCCTTTCATTAGGTCATATTAGTGGTCATGTTCAGAAGTAGGGTTTTATATGGAAAATGAGATCAGCCAGTTACATTAGCTACCATTAATAAAAGGTTTGGAAGGGATATAAACCCTCAAGTTACTGAGCATCCTTTTAATGGAGGTTAGGAAGAAAATCTCTCTCTAGGGAGCTTATGCTATAATTGCTCAATTCAGTAAGAAATGTGCTTCTGTAAAACTGGAGAAGATGGATCACAGGTCTGATCTGGCACAGAAATGTCTATGTTCCTATGAATATTACAGTTAAGATTATAGTATTCCTTAGTGCTGCTGCTATTATATACTCTAATGTCTAGAAAGTCAAATTCATAACAAGCATCACACTGCCTAAGACAGACTGCAAATACTTTGCACCATCCTAGTCATGTCCTTGGAGACACTTAAGGCAGACGTCCACATATAGGGCACATCCCCATGTGCAGGAAATATGCATTTTTCTGGGGATGACTAGTAGTGGCACATATTTATACCACTGCTAGTTGTCCCCAGGCATACCCCTGCATGTGAACTCTGGCATGCAGCAAATTGCCTGGGTTTGGGTAGGGGAGGCTGTGGCTTGGGCTGGCTCCAGCAGCCTTACTTGGGTCTTGGGGGGGCCTCTCGGGGCTGTAGTGGCAGTGATCCAGAGGTACTGAGCTTGGCTGGCAGCCGAAGCATGGCTCTGGCTGGCCAGGCTCCAGTTTCAGATGGCGCATGCTGCAGCTACGTACACTGCCCTACTTTTTTGGTGCATTTTTTTTTTAACATTGGGATCTCCTGGTGTCTAAAACCCCCACCACACTGCAAATTAGCAGCGCGGCAAATCATGGACATGCGGCGCCTGTGGTTTGCACCACTGCAAACTGTACATATGTGCTTAAGGGGATGCACCCAAAAAACACAATTTCCCTTTTTCCCTACACTTCCTCCTTGTCCCATAGTTACCACCTGAAGAAACAGTAAGTTCTGATACCATCTATATGGCTCAGTTGTACTGACCTATATGTGGAAAATGGTGGGACAGAGCCAGGCGAGAGGGAGGGTAAGCATAGAACTCATTTCCTTGCCTAGCATTGTATTATAATTCTGTTAAAATCAACACAAATGATTCAAGAGTCATTGGTCAAATTCCAGAGATGTAACTAATATTTTCTGTGCCTCAGGAAGTAGAGGCATACCTGGCAGTGGGGTGTTGCAGCAGAAACAGGGGAGTGCTAGGCTCCAGCTGTTATGGGTTTTGTCAGTATGGAGGAGGAACAAATGGCTGGGACCCAGCAGCCAGCAGGTACAGGCAGGGGGGCTCAAGGGTTTTACCAAAAGTCATGCCAAGCAATGATATAAACCCCCAAATTCAGTGGCAGGATTAACCTCATGACTTCAGGGTCTCTTTCTCCCTATCCTTCCATACTCCAGATCCTTAAGCCTCCCTGCTTCAATCCTGTGCTTGGTGGCTCCTAGCCACTTCGCCTGCACTACTGGAGGGCATGGTTGCCAGTCTTGAGCCCCACTGACTTTTCTGGAGCCCCTGCTGAGTTAGCACTCAGGATCTCCTCTGCAGAATCATAGAAAAGTGAGGATGGAAGGGACCTCAGGTGAAGGTTCACTAGTCCAACACCTTGCTCAAGGCAGGATCTGTCACAATGGGCCATGGTCAGCCAGGTCTGGGCAGGGTGAATATATTTCCAGGTCCAAAAAAGAGGACACCTGGAGCAGGGGGTGGGGGTGGTATATGATGGGGGAGAGAGGGGCTATGGCATGTTGGTGCCCTTCCCCTGCCCATACTGTTGCCCCTCACTGACAAGCCACACATCTCCCAGCCCTGCTGCTGTCCCTCACTCAACCCATTGACCCCAGGACTGCCAGTGCCCCTCACTCCCAAACAGTAGTACCCTGCCCCCAACCCCTTGCTGGTGTCCCTCACTTCCGTCTGCAGCTCCCTGGTGCTGCCAGTGCCCTGCACACCCAACCCACAGTCACCCATCCCATCCCCCATGCCCTTCACTCTTGATCCGCAACCCCTTGCCCTCCATGCAGCCCTGGCAGTGTCCCTCACTCCTTACCTGCAGCCCCTGCCCCCCAGGCCTCCAGCCCTGCCATTGCCCCTCACCCCCAACCTGCATCCCCCCAGCAGCTCAGGCACTACCTCTCACCCCTGATCTGCAGCCTCTGCCCCCGCAAACTCTTCTGGTGCCCCTCACTGCCCACCCATGGGCCCACATACCCAATGATGCCCCTCACCCCTGACAACAGCCTCCTGCCCCCCAGGCCTGCTGGTGCCCCTCTGATCTGCAGCCCCCTAACCCCAGCCCTTTTTCCCAAGCAACTCCTGTGTTAATCTCTCCATCCCTCTGTCTCTCCCCCTGGTTGTTTTTTGCTGTGACTCTGCTCTCTCACAAAGTGACTGACTGTTGGGGTCATGTGACCCCTGACAGCTAGTCACCTTGCCTGCTGCTCCCAGCCAGCCCAGCCAGCCCAGGAAGGCAGAGGAACAGCAAAAAACCCAGACATTTTGCTCTTATTTAAAAAAACTCACCCAGACACAGCTCAGGGGCCAAAAAAGAAGACATATCCAGGACAACCTGGCTGTATGGTAACCCTAGGTCTGGGGGATCACCTCAGAGTCAGGAGAAGCCAGGAAGTCAGAAAATCTGTGCATGAAACCAAACCAAAGATCCAGAGGTCCAGTCAGAGTATGAGATCAGGAGGCTCGTCAGGTTGGATATCCAAAGAGTCCAACATAGTCCGTAGCAGCACAATCTGAGGGCACAATAACCTACATACAAGATTATATCTTGTTGCCCTGACAGTTTGGCTTCCAGGTCAGGGGCTTATATAGGAAGGTGTAAGAGGGCAGCTAATCTTGGCTGGCTCCTCTGGTGACAGGGAGCGGAAACATGCGTGGGCCCAGATAGAGTATTCTGGCCACTTGCATCTATCTAGGTATACTGCTGAGGAGGTGGCAGAGCAGGTTGAGCTGCTATGCTCAGTAAGGTAAAGCCCTAGGTTCAATTCTGTGACTTACTAGGTTCATCATTATCCAAGCAAAGTGCTTGTTGAAGCTATAAACAGCCCTGTTGCCTAAGCACATGCATATTACTCCCCAGACACCAAAAATGCTCTACCTTGCTACAGGGTGAGGCAGGGAGACAAGAGCACTGTCTATGTCTCATTGCTACAAATTCCATCCTTAATGGATGGCATGTCCTTTATTTAAAAAAAGTTCGCATTCCCCATAGTTCTCTAAAGAAACTTTTAGAAGTAATGCATGGAAAAGTGACTGGAGATTAAAGTCACAGTTGCTAATTCCTGTCAAATGTTTCTGTTGATATGCAGTACTAGCAGTATTAACTAATGAATAAGTTATTATGTATTTATTTGATTTATCATTTCCTTAAAGTGGCATATCTTTAAAAAGTCTAACAGGTAGCTTAATTTTGGAAGTTATATCTCATTGTTATGCTAAGAGCTATAATTCAAAATGACTCACATTTGTTATTTTTCTGACTCTAATTAGTTAATGGAATAAGTAGCCGTAAAGAGATGCAGGTTGTCAGGAAGAGAGAGTAAGTGGCAATATTTTTAGTTATATCAGTTATTTCAGTTTCCTTCTTTATTTCTGCCATTTCAGATTATTTAAGCACTACACAGAGATGTGGTATTGGAATAATTCATTTATAGAAAATGTACAAGCTGGTTATGGTAACTTGTGTGGAAATGTTGACTAGCATTTCTGACAGGCAATAACACTGTACAGACAGTAACAGTTAGGCCCCTTCAGGGTAAAGATAATGCAAATAAAAAATGTGAAATGGCACAGTCTAGCCTATACTTAAATAGAAATAATGTCAGCTTGTTTTATCCAAGCTCTCAGTTCAGAATTAACATTTCCCATGAACTATTTTTTGTCTATTTTTCAATACAAAAACTGAAAACTACGCTGAGCAATCTGGTGGTTGCACTAGAGGAGAAAGCAGACCTCTTCAACCAATTCTTCACTTCTGTTTTCTTGTGCAGGGACCGGGACTTCCCCGCTGTGATGCCAGACGGACTTGGGGGGAACTCAGGTTGGGGAGGACTGGGTTAGAGAGCTTCTGGAGGGGCTGGACGTGTTCAAGTCAGTGGGTCCAGATGCTGTCCACCCCAGGGTGTTGAGAGAGCTAGCTGGGGTTATTGCAGGGCCCTTGGCATGGCTTTATGAGCGCTCGTGGTGCTCGGGCCAGGTGCTGGATGATTGGAAGATAGCTAACGTGGTCCCCCTCTTCAAAAAAGAGAAGAGAGAGGACCCGGGCAACTATAGGCCCGTCAGTCTTACCTCAATCCTAGGGAAACTCTTAGAGAAGATGCTCAAGGAGCACATCTGTGATGGGCTGGCTTCAGGGATGATGCTCAAGGGCAACCAGCACGGTTTCATTAGGGGCAGATCATGTCAGACCAACCTGATTGCCTTTTATGATCAGGTCACAAAGGCAATGGATGCAGGTGTCGCCGTGGACTTAGTCTTTCTGGACTTCAGCAAGGCCTTTGACACTGTCTCCCACCCTATCCTCATTAAAAAACTAGGCGACTGTGGCATTGATGCCTACACAGTCAGATCGATTGCAGATTGGCTCAAGGGTTGTACTCAGAGGGTGGTGGTGGACGGGTCATATTTGACCTGGGGGGAAGTGGGCAGCGGAGTCCCCCAGGGCTCGGACCTAGGGCCTGCGCCATTCAATTTCTTCATCAGCGATTTGGACGATGGGGTGAAATGCAACCTGTTTAAATTCGCTGATGATACCAAAATTTGGGGTGAGGTAAGCACACTCGTAGGGAGGGAAAGATTGCAGCAAGATCTGGATAGGTTACAGGGGTGGGCTAACATAAACAGGTTGCGCTTCAATACTGACAAGTGCAGGGTGCTGCACTTAGGCAGTAGAAGCCAGCAGCACACTTATAGAATGGGAAACTCCCTTCTTGAGAGCACGGCGGCGGAAAGGGATCTTGGAGTCATTATTGACTCCAAGATGAACATGGGCCGACAATGTAAGGTCACGGTTGGCAGGGCTAACCGTACCTTGTCGTGCATCCACAGGTGCATCTCAAGTAGAGCCAGGGAAGTGATCCTCCCCCTATGTGACACTGGTCAGGCCACAGCTGGAGTACTGTGTCCAGTTCTGTGTGCCCCATTTCAGGAGGGTTGAGGACAACATTGAAAGGGTCCAGAGGAGGGCCACCCACATGATCCAGGGACAACAGGGCAGACCCTACATGGAAAGACTGCGGGACCTGAACCTGTTCAGCCTTCACAAGAGAAAGCTGAGGGGGGGACCTGGTGATTGTCTATAAACTCACTGGGGGGACCAGAAGGGTTTGGGAGAGACACTGTTTCCCCTAGCGCCCCCTGGCATAACAAGGAATAACGGCCACAAGTTGTTGGAGAGTAGGTTTAGATTAGACAACCGCAAGAACTACTTCACAGTTAGGGCGGCTAGGAGCTGGAACCAACTTCCAAGGGAAGTGGTGTTGGCTCTTACCCTGGGGATCTTTAAGAAGAGGCTTGATGACTACCTGGCTGGACTCATTTGAGTCCAGTCTGTTCTCCCGCCCAGGCGGGGGGTTGAACTTGAAGATCTACAAGGTCCCTTCTGACACTACTTCTATGATTCTATTATTCTATGAAATGAAAATCTGAATTTATGCCACCTCTTTTTCTTTTCCAGTGGCAAGAAAGGGGTAATACAAACAACAAGAAAAATATAATTTTGCTAATCTATAGAATACATGAATTTAAGTAATAGGTGTGTATAAAATTCAAATTACAAAAAAGCCTATAAGAGTTTACTAAGAAATATCTCCTGTGATAGGGTGAAGCTTAACCCTAAGGATCCCTGCTGCCACCTAGGGGTCAGTTTCCAACTGCCAGCCCAAACAACTGCCCAGACGCTTAGTTTACTTGCTAGCTACACTTTAGTAACATGTTAGGAACTGGGTATAGGCTCTGAGTCCAGATGTAGGGAAACACACCCAGTACATCCTCCATTTTACATCACAGTGCCTCTTTCCCATGACTCTTTGTGGAACTCTGGTCTGCCTGCCAGATATTTTCAACACTTCACTCATCTAAATAGTCCAAGTGGCTCATGAACCTAGATTAATCCAGATGGCTTAGTAGCCCCAAATATTCCAAGTGGCTCATCAGCTCACAACAGTCCATATGGCACTCCCAGCTCCCTTATGGCCACCCCACGCCTCTTGGTGAAAGCTAGGGTTACCATATGTCTGGGTTTTCCTGGACATGTCCTCTTGTTTTGCCCCTTGTACTGCGTCCTGGCAGGTTTTTTTAAATGCAGGCAAAATGTCCAGGATTTCCTCCCTGATCTGTTTTCAAGATGTCTACCCTAGGTAGACTGCAGCTCCCAGAATACCTAGGATGCATGCACGTGCTTGGGAGTTAAGCTCTTAATCAAGATCTGAGTTTTCGGTTTATCGCAGAAAAACAGAAAACACAATACCACTTCAGTGAATGAGGCAGGGAGTGGGAGTCACTGTATTTCTATGTGCTCGCACACAGACACAGACAGCCAGGCATGGTATGGGAGCTACCTCAGCTGAGCACCTGGATACAAGTAAGCTGGAAGGTGAGGGGGCTGTGTGTTTGTGTGTGGTGGGGCACTGGGGCTGCAGCAGGACATAGGGGCCGGAGGGAGAGGGTAGAAGGGAGCTGTGCAGCCCAGCCATCTGGGAGATGCTACCCAGGGTGGAGAGTGCACAGGCCTCCCCTCCCCCACCCTCCAGGATATGCAGTGGTTGGACTTTCTCCACCACCACCCATAGGAGCTGGAGCTGCTGATGCAGCTGCCACACTCACTCTACCTGGGATGGGACAGGGGCATCTGTGGAGATGGGCACCAGTAGAGCCCAAAGGGGGAGTGGGGAATTTGGATTGAGACAGGGGACCTAGCAGGATCTTGTGGGGACACGGGGCTGTGGATGGAAGCTAAGGGACAGCAGCAGAGCCCAGGGGGGAGAGCC
Source organism: Crocodylus siamensis (assembly GCF_052110815.1). NCBI lineage: Eukaryota > Metazoa > Chordata > Crocodylia > Crocodylidae > Crocodylus > Crocodylus siamensis. Next base: position 149,685,156 of record NC_143395.1, on the reverse strand, counting down.
AGGTAATTCAGGTTTTTATTAATTTGCAATTTTTAAGCAGAAAAAGAAAACATGGTGCTTACTGTAATGATGGAGCAGACATTGCATATAGCAGAAGCGCAGTCCATCATCTGAGTGCAGCTTCAGCATCTGCTTAATGCTTTTGTTTCTCATTAAATTTCTGAGGCAGTAACAGTTGTTATTTACTATAACAATTAGAAATGCCAGCCCCCCAATAATGCCCGCCCTCCTCCCCTTCCCTGCCCCCACTCTCTGGACAGGTCTCCTCTTTTTTTTGGAACTGGAAATATGGTAACCCTACTCAAGCCTCAGTTGTTAGGTTACCTCACAGTCAATTCCAGGGCCAGTCCATCCTATTCTGTGGAACCTGTGGCCAAGGGGCCATGCCCCACTCGGCCCCCGTTGCCTCTGCCATGTTTAAACAGATTGATGCAGGCAGGGAGCCCCTTTCTGGCTGAGTGGGGGAGGAGTTTCTGGCTCCACTCCTGCCCTAGCCCCAGTCCCGGACCTGGCCCCAGCCCCGGCTCCAGCCCCCGGGAGGGAACACGGGACTCCCCGGCACGTGCTACCCCCACCCCCCACAGTGCAGCCCACATGCGTTGAGCCCGGCCCTGACTATTTTATGTCAGTGAGTTTGTACCTCAATTAACTGCAATTTTGATTTTTCAATGGATCAGGTGGCCCCAAAACTATACCTTGCAGGGGGCCTCAAAAAATTGTGGTCTGTCCGTGGTCAACTCAGCCCCATCTGAGTATCTTCTAGCACAGTTCTCAGGCATTTCAAAGCACAACTGGGCTTCTTCCATCTCTGGCCCTTCCCTGGTCTTCTCAGTCACCATTTGTGGGATCCAGTTTTCCAGTTCTATCCAACAAGAGGTCCCCTCCCTTCCACTTCCATGGCCCTTCTTCCTGGTACTTCCTGCTACTTGGCTTATACTGCCTGCCAGGGATGATGCTCCCTGTCTGTGCCATCAAGCTTAAAGGCACAGGGCCTGTTTCCATTCTTTCTGCCTAATGGGGCCAGGGGCCTCCCATTACATCCTTTATACATAACTCTTAGAAGGGTAGAAAGACATCTAACTGCAGGGTAATCCCCCAGCTGGACTGGACTAGAATAAGTTTCTGAACACTCAAGCAAATTCCTGAACTAACCTAAAACTCCCAGTTGGAGCAAGACATTCATGTTGTAGCTGGATTCTTCCTAAACTGAGCTTAGATTTAGGCTACAGTAAGCTCTTATTTAGAGTGCACCACTCAGGCATAGAGCAGACATTACAATATGTTGGTTTCACTCCAACTAGGTTCTGACCAATTAGTACTCTCTGCCTGACTCAAAGTAAACAGACTATACAGATGCCCATATTAGCCTCTTTAGAAGCCAAATATCTGGGCCTTACACCCTCTTTGAAGGACTTCATGCAGTGTTCTGAGGAATCAAATCAGCGTGATGGCATTTTACACTCACTTTACACATATTCTATGACTTTTCTAGAAAATGGAAGATCAGGCCCAGTATCTTCAGAATTAAGGATGTCGTTAGCTTTCCATTACAGGATGAATATTATTCACACTACTTAATGTCAACAGAAGTAGTTCAACCAAACCTGATGTTTGACTTCTGTGATCTGATGACAGGGTACATTTTTTGGTAGTGAAAATATTGACAAGAAATTTTCAAAACATATTAAAGAGATGAAAGTTTAAAAAAATAAAAGAGGTTTTCACTTCCCAAATAGTTTCTTAATGATTTTGTATCATGGTAGCGCAAAATTGTTGCCCTAGGATTTTTAAAATGTTTTCTCACAGGATTCTATCCCTTTTGCCTGTTTCTAGAAGTTGGTAGTTAGACCTTCAGCATGATCAAGTAAGATGTATGAAAATGCCAGCAAACCCACATGTGTTTCTATGGAAGCTTTAATTTCTACATGCTGTCAAAGGCCATATTGAAATTCAGCATTAGCTGTTTTGAATAGATGCTAGTTGGGCTTAAAACTTAGCTTAGTAAGTTTTTAGCATGTAAGCATATGTTCAGTGTGAAAACCTGGTGTATGATGGTCACTATTGCTATGTACAGACATTATACATATTGTGTATTAAGCAGGCAGAAAGTGCTCTAAAGCCATAACTGAACAGCTGTACATGGCCTTTACAGTGCTTTCAAAATGGCACATATTTTCATAGTTTCATAGTTTCTAGGGTCAGAAGGGACCTGAGTAGATCAGCTAGTCCGACCCCCTGCCATGTCAGGAAAGAGTAGTGGGGTCAAACGACCCCAGCAAGGTGTACATCTATCCTCCTCTTAAAGACACCCAGGGTAGGAGCCAGCACCACTTCTCTTGGAAGTTGGTTCCAGCCGCCCTGACTGTGAAGTAGCGCCTCCTGATATCTAGCCTAAATCTACCCTCTCCCAGCTTGTGACTGTTATTCCTGGTCACTCCTGGTAGTGCTCGGGGGAACAGGGACTTCCCCAGTGCCTGCTGATCCCCACTGATTAGTTTGTAACAGGCCACTAGATCCCCCCTCAGCCTTCTCCCGTGGAGGCTGAACAGCTTCAGGTCCCGTAGCCTTTCCTCATATGGCCTGCCCTGCTGCCCCTGATCATGTGAGTGGCCCTCCTCTGGACCCTCTCCATGTTGTCCACATCCCTCTTGAAGTGCGGTGCCCAGAACTGGATCCAGTACTCCAGCTGCAGCCTGACCAGTGCTGCATAGAGGGGGAGGATCACCTCCTTGGACCTCTAACCTAAACCTATTCTCTGTCAGCTTATTAGCATTGTTCCTTGTTGCCCCAGGTAGTGCTGGGGAGAAAAGGGCTCTACCTATTTGCTGTTGATCTCCTCTGATGAGTTTGTAGGCAGCCATCAGGTCCCCCCTCAGCCTCCTCTTGCTGAGGCTGAACAGGTTCAGGTCCCTCAGTCTCTCCTTATAAGGCCTGTCCTGCTGCCCTCTCACCAAGCAGGTGGCCCTCCTCTGAAACTTCTACAGGCTGGCCACATCCCTTTTAAAGTGCAGCACCCAGTACTCGATGCAGTACTCCAGCTGCAGCCAGTGTTGCATAGAGGGGGAGGATCCATCTCTGGACCGGCTTGGGATTCATGTGTGGATGCAGGACAAGGTACGGTTGGCCTTCCTGACTGCATCCCCACACTGCCGGCCCATGTTCATCTTGGAGTCAATGATGACTCCAAGATCCTTTTCTGCCTCTGTACTGACAAGAAGGGAGTTCCCCAGCCTGTAGGTATGATGCCGGTTGTGCCTCCCCAGGTGCATCACTTTGGACTTGTCGGTGTTGAATCTCATCCTATTCTCATCCACTCACCCTTGTAACCTGTCTAGATCCATTGCAGCCTATTCCTCCCTTCTAGCATGCTCACATCCCCCCACATCTTAGTGTCATCAGCAAATTTGAACAGGGTGCTTTTTACCCCCTTGTCCAAGTCACTGATGAAGACGTTGAACAGTGCGGGTCCAAGGACCAAGCCCTGCGGAAACCTACTGCCCACGTCCCTCCAAGTTGAAAATGACAAAATCCACCACTACTCTCTGGGTGTGGCCCTCCAGCCAGTTCGAGACCCAATTGACTGTGTGAGTGTTGACACCACAGCCCACCAATTTCTTAATGAGAACGGGGTGAGAGACAGTGTCTAAGGCCTTCTGAAAGTCCAGGAAGACTATGTCCACTACTACCCCTACATCTAAGGGTTTGGTGATCCGGTCATAGAAGGCCATCAGGTTGGTCTGACAGGACCTGCCACTAATGAAACCATGTTGGATGACCCTAAGCATAATCTCCCCTGCTGGCCCCTCGTGGATATGCACCAGAATAATTTTCTCAAAAAGTTTGCCCAGGATCGAGGTAAGACTAACTGGCCTATAGTTTCCTGGGTCCTCGTTCCTCCCCTTTTTGAAGATGAAAACCCTCTTCCAGTCCTCTGGCAACCACACCAGAGCACCATGAGTGCTTGTAAAGCCATGCCAGGGGTCCTGAAATGACCTCAGCCAATTCCCTCAGCACTTTAGGGTGGAGATCGTCTGGACCAGGATTTGAATACATCCAGTCCTTCCAGAAGTTCCCTAACTAGTTCCTCACTAACCCTTGGCCTAGGTGTACCTCCCCTGGGATCTAAGGGGGGCCAGAGAGGGGGTGACTGTTCCCATCCCTGCTTAGGAAAATGGAGACAAAGAAATCATTAAATATGTTGGCTTTGTCATCTGGTGTGATGACCAAATTTCCTAGCGTGTCCTGCAGGGGTTCCACATTACCTGGAACCTTCTTTTTACCCCATATGTATTTAAAAAAGGACTTCTTGTTGTCCTTAATCTGGGAAGCTAGTCCCAGTTCCATCTCTGCCTTGGCCTTCCTGACTGCCCCCCTGCATCCCCGAGCAACTGCAGTATAGTCTTCCCTGGTGATGGCCCCTCCCTTCCATTGGGTGTACATCTCCCTTTTTGCTAGGAGACATTCCCGGATGCTTTTGGTGATCCATGGGGACTTATGTGCCCTCCTGCTCCCTTTGATCCGTGTTGGGATTACCTCCCTTTGGGCTTGGAGGATCGTCTCCTTAAGAAGCGACCACTCAGGAAAGCCAAGGCTGCAAATGAACTCCAACTAGCTTCAGGCATCAAAGACAACAAAAAGTCCTTTTTCAGGTATGTGGGGAGCCAGAGGAAAAGCAAGGGCAATGTTGGACCCCTGCTAAACCAGATGGGGCAACTGACAACTGACGACCAGGAAAAAGCCAACCTATTAAATAGGTACTTTGCGTCAGTCTTTCATCAGTCACACGGGATGCCCATGCCTGCTATGGGACAGGGAAATCTGGGTGAGGGGGATCCCCTACCCTCCATCAATGCTGACCTCGTGAAGGAACACCTTGAGAAGCTGGATACCTTCAAGTCAGCTGGCCCTGACAACCTGCATCCCAGGGTACTCAAGGAGCTGGCGAGCGCCATAGCCCAGCCCCTGGCACGGGTCTTTGAAAACTCCTGGCGCTCTGGTGTAGTGCCCGAAGACTGGAAGAAGGCCAATGTGGTGCCGATCTTCAAGAAAGGGAGGAGAGTGGATCCAGCTAACTACAGGCCCATTAGCCTGACTTCTATCCTGGGGAAGATCTTAGAAAAGTTTATTAAGGAGGCCATCCTTGAGGGACTGGCCCAGGCTAACATTCTAAGGGACAGCCAGCACGGGTTTGTTGCGGGTAGGTCTTGTTTGACCAATCTCATTTCCTTCTATGACCAGGTGACCTATCACCTGGACAAGGGAGAAGAGATTGATGTCATATATCTTGACTTCAAAAAAGCTTTTGATCTGGTATCTCATGATCACCTCTTGGCCAAACTGCCCAGTTGTGGCCTGGGCTCCACCACGATCCGCTGGCTGGGAAATTGGCTTCGTGGTCGGACCCAGAGGGTTGTGATTGATGGCAGTCAATCATCCTGGTGCCCTGTAACCAGTGGGGTCCCTCAAGGCTCTGTCCTGGGACCCATACTGTTCAACATCTTCATTAACGATGTGAACATTGGAGTTAGGAGTGGACTGGCCAAGTTCGCCGATGACACCAAACTTTGGGGCAAAGCATCCACGCCAGAAGATAGGCGGGTGATCCAGGCTGACCTGGAAAAGCTCAGCAAATAGGCAGACGAGAACCTGATGGTGTTTAACACCAAAAACTGCAAGGTTCTCCACCTTGGGAGGAAAAACCTGCAGCATCCTTATAGGCTCAGCAGTGCTACGTTGGTTAGCACTACAGAAGAAAAAGACTTGGGGGTCATCATTGACCACAAGATGAACATGAGCCTCCAATGCGACGCTGCGGCTAGTAAAGCGACCAAAATGCTGGCGTACATCCATAGATGCTTTTCGATCAAATCCCGGGACGTCATTCTCCCCTTGTACTCAGCCTTGGTGAGGCCGCAGCTGGAGTACTGCGTCCAGTTTTGGGCTCCACAATTCAAAAAGGATGTGGAGAAGCTTGAGAGAGTCCAGAGGAGAGCCACGCGCATGATCAGAGGTCAGGAAAACAGATCTTATGATGACAGGCTGAGAGCCACGGGACTCTTTAGCCTGGAAAAGCGCAGGCTCAGGGGTAATCTGATGGCCACCTATAAGTTTATCAAGGGTGACCACCAGGATCTGGGGGAACATTTGTTCACCAGAGCGCCCCAAGGGATGACGAGGTCGAACGGTCACAAACTCCTGCAAGACTGTTTCAGGCTGGACATAAGGAAGAATTTCTTTACTGTCCGAGCCCCCAAGGTCTGGAACAGCCTGCCATTGGAGGTGGTTCAAGCACCTACATTGAACACCTTCAAGAGTAAATTGGATGCTTATCTTGCTGGGATCCTATGACTCTAGCTGACTTCCTGCCCTTTGGGCAGGGGGCTGGACTCGATGATCTCCCGAGGTCCCTTCCAGCCCTAATGTCTATGAAATCTATGAAATCTATGAAACTCTCCTTGTTCACCTGGCTCCCCTCCCCTCTGGGACCTCAGTACTTCCCTGACTATTCTCCTTAGTTCATTGAAGTCCGCCCTCCTGAAATCTAGGGCTGCTGCCTTGCTGTAGGCCTTTGTCACCTTGCGCTGGATGGTGAATCATGCCACATCATGCTCTTAGTTAACTCTTGATGGATGTGTACTAATGTAAAGTGCTTTCTGTTACAGCGCTTTATTGACAACCTGTGCTGGATCCCATCAAGGGCTAATTTGGAGTACAATTACCACCATCCCAGGTGGCATTGCACAGAGCTGCACTCTAGTCTTGAGTGGAACTCTCTGCTCTGCCCAATTACCAGGCTGGTTCTATCCCCTTGGCTGTCATTAATCCCAATCAGTGACAGCCTCTCATCCCAGCCTGGTGGGATAGAAGGCCAAGGGGGAGAAGGGGTTCTGCCTGCATAGCTGCCCTGGCCCCATGGCGAGCCACAGCCAAACTCTGGGGAACTGCAGGGTATGGGCTCCAGCATCTCTCTTTTTACAGCTGCCCCTGCTGGGCTGTGTTGTATTACAGCCTGGGTGGAGACAGTGGGGCTGTGGAGAGAGGCCCCCCCCTGCAATAACCATGGCCAGGCAGCAGCTCAATGGCTGATGAGGGAGAAGGGCTCTGGGGTCTCTCTTCCCCATTGCTGCCTTGCTGGGGAGAGTGCTATAGTATCTTTCTTCCTTCAACTGCCCCTGCTAGGACATGGTGTGGTGCAGCCTGGGGAGGCAGGCTCCAGGGAGAAGAGTCCAAGATCTCTCCCCCACACAGCAGACTCAACAGGCAGTGGCTTGGAGGGGGGGGAGGGAGAAAGACCTCTGGGATCTCTACCCCACAGCAGCCCCTGATGGGACATGCCACATAACAGCCACTGCTGACAGTTGCTAGCTGGTAGAGAGGGGTGGGGCTGGGGAGAAGAGCCACTCTTGTAGCCTCATAGGAGGCATGTGGGAGATCCCCCAGTGGTCACTTCAGTTAGGCTTCAAGAATCTGTTTAATTTGCTTGTGTTCTAACTTATAATACTTTTTAAACATCTGTATTTAGCTTATAATCTCTAGATAAATGGTATGGGGAGGCATGAAGAGGAAAAGATGTGTGGTGTGTTGCATGAGTCTCTATCCAGGTCTAGTCATATATACTAGTTTCTGTTGGATTCTTTACTAATTCTCAATCCCTTTCCAAGTTCAGGTACAGCTTTTTCTAATGCTCTTGGATATCCGCTGTTTTTATTCACATTCACATAGGCTCACATTGACTCATTCATGGCTTACTGCTTTCTGATGAACCTGGCTAGGGAGAGACTTCAGGCTCTATCTTAGAGTTCTTAAGCTTCTCTCTGGCTATGATTAATTCACACTTTTTATTTTGCCTTTCCTCTTGGTTCTTTTCAAAGTTTGTGACATTTATCCAGAACTAAGCACTTTTTTATTAAAATGTACTTCCTAGGGGTTCTGTCCTTCAGGTACAGCTAGGGATAAGAGCTAATCCTTGGATTAATAATACCAAAATGAAATTAACTCTTGTTTTGCCAAGTCAATCAGCTGCCCACCTCCAAACATCTCTATGTTAACAAAAGTTCTTTAAATATGGAACAGTGAATACAGTTATCAAAAGTAGTAAAAGGACAGATGAAAGCTAAACATAGAGGACCAAGTGATCCAGTGGAATGATTTCAGTCTCTAGACCTCAACAGACCTGAAACTTATTTTAGGCTCTGCTACTGAATTCTATTGTGAAAAATATGGCAAGTAGGTTGCTTCTCTTAGCCTTGGTTCCTTTCTTAAAAAGTGGACACAGAAATGCTTATTAAGATTTGTAAGTTATGATCAAGTCATTGGACAGTAAGGAGAAGTATAATTATTTTAATGTCTAAAAACTGATGTGGAAGGAGAGACCCAGGGAAGTCAGGAAAGCCTGAGAGTGATTCCTCCGTGCCACTTACCCCAGATGGAATGAGGGACGATGGTGGAGAATGGAGCTCTACATGGCACTTCTGGAGCCATTGCTCCCTACGTATTGGTGGCGGGTGAGCCTGAGGAAGTACTTCTGGCTCTGGTGAGGGACTGCTGGGGAGATACGGCAGTGTAATGGGGCAGAAGACTCCAGAGAACTCTCCTACCTGTTCCAGTGCATAGCTTGTGACAGGTGAAGAGCATGGACTGAGAACATGGGCAATCAGAGGACTGCTAGTCAAGATAGATACTGAGCCATGCTGCTGTCCTGACCACAACGGATGGCCTCAACTGAAGAGAGGACAGGTGAGGAGTGGTATGGGTGAGCTGGGAGCCAAGCTGGGGCTGACTGGCATGGGAGTCCCCTGGCAGGTGTCTCTTTTCCCATAAGACTGGAAATTAATTGATAAGGAGAGTCACGTGAGGGTCTCCTTTTTCTTTTGGTTTGGATTGGGTAACAAAACTTGGCCCATGGAGTTGGGATGAACTGATAAAAGTGTGATTTTTGGTTGTTATGACCTATAGAGGCCTGAGTTGTTTTGTTCCATATTTTTGTTTTTACTTTTGTTGTACTCGGCCTTGGGCAGGGCTGTTATAACTGGGCACTGGGCGTGGGGTTTTGACCCCAAACACAAAGCTTGCTTGGTTGGATTAAGGCTGGTCTGTGATTAAAAGGAAAAATAGGAATTGATTTCAGTTTATGTGCTACATGTCAGTGGAGGTGAAGGTTTTGTCCTCCCTGACCCTACCTCCTTCCAGGATCAGAATACCACAAAACACTGAGGATGTAGTAAGGGTGGGGTGTAGGTGAGGTGGAGCCCTGTGAAAAGATTCCTTCAACAGTCCAAAAGCATAAATCACTTAGTGTAACTAGCTCTCCAGTAGATGTAAAATTCCCCATCTTCAAAAAGGGGAAGAAGGAGGACACAGGAAACTATAGGCCAGTTAGTCTTACCTTGATCCTGGGCAAGCTCTTAGAGAAAATTATTCTGGCACATATCCACGAGGGGCCAGGAGGAGAGGTCATGCTTAGGGGAACCAACATGGTTTCATTAGTGGCAGGTCCTGTCAGACCAACCTGGTGGCCTTCTATGACAAGATCACCAAATCCTTAGATGCAGGGGTAGCAGTGGATATAGTCTTCCCAGACTTTCAGGAGGCCTTCAACACTGTCTCTCACCCTGTTCTCATTAAGAAACTGGGGGACTGTGGTGTTGCAACCCACACAGTCAACTGGGTCACCAACTGGCTGGAGGGCCGCATCCAGAGAGTGGTGGTGGATGGGTCATTTTCGACCTGGAGGGATGTGGGCAGTGGGGTTCGGCAGGGCTCGGTCCTCGGGCCCGCACTGTTCAGCATCTTCATCAGTGACTTGGACAAGGGGGTAAAAAACACCCTGTTCAAATTTGCTGATGACACTAAGATGTGGGGGGATGTGGGCACGATAGAAGGGAGAAATAGGCTACAGTCAGACCTAGACAGGTTACAAGGGTGAGTGGATGATAATAGGATGGGATTCAACACTGAGAAGTGCAAAGTGATGCACCTGGGGAGGCACAACTGGCATCATACCTACAGGCTGGGGAACTCCCTTCTTGTCAGTACAGAGGCAGAAAAGGATCTTGGAGTCATCATTGACTCCAAGATGAACATGGGCCGGCAGTGTGGGGATGCAGTCAGGAAGGCCAACCACACCTTGTCCTGCATCCAGAGATGCATCTCAAGCAGGACGAAGGAGGTGATCCTCCCCCTCTATGCGGCATTAGTCAGGCTGCAGCTAGAGTACTGCATCCAGTTCTGGGCACCGCACTTCAAGAGGGATGTGGACAACATGGAGAGGGTCCAGAGGAAGGCCACTCACATGATCAGAGGGCAGCAGGGCAGGCCCTATGAGGAGAGGCTATGGGACCTGAAGCTGTTCAGCCTCCACGGGAGAAGGCTGAGGAGGGATCTTGTGGCCTGTTACAAACTGGTCAGTGGGGATCAGCAGGCACTGGGGAAGTCCCTGTTCCCCCGAGCACTGCCAGGAGTGACCAGGAATAATGGTCACAAGCTGGCAGGGGGTAGATTTAGGCTAGATTTAGCAGGGGCTACTTCACAGTCAGGGTGGCTAGGATCTGGAACCAACTTCCAAGAGAAGTGGTGGTGGCCCCTACTCTGGGGGGCTTTAAGAGGAGGCTAGATGAACACCTTGCTGGGGTCGTTTGACCCCAGTACTCTTTCCTGCCATGGCAGGGGGTTGGACTAAATGATCTACTCAGGTCCCTTCCAACCCTAGAAATTATGAAACTATGAAACTATAAAGTTGTGGCAGATGAGAGAATATCCAAGGGCACCTGGGTGACAGCATGCTTCCTTCCACCTTGTCATCACTAGTCAGAAGGATATCAGAGTGGAGGGGAGTCATATTTTACAGCATCTACCTTTGACAACTGAGTTAATGTTTTTGCAGCATCTCAACTGAGGTCCTGATTGTCCAAACATTTCCATGTACATTTAGCTTTATGGGACTTTGTGGGAGTTTGTATGTTTAAAGTCACTTGTACGCATAAGTGATAAAGTCATAGATTGTTGGGGGCTGGAAGGGACCTTGCAGATCATCAGGTCTAGCCCCCTAAACTGTTGGGATGATCAATACCTCAATGATAAGTCACCCAAGGAAAGCTGATCAGGTATATTTTGCATCTGTTAATGGAAGCACAAAAGGGATCCCATAATGGGCTCCAATAATTTTCAGAAACCATCCTCGTCACAAGGTTTGATGCTCTTAGGTGTTACAAAAAGTGGGATATCATCATCAATAAGTAACCTAAAAAGAACAAAGTTTCCTCTGGTAAACATTCTCAGACAAAACCTTGAAGAAATTTAGCTTATCTGCTTTAATACAGAAGTACAGCTGTATGCAGAGATTTGTTTGTTTAACTCACATTGCTAGAACATGTTTTTTTTATTTAAAATCCCAAACAGCTGAAAGTCAGGAAGTTCTGCTGAGACAAGTTTAAAAGGGAGATTTTAAAGTAAGAAAATTAGAAAAAAAGGGCATAAAATTGAAAGTATCCGATTAAGATTCCAATTTAAGTTATATGTTTCCATGTTTCCCATCTACTTCTGTTACTAATGGAAAAAAAAACCTTACTTGCTGTAGCATTAGAACAAATCTTTTGTCTTTCTTCCTGGCCCATGGAAATTGTAGTGCATAAAACTTTAAAAATTGTGGTGGCTGCACATGACTACTGCAGCAAAAAAGCCTATCACATTCTGTAAGGCAGAGGTCAAAACGTGGGCAGACATAAGTGAAAAGTAGTGATGAATCTTACAATGAAGTGCAATTAGATGGGAACATAGCAAGGCAAACAAACATTGAGGTGTACATATAAAAAAGAGAATCACTGGGAAAATGTTTACATTATGCCTAGAAAACAGATTGATTCTGTTGATATTATAGCACAGCGGTTAAGTGGTGGAATTTGAAATGAGTAGTTTGTGTTTTTACTACTGATCTGCCAGCTAAAGTGCAATGATATCAACACACCTTTATCCTCACTTGAATCCACTTCTGGATGCAAATAACAAGCAACGCACCTCCAAACAATACACCTTTGCAACGCTGCCCCTAATCAAACAACAGCTTCTGGGTTTTGGACGCTCACTATTGAGTGAGAAAGCGATTTGGGACATTCCCTATTCTGTCTAGAGGTGTCTTTGGGCTGTGTAAGTCTGAGGAAACAATTCTCTGTCTCTGGGATAGTTATGTTCTTTCTTCAGGAACTCATTTATGCCTGAGTTATCCCCTGTGCCCATAGTCACACGCAAGGAAATTGTGCATAATCATGAAAAAAAAATGTTTGCAGTATAAAAATGGGCAGATTCTTCCATACAAAGGCCATTGCTTTTGTAATGTCTTGAACTCTATTCATAGAACTGTGTAAAAGTATATAGGAAATTTGCCCAGAAACATTTTGAATGTATTAGCTCAAAAAATTTAGCTTATTCCATTTAGGACATGGAAAAACAATATTTGACCGCCAACAATAATTAGAAAATTATAATCAGTAATCAAAATGACCGCCCCCCTCCACAAATTGAACAAGCATCAATAATTAGGGTGCAATTCATTACAGTGACAAATTGTTCGTTAATGGCCATTAAGCTTTGCCATAGCAATTAGTCATTCTAGTTTTTGGCTTAACTGGAATTCTTATAGCACAACCATCAAAGTATTAAATGTAATTATTGACAGCACTGATAGTTGGCTTCAGCTTCACATTTTCAAGAACCAATTTTAGAAAGATCACAATGTATTATATGCTTTGTTGTTCGTAGTTTACCACCCAAGTCAAAGAAATACATGCTAAGAACAAAGATTTTCTTTTTTCCCTTTTGGGAAGAATTATGAGTTGAAGCCTTTAAGGAGACAACAAAGTTTGTTCCTTGAAAGAAAAACAAACACTATTATTTTTATATTTGGGGTTCAGTCATGGAATTAGCAATGACCATCCCACCCCCTCACATGCTGAACTGATTAATTCTTTGCCAGGAGGAATCATAGAAACCTGGTTTGAAAACTGCCTTTTGAAACTTAATTCATTTACTACATCTGCTGTAGTTGGTCCAAGGCAATCTTGAAACCTGATATTTGTTCTTCAGTAAATACTCAAGAACAAGAAAATATAGAGCCGTATGTTTTAATGCACCATGTGGTTCAAACTCATTTCCTCCTGCTTTTGTTCCCCTTCCTTGTATGTATGCTAATCTCACATATAAAATATGTTGCCAGGAAGAATGGCCTGCATTTTACATAGCAGATAGGCAAAGAAGAATGGCCAGAATTTGAAAACAGCTTAGCTGAGCTCTACTTGTTATTTTAGGTGGCCAGGGCTCAGTGCCCATCTTTTTATAGGAATTTTTAAAATTAAGAAAAAATATTTCATGAGCCAATTTTTCAAAAAACTGATCAACATTTTATGAACTCATGCTCAAGGCAGATCAGTTATGAGTTCTGCAAATATCTCTTTTATTTCTCAGTATTTGTAAAAAATATTTTTAAAGGCTGGGTTGTTTGCAAAACATTAGCTTAGGGCAGTGCTTCCCAAACTTTTCCTCAGCATGACCCCATTTATGGCCCCATTTCCTCAGCATAACCCCATTTCCTCAGCATGACCCCTCATTCTCAACCCATAGCTTCCCACCCTCATTACTCCACTCACTGATGTTGCGACCCCATTTGGGTTTGCCATCCAGTTTGGGAACTGCTGGCTTAGGGTAAAAAATTCAAAAGTGCCTAAGTGAGTTGGGAACTCAACTTCTATTTTAAAATATGATTGTCCATGTGACTTCAGATTTGCTGTACCTGGGAATAACATTTTCAAAGCACCTAAGTAACATTTCCAGGAGGGAATTCAATAAATACATGCCTATGTATGTCTATAGTACTGATACATCTATACGGCTGAAGAGGAATTAGCTTAAGGCTGCACTCAAAACCATGCCTGCATCCAAACCTATCTGTCATCATGGGCTGCTGAATTCAGGTCTGAGATCAAACTAGGTATCTCTGCTATACCTCTTAATTTACCCCTCCTAGCAATGTGCTCAGAACCCAAGGACTGCACACTACAGCACAGGAAATAAACTAGCAGTAATCCCAAATTCCCTGATCTTCTGCCCTCTGCTTCCCACTGCCTGTCCTTATTGCCAATAATTAAAGCCCAGAAGCGAAGACACAAATAATTCAAAGACTGATTCCTAGAAGGACTCTGCTTGTGAAACAGAAACAGAGTGTAGGTACTGTTGGTGGGGGCCACAAGTTAAGACAGAGACAGGAAGGAGTAACTATGGGAATGAAAGCAGGTGACTGTCAGGGTAGAGCCCAAGAATTGGTATATAATATCATTATTATTGCAGGGTATGTCAGTATTGACATACTCTGAGCTCACTGAAAACTGGATTTAGGATTTGAAGTTTCTAAGGGTATGTCTACACTGAAGTCAATTAACATGGCCTAATTTACCTTCTTCCTCAGTTGCCTAAACTGTGACATCTACCCAAGTCTGCTAGTTCAAAGTTTAGGCCAGTACTGTTACTGCAATGTCTAGTTACACTCAGTAACTTCTGAAAATCTTCCCCTTTACCTACTTGTTATTTGTATTGTGCCATTAGTCACCTATGGCACAAAATATTGGTCCTCCATCCTAAATGTATAACTGAAACTCTTCAAAACAGGACAAAAAAAAGTAATGAACTGGTAGGAGTTTTTGGTTTAGTAAACATTTATACTAAATTCTAAGATATACAAGTACACACAGGACCATTCATGAATACATGGCAGTCATCTGGATATATGTGATTATTGATAAACAAACTTGATCTCCTTTAACAAAGTAACTACTTAGGTGGATGAAGGGAATGCTGTGGATATCTGGACTTCAGTAAGCCTTTTGACAAAGTCCTGCATAACCTGCTTATAAATAAATTGGAGAGCTGTGGGCTGCATAAAACTACTCAAAGGTGGATAGATAACTAGCTCAATAGCTGCAAGCAAAGAGTAATTATTAACAAGTCCATGTCAGAATGGCAGGAGGTTTTGAGTTAAGTCCCACAGGGGTCTGTACTTAACCCAGTGCTGTTCAATGTGTTTATTAACATATTGAACAGCTGGCATTGGATGCCAGCATATAAAACTTCTTGAGCAAGTTTGTGAACAACATGAGACTGGATTGTGACCATGCTGGATACAAGTGCAATTCAAAAGGATATTGATAGATTGAAAAATTGGGTTAGAGCTAATAGGTTGAAATTCAATGTGGACAAATGCAAGGTGATACTGTTCAGGAGGAATAATCAAAATCGCAAATGCAAAATGGGGGATACCTGGCTGGATGGCAGCAGTACAGAAAAGGACTTGGTCATCTTGGTAGATCACAGATTCAATGTGAATCTGCAGTCTGGTGAAGCTGCACAAAAGGCAAATGTGATTATGGTATGCATCAGTAGAAGTATTAAGTGCAAGACATGGTAGGTGATAGTAGTAGAGGCATCTCTACTTGGCATTGCTTTGAACTGATATGGAGTACTGTGTGCAGTTCTAGGGTCCACATTTTTAAAAGGACATAGAGAAGTTAGAGAGGGTCCAGAGGCAGGCAACAAAGATAATCAAGGGCTTGGAAAGCAAGTCATATGAGGAGCTAGGCATGTTCAGCTTGCAGAAAAGGTGCTTGGGAGGGGACATGATAGCAGTCTTCAAATATTTGAAGGGCTTTCTTCAAGAAAAGGGAAAGCACCTTGGTGTAGAGAAGAGGATGTGGACCAATTGCTTTGAGTTGCAGCGAAGTAAGTTTAGATTGGATATCTGGAAAAACTTCTTTGCTGTTAGAATAGTGAGGCAATGAAATAGACTGCCTAGGGAAGCTGTGGACTCTCCATCACTGGAGGTGTTCAAAAAGAGGTTGGACAGTAGGGCTGTGCAAAGCTTTGGTTCCTGATTCAATTTGGCGGAGATTTGGCTGATTTGCTTGCCAAATAGCTGAATCTGAATCAAATCAGAAGACCCTTTAATTTCTCCAAATTGAATTGGAACCTTCTGAATTGATTCGGAGAGATTCAGTGATTCAGACATAGACACAGCTTTCAATGTTTTTTCTACATACCTCTAGGTAGCAGGTGGCTCATAAACACTGTGATGCAGGGGTGTATGGAGTGTACCACAGAAGTGTGGGGCGCTCCCCACTGCGCTCAGCAGCAGACCCAGAAGAGGACCAGAAGCACTTCTGAACCACTTCTGGGTCTGTTGGAGAGTGTACTGGGGGGCTTCTTCGTGCCTCCCCAGCGGATCTGGAAGTAGACCGGAAGTACTTCTGGTCCACTTCTGGGTTTGCTGCTGAACACATGGAGGGGCTCCCCACACTCCTATGGGATGCTCCATCCACCCCAGCATCGCAGCATTTATGAGCTATGCTGGTACCTCAAAAACATTTAAAGCTGTGTCTGTGTCCAAATTGCTGATTTTCTGAATCAGCATCGAATATTCAGATTCAGCTGAATTGAATCAGGAACAGTGATCCGAATCAACAAATTGAAACACTGTTCCTGATTTGGGCTGAATCTGAATCCAAATTGAATAGGGCCTACTTCGCACATCCTTACTGGACAGTCACTGGTTGGAGATGATCTAGGTGAAGCTATACCTATTTTCTACCATAAGTATTTCCAATGCATCTGGGCTTTTCAGGTTGCTTCCCCCCCTGCCCTTTCCTACTACATCTGTCATGGTGTTTTTAAGTCTTCCTAAGATGCATTGGGTGTTGGCTACAGTGAAGGTTGTGTGCCAATGCTCCTGCTAGGAGCAAAGCCAGGTTCCTGGCTTGAGGGTCTTGCCCCTCTACTCAGGGTCAGACTAATCACCATATTTGTGGTCAGGAAGGAATTTTATGCTGTAGTGGGGGGCGTGGCCATGTACCCGGGACTTCTTGAGCATATATTGACAACATTTTATAGAAGCAGGACATTAGCTGCCCTGGTTCCCATGCTTTACCATTAGCAGGTTAGGATGTTAGGTCTATGTTGTGTCAGGTTTAATGGTAGTGTTATATAGAGTTTAGATTATGGTTCTGTGGGATGTTTTGGTTTGCCTCAGGCAGAGGGGTTGGACTGGATAACCTCTAGAGGTCCATTTCAGCCTTGCTTCTCTATGACTCTATGGCTTTACATAAGTATATTCATGAATACATGCAGTCACCTGGATGTGTGTTAATATTGATTAAGGAACCATAAGTCATTGTAACTGAGGCCTTTCCTTTTAGTTAACAAATAGATGTTAAAGTTGCATTTTTTTATAGTGTTCAAGCAGCTCTGCTTTTGGGACTAGTTATGCTTGCCATTTATATCAACTAAAATGTATGCAAGCTTAAATAAGGTTCCTTGCACATGATATTGATCATTTTCATGTTTAGATTTCTCACCGTGTTGGATTTTTGACTTATATAAAATATATGCAAAATTAGTAGAATGGGTCCAAAAAAGTGCAAAAATATTCACATCATGTATTTTAAACATTATTTTTCCCACTAACAGAAGAAGTAAAGCACAACCAGCCCCACTATGGTGTGATAAGCACTATATCAGCTTTTGTTTGTTTTGTTACACACAGGACGTGTTTACATGAGACATTTGCTGAGTAGTTGACTAATCAACTGTGCAGTAAACATCTCAGTGGGTGCATTGACATGCTCATTAAAGCACCAGTGCATGGTTTTTTAGTGATGCTTACTGCACAGTAGTATATTAGCAAGGATTTTACCTGGCATTGTGTAAGCTACTGTGCAATGTTATTAGGTTACTGCATAGTAAACAACACATGTAGATGCGTCCTGTGTCCACACATGAGATCCTATTAGGTCAGGGAAACTAATAAACTCTGCAGCAGGGAATACAGATTTCCCTTGACTAATGCGGTACATGAGTTCCCAAAGATGGCGCATAAATCAAATTTGCATAAAGCAAACCCACTTTACAATGTAACATAGAGGCATAGGTTCCCATGGCAGTGAGGGAGGGAGGGTGTGAGGCTGGGACTAGGGAAGGGGTAGGGGGAGGGTTTCCGTTTCTGGGGCTGCACAAGGCAGCAAAGCAGAAGGAACAGAGCAGCACTCACCCCAGCCCCAGCTGCAGTGCCCTCCGGGAGCAGCCAACTCCAGCTGCCTGTAGCAGTTTGGCTGCACTGTGCCCTGGTGCAGGCAGCTGGTGTCAGCTGCTCCTAGGGCTGCTCCAGCATGGGCTGGGATGAGTGTGGACAAGTGGAGTCCCTGGCAGCGCAGAGTGCGGCACTCACCCCAGCCCTGGGAGTAGCCAACACTAGCTGCCTGTAGTGGTGGTTGCTCCCAGGGCCAGGGTGAGTGCTGTGCCCCATGCTGCCTGGGGCTCTGCTTGTCTGCACTCACCCCAGCCTGTGCTGGAGCAGCCCTGGTAGCAGCTGAGACCAGCTGCCTACACCAGGGCGTGGTGCAGCCCAGTGGCTGCAGGTAGCTGGCTTTGGTTACTCCCAGGGCCACTCCAGCGTAGGCTGGGGTGAGTGGGAACTGGCAGAGCCCTGGGGATTTAGGGGTAGGTTGCAGCCCAGCTGTTACAGGCAGCTGGTGTCGGCCACTCCTGGGTCCAGGGTGAGTGCCATGCCCTGTGCCGCCTGAGTGCTGATTGTCTGCACTCACCCCAGTCCATCCTGGAGCAGCACTGGGAACATTCAACATCAGCTGCCCGCACCAGGGCATGGAGCCTAGGAACAGAGGTGAGTGCAGACAAATGGAGCCCAGGTGCGGGGGTCAGAGGGGGAGCATGGTACAGCCCAGAAGCTGCAGGTGGCTGGTGCTGGCTGCTCCTAGGGCTGCTGCAGCTGGGGTTGGGGTGAGTGGGGCCAGGCCCTTTCCCCTCCCCTCACAGATGTACCTGCTTGGGTGGGGGGGGGGGGCATCTATGCTGATCACATAAGAGCAAATTTATCTTGCATGTAACAAATTATATGTCTAAATATGCTCATCGCATGAAAGCAAATTTGCATATAAAGAACCCACATAAATCAAGGGAAACCTGTACTTGTAAATACAAGTATTACCCTGCTGTGGAGTTTTTCTGTGCTCAGCAGTGCATGTGTAGACAATGACTGGCTCTCTGGGGCATGAAGGTTTTTCAGTACTGGGGCTGCCTGCTGGCTAGCCTCACAGTGGAGCACCCTCGTGCCCCAGCCACCCCCTTTGGAGCACTTTAAGCCCAGCTGGAGCAGCCATTTCCTGGTAGGCTGATCCCCATCGCTCTCTGCTCCCTGGGGCTGCTCTGACCAGGCTCTATATGGTGTGCATGAATAAACTCTGAAGCTAATTGCTTTGGAGTTATTTGCTCCCAGGTGCACATCCAAGTAGTGTGCTCATGAGCAAAAAACTCTGGAGCAATAAGTTCTAGAGTTTATTCATGTGCATTAATTGCATTTGTAGACACATCCACAAAGTAACATATTAGCTCTAGGGAGTAAAAAATTCCCATTTATTTCAATAAGGCATGATTTCTCTTTCTGTATATATAATTCCATTATTTCTGCAAAATAAAGGTCTTTTGAAAGGAGCAGATAATTAAAAGAAATAATGAGGATTAACTAGTTTTATTACATAATTATAATCATACAGATTTTTGGCGCCTTGGACATTATTTAATCTCCTCTTACCAAAATAGTGGTCACAGAAAATGCAAGGCAGAGCTTTATTTCTTGTCATAATATTTTATTTTGGTAAGTTGTGAACACCTTGAGGATGACCTTGCATTGAGTAATCCCCTGCCCCCACCCTGGTACAATATGTGGGCAAGGAAAGAGCCCCCAAGGGGACACTTGCCTGCCTGTACACAAATGCCAGGAGCTTGGGGAATAAGTAGGAGAAGCTCATTCTCCTCCTTAATGCAAATAATTATGATATCATAGGGATAACAGAGACTCCACCCATGACTGGACCATGGGTATAGATGTCCATACCCTGTACAGGAGGGAGCGAGTAGATAAAAGGGGTGGGAGTGTAGCTCTTTATGATAAGAAAAAGCTGTGTGTCCCTGCAAGCTGTTGTTGGCAACCAGGGTGGATAACTGGAGACCCTCTGGATTAATATTCGTGGGGAACATGGCACAGGGGACACAACAGTGGGAGTTTACTACAGAGCTCCCACCCAAAGTCAAAAGCTTGACCAGGACTTCACCTGGGAACTGGCTGATGCCGCATGCTCTAGGACCATGGTTGTCATGGGTGACTTCAATTACCTGGACATATCGTGGGAAGATCACTCAGCAAAATCTGAGCGGTCGCAAAGCTTCCTAGTGTGTCTGGATGACTCTACCTGACTCTAGAAGTTTACGGGCCAAAGAGAGGTACAGCGTGGTTCGACCTGGTACTGGCTACTGGGGATGATCTAATTGGCGACCTAGTGATTGATGGGAAGCTGGGTGACAGTGACCATGAGCTGATCACCTTCACCATCCGCCATAAAGCTGGCAAGTCAGTCAGCAACACGGAAGTCCTTGACTTCAGAAAAGCTGACTTTGACAAGCTCAGGAGGCTTGTCAGTGAGGCCCTAAGGGACCACAACCCCAGGGAGAGGGGAGTTCAGGAACAGTGGGAGCAATCCTCAATGTACAAGCTAATTTGATTCCATCTCAGAGGAAAGGCAGCAAGAGGGCACAGCAGCCCCCCTGGCTCTCCAGGGATCTAGCAGACCTCCTGAGGCTAAAAAGAAAGGCCTACCAAGGATGGCGGATGGGATTCACCTCCAAGGAGGATTATTCTGCACTGGTCTGGTCCTGCAGGGAGCAAACCAGGAAAGCCAAGCCTACAACTGAACTCCAACTAGCTTATAGCATCAAGGACAATAAAAAGTCCTTTTTCAGATATGTGGGGAGCCAGAGGAAAAGCAAAGGCAACATTGGACCCCTGCTGAACCAGACGGGACGGCTGACAACTGACGCCCAGGAAAAAGCCAACCTATTAAATGGGTACTTTGCCTCGGTCTTTCATCAGTCCCATGGGACGCCCATGCCCACTACAGGACAAGGAGGTCTGCGTGAGGGAGTTCCCCTGCCCTCCATTAATGCTGACCTCATGAAGGAACACCTTGAAAGGGTGGACACCTTCAAGTCAGCCGGCCCTGACAATCTATACCCCGGGGTACTCAAGGAGCTGGCTAGCATTATAGCCCAGCCTCTGGCATGGATCTTTTAGAACTCCTGGTGCTCTGGTGTAGTGCCCGAAGACTGGAAGAAGTCAAATGTGGTGCCTATCTTCAAGAAAGGGAGGAAAGTGGATCTGCCAAACTATAGACTTCTATCCTGGGGAAGGTCTTAGAAAAGTTTATTAAAGAGGCCATCCTTAATGGACTGGCCAATGCCAACACCCTGAGGCATAGCCAGCATGGGTTTGATTACTTGATTAATCTATTACCTTCTACGACCAGGTGACCTATCACCTGGACAAGGGAGAAGAGATTGATGTCATATATCTTGACTTCAAAAAAGCCTTTGATCTGGTATCCCATGATCACCTCTTGGTGAAACTGGCCTATTGTGGCCTTGGGTCCACCATGATCCACTGGCTGGAAAATTGGCTCCGTGGCTGGGCCCAGAGTGTGGTAATTGATGGAAGTCAATCGTCATGGTGCCCTGTGACCAGTGGGGTCCCCCAATGCTCTGTCCTTGGACCCATATTATTCAACATCTTCATTAATGATGTGGACATTGGAGTCGGAAGCAGACTGGCCAAGTTCGCCGATGACACCAAACTTTGGGGCAAAGCATCCACACCTGAAGACAGGTTGGACAGGCTCAGCAAATGGGTGGATGAGAACCTGATGGTGTTTAACACTCAAAAATGCAAGGTTCTCCACCTTGGGAGGAAAAACCTGCAGCATCCTTATAAGCTTGGCAGTGCTACACTGGCTAGTACTACAGAAGAAAGAAACTTGGGGTCATCATTGACCACAAGATGAACATGAGCCTGCAATGTGATGCTGTGGCTAGTAAAGCGACCAAAACACTGGCTTGCATCTATAGATGCTTCTCAAGCTAATTCCGGGACATCATTCTCCCCTTGTACTTGGCCCTGGCGAGGCCGCGGCTGGAGTACTGTGTCCAGTTTTGGGCTCCACAATTCAAAAACGATGTGGAGAAGCTTGAGAGAGTCCAGAGAAGAGGTCAGGAAAACAGACCTTATGACGACAGGCTGAGAGCTATGAGGCTTTTTAGCTTGGAAAAGCGCAGGATCAGGGGTGATCTGATGGCCACCTATAAGTTTATCAGGGGTGACCACCAGAGGGCTCCAAGGGATCATGAGGTCAAATGCTTATAAATGACAGCAAGACCATTTTAGGCTGGACATAAGGACAAATTTCTTTACTGTCCGAGCCCTCCAGGTCTGGAACAGCCTGCCATTGGAGGTGGTTTAAGCACCTACATTGAACACCTTCAAGAGTAAGTTGGATGCTTATCTATGACCCCAGCTGAGTTCCTGCCCTTTAGGCAGGGGGGCTGGACTCAGTGATCTTCCGAGGTCCCTTCCAGCCCTAATGTCTATGAAATCCATTAAATTTAAGAAGGCTGATTGCTCCCTAGGTAAATGCCATGGAGGCAAACGAGCTACTTAAATTGAAGAATACTGGCACAAGAAAAAAATGTGGCCATTAATAAATATAGGATGGTTTTTAACCATCAGAACAGTGTTTCAATATGCAGTGTGGGGAGGGGAGTGGGGACACTGCCCCGGGTGCCAAAGCGAAGGGGTGTCAGCAAGTGTAGCCCAGCTAGAGTAGGGTGCAGGACAGAGCCACGAGTGGCTTGTTTGGGAGGTGTGGGGACAGGGGAAGTGCAGCTCCCACCACTGTGTGTATTCCCAGGCAAGCATGGGGGGGCATGTACCCCTGGATCTGTGTGCAGGGTGAGGCTAGGCTGCCACTGTGTGCTTTGCCCCAGGTGCCAAGCTTAGTTGTCATAGCACTTCCAATAAGGGTTGTGGGAACAAGAATGCTAGTTGTTTTAAGATGGGTGATGATAACTTTAAGAGAAATAGTCTATCAGATGGTAACCTGTAACAGCAGGGGATAGGAACTGATGACCCAGGGAATTACTTTCAGCCCCTAATATCTAATTATGCTGACTTTCTCCTATTCAACTTTGAATCTGATGGAGAAGGCTTGGGAGGGGATACATACAACTTTCAATCCCTGCTCCAAATATAGAATTCTAAATCAGAAACCAAGGACTAGTAGATGTGAGAGGGAGGAGGACCCTACCATGTTTTAGCACTCATAGCATAGTGGCCTTCCTTGGTTTAGATATAATTTAAACATTTGTCTCTGATTACCTAATACATTGCTTCAACTACTATGCCATAGTTCAGGCACAGTTCAAGCATTTTTCCAGAGCTCATTTTGAAGCAGGTGTCCTGAGTAGCTAAGAAAGGGAGATGCTGGTGTCAAGAGTAAGAAAACAAGTTGGAGCATATGTGGCCCACAGAGATTGCCAGTTCTGAGTGCTATCTGGGACTGAAGCATAACTGGGTACATCTACATGTGAAATTTGTATACCTGAATATACTCCAGCACCATTGAAATCGAAGTTTATTGCTCCTGGGAGCAGTATTTACATGTGAACCTGGAACGACAGTACACTGATGTGTTGTGGCACAGCCCTGGCTGGCAGGGTGCCTGGGAAGTCAACCTGCCAGCCAGGAGTTGCTCCATCCTGGCTCACTGTGCTGCAGAAGAGCTGGCTGGGGCACAAGGTTGCTACAGTGTGGGGCTAGCTGGCAGGCAGCCCCTGCATTGTAGCACTCTTGTGCTCCAGCCAGCCCTGGTCACCGTCTACATGTGTGTTGTGTCAGAGTAAATAACTTTGCCATAGGATAATACTTGCATTGCGTGGTACTACCCTATGGCAGAGTTGATTAATTTACTCTGGCCTAATAGTGCCATACTTGTAGATGGTGACACTTTACTGCAGTGCTAATTAGTCAACTCTGCAGTAAAGTGTCTTGTGTAGGTGCCCCCACTGAGTGCTTGAGTGTTCTGGGTGGTGGCAGCCGGGCCTCCCCTTTGTTATGCTACTGAACTGCGGCCCTTCCTGCCACTGGCGTAGAAACTTCCTCACTGGACTTCTCTCCATTTATTTAATTTAATGACTAGTAAATAAAAAAAGCAATTGATCAATCTCAAAAGGAGATCTGGAGAAGGTGCGTGGCATGCAATGTGGTTGCTAAAGCACTGTGCTGGAAAGTCAGAAGCCTGCAAACTCAAATCATCCCTGGGTGAAAGGTAACTAGAAACAATGTTTTGGGCTTCCTAGTGAGTACTCAAACTACTCAGCTCTTGGGGCAGGACTCTCCCCACTAGTCACTTTTCCAGATTTTACAGTAAGATGTGCCCACATGCAGCTCTGTATGTAGCCAGTCAGTGTGTAACCCTAGTGTGTATCTTCAATCTACGTGCACACCCTCAAGCATTTACAGAGTAATGCCAGTGCCAAAAATGGCCATTTAAACAGCTAGAAAACTGCCAGTTTCATGCACAAAGGGAAATAGAATTTGATCCTTGTTTCATTGGTTTCCTAGGAATTTTTCTTTATGTTTTATCTGACTCTGTTTTGCTCTAGTTTAAACCCACTGTCTTGCATCCTGCCTTATGTAGCAAGAGGAACAATTTTATTGCAACTTTTTTATATTTGAAAATTACCATCACATGCTCATTTTATGTCTCTCTTTCTGGACAAAACATATGTAGTTCCTTCAAACTTTCCTCATCTGGCTCTCATTCCAACATCTTTATATTGCATTCATTGCCTACGTTTCAATCCTCTCCAGTTTCTTCACACCTTTCTGGACACAGGGCTCCACAGGGCTCCAACTGAAGTCTAAGTAGTTCCAAATGGGGTGGCACTATCACCTCCCACATTCTCTGTACAATGATTCTATTAATCCAATTCCAAACTTGAATATGAATCTTTGAATATGTGTGTTTAATTATGTACCTGTAAAGGGGAATACAATTTAGGGCAGTAACCACTGGACCCACAGGGGAAATTGAAGCCCAGCACTGAAGTCCCTAATTCAAGTGAGGCTGAGCAGAGATGCGGATATAGGTCTCCATCTTCCAAAATACTGCTGTAACCATTGAGCAAGGGTATAAGGGCCCAGCCTCATCCTACATGTGAATAGCACTTCAGTCTGCTTGTGAATCCACCTTGACAGGCTGACGCGTTTCATTTTGGAAATGGTGAAAGAAACTTATTCCATCAGTCAATCTAGATTTTTTTTTCACCAGATGGATTTAACACTGTTTCATAAATATTTTTGGTTCCCATAAAACCACATTTTTGGTGAATAAATGATATACTGGAAAAAATACAAATAATTTATCTCTAATCACTAAGGAATAGATTTCCTAGAGTGTGGTACTTATTTTGGCTTAACTCACTGCAGTCAGCCAGTTTATATATCACAGTTCATCGCATTGTCTCCTTTGCCTTCTCAGCTTCTCACATGTGTCTCAGTAGGCTCATTTACTCTTTTTTAATAAAATGAGACTCATCGAATGAGGGAGCTGGGGAGAAAAGGATGGAGCAGAAGTAGCATAATCACATAGTTATATTAACTAAACATTAAATCCTGGTTCCATATTGTTTGATAGCATTTTTTCAAATAAATAAATCATCAACTCTTGATCAGCCAGCATTACATGCTGACTTCTAATAGGGATCACAAGAATCGGTGCTAAGGAGGGTAATGGAGGAGGGGGGAACTGATTTAAGTCAGGGAGTCTATGTGTAAGGGTCAGTGAAGAAGACAGTTCTCACAGTGGTAAAATACAAACCACAATATGCAAGAAACCCATGGACCAACATACATATCTGCACAGAACCAGTAATCACTCTAAACACATCCTCTGAATACCACATATTTTGAAGAAGTGGAAAAATGCCTGTTCAAGGCTGGAATCACTGGGAAGGAGGGGAGCTGGATTAATATGATAGGATGAGGATAGATCAACCTGCATGCTAATACCACCTTTATCTGCTTTAAGAAAATTAAAGATATATGCAGGAAGTCCATTTTTATAACCCATACATTTCACATTAACTTTTAAAACTGTATCTTGATGTAAGGCAGAGCATTCTGTTACAATACTACTGAGAAATTCTGAGGTGCTGTTTGCAGGAAGCTTTTCAACACTGTATGCTAATAATTTCCTAATCCATTAGCACCAAGCATATTTGACACTTTCACTTGTATTAATTAAGCAGATACAGAAATAGACAGGTCACTTACATCTGCAAAGAGCCTTGCAGTGCTTTCAGGACTTCTTTCAGAATCTGAGTGACTAACGTCTTAACTTTTTCATTAGTAAAGGAATAATAAATAAAAGCATCACAAGTTTTTTTAAAACAAGGTTTTCCACCAACTTTAATTGTTTTGCTCTCTTGGTTCTGAACACATCCTTCTGACAAACAATCTAGCTTTCATAATATTACCTAAATTTTCACACTTTTTGTAAAATTGTTTTTCCCCCCAAAAGGAAATACAGTAATTTATTAGGAAATCATTAACATTACTGAATTATTTCAGTTTTTGCAAACTTATCGACAAATAAATTTTGTAGTCATCACAGAACCTTTATATTTTGCTGAACACTATTTTCTTACTGAAAATTGGGGTTTAGATACATAAGACCATTTGAGAGTGAATCCAATTTGCTTAGCAATAGTCAAATATTTTGCAGGTGGTACAAGAAGAATGTCAAAGAAGTGACAACAGTGTGGTAGCATGCTGCAGCTACATAAGTTCAGGCCATAAATTTTTCTAATATTTTCTGTAGGGTGGTACAACTTGCAGGAGGCATGTGCAGCAGAGTTCAGCCGGGCAGCGTGGTGCAGGTCAGTCCTCCTCACCCCATATCCGGCCCGCGGTTGGCCCCGTGGTGCTCTGCCTGGGGCTGAGCTCCACCCACTCTTACCTGGGGCAGCCCACATCATTCTCCTGCCTGCATCCACCCTTGGCCAGGGTACACAGCTTCCCAGCAGGATCACCTTCCACCCACTCCGCTGCCCACACATGGCTGCTCATTGTGCCAGGCAGATGGAGTGGGAGCTGGAGCCCTGTGCACTAGGGCAGGAGCCACCTGGCTTCAGCTTCCTCACAACTGTTGTTGCATCCCAGCCCTACCTGCTGCCTGGAGCAGCACCACTGGGGCCATCCATCAGTGTGGGTAGCAGCAAAATGTGTGCTGCCCCAGGTGGGAGCAGGCAGGGCTTGACCCCATGCAAAGTGCTGCGGAGGTAGCTGAGCCAGATCCAATCAATTGGTGGGTACCTGCCCCGGGCCAGATCCAATCACTTGGCAGACCAGATGACTAATTGGCAGACTGACCATATTTTGCCTGGCCCTGGTGTAGAAGATAGGGTCATCATATTTTTCTTCCTGTGAATGAGTAAAGGTTGTGGCTACATGCATCAGTACAGGTCCGGAGCACCCTTGCCATCTCTGAACCCTCTCAAACATAAGGAACAGTAAGTGCCAGGGGAGGATCTAGAGATGATGTAGCAGCATGGCTGCAGACCCCTTTTGGATTAGCCTGCACTATGGGAGCCTCTAGGGACTTTTTTCAAGTCCCTAAAGCAGGCCATAATCCCCCTTCCTTTCCCTTTCCTCCTTAAAGGCATGTCCCCTCCCCACCTGCCTTTCCCCACTATCCTGCTGTCTCAGTGTGGGGAAGCATCAGAGGCATTCTTGTCCCCTGCTCAGGGGCTGGACTTACCTGGGGACCAGAACAGTGGCAGCATGCCAGCTCCCAGATAAGGAAGGGTGGGAGGAAACAATCTCCTGCCAACCTGTTGTCACTGTCCCCTCCTCAGCTAAGCCCAGGCCCCAATTAGCTTGGTTAGGTTTGGAGCTTCCCTGATACCAAACAGTGGAGAACGCACCAGGAGGACACATCCTCTGAGCAGAAAGGGGACAGGAGGGAGGCTTTTCATTTGATTTAGGGACTTTAAAAAGTCTTCAGAGGCTCCCACAGCATGGTCTGTCTGCACTGGTGGGGACAAAGGAGGCTGGGAGTAGAGGGTGCAGCCACCTGTGCAGTGTGGGTTGCTGCTCCTGCACCTGCCTTTGGGAAATCCTGGATCTGCCCCTATTCAGCGCTATTGCAGTCAGAGAATCAAACTGATTGGGAATGGTGTGAGATGGTGGGGCTACAGCTCTTCCCACTGTTCAAATGGGCTGGCAGAGGTGATAATATGAGGAATGCCCACATTGGAAGGAGTGTATTAACAACTACCCTATTCCT
This sequence comes from Crocodylus siamensis, assembly GCF_052110815.1. Classification (NCBI taxonomy): domain Eukaryota; kingdom Metazoa; phylum Chordata; order Crocodylia; family Crocodylidae; genus Crocodylus; species Crocodylus siamensis. Next base: position 149,656,879 of record NC_143395.1, on the reverse strand, counting down.
TTGTGCCAAAGAGCTTCCAGAAGCAATGTGATTTCTTGAGGTTTAAGGCCATTTTGTTATGGTCCCCACAGTTTTGTGCCTAATAAGCGCACAGCACCCTTCAATGTTTAGTACCCATTATTTCTGTTATTTAAAGGCTGTTTACCAGCTCTGCTTAAAATACTCATTTATATACATGCAAATGAGTTTTGGGCTTTGCAGTATTATATGTTTCACAAGAATCAAACTGCTTCTGCCCCGAGGAAGAGTAAATAAGGTATCTCAGCATGCAATGAGCCATGAAGAAATCAAATCTAATTGTACCTGTTGGACCTTATTTAGTAGTTTTGTTTGAGACTACATTCAAGTTATTGCAGCTGGAGCATAGTCTCCTGGGTAGATATTTTTACGAACTCCATTATCTCCTCCTTTGTAATGTAGAAGATTTTTTTTAAGGGTAGCTTTTTCATTTCAGTCACTTTTATAATCTGAAAGGAGAAAAGGGAATGTTGAACTTCGCAGTTGTCAGAGAGCTCAATTTTCTTAGGAAACCATTTACATTGGGACCACAGTCTGATTTCCACCTCCACACCCAGTACTATATTGGGTTTTTTTGTTTAATGCCCGATTGGCCTCTCTGCATGAGTCCAGACAAGCCTGGCCATGTGGTATATGGTGCTGCAAACATGCCTGTAGTGCCACATACTGCACAGCCCGGTGTCCTCCACGCTGCAAGTGTGCGCTGCCTGTGCATGAGCTGCTCTGTTTTGTTTTGTCTGTCATTTTTTTTGACCCCTGGATAAGTTGGGCCTCTCGAAGCCACACTGTGGCTGTTGGCTAGGCTCCACCTGGCAGGATCACTACTTCTACAGCCCTGAGAGGCCCCCAGGCCCCCAGGTAAGGCTGCTGGGGCCAGCACAGTGAGCCTCCCCTACTGTCCCTGGGGTAGCTTTCCGTACACCAAAGTGCATGTGGCATGCGTGTTCCCCAGGGACAAACAGCTGTGGTGCAAGATACGCTGCTGCTACTTGTGCCCAAGGAATGAAACATCTGTGCTCATCTGGACGCACCTCTCAGTTGTGGGACACTTTCTGATTAGAAGCCTTCGGCTTCCTTGTCTCAAGTATTGCATGTTACAGCCTATCTGTTTCAGCAGTGGGGCCCTTCCCCTCTTTTTTATGAAAGCACCTTTAGGGCTCAGTAACTCAGTGATTAATCAAAAGGTTTCAAGTCTGAAGATTTCTGAATCTCTGTGTGCAGGAAAGGTTCTTAATAATTTCTCCTCCACCTTTTATGGTAGGCAGCACTTGTGACAAATTAATGAAACTTAGGGAATATTCCTATCTAGCCTAGCCTATACTGGAGTCTTTTCCTGAGCAGAATCTGAATAAGTGCTTTAAAGTTTAGTCTGTTGCAGAGGCATAATGAGCGGGGTTTGTGCCCTGGGCAAACATTGTGTGAGACCAGGACAGTGGTGTGGGGAGTGGTAGAGAGGTGCAGTTGAGGATTAGAGAGACAGGAATTCTGAGAGCAGTGGAAGGGGAGGTAGGACTCTTACCTATACCAGAAACTCAAAATCAGTCCCTGGCTGCTGCCACTACCAGTGCAGCATGGTCTGCCTGCCCTTGGTGTTGCTCTTACAATAGTAGCACAGTGTCCAGGGCATGGACTATGTTGGGGTGGGGAAAGAACCTGGCACCCATCCTAAATTGGGATTAACTCACCCAACCCAAGTTATTCTGCTTTCCACTGTCTTTAGAGAAAGAGTCTTGCACCCCATCGTCTTTCCCACAGCTCCTGTAGCCTGCAATCAGACTTAAAGTGTTAGGAAAGCTGCTCTTCCATGGGTGTCAGACTCATCTGGCACACATGGGTGAATGGCACAGGGCTTGTCCCTTGGCTGAATTGGGCCTGCAGACCAGCCACACGTTCTAGATCCAGGATGTGGGGCCAGCTTGGCATGGGTGCCATGTGCTGCAGACCCACCAGGCCAGGCAACCACAGGTGCAACATGCAACATGCATCCCAGAGTGGTCCCATGTGTTGTGTACCCATGCTTGCCCTGTGTGTTGCATTCAGTATGTGGGGCCTATCCAGTGTGCACTGCAATGCAGTCTGTGGGTCCATTCTGAGACCCTCAGGCTGTATCATGGCCCAGATGATACGGCTCCATGGGCTGTATATCTTCAACACCCTATGCCACCCCTGACTGCCTGGGGCATGTGGGCAGCAGATCTCAGTTCTGCCTCAGCTCTGGACTACAGTGTCACTGCTGCAAGATCCTGGCCCCGGAGCAGCTCCCTGCCCAACTGCATGCCCTGCCAGCACTGCTGCAGCCAGTCTCCATTGAAACTCTAGCCCCATGCTGTCACAGCTTTGCTGCTGCTGGGGTCTTCATGGAAACCTGCTGCAGCAATGTGGACAGGGGCAGCTGAGAAATGAAGTCTGCCATGGGCCTGATCTGGTCCATGGGCTGGACTTTGCCTGCCCTGGTATATACAGTACCACTGTTCAGGATGTTGTTGCTTACTTCTGTTGTGCATCTGATTAGTTCTGTCAACTGGCAGAAATGGAAGGTGGAGTGGGAAGCGAGACCATGGGCCCGTGTCCTTACCCCTTCTGTGTTGCATTTTATCTTGGAGCACAGAGAAAATGTTTGTTCTTAGTCTGCATGAAGGATATGTCTTAATGTCTTCTTCTCACCCCCCTGAACACCCACACAAGGGCCAGAGACAATCTGGCTCACATTGTATTACTCAATGCAGCTAAAATAGCTCATCTTGTTTTGAATTGGGGGGGAGGGGGGGAGAGAGAGAGAGAGAATAAAGTTGTTTTTTGTTTTTTTTATAATCCAAATGAAATCATGATGCTTTATAGATGCTTGTGTCATTCTGGGGGAATGATTCCATGAAGACTAAACAAAGGCTTCTTTTTCCTAATAACTTTTGAAATAAACTTTGTTCTCTCCTGAGTGTTGCTTTTAATTTAAGACTTTCCATCAACTCTTGAGCAGAAAATCTAAAATCATTTTACTTAATTAATGCATTTACTTGTATCTTAAAATAAGCATTTCACAGTGATGCTCAACTGCTAACTTTCATTACCTGGAAAGGTAAAGGTTTTTGAACAACTTTACAGTTTATCTTAAAAAGCCTAATAAAGGAATGTAATTTAGGATTAGGCAATGAGCTATAAATTACCCTGAATGAACTGTAACTTAAGGTATAGTGTCAATCTATTGAACGTGTTGCTGTTTCAGATAGTATTTAAAAGAAACGGTTTCTGTTCATTCAATAAAGAAAATGATTCCTATATGTAGCAAGCACCTGGTCCTTGATTATATTAAAAATCCAAGCAGAAATCATGAAATTTGGTAATTAAATAAGTTATAACCAGACAGATGTAAAGCACACGAGAGCTACACAGTTCTTAATCATTGCTCCTTAAGCTGCTGTTCTCAATGCAGATGTTTGCTTTGGGAACAGTAGATACCTTAAGGGACATATTACTACAGAATACTTCCTGGAAAATTTGGCATGGAATAGGTTAGAAAGGAACTTGTAGATTTTGGTCTTGTGCTGGCAAGTGGGAGAACAAGCCAAGACAAAGCATTTAATAAGTGCAACAAAAGTACAGACATTTTATATAACACATGGTAGCTTTTAGGGGAATAAAAACACTTGAGATTTTACAGTTTCTTACTGGAATAATTAAAACTTTATAATATTTGAAATATCCAATCTCAGTGAAAGTTTAAGGAGATTAAAGGGAAGCTGTTAAATGTCCTTTTTATGAAAGGGAAGAGCCTGGCAAGACCTTGAGAGCAAGCTTATGGGAGAAGATCCATGACTAAAATACAATGCTTTTTTGCTGTTAAAAACAAAAGAACAATGAGAAATGCAGCATGATGCAAGCTGAAATGGGAGGCTTTCATTCTTTGGGTAAAAAGCCTCCTAGGTAAAGATAAAAGGGATTTATTTTTTCATTTCACGGGAGCTCAGTGTCGTGGGCATTTTGGCCTCCATCTTTTTCAAAACTATGTCATCAAGGCTATTATAATGCCAGTGTAGGACTTTGAAATCTAGGAGATGGGACTAACTATAAAACCCCTACCCTGACTGATGAACGGTTGCTCACTCATATTGTCCTATTGCCAGAAGGAGAATAGCTGTTCACTAATGGGAAATCATGAACAGAAAGCCTGAGTGACAAATTTGATCATGGGCCAGATTCTGACACTGTTAGTGCTGTATTGAAGTGAGTCATGAACTAATGTGTTCCCCAGAATGAATAATAGCATCAAAATCTGGCCCTATATAAGGGTCTTCATAATTTGGTGAGAAAAATGTTGGAAAAACCTTGTCTCAAACCATCAATTTAAACAGGTGGGAAGAATGAGTAAAGGGAAGCTTAGCCCCTTGGACCACTTACTTCTTTCCCTTTCTTTTGCTGACATAGATTTCAGTTTTGGTGAATCAGCATTTTCTGATACAGTTTTTATATGTAATTCCTGATCAGCATTATGCACAATGCTAAATTCTAGAACAAATCTTCTGTGAACTGTTCATAAAAATGAAAATGAAAAGTGTATGAACAGCCAACATTAGGAAAAACTACTTCACAACTAGGGTGTCCAGACTGTGGAATAAATTCCCTGCAGAGGTGATACAATCACCTACCCTGGAAATCTTCAAGAGGAGATTGGATAACCTTGCTGGGGTCACCTGACCCCCCAGTTTTCTTTCCTGTTTGGTGCAGGGGGCTGGACCTGATGATCTTCTGAGGTCCCTTCCAGCCTTACAATCTATGACAAACCAGGTGGGAACATCTGCAGATGAAAAATTGTATTAAGTTTGACTGCACTTAGAAAGGACTATGTGATATTTCAAATGGATCTAACAAAAGACGTGATTGACAGGCAACTGTTCCTAATGCCAGCTCTTATCTGGTATCCAAGACTCTACTGCATCAGGTTTCAGTGATCCTCTCATTTCCTTAGTTAAGATAGGGGCATTCATACTTATTAGAGTTGTGCAAAGTGGGCCCTATTTGATTCAGATTCAGCCTGAATCAGGGACACTGATTTGATTCGTTGATTTGGATCACTGTCCCTAATTTGATTTGGTCAAATCCGAATCTGAAGAATCAATGCTGATTCGGAGACTCAGCAATTTGGAAATAGACACAGCTTTAAATTTCTTTCTACATACCTTGAGGTAGCAGGTGTGGCTTGTGATCTCTGCATTGCTGGGGAGCGTGGAGCATCCTAGAGGAGTGTGTGTCGGGGGGCCCTCCATGTGCTCAATGGCAAACCTGGAAGTGGACTGGAAGTACTTCCGGTCTACTTCTGGGGCTGCCAGGGAGCAAACTGGAGGGCCCCCCAACACCTTCCCAGCTTGATCAGCTGCAGGGGGACCCTGGGTGCCCCCCCAGAACCAGGAGGCACCAGTCGCCCTGCGCACTCCATGGTGGACCTGGAAGTGGACAAAAGGTGCTTCTGGTCCACTTCCAGGTCTGTTGCCAAGCATGCTGGGGAGCCCCTGTGCTTCTATGGGACACTCCACACACCCCAGCATTGCAGCGTTCACAAGCCCCTGCTACCTAGAGGTATGTAGAAAAAACATTTAAAGTTGTCTCTATGTCCTAATTGCTGAATCTTTCAGGATCTCTCCAAATTGATTCAGAGGGTTTCAATCCTATTCAGAGAGATTAACCGGTCCTCTGATTCGATTCGGATTTGGAGATTTGACCACTGAATCAGGCCAAATCTTCACAGAATTGAATCAAGGACCAAGGCTTTGCACAGCTGTAATACTTATCCCACTGCTGCTTCTCTATATAGCAAGAAAAATCCTTTAGCCGTAAACTGTCCTGACCTATACCACTGAGAAGCTGAAAGGGCAGAAAGGAAATGCAAGGAAATGGGAAATCCTTTCCCATTAAACCAAAAATAAGAGCTTATTCTATTAACTAAATTGTCTGGTCTACTGCAATTCTTTTGCTTCATTATGGTGTGTCTACACGAGATGTGTCAATGCATCTGAGCCCAGTCCCAGAGCTTCTAGCTGGGCTGCCTGCACCAGTAGCAGATCAAAGATCAGAAGGTCCTGCTTCAGTGGTTGGTGGCAGAGGAGTGGGAAGCACAGAAGGCACAGAAGCAGGTTCAGGAGCAGGCATAAGAGGTGTGGGAGCAGGATAGGCAGGTGTAGGATGTTGCCTGGGTGGTGGCATGGGCCCAGGTGCAGTGGAATCACTGGAGCTTCATGGAGGTCCTGGAGAGGAAATGCCTGGAGCTGCTCTGGCAGTAGGGGGATGCTGACCACCAGACTCTGAACACCCTCCTGGCCCTGGTGTCCAAGGCCATGTCCCTCACTGCTCAGCCCCAACCTTGGGCCCACAGGGCCCCTGGGTCCCCACCCACCACACCACAGCTGGCACCTACCTGGCCCTGGGAGGAGGGCACCTAGCGCCTCCTGGTCACTGCAGCCCTTGGCCTAGCTACCACCCTGGGTCACCTGCCACCCACCTGGGACCAGCCCTACTGCTAGTTCTGAGGCCATGCAGATGAGGAGGCAGAGGGGCCAGCCACAGGAACCCAGTGGATGCTGGCTGTGCACTTGGGCAGCTAGAGGGGGAGCCACCTGCCATTGGATATGAGCCCACTGCTTGCCACAGTCACTGAAACCCCTGGACCCATGGGGGAATGGGCCATGGCTAGGTGCTGGGCATGTGCCTCTGGACTCTCTCCCCTAGGCCTCCCCAATCCTGACACTGATCAGGCCACAGCTGGACTACGGCATGCAGTTCTGGATGCCGCACATTAGGATAGATGTGGCCAGCATCAAGAGGGTCCAGAGGAGGGCCACTCACTTGATCCAGGGACAGCAGGGCAGACCCTATGAGGAGAGGCTACAGGACATGAACCTATTCAGCCTTCACAACAGAAGGCTAAGAGGGGACCTGGTGGCCATCTACAAACTTACTCGGGGGACCATCGGGGAATGGGAGAGACCCTGTTCACCCGTGCATCTCGCAGAGTAACAAGGAATAATGGCCATAAGTTGTTTGAGAGTAGGTTCAGACTGGACATTAAAAGACACTATTTCACGGTCAGGGGAGCGATGATCTGGAAGCAACTTTCAAGGGAACTGATGCTGGCTCCTACCCTTGGGGTCTTTAATAGGAGGCTTGACAATTACCTAGCTGGGGTCATATAAGCCCAGTATTCTCTCCTGCCCAGGGCAGGGGGTCGGACTTGATGATCTACTTGGGTCCCTTCCAACCCTACATCTATGAATCTATGAATCTAAAGACTGAAACTGTTGTAAATAGTTTTGCCACTGGGGAGAGTGTTTTTTATTGGTGATGGGTGGGGAGTGTGGTGAAGAAGAACTATGTGTTGGGGAAGAAGGGGGCACTGTGTGTTGAGGGGGGAGGGAAGGGGGTAAGGGTTGTGAGAGCAGTAAAGTTTTTTTGTTTTACCCGTGTGTGGGTTCAGAGAGTGGTGCTGGGGCTGGACAGGGCACAGGGGGTGCGTGGGCAGTGGGGCATGTGGGCTGAAGTTGGAAGTGCAGGAGGATGGGGTTGGGCAGGGCCTCCTGCAACAGGTGCCCTGGCCCCTACTGGTGGGTGTGCAGCTGTCCTGGGGTCTGGGGAGGGGGAGATTTGCTGAGGCCACCAGGGCCAGCACCGTGGCCAGCAGAAGTGTGGTGTGCAGGTCATTGCAGGCATCATAGGTGACTGGTAGGGAGGGCATGGGAGGGCATAAGCAGAGGCAGCCCTGGCATGGGGAGGCAGGGTGGGCTGGGAGGGAGCTGCTGCATGCTGCCCCTGCATTGGGCATGTGGCTCTTGTGCAGGGAAGAGGCTGTCCAGAAAGCAGATCTTCCAAGATGGCTGCCAAGTGCCAAGTGCCTGCACCTGCCTCTTAGACCTGTGGAAGGATACCTCACGTCTAAAAGCTCATCCTACAGCTATCCCAACCATATGGTTGGTCCAGTAAAAGGTATCACACAAGTCATCATTGCTTTCCAGGCTCATTATGATCATCTGCTCCTCTACTGACAAAAGCCTCTTTCCTGTACACCTAGGATCAATCCTCTCCTCCATATTGCTGAGCAAGTCTTTGAGTAAATTCATTTTTCTGCTTGGTTTGGTTCTTCCTCCCTGATTAGCTTCTTTTTAATTTTAATTTTTAAATTTAAGAGTAGATTATCTGGGTTTGCTGTATGCAGATTAGTATGGTGAATGATTGGTTTCCTTTGCTAGCCAGAGTCACCCTCATGACATTACTATATCAGCAGCTTGAGTGTTAGATTGGGGAAGGAAAAGCTGAATGCTTTTGAAAATTCATGGCTTTTGGACAGTGTAAGGTCATGTCTAGCAAAGTATCTGGAAAAGGCCTGAAACAGTTAAATACACAGTCATTGAGTCTTGTTTGAACCATGCAACATGCCATTCACCCCTGTGAAATTTCCAGCAACAAGAACTTTAGAAACACCACTTGCAGGAGGTGCAGATGCATGTATATTTGGAGCCCTTTCAAAAAGGGAACTTTTCAAAAAAGCAACAACTGTTTTAACCCTGTTTCATTCAGGGCTAAAGCTGGAGCAGTTTTGCTACATTTGAAACATTCTCCTTTCGAATGGAATCCAAATGTATTTGTGTCTACACCTTAAGGAATGCAGCCAAAGCCAATGCAGCTAGGGCTCAGAAGAGAGATAATTGGGAACAGGGTTCAGAATATGCATAACAGGCAGAACACACATAACCTGTATGTAGACTGACTTTCTTGATTTAGTTCCCTGTCATGCCTACTGACTGTGGAAGATGAATTTATTACAAGAATACAAATATTGCATGTGAAGGAAGGAAAAAGCCCCCACAAAGTTTCAAGCCACAGAATTAAGTGTTAACAAGAAATGTCTAAAAATCATCACCTCACAAAACAGCAAACAGTCCAATATTGAATGGTGACAAATTCATTGTATTCCCATAGTAGAATAACAGATTCATGGACAGTAATTGGTAGTGGTGTCCTGTGGACATTTGTTATTCTGCACAAGAGATATTGAAATGAAGAAGCCAGTTAACAGGTATACATAGAGAATTGTGCCAGCTGCACAGATTGATGGGTTTTAAAATTATTCTAAAACTGAAGGTCATATAGATAACATACAGTAAATTAGATATTTAAGCAGATGGTGTGAGTATTTGTGAGTCCACTGGGTTTGGAAAGGGTATTTTCTAGTGCTCTGCAGAAGTGACAATAAATATGAAAAAAACCAACATAGCTATGCAAAATACCTATTTTCTTGAAGTTTTCTATGGTTTTGGTCTGTGATATTTTTCACTTATAACATTTTGCTTTCCTCTGAAAACTTTCTGGCCTCGTCCTCTTCACTAGCAGGTAATCATAGAAAATTAGGGTTGGGAGGAACCTCATGAGGTCATCTAATTCAAGCCCCTGCTCAAAACAGGACTGTCCCCAATTAGATAACCCCAGTCAAAGCTTTGTCTATCTGGGTCTTAAAAACCACCAAGAGTGGAGATTCCACCACCTCTCTGGGTAACCTGTTCCAGTGTTTTATTACCCTTCTAGTGAGAACATACTTCCTAATATCTAACCGAAACTTGCTGCAACTTGAGACTGTTGCTTCTTGTTCTGTCATCTGCCACCCCTGAGAACAGTTTAGCTCCATCCTCTTTTGAGCCCCCCCTTCAGGTAGTTGAAGCCTGCTATTAAATCCCCCCTCTGTCTTCTCTTCTTTAGACTAAATAAGCCCAGTTCCCTCAGCCTCTCCTCATAAGTCATGTCCTCCAGCCCCCTCATGATTTTTGTTACCCTCTGCTGGACTCTTTCCAATTTGTCCACTTCCTTTCTGTAGTGGGGGACCCAAAACTGAATATAATATTCAGCACAGGTGTGGCCACATCTGGAGTAGAGGGAAATAATCACTTCCCTAGACAACACACTTACTAATGGAGCCTTCTTGGCTGTTAGCCTTCTTGGCAACAAGGACACACTAGGCTCATATTCAGCTTATTGTCCACTGTAAACTGCCGGGTCCTTTTTTGCAGAGCTGCTGCCCCGTCAGTCAGGCCCCAGCCTGTACTGGTACATGGGACTGTTCTGTCCAAAAGTGCAGCACTTTGCGCTTGTCGTTCTTGAACCTCATGAGATTCCTTTTGGCACAATCCTGCAATTTGTCTAGGTCACTCTGAATCCTAGCCCTACCCTCCAGCATATCTACTACTCCCCCCAGCTTGTGTCATCTGCACTGTGACCATTGTTGAGAGAAACCATAGACAGCAAGAGGGAAAATGTTTTACACATGTCTACACATGCAGGTATTAGGGATCAGATTTGCACCCAGTTCCCTGCAGCCCTGCAATGGGCCCATACCACCACTGAGGGGAACTCTAGCCTCCCCCTGAGTGCTAGCCCATGGGCCAGCAGGGAACACCTGGCAAGGAGGAAGCTGCTTCTTGGCCCTGGGGGGCTGTCTACTGCTGGCGTGGGAACAATGTCACCCTGCCTTAGCAGCAGTAAGCTCTTGGCCCTGGCTTGTTGCTAGCTGCCCCACCAGCAGATAAGGACAGAGGGCTGGGACCTAGCCCACCGCTGCAGGTCTTTCCAAGCCCCATGCCTCAATGACCTAATCTAGGCAAGGGGCTGGGACCTGCCCCTGACCAGGACAGTTCCTGGCCAGCCCCAGGTTGCTCAGGAAAGCCTGTCTGTGCAGCCCAGAGCTGGCTGGAGACTGCCCAGAACTTCCCCACACAGCCTGGGTCTGGTCTGGGAACTGTCATCCATCTGGTTACTTTGTCATTCAAGTGCCAGCTGGTACAGGCTTCAGCCCTCTTGACTTTACCTCTCTGGTTGCTCTTGCTGTGGACTCCCAAGCCTGGCACCATTTGATCTGGCTTGGCTCCTCAGTCCCACTCTTCCCTATGGTGTAGCATGGTGGGCTTCTTGACCCTGTTTCACTCAGCATCCATCCCAAGCTCCTGGCATCCCTGGTCCAGGTGAGACTGCTTGTGACCTCTATGCCAGCCCTTGACCAGGGGAAGGCTAATTGTATCCTCTGTGCCAGCCTCCCTGTGGTCCTTGATCCTGTCTGGGCTGTATGCTGGGTCCCCTCGGGCACCCCTGTGGCCTCCATACTACCCCTGTTAGGCACACCCAATGCTCTGGTTAATCTAATCAAAACATAAAGACAAACATAATGGCTATATAACAAAAATCCTTCTCACCCTCAGTCAGTACTTCCTTGCAAGCTATGAACTCCCCTTAGTTTTTACCCTTGCAGCAATCTGGGACAGCCTGGGTGCCAGTCAGCCTATTTCCTGCACAAATAGGAACTCCTCTCCCTATAGCCTGTAGGGCCAGACTACCCCACTAGCTCCCAGGCTCTGGTTTTATGTACCCCCAGGGCTCCACTTTTTCTGTCTATTGGCTCTCCAGCTACACCCAGGAGTTGCTGGTTTGGCTGTGCATTAGCCCGCCCCACCTGCTGTAGCTTCACATAGACACATATCTCCAACCTAAGGAGCCTAGGCTTTTCTTGCCTTGAATTCTCCCAGGGTCCATAACAGACTCCAGCCTCATGATCTATCTTTTTGCTTCAGCTGGGTGCTGTAGCCATTAGCCCCTAAGGGCTACAAAAGTCCTGCTCTCCCTTTTATCACAGATAACAGGGCTGTGGTTCCTTGTTATGGTGAGAGATCCCAGAGTTTTATCAGGTCTCATACTAAATCATCCGCATTGTGATATGTCTCTGATGTGATGAGACCTGAGAGCAACAAGAGATGTGACTTCTAGTCAGAAAACATATGTCGCTAGCTGGGATGATTCTGTGGTTCCTCCTTACTCTGTTCAGGAGCAAGTGGATGCTGGAGGCAAGTGGACTGCGTGCAGTTCCTGGAGGTTATGCTTCTGCTAAGCAATAGATTACAGAGGCAAAGATAGCGGCATGGGCTCCTCCTCTGTCCTTAGGCTGGCTGAACTCCTGATAGAAAAAAGATCAGAACAATTAGACTAAACTGGTAGACCTGTTACAGTATGGTGAGAGAATGAACATTAAGAGGATTATACTGCACTTTGGGGTGAAAAGGGGAATTCACTACTGGCCTCTTGTTTGTTACAGATTAAAACTATAATAATGAAATATTTTTAAACTGGACATACAACTACAGAAGTGTAGGGCTGGAAAGTGACCTCATGAGCCCTCTAGTCCATACCCCTGCTCTGGAGGAATTAATATAGAATTGTTCAAATATAATTGGTCAAAATATGTTTATTGGTTATAATAATTAAAACTGAAATGGAACATCTAGAATTAAATATTAAGGGGACATGCAACATGAAGTTCCCTTCTGATGAAGGAAATGCATACTATGATTTTTTGGTTTTAAAATGTTTAAATACCTACAGAATAAGCATGGCTGTATTGAATTGTTGTAGTCCATGTGGTGTCTTTTTCACAAATACTTTCATGGTTTCATAAAAAAGTGAAAATATTTTTAGAATCAGTTTTGATGACACACAACTTTTCAAGTACATTTTTCAAGCACCATAGAAAACAAAATTAAAATGTTTTACATTTTAATTGGAAAGGGTTCATGTGGCAAAATGTATTTAGCTTTCACAATCTTAATTGACAAAGGACCAGATTCTACTCCAGGTATTAAGATGTCTAAGAGGATTTAGGTACCTAAGTGCAATTCTTTTCCCCCCTGGTCAAATCCTAAAAATCTACTAATGCATCCATCTTACTCTTAGTATAGTCACCAAAAGCAGTGAGGAGGAGGAGAATGGCCTTTTACATTAACTTTTTCAGGGACTTAAGCATGATGGAATAAAAAATCAGACTTGGGTGTCTGAGTCCATTTATGTGCCTAATTTGATGGAATCAAATCTGGCCTTAATTGTTTGCCAGTTGGTATAATGAATGTCTTTCTAGACAGCAATCTTCCAATTGCACAGCTGGTTCTATCTAAAACTAGCTAGTCACAAGTTGTGTGACAGGGTTACTTGTGTACTTTTAAGACTAGCTTACACAAGAGGTTGGTAATCTTTGGCCCTTGGGCCAGATCTGAACCATGGACATAGAGGCTTTGGCATCAAGGGACAGCCTCAGAAGCCTGGAGCCTCAATATCATTCAGCAGTAGAGGGCCTTGGTGGTGGAAGGCTTTGCTTGTGCTGCAGCTGGGAGGTGGGGAGAAGCAGTGGTGATAGCCAGGTCCCAGTGCTGCTTCTCTTCAGATCTGTGATGGGTCTTTCTTGCTCATTGACCCCAAAAGGTTGTTGATCATGGGGTTAGACAACCACTGGTATAGGATGGTTGATAGAAGAAAATTAAGAGGTCTGTTATACACGAAATATTACAAAGAAGTATCACAATTCGGTCTTCACCAGGTGCACAGTATCACACATGGCAGCAGGGAGGTGGTTGCATTATCATAAATGCCTCCTTTGTGGTCAGATTTTGCTTGCCATTTATGTAGGGCAAGTGGGAGAGGTGAGAGTACAAGAAGCCTTCCTTCTTTATTACATGGTCCACACAAAGGCCAGCAACAGTTGAAATCTGAATGCCCCTGGTCTCTCTGCATCTTTCTCTGGGGGCATCACACTCTTAAAGAGTGAGGAGAAGTTAATTGGAGATGGAGTTGTACATCTACTTGAGATGTGTCGATAAGCTGCTAGTGGGTGCTGAGGAGGAACTGGTGGTCATGTTTCATCTGGGTACCAACAACATAGAGAAGTGAAGGAGAGAGGTTCTGGAAGCTAAATTTAGGCTGCTAGGGCAGGAGGTTGAAGTCCAAGATCTCCACAATAGCATTCTCTGAAATGCTTCTCATTTCATATGCAGGGCCAGAGAGTCAGGAAGAGCTCCAGAGTCTCAGTGCATTAATAAGATGATGGTGCAGGGAGGAAGGATTTACATATTTCATTAACTGTGGGGAGCCTTTTGGGGCAAGAAGAACCTCTACAGAAAAGATGAACTTCACCTGAACCAGAATGGAACTAGACTGTGGGCACTAAAAATGTAAAAAGTCATAGAGCAGTTTTTAAACTACAAATTAGCGAAAGTTGACAGGTGAAGAGCACGTAAGTTGGGTTGATGCAACCCCCCAAAGGAAATAACATACAGATTCTATACTGTCTTGAAGAGGATAGTAGGGGAGTAAGAAGTATAACTGTAGATAATAATAAGGATAGGTCAGAACATGTAGAGTTCAAATCAAATGGCATGACCAGTAACAGGCATCTGAGCAAGGACAAAATTCGTAAGTTTTTCTACACAAATGCCAGAAGCCTAAAAATAAGATGGGTGGACTAGAATGTATGGTATTGAATAATAACTTTGATATATTAGTCATCTCAGAGACTTGAAGGACAATAATCAAGAGGATACTGTGATTATACGTTACAAATTATATAGGAATGACAGAATAGGATGTGCAGGTGGAGAAGTGGCACTGTAGGTGAAAGATAGTATAGACAGTAACAATATAATATACAAATCTTATCTGACAGGTAAACTACCATAGAATCCCTGTGGGTAGAAATTCAGTAAGTGAATAAAAGAATATAGCACTAGGGCTACTACTGACAACCTTAACAGGAGGAAGATGAAGACCATTATGAAATGCATAGGAAGAAGCTGCTAAAATGGAATAAGTAATAATAATGGGAGACTTCAACTGTTCTCATATAGACTGGGTAACATTTCATCAAGGTAAAGTGTGGAGATAACATTTCTGGATATTATAAATGGTTGCCTTGTAGAACAACTCACCTTGGAACCTATAAGAAGAGAAGCCATTCTAGACTTAATCCTGATAACATACAGGAACTTGTTCAAGAGGTATCTGTTTATGAACCTCTCTGTTAAAGAGACTGTAACATAAAGTTTAGGAAAGGAAATTATGCAAAAATAAGGAAGCTAGAAAGAAGTTAAAAGGAGTAGTAAAAAACATAAAAGGCCTTCAGGCACCTTGGAAGCTGTTTAAAAATAACCTATTAGAGGCTCAGGGAAAAAAAAGAATTTGAGGAACGTTTAGGAGCAGATAATAAAATTAATAATAAAAGCTTTTAAAAATACATCAAAAGCAGGAAGCCAGATAGAGAACTGGTGGGACAATTGCATGACAAGGTTGTTAAAGGTGCAGTCAGGTATGATAAAGTCATAACAGAGAAGCTGAATGATTTTTTTGCATCAATGTTTACCACATAAGATACTAAGGAAATTCCCATGTCAGATCAATCCTTCCTAGTAGAAAAGCCTGAAAAGTTGGACCACGCTGAAGTGATAGAAGAAATTTTAGAACAGACTGATAAATATTAATGTCACCAGGACTGGATGGCATTTACCAAAGAGTTCTGAAGGAACCCAAAGGTAAAATTGCTGAACTATTGGCAATCATTTGCAAACTATCATTACAAACAGCTTCTGTGCCAGAGGACTGGTGGGCGGCCAGCATAACACATCTTCAGAAAGGGCTGTAGAGGTGATCCTGGGAAGTATAAACTAGTTAGTTGGTAGAATATATAATAACCAATAACATCAGCAGTCATATGGACCAATATAATCTGATGTGGAAGAGTCAGCACAGATTTTGTAAAGGGAGATCCTGCCTCATCAATTTTCTGGAGTTCTTTGAGGGTGTCAACAAGTACCTGGACAAGGGGGATCTAACTGGCATGATATATTTGGACTTCAAAAAGCTTTCAACAAGGTTCCTCACCAAAGGTTTTTCTTAATAAAAACCTGAGTTGCCATGGAATTGTATGGAAAGCTCTTTCATAGATTGATAGCTGGTTAAAAGTTAAGCAGCAAAGGGTAAGGCTAAATGGTCACTTCCAGGATAGAAAGAGGTCAAAAGTGGGGACCGCAGGGATATGTACTGGGCCCAATTTTGTTCAACGTTTCTATCAATGAGCTAGAAATAGAGGTGCACAGTGAAATTTCCATGTTTCACTGAAGATGCTACCAAATTATTCCAGATAGTCAAGTCTCAAGCTAATGGAGAGGAGCTGCAGAAAAATGTCACCAAGCTAAGTGGGTGGGAAAAAGTGCAAGATCAATTTCTATTTTGATGACTGCAAGGTGATGGACTTGGGGAAAAATAACTTAAACTGTATATACACAAAAATAGGTTCTGAACTAGCTGTTATGAATTAGGAAAGAGATTTTGGAGTCACTGGAGATAGTTCTCTGAAAACATCAGCTCAGTGTGCAACAGTGACCAAAAAAAAGCCAACAAAATGCTGGGAATTATTAAGAAAGGAATAGAGAATAAAACAGAAAACACCATCCTGACATTATAAAAATCCATAGTGTTCCCACATATTGAATACTGTATATGGTTCTGGTCTCCACATCTTAAAAAGGATGTAGTAGTATTAGAAAAGGTATAGAGAATGGCAACCAAAATGATCAGGTGCTTGGAACAGTTGCCATGCCTAGGGGAGACTAAAAAGGCTAGGCCTCTTCAGTTTGGAAAGGTGAAGGCTGATGGGGATATGACAAAAGTCTATAAAATGATGAAGGGTATAGACCAAGAAAACGTGGAACTGTTTTTCATTAATTCCTAGAGTAATAGAATGAATGGGCACCTACTGAAATTAGTAAGAGACAGGTTTAAAACCAACAAGAGAAAGTACTTGTGATGCAGTTCATAGTTAACCTGTGGAATTCATTGCCACAGGAAGGAGTGGAGGCAGATAGCATACCCAGGTTCAAAAAGGGACTTGGCAAATTCATGGGTGATAGACCTATTAATAGCTGTTGAACAGAATGGCTGGAAATGTTTCCTCTCTTATCTCTAAATCAATAATGAAGGATGCTAGGGAGAGTAATGAATAGGGGATAGATCACTCTGGATCTATCCAGCTCTTCCTCTAGCAACCACTTCTTCCAGTGCTGGATATGGGATGCTGGGCTAAATGGACTATTCGTTTGACCATCTTGGAGTTCTTATGTTCTTATGTACTCCTCTTCCACTTACAGAGCAGGTTGGCCTCTCATGGGAGACAGGAGTAACCAGCTGCCACTGAAAGGCGACAGGGATGGACCTGCTGCCAACAGAACTGATAATGTCCTAAAGGCACAGCGCCTCCAATGCATTCTGTAGAGATGCATGGTTCAGAACTGCATACAGGCACAGCTGAGCTTCTTTCAAAAAGAACAAAAAAGACCGCATCAAAGATTCTTTTGAGCTTTTTACTATATATTTAATTTTTTAAATGTTGTATCTGACATCAGGTGGATCCTTCATCAATATTTACAGACAACTGCAAGTGATCTAAGTATTATTCTTCCTTATTAGTTTGATAGCATTTGAAATAACCAGAGAGATAAAAAATGTAGTGCTAAAAGGCAGCTTATTTTCTTGCTTCCTTTTCATTCAAGATTATAGGTATGACAAGAACTCATTGTTTGAATGAGGTGAATCATTGAGGTACATCTAAGTACTGTTTATGTTTGTGTTATGCAAATCAATTGACAAGGGAGAGTGCTACACACAAATTCAGTCCAGAAATTTGCATCTTCCTGGATCCTGACAGTTTATATTTCATACATGTAACAGAGCTTTTAGCTTAAGTAAAATTACCTTCTTTTCTAAGGGTACTGTGGAGAGCAGGAGCTGGCAACCCCCAGCACATGTGCCATTAGTGGCATGCAGAGGCATTTTTTCCGACACACTGGGAGGCATGCAAATAAATTGTTTATTATTATTATTTTTTAAGTTCCTGCTCCGGGCTGCGCAGCCACAAGTTCCAGAGCTGTGGCAGATACCGGGGCAGAGCCAGAAGAACACAGGCAGGGACACTGCCGCTGCCCCTTGCTCCCAGGCTGCACCCTCCAGCCTAGCTGGCCCCTGGAGGGAGCTGCCCAGGCAGGCAGACACCCTGTCCCACCTGGGGCAGCACTGAGGTGCCAAGTGCTGGGGCTGGGTGGTCAGGATACAGTCTGGGCATTGTGGGGGGAGGTGCTGCAGGCAAGCCAGCCTGATTGGGCCCTTAGGAAGGCGGGGTCTGGGTGGGAAGTGGGGGATGCCCCAGGGCTCTGTGGGCTAGAGCTGTGTGAGCAGGCAGGTGGGGGTGCCTAGTGGCATCTGTGGTGGGGCCTGGCCCAGACTGCGCAGTTCCTCAGGGATGGGCCACAGCTACCCTGAGCATGTGAGGATGCTGCCTGGTTTCCCTTCCTAGAATCAGCTTTCCTGCATGCTGGAACAGCGCAGGCAGGGCAGAGTCATACCCAGTGAAAGGGCCTGGCTGTGGAGGCCCCGTGGATCCTGGAAACCGCACCATGGATGCCCCAGCCTGCCTGGGTCCTGGCCTTGCCCACCCACGGGTCCCCTCAAGGGGCCAAGGCTGGAGCAGGCACTGCACAGAACCACTGCACTGCAGACTCCCAGCTGGCTTGGCCCTGAGCACCACCTGTGGCAGCTATTCCCAGAGCCCAGGGAACAGCCTGTGGCTGCAGCTCCCACTCGCATTGTACACAGCTGGCACAGAGACCAAGCAGGGAGCTCCCTGAGCCTTGTGTCCTGCCCCAGCCAGGCAGCATCCCTTTGTGGGTAGGGTGGCTGTGCCCCATCCCCATCGAGCTGCGTGGCCTGGCTGGGCCCCACCTCTGGTGCTGCTGCACCCCCGCTGTGGCCTGAGTATGAGAGCCCTGGGGCAGCCCCCACTCCCTGCCTGACATCAGCTCTCCTCCAGCTGCTGCCTTCCCAAGGGCCTGGCTAGTCCAGCCTGCTCACAGTGACTCCCCCAGTGCTTGTTGCTCCCTGCTCCTCTCTCCCTCTCTTCCCCCTCATCACAACATGCTTAATAAGAAAAAAAAAATCATAAGTACAAGGCAGTTCATGAAGTTTTATTTACTGTCATCAGGTTTTGAATTTTTAGAAAGCCTGGTATTTACTGTGAAATAAAAGAAAAAAGAAACATTAGTGATTATTAATTGTATTAAATATGCAGTGCATCCTGCCACGTACCCCCCCTGCCCCAGTTTTGTTTTTGTGGTGTGCCAGCACTTCGGCACCTTACAAGGTAGACATTGTGATTTTTTCGGCACTCAAGCCAAAAAACATTGCCTGCCCCTGCTGTAGAGAAATAATCCACAATACACTTCCAGGTGTGGCAGTGCTACACTTGCTAGCACTACATCTGAATGAGACCTGGGTGTTGTGATAGACAGCAAAATGAATATAAGCCACCAATGCGATCTCATAGCTGACAGAATTAATCACACACTGGCAGCATCTATCAAGGCATCTCAAACAAGGCTAAGGATGTCATCCTCACTCTCTACTTGGCCTTGGTGAGACTTCAGCTGGAGTGCTGCATCCATTTCTGGCACTGCACTTCAGGAAGGATGTGGAGAAGCTTGAGAGAGTCCAAAGGGGGGCCACATGCTTGGTTAGAGGCCTAAAGACCAGGTCATATGGGGAGAGGCTGAATGCACATGATGCAGAGGCTGCTGGAGCATGCTAATTAACACTCTCCAGCAGACTTGCAGCAGACTTGATTGTGTTTGTTCCAATGCATGCTACTTAGCACGCATTGGAACAGAGTTCTGTCACGTCTATAGGTGCCATTAGTGTTGGACTGTCCATCCTCTCTGGCTTTGCCCATGAGTGACACTAGATGTTGTTGAAGCTACTGAATTTGAGCACATATGGAATATAAAGAGATTTTATTTGCAAGTTGTGGCAAGACAATAGGGCATGCTACTATGCTGAGCCACCCTCCTCCCTGTGCCACACCCAAAACCATGCTTCAGGTGGCTCCCCTGCGGCACATCAATCTGGCTGACCTCCTTCCTGGAAGTCACTGCCACCGCCCAGGCGCCGGTCTCTGTTAGGACTCTGTGCAGCCCAGGGTACACAGGCCCTGAAGACCTTGGGGATGCTTAGCTCACTGTGGTATTTTGATGTGCTTCTTACAGCCTGAAGCATACAAAAGTAACCTCCTGTACTGGAGGAAAGTAAAAAGCCATGCCCACCTTAGGTAGCTGAGCAAAGGGAACTATAAAGCCTGTCTCTCCTTTCTCCCCATAGAGATTCACAGTCAGGCACATTGTAACAGATAACATTTATTGATCAGAGAGGAAGAGACTGGGGAAGGGGTACAGGATAGAGGAATATATTAAAAGAAAACACCATGAGCAAAGCCTAATATTTTGAGCCTTTCATCAAATACAGAATTTAGTGATCCTTTTGATATGCATCTGATTTACTAAGGTCTAACTTTCTAGCTAATCTTCAGGCATACTCACTGAATCATGCAGACAGCAGTCTGAGGTACCTGCTTGAGTTCCAAGATGACAGCCAGAGGAAGAGCTCCCCCCAGACCAGGTGGCCTGACCCTTAAATAACTTTTCTGACCTCATCACCTGGTTCCAATGAGAAACAGGCATTATATGGACCCTGCTGATGCAGACCAATCATTTCAAAGTGGTCAGCAACCCCTGGTGGAATAAAGAAATTCTCCTCTCCCTCTGCCTGTCCCTGGGTCTAAAAAATTCCATCCCCCCTTATTGGGGCCAGACTCTTTGTCTCAAGTTTCTCACCAGAGTCACCAGACTGGTTCCACAGGTTCCTTGGCAGGAAACTTGAGACAAAGAGTCTGGCCCCAATAAGGGGGGATGAAATTTCCCAGACTTAGGGACAGAGAAAGGGAGAGGAGGATTTCTTCACACCAAGTAACAAAGCAGAAGAAAAAGAGAGATGGGAGAGGGAGACAGGCACACATACATTCATACATGCATGCACGTACGCGCGCGCACACACACACACATTCTTTGTTAGTGTTTGGTCTTTTTAAAGTGTTTAGACAGCGGGCATTTATTCATCTCTTGAAACTCTAAGATAAAGCTTCCTGACCTTAGAAAAAATCTGCAATGTTTAGGAGGTTTAAGAGGCTTAACTTCCTCCTAAAAATGGTAACAACTGAGGGATGAGTTTGCACCTAGGATTATGATTGTGCAGGTCACTATCTGCAGTCCTGCCATACTCCCATTTAACATTAGGCTTTCTAGAGAAGGGAGGTATTTTTAAAGTAATGTATTGCATAAGAATGAATATCATGTAGGAGACAGTAAAGTGAATTTTGGCAAGACACCTTAAAACTGCAGTCTTTGTTTCCAATTCACTTGGAGGTTCTTGGTTTCTTCCACCAGCAAGTTCAGACATGTCCAATGGTGTATTTGTGATGCACCCTTTTTAACTATTGTGAAAGCCTCGTATCTAGGTGGTAGTGGTGGCCATCAGCAGGGGTGTTTGGTATTTTCCAAGATACTTCTGCACTTGGGGACCAGTTGTCTGCCTGAATGATGAGCACACAAAGTGTTAGATTATGGGAATGGTAGGGAATGAAACAGAAAATGCCGTCATATAAACCACCAGTTTGAGGTCAACCAGAATACTAGATTCAAGCTTTGGTCATCTTATATCAAAGAATATATAGTAGATTCTTAGACAGTTATATAGATTTAATCTTTATTATATTTATACATTTGTACATACTAGTAACAATTAAAACACAGACACAGTGGAAAATACAAATCAAGCTAACATTCAACTTTTATTGGGTTTTATACAATTTCATTTTCCTTTACTGAGGCACTTT
The DNA here is from genome assembly GCF_052110815.1 of Crocodylus siamensis. Classification (NCBI taxonomy): domain Eukaryota; kingdom Metazoa; phylum Chordata; order Crocodylia; family Crocodylidae; genus Crocodylus; species Crocodylus siamensis. The sequence continues at coordinate 149,635,257 of NC_143395.1, read as the reverse complement.
TGGAAAAATCTAAGTGAGTTAATTATACTTTTTCCATTTTTTCATTGTACATGCGATTTTTTGCTGTTCCTAGAAACATAGAACAAGAGCATGTCATGCTTCAATATCACATGGTATTGATATAATATCTTTGAGCTCATGATCCCTAAAAACGTCACAAGAATGAATGATCTCAGGCTGACTCACCGAGGTTGATGACGGAAGTGACATATTGTTACACGATCAGCTACCAAAAGTGCTCCACAGCCATGAACTGACAGTAAACAGCTGCAGAGCATCTTAAAACTTGTCTGATCACATGTGGCAGACTTACCAATACAGCCCAGAACACAAAGGCTTAGAGGAGGTTTGTTGTCATTAGTGGAGCACGTCTGCTAATCAGGTAATTGCTGGGAGGGGGTGGCCCCACCCCTGCCTTGGGGAGGGACCAAAGAGTCCTGGACCTGATTGAAGCCTGTACTTTGCAGGTCTGACAGCACTCTGGGGTTGGAGCCTCTGAAGAGAATAAAAGGAGCAGTGTGCCCAGCATGTGGCAGATGCATTGGGTGATGGAGAAGAGAGTGAGGCAGAAGGGGATTTGGGAAGAGCTGCCCAGCAGGTGGAGCCAGGGCCCAGAAGAGCCACAAAGACTCCCCATGCCAGTCCAATGCTTTAGCTCCAGCCGGTGCACAGCATGGTGCATGGGGTCCAGACTCTGGGAGCCGCTTGAGGTGGCTCTGCTCTGCAACCTCCCTGCAGGTGGCCAGGAGCACGATGCATGGTTTGGTACGTGGATCCAGGAGCCTGGGAGCCATTCGAGGTAGCTCAGGTCCCGACTCCTGGCTTAAGGCCAGGCCCCTGGTGCATGAGCAGTGCATGGCATGGACTGGGACCCTGGGAGCTGCACTGGGCAGCTCTGGCCTGCGGCCACTGGTATAGGGCCAGTGTCTCAGTACAGATGACACTGCACAGAGGATCCAGGAGTGGATTGAGCCCTGGTGCCACACAAGGCGGTCCAAGCCTCCAACCCTGAGCAGAAGGCAAAGCCCCCAGAGCACACAATGGTGCTCAGGGCTACTAGCAGGCAAGTGGCCCAGAAGAAGCCAGAGGCCCAGGAGGCTCCTACAGTAATTAGCACCTCAGCCAAAGGCTGAGAACCACCCTCCTGGGACCCTGGAGTTGTGGGGACCACCCTCCCAGGACCTGGGAAAGGGGTTTCCTACAGGGCAGGGTGGGAGTTATCCTGGTTGGTGGGGCTGTATATTGAAGGGGAAGCCTAGGCCAAAGAAGGCTCCCCAGGTCTGAAGTTTTCTTTGAAGGTGTCCTTTGGGCAGTAGGCCTGAAGAGCACTTGGGGATTCCCCGCCATCCCACTGGTTGCTGGAGCACAGCCAATGCCCCGGACCAGCCTGGGTCTTGTGGGGCTTGAAGAGTTCAGTTGAATTTGGTGCTGATGCGCCTTATATTTTGTACACTTCTATATTTGTAAGTTTGCAGTTTAATAAAGTTTAGAGTATATGATCCTCATGGGTGACTGGTGCCTCCTGAATCACTGGGGCACTTGCCCCAGTGACCAGTCAGTGACCAGGAGGGAGGGGGTCCTCCTGTGGCCAATCCTGCCATCCTGCAAGTGGCAGTGGCACACTCCTGGCACTTCCAGGTAAGTGCGATCGGCCATGGGGGGACCACAGGGATTGCTTCTCCCGGTGCACCCTGGCTGGTGCTCTCAGGGAGGGCACTAGCACTCTTGTCTGGGAATGCTGGCTGTCAGGGGGTGCACCAGTGCTCTCAGGGGGTGCACGTGCACCCCTTATACGTCACCACTGATGACCCTTACTAGGGTTCTTCTGGGACCCTTCCCTACAACTTACCTGTACTTATCTGTTGTTTGCCTATTTTAGACCAATTATTTACATATGTATGGCTTGATGTCTCCTGAGGTGGTGTAATCTTCTTGCCTTCATTTATAGGATATAACAATAATAGCATAGTCGTGTACATATGTTTATTAATAACAATTTATTTTAATTCTGTCTAAATTAATAAATCTATAAGCATCCCTTGAACTGGCCTGACTCTATAAGGAATAGAGGGAACGGGCCTGCATTTGCAGATTCCTCTCACAGCATCCCTGCCTAACCAATGCTTTCCTTCCATTGGAGGAGGGAGCACTTACCCTAGTGCACCTGGGCTACACACATGACAAATGAACCCTCAATATATGAGGATTCAGATGAAGGTGCTCCAAAGCTTCTGTTAGTGCACCCTGGGAGCAGGGCTGGGCTGAAGCAGCCGAGCACCAACTTTGGTGCTGTCTTCAGGATGGGAGTGGGAGAAAGGAAAGGAGGGAGTTGCATATGGAGTTTACCCAGCCTGTGCTGGAGGGTGGAGTGGGTAGACTGGAGCCCTCCAAGGTGAGGAACTCCAATCCACTTGCCCTCCCACTCCAGAACAGGCTAGGCAAACCCCAGAACAGATTTCCCTCCCTGACTTCTCCTCCTCCCATCCTGTGACAGCACCGTAGCTGGGCTAGGGAAAGAGGCAGCAGACATGCAGCCTCTCTCACTGAATCAGCTTCAAAATGGAGCACAATCCTCCACCCTCCTGATCCAACAGTGAACTTTTGTTGGGTTGGCAGGGTTGGTCTAACTCATGGTGCTTTCTGAGAAGTGTCATGAGTTTGACCAGGGAGCTGCACATCTGTCAGTGCCATGAGATTGCCTCCTAGGTATCATCTTAAACTTTACATTGCAAAAATTGAGCTCCCGATCCTTTTTTTCAAAAATTCTCTCCTCCTTTCTCTCCTGTCTGTCTTTTGCCAATCTCAGTATTCTCACCCCTGTCATGGCTGTAACCTGGTAATCACAACTCCTCCCTGGCATTACTCCAGTATATCCAGATTGCATCAATATCCTCTAATTCCCTTCCTCAAAACTGTGACCATTCCTTCCTATGGAAAAAGAGCTGAAATTCTTATTGTGTTGCAAATTCCTTAATGCCCTTCTAACTGTACTTCTTGACTCCCTCTTCTCACTCCATCCATCCATCAAAATAGAGCCACTACCATGAATTTCCAGGTTGTTCTGAAACATCTACACTTCAAATGGTTTTGGTTGACTTGGTCCCCAAAACCCCTACTCTTATCTCATACAGTTCCCTTGTAAACACTGACTTCTACTGTAACTCATCTAGAAAATGCTCAAACTTCACAATGCCCTCTCACTACATAATTTCTGGTGTAAGCTTCTAGAGGCAGGAACCAGATTTTGCCTCCATGGGATGGTGCCTGCCTCATGACTGGGCACTGCATAGAGCAAACTAAAAATTTCAGATTAAAAATGCATTAAACTTTTGTTAAGGTTATGCACATAAGTAGAGGGAAACTATAAGGGACTCTGATTACTTTAAAACAGCATTAAAAGTTCAGCAATTCAGATTTGAGATCAAACTTAAAAGATATAGTGTGTCATTAAGGTATGTAAATGTAGTTAAGGCACTAACTTTGATTTGCCTTCTGGTGACTCCATGGAACAACTCTGTCATTATGATTATTATCAGTACATTCCCATATTTGTAGTTCCAGGTTATATCTAGTAAGGTCACACAACAACAAGAGCTGAAACAAAAACTTACATCTGCTTACTTCTTGAAGTTGAAGCCTGAACTGGCTATGAGATGTAGTTCAACATATGACACAGAAGCTACCTTGTGCTTTTGGTATTTGGGATCTGACTGCATTGATATTAAAAAGAACAGAGAATGAAGAAGTGAATAGAAAAGGAGATATGGTAAATGAAACCAAAATGGAACAGAAATCGACAACATTTTGTGATATATCTGGATGAGCTGCAATAGTCTGGGTGAATGCCTGCTTTAGGTTAAGAAAGGTCTAGGATAAAATCTATTTTATTCTAATTGCTTAAACTCCTATGCTGGCCCTCACTTTTTTGCTGTGCTGAGTGAAAACGAAGGTTTCTGTCACCAAAAAGATGACATATTAAGAGGGAGGTTTGAAAAGGATACAAATAACATTAAAAATGAGAAAAGTTTGGATGAGTGTAAAATACAAAGGAGGATAACCTGCTTCACGAAAATAGTGCTTTTCAGCATAAAAATGAATTTGAAGGAAATGGATTTTGATGCAGTGATTTAGTCTCAACCCATCACTCCTCAAATAAGGTTATTTAAAGTAATGCAAACAAAACAATTCATTACTTATGTCAGAATACTTGGGTGCTTAAAAATGTCTTTTTAAATTATTTTTCTATGACATATTTCCTATGAATTATTCATGAAGTATGGAGAAGACATTGTTTACAATGCATTTCTTACCAACTTGTGCTTTTCTCTAAATGTTTTAAAACTTCAGGGAACTCTATGTTATATATAATAATGGTACAGTGGGAGACTTTAAAAGGGGAGCCTTTACCAGACTACATCTTGTGTAGAACTGCAGGACAGCTTGTTAAAGCACAATTCAGCAAAGGCAGTTTGGGTCTATGTAGTAATCACTAGGTTGTTTTCACGCGAATATCTCAGTATTGCCATGGTATGTGGTGTGTATGGGGGCACTATGCAAGACCCCAAGACACAAACTAGGATGGTGTTACCATGCCAACTGGCCCCAATTAGCAAGGAGGAGTTAACAGCCCTGGTTCTTAGTTCTGTTGTCTTTCTTAATTTTGGTATCTACTGACTATAGGCAGCTTCTGAAATGTATTTTTTGCCAGGGAACACAACCTTTTTCAAGTAACCTATAGGAATTCCATCAGGCACGTTGTGTTCCCCATGAGCTGGGAAGCTGAGGAAACAGTAGCGAAGGAAAGCCCAGAGCAAACAGGGAATCAAACTGGTATATTTGTTTCCTTGCTTTCCTTTGGCCAACTGCTAAAAGAGAAAGGGAGTGCACTGAATGAAAAATGCTCTTGGTGCTTTAAGGTGCTACTTGAAATGGCTTGATGCCAACTCACGAAAAGTCTGTCTCATTTCCACTTGTTGCTGAGAGCTCATGAGAGTCTCAGTGCAGAACCTTATTTTCCTTTAACACTAAGGAACAAGCTGTAGAAGCCATAATTGTACCACTGGAGATCAGCCATACTTTATTGTCTGGGAAGAAGAGTGCACACATCTTATTTTTCCTGCTTCCCACACTGCTTAGCTGTGTTAAAAACTGTCGCCATTAAAGTGACAGAAGCCTGACTTTAAAACAGGATCCCAGGAGTATTCAGTTGAAAGAATGCCTCACAGCTGAAGCTTGTGACTCTCCTGTCACAAGAGACCATCATCTGCAAAGTCATCAGTGCATAAATTAAATAGAGCTGGATAGGCATTGATTTGGCAGAAAGTATTTGCCAGAGCTACTGGCCTGGGAGTAGGATCATGTTATGGATAGTGAGCCTGCTGCCCACTCTTAGAAAATCCACTTGGCTTTTGGTTGTGTTTGGCATCAGAACAATAGTTTCTGCTGTTTCCATATCTAAATGGCTGGCTGATTTATTTATCATTGTTACAGCTTGGCAAGTGTACTACCTGCAGGCCATCTCATGGTTCATTTGATCCAAAGAATATTGGCTTCTGTAGCCAACCTAGATTGGTTTCTATCCAGGCAGTTTGTAATGCTGCTCTGCACACCTTGACAAAACATTTCTTGAGTTCATCCTTAGGAGTGAGGCTGAGGAATCACTTTCTGCAATGATATAAATGGCTGAGTTGGGGTATAAGGTGATCCGTAAACAGAGGAAAATGAGAAACTAATACAATTTGTCCTGGCTTGGTTTTCATTGGCTGTGTTAAATGGATACCTTTCTCCCTAGGGGAGTCAAGAAGGTGAATAGTGGGAAAAACAACAGGAAGATATGAAAGGAGCAGGAGGCAGTTTGTTTTCCCTTCTACTTTTCTGTTTGCTTCCCTCCTTCTGCCCCTCAGTGACCGAGTTTTGTATACTCACTGAATGTCAAATCAAAGCAAGGTATGCCCATTTTTTCATCAGCCTACACAGCATATAGTCTTTTGCAAACTTATAGCCCTTCGTGCCCATGCAGAATTCAGATTAAGATTCAGGGTTTGGGACCTAATTCAAACTAGACCTAAACCAATTACCCCTCTTGCCAATTTTTTTAATGGAAGACTTGTGGTAAAGGATAACTATTTTTCTCTAAGTATGTATTATATGAGGTATTCTCTCTTGCTGTCTCTCATATTAATGTATTAAAATCTTACTCAATATTCTGTTATCCCTTTTGTATCTAAAACTGAGATTTGAACGTTCATACTGATGGTATGTGTTTACTTACTTCCTGCTACTGCTTATAGCACTTCATGTAGCTGTAGCTAGAGCTTAAAGCACCTTACATTGTGTTTTTATTGTTTCAGAAATTTTCTAGGATAGTTTAGTATCTAAGAAGGGTGATCTGTTCTCGTTACATACCTCTGGGAAGGACATAAATTACTGGTACATGTTTTCCTTTGAGTATATATGATTATAACAGATCATCAGTCATTCACTGCCTTAGATTTGTTTGTTTCCATCAGTCTTATTTTAATATAACATCTCATGATTTTTCTCCTTCTTTCTCTCTTCCTCCACTCCACTTCCAACTCCTACTTTGTACTGTAAAATTTCCCTGTAACTTTTCTGACATCTCCTAAACAGTCACTGTAACTTGCCAGACTATCAGAGTACTTCATTACATTTTCTATTCTATTTCAGTCTTGTGCTCCTTTTTTTCATTCTACTGCAGGTAGCTTCTATCATACTCCATTATGAGGAATATATTCTCAAAACTCTGTAGTTTATTATATGAAATAAAAGTGGATCAGAACACGTAGGGTTGAATTCTGTTTCATTTTGTACATCTAAACGGCAGATTTCTAGCTCTCTACCTGGCCGATTTTGGCCCTGTCTGGACATGACAGATGCCTAAGTGTGCATGCACAGACTGAGCATACTCAGTAAAACATGGGCACTGACAGAAGTGACATTTATCATACAATTAGACCCTTGAAAGTGCTTTATAGCTGTGCCATGATAGAAGTACACAGTTGTGTAGCACTTTAAAAGTACCCGATTGAGTAATAAATTAATCGTCATTACATGAGGGTTCAGATGAAAGCTTCAAAGCAAAGTGCCTTCATTAACTTATGTCTGATTAGGGCTGAGCTGATGCAGCCCTGTCCCATCCCTGGTGCTGTCTGCATGATGGGAGGGGGTAGAAGGGATGGGATGAAGCTCCAGGCTCTGGTTCATCCAGCCTGCAATGGCAGGGTGGATTGGAGCCCCCCCCACCTTGGGGCACACTCTAGCCTAGAGCTCCATCCTGTCCCTTCTGCCCCTCCCATCATGCAGATAGCACTGGTGCTGTGGGGTGGGGTTCATGGTGGGGAGGGGGAGCTACGGGAGAGAGGCTGCAGACATACAACTCCTCCTGGATCAAACTCCAAAGTGGGGCTCGATCCCTCACATCCCGACCCAGTAGGGAACATCTGTTGGGCTAGCGGGGAGGGGGTACCTGTAACTCATGATGCATTCTGTGCACTATGTGTTACCCTGGGGGGGCTGCACATCTGTCAGTATCCCACATGTGTGGCTATGCGCATGAGGACACAGCCCTGAAATATGATGGAGGATAAGGAGGAAGACCCTCTGTGACAAGGGTACCTTTACTGGAGTCTATCGGTGACTCCGCCCCCCTGTTATGGGCCAACCGCCTGCCTTCTAATCTGCCATGCCTTGATCTTGATTAATTAATGGATGTTAATTAGTGGGAGGCTGCCCATTTATTTGCCCTGGTGCCAGGGGGTGCTATCTGCAGCTCCTTTTCCTCCCCTACACCACAGCTCAAGCCTCGCAGATGATACTGATGTGGTTTGATCTGGACCTTGTTGTAATTTGGCCCTCCCCTTGTCTTCCCTGGGCTTTCCACAGCCTTGTCTCACTCTGTCTCATTCCACACCTTTCTGGCGCTCCGCTGCCCCTTCTCTGTGAGGGTTCTTGCCACCCCCTCTCTCTGGGGCTTTTTACTGGCCCCCTCTCTCTGGGGCTGGGGTCAGTGCACCCCATAATGCTGCGCCCTTTCTGGTGCTGGGGTCTCCACACCACTGGGGATCCCCTATGAGGCCTCCTCCAACCCCTAATAGTCTCACCCAAACCACTGGTCTTATAAAACTACAAACAGAAAACTCAAGCCCCTGGGCTATAACATAAAATCTAAGCTGTCTGGCTAAACATGATTCAATCCCTCCCAGGGAATTCTCCACCCCGTAACAGCAAACAGGAGCTGCTCGTGCCATTAGGCTTATCCACTCTGCTTGCTCCGACAGAATTCTTTCTCCCTTGGCTGCTAGCGGAGAAATGCCCTCCTGGCCTCAGCCCAGGGGTTTATATGTGCCAGGCCCAGCCTCTTCCCATCAGCTGACTCCCCAGCAGTTGCCCTAGCAACCTGCACTTGTGCCTCTGCTCTAAGAGTAGCAGGCACCTTAGTGTCCTGCTACACCCTCCTGTTTTTCAGCACCAATAGCTGACTGATTAGGTTACCTGCCCAGTAAGCCTGAAGCCTGCTTTATAAGGTCCTTCCTTCCCAGGAGCAGGTTTTGAGCTGAGCCACTGCCCATTACATTTGATGAATGAATGAAAAAAGTGCATTGGGGACGTTTCTGTCTCATAAGGAGCTAGGATCTGAGGTCTACTCCCTCTTAGAGCAGCAGCTAGCTCTTCTGGATATTCTTTCTAGCTTACTTTTATCTTCCTAGCCCTAAATCTCTCTCTCAGCTGATTGGGGGGGCATCTTCAAAAGGAGTATCTAGAGGGGCCTAAATTAACCTGTGACATGGTGTTTAGGGCAGAGTGCCAGGGAGTCAGGGAGATGTAGATCTCCTCTGTCAACGGGTGGGGCCTCAAACCCTTATTTTTGTCCTGCTGGATAAGGAAGGAGTCTAACCGCTCAATGATTGGGACTAGGACCTCCATTGAATACCAGTTAATTGTGAGTTTCTGGATAGCTACATGGTTGTGACTTAGATACAGGTATGCATTTACAGTGAAGGCTCAGACATAGGTACTTACCTGTCCAGCCAACTTGTAGCCTATTGTCCATGCTCCATGGGTGAGGTTACACGTTAAGAGTCAGCAAGTGCTAACTGGAAGGAATGTTAGTTGGTGTTAAGGTTAATACATGCTAATGATCAAATGCTAAGTGCCATGTAGGCATCTTAAAGTTATGCGACTTTGGGTGAGGATTATCTTTAACCTGTGCTACCTAGCTCAAGTCAAGTTAACTGAGATAAAAAAAACTAATTTGTAGCTGTCCAGTATCCATGGTGGCATTGCTGCTAGGTGGACTAGCTATCATCCAGGAGTCTACTGCCTTGGAATGACAGATGGGAACAGTCAGGCAGCAGTGGGTCATGGGGGGCATAGAGAAAAGAGGATGATGGGTAGTACCCTCCACTCCTATCCCCCTCAAATTTATCAGTCCAGGGCCATAGTCCAAAGCACAGCTCAAAGATAAAACTCACCCAAAGTGGAATAACTTTAAGATGCCTAGAGGGTACTTAGGACTTGTTAACAACCCTGGATGAAAGCTAGTCCACCTGGGAGCAGTGCCTCCTGGGATACTGCTGCAGGGCTGCAAACTGGTGGTTTTATCTCAGGTTTCCAGGCAGAAGTTAACTTAACTCAAGCTAGGTAGCACAGCTCAAAGATAATCCTCAGCCAAAATGGTATAACTTTAAGATGTCTAGAGGGCACTTAGCTCTTGTTAACAAACTTTAATTTGTAATTGTTCAAGTTTAAGTTTGAAGTGCTCTTAACATGATCTAATTGTAACATGTAATCTCACCCTATGTGTGCATGCTTATGTGCATCTACACTGTAGGAGAAGTAGAACTGCTGCCTGTGCCTAAGTACCAAACACTACTTAGGCTAGAAAGCTGCCATTTAGGTGCACAAAGAGAAATATAATTTCATCCTTGGTGACTTCTTTAATATGTTTATGTGTTTTATCATTATAATAGCATCTTGTCTGGATTGAGATTTTTTTATGCTCTCTAGAAAGGAAAAATATTTTTCAATTTTTGTAAATGAAAAATGAGGTCAATCAACTTTTTTTTTAAACATTAGGATTTGAGCATACATTTGGCAGAAGCAGGCAGCTTATTTCTTGGAGTGGGTGTTTATTTCTGAACTGGAGTGTAACTTCGGGGAATATGAACATTTAGGAAAGAGATTTAAGATATAATATTTTTATGTGTGTATAAGAAATGCAAGAAATTTTCTAAAAGCACTGGGTATATATTATGATAACCTTAACCTGTGGGCTAAAGAGATAAGTTACAAAACAGTTGGGCTTTTTCCCCCTCTAATTTGGGAGACAACCTGAATAATTATTTGTATAAAGGACAAACATCTGCATGTGATTTACTTGGCTTGCTTTTAATAAACAAGCTGTCAGCCTATGATATTTCAATATGCATAATTCTTGAATGGCAAGGAAATGCAGAACATTAAGTCCTGGGTGTGGGTTAGTTAGAGAGTTAATATAAGCACATCTTAGGTGTGTGCCTCATGCCTGCACAGATGCAAAGTATGCTTGTTTTGGCTGACAGGCATACATCCTGGAATGTGTTATTGCACTAAGACCAGTTTATTGACAAAAGACAAGCAATTTTCTAAATGTTAGTATAATTAGTTCATGAAAACCTCTCCAAAAGCTCCAAAATAGAATAGTATGCGAAACAGCACAAGATCTGTATACAACAAACAAAAGTCAGAAAAAAGCCAGGGGTGTGGTTCACTGCTGTGTTACTCCAGTTTTATGCTTAGCTGTATTGAAATCACTGGAGTGACTCCAGTTTTAAGCTGGTGTAACTCAATGGCAATGCTAAGTTTAGTTTAGATCGGGGTGGTCAAAATATGATACATGCACTACAAGGGTCACAGATGCCCTCTGTGTGTGGCACATAGTATATCAGGGAGGTGACAGGTAGCACAGCAGCAGATAGGACAGAAAACAGACAGCAGTGCAGCACATTGGGTAGGGAGCAGAAAGCAGAGCATCATTTTGAGCAGTGGAAGGGGCACCCTGAGAGGGTTCGGTGTTAATTTGTGGCACACCTGTCACAAAAGTTGGCCCCTACTTGTTTAGACTTTCACAAATAACTCCATAGGAACATATACGCTCCTGAGAGGCAATGCACCCAGAGCATTTTTGTAAACTTAGCCCATTTGCTGTTGCATGATGCTTATGTTTCCTCTTTGTAAGGATGTTGGAACTGACCATTTGTTAGTGACCCTATCTTTCCTTCTATTTCTCTTCTTTCTGTTTCTCCATCTCTCCCTCCTGCTTTCCATAGCAGTGATCTGAACATAAGTTCAGAAGAGTTACCCCTGCTGTCACCAGTGCCCCTCCTTTTAACTCCTGGAGAGCTCAGGACTGTAAAGAATAAGGATCTCAGGCTGCTGAATTATCCCTATTTTGTGCTGATCAATACAGCAATAGCAGAACTTGAAAGAAAACCTACTGACATTACTTGGCAGTAGCTGGGCTTTATAGAAAATCATGCTCCTCATCTGACTGCAAGTGCGGTAGCAGATCTTCAAACCAGATCTGGCTTAGTGTTCAGCTCTGTCTCCTTAGAAGCTTGATCAGCTGAGGAGAGCAGTGTGGCTAGGAGCATTTAACAGGCTGATATAATAGAATCATAGAAAAGTAGGGTTGGAAGGGTTCCCAGAAGCCATGTAGTCCAATCCCCTGCCAGAGGCAGATCTCCCCTATCCAAACCATCTTATACAAATCCATTGCCTAGCCTATCAGTAAAACCACACAATCAACCCTTACACAATCAAATGACATAACACCCTGACCCATGACTGACTGACTTGTGCCTCCTGAGGCTGGGGGGGCATGGTGACCGCCTGCAGGTGGTGGTGGCAGCTTTGGCAGTGGGGGCATGGTGGCAGCAAGTGGGGACCACCCGCAGGCAGCCATGGTGACGTTGGTGGCAAGGTCAGGCCAAGCGGGGACCACCAGAAGGTGCCCATGGTGATGTTGGTGGTGAGGGCAGGTCAAGCGGGGGCAGCCTGCAGGTGGCCGTGGTGACATCAGCACTGAGGGCAGGCCGAGTGGGTTTCACCCGCAGGTGGCCATGGTGACATGGATGGCAAGGGTGGGCAGAGTGGGGACCGCCCACAGGTGGCCATGGCAATGCTGGTGGTGGTGGCAGGGTGGCGAGTGGTGACTGCCCTCAGACACCAGCAGCAGAGGTAGCAGTGGCCAATCTCGGGGGGGCAGGGGTCAAGTCCTCCTCTGTTCCCCACTCCCCACGTTACCTATGCCCTGACCTGCCATAGGTAAGTCAGGGAGACAACAGCAGCCAATACCCTGCTGCTATGAGGGCTCTTAAAATATGCTAGTTATCTGAGGAAAAGGGCCATTTCATGACTTTTAATAACCTTTGCATCTCCCAGGAAACACTAATATGAGAGGCAAGGATTAAACCAAAACAATAAGAACACCTACTTAGAAGAGTTGTTTTACTAAGATTTTGGCAAAATAGCTGTAAAGTCTATCTATGGACAGTTTCTAGATCCAAATGAGATACTGTGGCTATAGGCCCATACACACTATGGTCATAAGCACTATAGGTAAATTGTAAATATGTTAGCAAAAGTTATGATGTAGCACAATTTCAGTATTTCCAGGTGACGTGATAATCCAATGAATTCCTCTCCTTCCCATGCATCACATTGCAAGACAAAATAGCTGCATTTCTCCCCATAGCACCCAAATGTCTGATGCATCAGGCACTGTTGTCTGCTGTTGGAAACAGTAGATAGGACTGGGAATGGTAATTGTGATAGTTCCATGAGGCAATTCTGCTTAGAATGCTACTGCTGTTTGATTGCATTGAAAGAAGGATTTGTAGTTGAACTGATAAAGAAAGAAACTGGCATAAAACATACAGTAACTCATTCTGCCAAGAATTTGGCATAGCATTCAAGGGAAACCAATTATGATTTATGTCAATACAGCACAGATAATTTTCTATTGATTGACTGCCAGATGCTTGATAAAATAATGAGTTAGGCCTGTTGCCAGTCATTCTTGGGTACCAGCAGGCCGATGTTTCTGTTTCACATGCCCTTGACAAGGATTCTCTCAAAATTTGTTAATAATTTGAGTTTATAAATTCTCAAGTCAAATATGTAACCCCAGAATAAACAAAAGTAGTGATTTCTGGCACCTACATTAAATGTTTGCTTTAATAAATGCACTCATGTAGGCATTTGCTTACTGTTCTAATAATGAACCAATTTTTTAGGCTTGCTTTAAAGAAGCAGGTGATTATGCTTAGTAGTATTCTTCTCAAAAGATTGGGAAGCATCCTATATTCATTTCATTTTTCAAAAGAAATTAACAATTAATTTTGTAAATTAATTAAGAAATCTGACTTTGAAGTCCCATTTGAAGTATTTGGCATGGCTGACTTTGGTAGCTTTCTGACTATGGCCTAAATCCATGGTAGGTGGGCAGGATGCCCACCTACAGGAGGTAGGGTCAAAATAGGGTGCTGTATACCTTGGTTTAGCCAGGACAGTCTCAGATTTCAGAGCCTGGTCCTGGCCAGCAGTTGGGAATTGTAATGGTTCTCCCAGAAACCCAGGGGCATGGCGTACAGTCTAGCTATGTGCGCAGTGCAGAGTGCCTTGCAAGCAGGCAGGCAGGCACTGTTGCCTTCCTGGTACACAGCCCCACCTCTGCTGACTTGTGAGAGTATGGGGGGAGAAGGGGAGCAGGGTCCTGGATTTCCCAGATGATGTCCCAGATTTCCAGGATTTCTATACAGTCAGCCCAGGTCAAAAGCAATGCTTGTGGAGTAACTGCTCAATCCTTCTGTGGCTGTTCAAAACCTGCAGTAGCCACAATGGTTCTATTACACTTTCTGCGAGGATAACTGTGAAGATGGCAGAGATTATATGTACTCCTTTCTATGATATTGTATAACTCCATTGAACTCTGTGTATTTGGTGATTGGTTTGCTTGCTGAACGAAGCAAACAATTTCTTCTCCACCCTTTGGAGAAACTCATAAACCGTTTGGTCAGATGCAGACACCCTGCTCAAAACTCTAAGAGCCCATCCCCACAAGTGTGCATGTGTGGTTTGTAGCCACTCAAACTGCTTTGAGGGGCTGCAAACCACATGCAGTGCATGTGTACCTGTTCACTACATTGCTAATTTGCTGTGCCGTAAGTTTTTTGACACTGAGAGATCCCAGAGTCAAAAAATCCTGCCACTGAAAAAGGCGGCATGGTGCACATGGCAGCTGCATGTGCCACCAGAAAGGGAGTCTGGCCAGCCAGAACCATGCTATGGCTGCTGGCCAGGCTCTGTGTGGCTTGCTTGGAATTGCTGCCATCCCAGAAGGCCCCCAGGACCCCAGGTAAGGCTGCTGGGGCCAGAGATAAAGAAAGATAACCTGTAATGAAAGCAGGGGGAGGAAGACTGAGAGGCAACACCAGTTGTACAGGACAACCTGTCTCACTCAGCCCAGTGCTTGGGGAGGCCTGGGTTAAACAGATCCTACTCAAACTAGCAAGGGAAAGTTATCTCTAGGTAAAATGAGACATTTTTGTCATTTTTAACCTTGCTCAGATTGCAATGTGTCTGTGGGCTAACATACAATATGTCTTTCTGAAGAAGCTGTTTTGAGTTACTTGACTCAGTTACTTGGCTGTCCACTGGTACCCAAAAGAAAGGATATTAGAAGTGCCAGACCTGTGGATTTACCACAGCCAATAGATGAGGGGGCTGCCTTTGAAAACCTAGTATAAAAATGAGGTATGTTACAAAATTCCAGGCTGGGAAAAGGGTGGTCACTTTAAAGAGCTCACTCAAGAGGTACTGTAAGGAGCTCTAAAGACACAGTTCATTCTGTAATCATGACAGTGGTGAACAGATGGATCCCTATAAGTGATGTCCTTCCTGTGCTGCCCTATCCTACAGTTGCAGGAAGGAGCAAGTGTCAACCATTTAAGGACTTTGCTATTGACTTTACTGGAAGCACGACTCAGTCCTCAAGCAGCCTTAACGTTTGCCTGAATTTTAGCTGTCAGCAGGCCTGGAACTTGCAAAATTGTCAGTTCTGCATATAAGTTGGGAGACCACAAGCCTGTAAAGTGCACACAAAATTATTTCTTCTTTCAATATAAAACCATGCAGAAAGGGCAGAAAGAATAGGAAATTACATATAATTCTCTCAGTTCTGTGTATACAGGTCTCCTGTGAACTACCTTCCCTTATCAGTGCAGGGTTTTGTATGTGTTTGGTGTCACTCACACAAGCTAATTGCTTTCTGCATGACAATTTTTCTACCAAGAACTGGGGCACATTGATTTCTTTCTTCATAGAAGTTTCTGCATAGGTTATGACATTTGATGTTCAATTTTGCCTGTTCATTCCTGTGGGAGATATGAACAGAATGTTAAACCTGAATAATATATTGTCTTTCTCTGATACAATTTATTAAATATAAACAGCAACAAGCAATCTACATTTGTAGATGTTTGGGCACACATGCAAACAATTTACAAAAAATACATTTGAATTCACTTGGTCTCATTCTCATATGAGGTCTGTCCTGACAAATAAACATTTCTCTCGCTCCCACCAACTGTGATCAGACTCATTTAAATAGACCCTTTGGTAGTAGCTTAGGGTAACAGATAAACCTTGTAGGCCAGCACATTCAGGCTCTTTTGTATCAAGAAGTGAACTGGTTTCATTTACTGAAGGGCCCTGCAATCAGCATGCCCCTTCTTGACTTATCCAGTCCGTAAACCAGACAGCTCTTAGCTCAGAAACCTAAGCTGATCATATCTGCTGCTGGAACACACAAGGAAAGTTATGGTATTTAAAGAACCCAAAACTCAAACCAAGAAGACGCAGATACATAAGTTAAAACCAATACCTTCCACCTGGTAACCAGTACATGGTATAATAGGATTTCCATGAGATATACCAGTAAGCTGGAGCACAGCTACATGCAATACCAGCTGGAGTTTCTCTGTGGTGTTCAACTGCAGCCTCTTCCATTTAAACAAATGGATTGGGATCTCTGTTCAGGAAGATGTGCTCATGGGCTAGAAACAGCTGTAACCAGCCAGTAGAGAATTCATTTCTGGTGAGAGCATGCTGCCTGCAGACCATGCATCGACTGGCCCCCAAGTGGGCACATGTCAAAGTAATCCCACCCTGGTGCAGGATCCATTAAGAGCAGTGCACTATGCAAGTTAAAGCTTCCTGGAAATAGCTCCTGATTGTTGCTGGGGCAGGATCTGGCCCTGAGATTCAGAGCACTTGCGCCTGATGCCAGATGCTACCTCCTTCTCCCTGTACAGGAGAGAATCAAACTCAATTTACCTTACCTGATGCAGTGGGTATACATGCCTACTGCAAACTGGCATTAAAGAGACGTGAGCATATGTCTATTTTGCATTTTTAAAAATTTTTAAATAATTTAGAGAGTGATATTACTGTTTTTTTTAAAATAATGCATGTTTTGTGACAGCAACTCTTATTTTATTCCTGTACACTCCCTGGGTGCTTTGGGACCGCTAAAGTGGTTTAGTTTGAAAGCCAAGCAGTTTGCAAAATGGCCAATTTTCTCCTGCTGCAATAGGGTGAACATCTAGCTCAGCTCTCTGTTGCCAATTCATACAGGAAGAATTTCAATTCACTAAATGGCCAAATGGCCAGCTCATTACAAAGTAGTTATTCTATAATTTTGCTCAGGCTGACAGCAAAACCCACTCAAGGGATCCAACTTACGACAACACGCTATGAAAGCATCTGTACCTCCACTAAACTCTTTGTTTGTACTGGGTATCAGAGTATTTGAAAAACATCGTATTTCCAGGCTTTTTGAAAGATACATCCAGACAGGGATAAAATGTTCAAAAATGTATTTGTTTGCAGGTCTTTCAGCACCAGACACATGGCATATTCCTGCATTTCAACAGGAAATTGTCTATTAGTCCATGACCTTTCTGTTGCTTGCAATGTGTTGTAAATTTAAAGAAAGCTCAGATGAAATTAGGTCTGTGTTCACACTGGCTATTTTCTGAAAAGCTTTGAATGAGTCAATATGGCAAATCATTGTCCTACTCATGACATTTTAGGTCAGGCAGGAATTCAGCTGTAGTTGCACTCCCTTTTGCTGATAAGCAGACACTTTGTAAACTAATCTATTGATAAAACAAGAGATGCCTCATGTACCCATGGAAAACTGTTGCATGTTTCTTTGTGCCACCTTATTTGTTTTAGAGTTTGCATTCAAACTTGGCTTGCAACACAGTTCATGAGACATACTTACTTCATTCTAATATATGGGGATAATGTGCCAACTTAATAATCAGTTATCTCCTAAGGAAAATAAATTTGACTAATAAAATCTTGAATTATCAAAGTTCTTTTGTTGTATTTTGTTTTATTGCATAACTCACTGATGACTTATTCAAGGTGCATCACTACCCTGCTTTCTGCCTGACTTCAGACTAACACAAGTAACTACCTTTCACTGATGAGGGTACATTACAGATTTCTTTCTGTTCTCAAGATGGAGAGGGTGTGAATATTTCAGCATCAGCTAGAGATGTCTGTGCAAATGAAATCAAATAGAAAATAACCATCTTTCTCTAGTTTCTTTTTAAACCATCCTGATGAATGAAAATAGTTATATCCTTACTATAGAATTCAATGGGATGGAAAAAACTGTGGAGAGACCTTTGCTCTCTATTAAATGCTACTAATTAGAAGCACACTTTATATAGAACCTGCTAGTTGTATCCCAATTAATTTATATTGGAATTTTTTTCATAGGTTGTACTACAGTTTATCCAAACCCCTTTGAATAATTTAAATATTTTTTCTCCCTTCCTAGGCTAACACAAAAATATAGTTCATTTGGCAGAGAATATGACCGCCTCCAAATCAGCATGGACACATTTTTCCCCAGGGACAAGTAGCAGCAGCACAGCTTGTGCCACCGCTGCATGTTCCCAGGGAATACCCATGCTGTGTGCACTCTGGTACGTGGCAGGTTACCCTGCGTGAGGTAGGGAAAGCTGGGGCCAGCAATTGTGGCAGGAAGCCTGGCCAGCAGCCAGAGTATGGCTGCGGCCAGCCAGGCTCCAGTTTTGGGCAACGCATGCTGCCACCATGTGCGCCACCTCGCTTTTTTTTGGTATGGGTTTTTTTGACTCCAGATGTCCTGGGCTCAAAAAACCTTCCCGTGCTGCAAGGTAGCAGTGTGGGGAACGCTTGCATGTGTGGTGTGTGGCACCATAGGCAGGTCTGCAGCTCCACATAACCACACATCCACACTCGTCTGAATGTGGCCTGTGGGACCATTTGGACTAAAACCTGTGAGCAGTTAGTATTGCTAATTGTTATATGCCCTCAGGTGGTTCACTGTTTCAAGTCTAGAATAACCCCTTTAATTGAAATATCTTGAATCTTAGCTCACCCATACTTTGTGCTGTTTATCAGACAGATTAGGATTAGGAATAAAGTGGAAGGGATTTTATTTTCTATTGTGGGTTTATTTTTAGTTTGTGCACCTTGAATCTGAGTGTTGTTTTAAGTGAGTCTATCAAGTACTAGATAGATGTGCTTGATATGTGAGTCTGCCAATTGGAGTACTTGCAGCACTGTCCTTCAGGAATTGTAACGTGGTAGTCACTGCTCTGAGCATTATTAAATCTCAGGCATCACTGCTCACATAGGGTGAGGTTCTAGGTCAGAAAGGGTCTTTTACAATACAATAAATGGAAAAATGACTGATTGGGGAATATACTTGATTAAACTGCAATGGAAGAAAAGTAAGTGAACTGCTCTTTGCAGTAGTGCCAAATTGTTACTGACTGATATTGCAGCTTGATGAACGAAAATCACTGAAGTTTATTGCGTGGGTTCACAATATAAAATACTGAAGAAGGAAAGAAAACAAAGTATTTGGGTGCAGTATTTGATGAAGCTTTTAAGGAAATGAGACATTTACTAGTGCTATAAACTGATGCCAGAATATAGCACATAGCCATTTGTGCCTGGAGCCATGAAAATTTTGCTGGAAATAAATTGGTGAAAATAGAAATGATCTAGAAATTGGAAGAACCTACCAAATGAATCATTTTGCTTGTGACTGAAAAAGCACAGAAGAAGAAAAAAGGCTACTTTGCCTGGGCTTATATCCCAAAAAACTGAATGAACAGATTTGCTGAGAGCATCATCCTTTAGGGCCAAGACATGGGACACAGAACATACACCTGGTATTTGTAAAAATTAGATAGTTATTTTGGATTTTGGCAAAGCTCACTGGACTCAGCAAGTACACATTTAACACTGCCGGCTGGGAGGTACTACTTTCCACCAATGCTTGTCAGAGTAGGCATGCCAAAGGGTGTGTGCTATACTCTTACTTCTCACAGCTTTTGAGAAAAAAAGGAGGGAAACACTGACAAAAATGTAGGGTTTACAGCATGGGGGTAGGGTAGGGTGAAGGGGTAATAACACAAACTTGTTCTTATTACTCTATGTATTATTTTTTAATGATCATTTCCACACATGAAAACTTCTCATGGTATTACCCTTCTTTCAAGAGAAACATGCGGGTCTTCCCTTTTACATTACAGGAGTATGCTCCTCTAGTTTATGTACAAATTCTACTTTAATTTACACTGCTGTAAATCAGGAGCATCTCCGCTGGGATCAGTGAAGTCATTCTGGATTTGCACCAGAGTTAACAGTAGACAAAAATGTCATATAATTCATTGATTTGGGGACTGATGAAGAAGAAACATGGTTTAGAAGCAGTTGTGCAAAAGGGCTTAAACTAAATAAGAAAAATGTTTGTTTCAGAAACAGAGATTGTAATACCCGAGAGAAATGATGACACTGGAGTTAAATTAGAGCATCAAAGAAAACAGCTGGGTTAAAAATGTCTAGCCCTACAAACAAAATTGTAGCATGCTCTTTGAAAGGTAAGTTATGTGGGTGCATTTATCCATGAACTGTCAGCTGAGACAAAAAATAGACAAAAGCTATTACCTAAGGTGACAGTGTGGCAATGGAAGGAGGGACATGAGAAAAAAATGCAAAACTTTAAAGAGATGTTTATCGAAGAAACTAGCCTTCAATATTTTCATGTCAGGTTAGTAATGAAAAGGCTGACAAATGTGTCATAGGTTGACTTGGGGTGTTTCATAGTTGAAGGCAAAGATTGGAGATATATTGTGTCTAAAGCAACACTAGTGTAACCCATATAGTAGTATCCTTGTGAGTCACTTGAGAATATTGAGAATTTACATAATACTTTGTGGCCTGCATATTTTTGCAAACAAAGCACTGTCTTCTCTTAATACTGTTTCAGAAAACAGCTAGGAGAGATTAACCTATTGTGTTTAGTTATATAAGCTGTGGAGCATCATTGCTCTCTTGTCACTGGCTTATACAACTAATTCAAGTAGCTCCCATTTCAAATTTGTCCCAATAGCAAACTGTTGGTTAACGAGCAAATAGCTGTATCTGTGTGGTGGACAGCCCTACTTGTCATTAGTAACAACAGCTATGAGGCTGCTCTAAAACTGTGCTGGCTAACAGGGGCTGTAAGGGATCTAGTACAAGAGCTGGGGATGATAGGTTCCAAAAACCCCCTTGCCATATCCCTGGCTGCATCTTCTTTTTCTGTGCTCTCTATGCCACCCAACAGGCAGGAAGTGAGAAGGATGTAGTGGGAAATGGGGGAGAGCAGAATTCATTATACAGAGTCTTTGCTGCCAGAAGGTCTTCCATTGGTGAGTAGATCATGGCAGGCAGGTAGCATCTGGGAATGCAGAGTCGGCTGCTCTATTCAGGACTCTTGCTACGTTGATTCGTTGTGCAGATCAAGCCAGTTCAGGAACAGTAGCAGTTTTTATTTAGGTTGTGCAATAGGCAAAAAGCCCGGTGGATAGCACAGGGCAAAACTAAGCTACTTCTTGGGCACCGGGATGGTGCGGGCACTAAGGTATGTGGTTAACAGCTGGTTAACAGAGGTCACAAGTTAGGGGCCATAGCAGAAGTGCTAATGGAGTATGTGGCCTGTCAGATTCCAAAGAATTCTGCAAGTTCTGCTAAATGCCTTGTCACAAGGACATGAACAAGGAAGACCCAGACATAGGAGAGACTGTATTGCAAGTGTACATGTGCTAATCAAGTTACTTCTACAGGAAAATTGCTGTCTGAGAGAAAAAAATTTCCCTCATTCACTGAGGAAGGTCTCTTTCCTGTAGTAGGAGTTTCTCTCCTCCAGACCTTCCTGAGACTGGGAGGAGTGCTCTCCACACCTTTCTGTGAGAGGGAATGCTGTCCACACCTTCCTGAGACTGGGGTCACCCCAGTCTGAGGAAGGGGCAGGGAGCTGCTTGCCTCCGCCCAGTCCCTGGAGGAGTGTAGTGGTGGTGAAAGGCTCTCATGCCTTCTCCAAACTAGGGTCACTTTGGCCTGGCAGAGGCCCAGGGGGCATTCCCCCAATGCTCCTGAACTTCCCGTTGATTGGCGGAGGAGGGGAAGAACAACATCTTTTTGCTCCCTGCCCACACCCTAGCCTGGGAACCCAGCTGGGTGACATGCAAACTGAGAATCTGGAAATTGGAGTTGGGGAGCCTCTCCCCAGCCCTGCTTCCCTGTGCTTCTAGCCTTAAATCACCTTGTGTGTAGCCCATGTATGAAAAGCTGAGGGGCGGGGGGGGGGGGCAGCTTTTTGATAGCCTTCCCTCTTTCCAGGCAGGGAAAAGGACAGGTTGTCAAGCAGTGGGTGATCCAGGGAGCAGCCTCTAGTGCTTCTGGCTGGAGAGCTTGCCTGTGTAGCTTTCCAATCAAGGGGCTGAAACACAAATATGCTCCAGGTCCCAGGCTATTCTTCTGCTACTAAGAACTTCAGAGAAATTATTACTGGCATAAGTGGATGCCTGTCCATGGCCATACTTTCAGGCTTCAGAGCTTCAGCCAGCCTCTAACAACTGGGTGTGAAGAGGTGCAGTAGTTTGGCAGTATACAGATCTATGTCAAATTATGAATCCTATTCTTTTTTTGTGAATGCCCTTTTGTGGATTGTAACTGTCCTTGTGGATTAGTACATCCATTTTGTAGCAGATGCTATATCTGGAAAGCTGTGAAAGAGCACTTAAGGGCTAGCAATACTGAACAACCCTTCTCTACCAGAACTAAGAGACTTTTGCAGGGAGGTCACTGACCTGGAGTGCAGTCTTTACCCAGAAGACTGGGGAGGGATAGTGTTTAAACATGGAAATTCACCACGAGAAGTATAAGCCCAAGAAGCAGCAGAGACTTATTTAAAAGAAGATGGTGATTCTCTCTGAAAGGAGATCATGCCACTTCTAGATGCCAGGCAATCATCTGCCTGGAACTCAGAGAAGCGAGGAAGGCACAGGGAGCATTCAGAGATGTTTTGCTTTCCTAAAATTTAGCTCTAGTGCTGCTTAGGAATAAGAGAGCCTGCGGCTGAATAACTCTTTTGTTATATCTGCATTCCTTGCTTTATTACCCTGTTATCCCTACAAGAAGTTAACTAAAAAAACAGAGCCTGACTGCCAGGTGGTCTCTGTGGATATGTTTCCAAGTAAATGGTGGCTTTGGAGGACATGACACATGTTCTACTAGGATCTACTGCCCTGCAGTGTCAGACATGGAATCCGCACTTGATGGTGGGTATGTACAAGTAAGGCAGGACTAAGACCCATGGCCTTACAAGCATTTGGGATTCAGCAGTTGGATTCAGTCCAACAGGCTGGGGTTTATCCAGAGAATGTAACAGAGTCACACTGTGACGGGGTAATTTTCTCTAGGAGGTTACCTTACAATGACTTCTGGAACAACTGACAAGCACTGTTCTGCAGGGGCAGATTCAGAGGGGGTGGAGTGGCGGATTCACACTCTCCTTTCAAACCTCACCATGGAAGCAGGAGCTGAGGAATGTTTTTTGAAGTCCCTGAAGCATGTAAGAATCTTCCCCTTCCTTCCTTTCCACACTTACCACCACTTTCCCTCCCTTCCCTTTGCTTCCACTTCTGGCTGACTGGAAGTGGAGGAAGCTCTAGAACTTCTTGTGCCCTGCTGCAGGCAGGCCACAAACAGATCTGGGCTCAGCAAGGTACAGTGGTGGCAGCAGCAATGGGCAGGTTCCTCCTCTCTGCCTGGTCCCCCAGATGTTTATTACAAGCCTGGAAACAGGCTCAGGGAGGAGGAACTCACCTCTACTACCATTGCTGCTGCTGTCCCTGGCTGAGCCTGGCTCCCCATGAAGCCTGGCTAAAGAGCAGCAGGAATGGCTCTGGCTCTGGAGTTCCTGGTTCCTCTGGGGCCAGCTGCGGGGGAGTGTCAGTGGTAGGCAAGGGAGGTGAGAATCGGAAAGGAGGTGCCTCTGAGCACAAGAGGGGAAGGAAGATGATGCCGCGAGTAGGGGGGGCTGGATTCTTACTTTATTCAGGGACTTTAAAAAGTCCCTGACTGCTGTTTTCATGGGGTGGTCTGCCCATCCTGTTGGTGGGGGAAGCTGGAAGTGGGGGTGTAGCTACCCTTGCAGAACTGGTTGCTGTGCCTGCACCTGCCTGTACAAAACCTTGGATCCACCCATGCCAGCCTGAATTAAATAGTTAGTTTGCTTCCCATGATTGTACGGCAGATGTTCACCCTGGCATTCTAGTTCTCATTACATTCTTCCCTGGAGAATTATTCCTCCCCCAAAAGAAACAAACTCCTACTTCTGAAGAATGTTGTTATGCTTTTGTAAGTAGTGAATATAAATGGCTCCATCAAATTTTGTTCCTTTTTTTTAAGTTTAATGAAACGTATTGTTATCACTGGTAAGTAGTGTACGACAAATAGCCTCCTGACTGCAGTCTCAGTAGGCTGCAATTGAGGCTTTACTTGAGGCCAGCAGGCTACTCTTTTTGTATCAGCTTGGATCCATTAAATTTTTTTAAAGGTCCTATACAGAAAAAAGTACAATCAAATAGGCATAAAAATCTCACAGACAAAGGTGGTCTTTTTGTGGACGATACCCTTACTGTTCTCTGGCACCAAAGAAAACCTTAGGAAACCCTAAGGAGAAAAATATATTTTTTAATAAAAGGGACTAGCTCAATTACTGGCACTGGAAAAAGATATTACATTTGTGAAAACTAAAAGTTTTCAGCAATTTTTTTCTTAGCAGTAAAACAGAGATAAAAGAGTAGCAATACTGAGGCAACAAAATGACCAGGGAGAGCTCCATTGCTAAGAACTAACCTTTGGAGCCCCTTGAAGTGCCATGGCTATTATCTTGGGGTGGCTCTGGATGTTCTTGGTAGGTCATAACTTCCAAGACTATATATACATTTTTTTTACTGTTCTTTTCTTATGAGCATGGATTCATCAGAAATACAGCAGTCATATTGGGTATATTTAGGGAAGTTGGGTATAAGCTGGCCCTAGAATTTGGCCCTGAATGCTTGAAGTTTCTGCACTCTTACTCTTCCATGTTGCTTGGCTCACCTAGTCCTAGAACATCCCTAAACATTTGTTTTTGCTTTCCCCTGTAAATTTGCTTGTAACTCCAGTAAATATACTAGAGCACCTGTTGTTCTGTTTTACACTTAGCATTGTGAGATATAGAAAAACTAGTAGGAGAACAATGGCTTATGCTGTGAGAATGTGTCTGCATGGATACGTGATGGCTTTTCAGACTTCATGAAAAAATGCGCACAACTAGGAGATGATTTGTGGAGTGCAGGGGTTTTCCAAGTTCTTGGAGACAGTGATGTGCAAAAATATCCAAGTTAACTCAATGCTGGCAGCAGCAGTAATGGGCTGCTCTACCTGGGGCAATATAGCCTGCTTCTCAGCAAGACTAATTAGCTCAGGCAGAGTCCTATGCTAATGTAGCTATACTTCTTATGATACCTAAGCCTGCCCCCTGAGAGCTAGCTTGGGTATCTGTGTATGGTATCACATTCTACAGTGCAGACAGTGATGATTGATGTTGGCAGGCAGAACATAGGCTGTGGAAAAAACAAGCACAAAAGAAAACAACACAACAACTGGCCATGTCATCAGAATACTTTGCAACCTTGTCCTCTGTTACCTCTTTATCCCTTCTGTATTTCCAAGATAACCGATACAAGGCATCTGCTTCAGGGATAGTTTTAATAACAGGGATTACAGGGGGCGACCTTGCCCAGCTAACAGTCAGAACAGCTTTCACCATTTATTATTAGATTGGCCAAAACTTTGCGTTTAAAATAGATGTCACTGATTGTAGATAAACCTCCCACCACGTCAAAGTTCAGGAATCAGATTGCCCCAAATAATTGCTACAATGCAGAAGAGATATTTTTTCTGCTCCTCAAGTATAGAAGCAGGTAACGGGTAATTGGGATGCAGGCTAAGTGCTAAAATCCAGGACCATTACATTGAATGACACTCTATAAAATAACATCTGTCTGCATGTAACACAAACTTAATTCCCATCATGCTGCCAGTCTCTAATGAGAGCTGTACATTGTAAGCATTCAACATATGAAAAAAGTGAAGTGCAAATAGATTATTTTCTGATAGAATTCAGGCACCAAAAAGGCGGGTTCATTATCTTTTTTCTAATTCTAATGTACTTTCATAAAAAAGATAGATTACCAACCTGTTTTTAGCCTACAAGTCACATTAGTTTTACAGGTTAAGGCTTTTTTTTCTTCTTCTTTTTGCACTAAATACAAAATGCCTTGCAGTTGTATTTAATGCCTTGATCCAATTTCCATTAAAATTAATAGAAAGACTTCCATTGATTTGGAGTTGGAGTCAAGTTGAAGTTGCAGCAGTCTATAAATTCTATTCAGCCTTCTTAGATCACAGTACAAACATTGCCTTTTGTTTCTACCCCCTAAAAATTCCCCCCCCAAAGAATTACATCAATGTCTCTTTAATGTAAGTCTCACATAAAGTATACATAATTTTTTGCCACTCCATGCCAAACTTTCCATATCCTCTACATTACCAGATGTCCAAAATGTACTTCTTGTTGAACTGATCTCAGAAGAAATCAAGCTGTTGTGTGAAATATGAACTTCCCTAATCATTGCCCTATGCATGATTTTCCAGAAATGGAATTTCAGGGCTGAACATCTAAAACTATGAAGCCTGATGATGAATCAGTGATGAAATAGTATCTGATTTTAGATGCCCAACTGACTCCTAAAACAATTTTGTTGTCAAAAATTAGCCCTGCTTTTGTTTCTTTACTAGGGTTGACTTAATATAGTTTCAAAGGAAACGCCAGTGTGTGACCATATTCATACTCATCATTATTTGTTCTACTGACTGTATGACATTATGGAATATCTAAATACTAAATACATTTTCATAACAGGTATTATTATTCCTTTCTGTAGTTGAATATTAGGACAGTCAGTGCCCCCTGATAGTACATTTGAATGTGGCCAGTACAACAATCACATCCCCAAATACATTCAACAAAGTGTCAGATTTTTGGAACATTTAATGAGGATACATAAAGCTGTGCCCAACAGTTAATATATCTATGATGAATATTGGCATTGTGACTTCCACTGGGAAAAGTCTACTAAAATGGTGCCATTATATTAATCTTAATTTTGGCAATATAAATATATTGTATTACAGTTGGAAAGAATGAGAAAATGAAGGAAAATTGCTGAGGAAGGAACACCCTTCCCACCACATTTTTGATATTTTCTGCAGGAAAAATAAAATTTATCAAGAAGAAAAAAATCTAAAAGGAGATTTTCCCACAGAAAGTGTGTGTGTGTGTGGGGGGGGGGGGGGGTGTTAGGGAAGAGAAACAGAACATTTTTTTCTGATTAGCTCTAGGAATTCCTCAGTCAATTTTCAGATTTTTATATTCAACACCCTATAGCTTCTTCACATATGCACATGGAGAAAGTGGAATGGAATATCTTAGTTAACAAAAAAACACATGTTCTACCTCCTGGTACATATGCCTTGTAGGATAATTTTTCATTTTTTGATAACATGATGTTTTCCCTGTGAGGCTGGTTTCTCATTCAAGGCTAAAATTGTATCTTTGAAATGGTAGGGTTGGAGGATTGTTGTAGCACTGATGGTCCAGAAAATATATGAGAGGCAAGGTTTTTTTTATAATATCCATTAGAGGACAAACAGAATAGTTGGGGGAGAAGCTTGACAAGATTTCAGGCCAAAGTACCCTTCTTTAGGTGTGGGAAAGAAGCAGACATAGACTAAGCTGGGAAATTAGGGGTGTGCAGAATTACCATGGTGTCTCCACTGGTACTCTTCATAATGCCTCATGTTCAGTGGAACTGATCGATTACTATACAAAAGGATATCTCCAGTAGACCTTTCACAACTCAGTAAGTTCAGCCAATATGAATAAAAGTGAAAGAGAAATGGATAAAAGCCCTTAAGCACAATGAAAGATTCAGAAAAGTCAATGTTTAATAAGGAATCATGGGTATACAAACTCAGTCTAGAAAGATTCTTGTTAGCTCCGGGTTCTCTAAAACAAGCCTTTTGCTCTGCACAACATGGTGACACTATGGGCAATGTACTATATTTATGAAAATGTTGTTTTTCATTCCTAAAATTTAGTTTAAATTATCTCCACTTCCCTTTTGCTCTGCCCACCCCCTTCTCGCCATGTATTACTTTGCTTATTTCTACAGTATCTGAGCTCTTAATAAATTCACACTTTTCTCTCATTGACTTGCAATGAGTCTTTAGGTTTACTGAGTTACCTCATTAAGGAGGTGGTTGATTTAAGGCAAGGGTGTCAAAGTCACCTCCTGCCTCAGGCCATGGGGCTCCTTGCAGTGGTGATGGCAGCTTCAGCTCCAGCTCCCTCCTTGTGCACACAGTGACAGTAGCAGTGGTAGCTCCATCTTCTGTTGCATGCCCCATGCCAGAGCTGGAGCTGTTGTCATCAATACAAGTTTTGTGCTTGAGCATCAGCTCCAGCATGAAGCTTATGACATCAACAGCTCTGGCTCCGTGTTCAGCACAGGGCATGGGATACTGGGTTGCGGCAGCAGCCACCCTTTTATCACTGATCATCCTGCCCACCAGGTCAAAGCATCCTATGTTCTGTGGCAGGCCATAACCCCCAGCTTCTGGTGACCCATCGATAGCCCAGGTGGCCAGATGCAACAGCTACACAGGCTACATATGCAAGCCATAAGTCTGACACTTCTGATTCATAGTAATGACTTTGGTTTTGACTGAACCTTGCTTTGTTGAGAGACATTGTTTTTGCTGACATCTACATAATGTCTTTGAAAAATTACATTAAGTTACATTAAGTTAAATACAAAAGTTACATTAAGGTGATAGCTGTGATGGTCCAGGAATAATATGAGATGCAAGGATTTCTTAGGGTGATATCTTTTATTAGCCTGACTGCATAGTTTGTATAGAGTTAGACAAACTTTTGAATGCAAGACATTCTTAAACATTCTCAGGTATTAAGGTGAATTTTCCCAGGTGAAATGATCCGAGGTGGCTTATTTTGAGCTTTTGCTAGTATTGTGAGAAGCACCTTTTCCCATTTGTGATATTTTTCTTCCATCCTAAAAGTGTACAGTTCCCACAGGCATTATAAAAGTTAACTGAAGTCCTATTAATCTACATCTTTATATTGTAGGTAAATTGTTTTTTACAGAAAGAACCCAATCTGCTTCTGAATATGCCATTCAGTTTGTAAATAAGCACATATATTGTTAAAATTACCATTCCTTTGCATGTCGCTTGTAAAATTGGTCTTTTTAAATATCTTGAATGCCTGCAATATTTAAATTGTCCAGGCAGTAGCCCAGTTTGGATTTTTCAAATTATCCATCCTTTCTCCATGTTCTAGGTCTGGAGCTTCAAAAACAACTGGATAGAAATCCAAATGACTTGATCTATTTCTTCTTTCAGTGCTAATCTATCTGTGAATAGATAAAATAAAATCGTATTTATTTCTCTGAAAAATATAATGCTGGGGGAGGGAGGTGGGGGGCAGGACAGGGACAGGGACTGCAAAATAAACAACATGAAAAGCAGAAATCTAACTGGGCATAAAGAAAAATTACTTTGTAAAATATGGAGAAAAATGTGATTGTGGGTCAAGAATCTGAAATAATAGATTTTAAAATATGAAATTTAATAAACTATAAATATGAAAATAAGCAGGATTTCTACAAGTAAAAAGTGACTGTAGAATCCCATTAGAAAATGTCTGAAGGATTAATTATTGTTGTCTTTTTTTTTTAAGAGTCATTTGGAATATGGGATAATGTGGCGGGGAGGTGTGGAGGGGGGGCATGCTTCCCAGGGCTCGAAAATGAGTCAGCTCGCTCACCTGTCTAGGGCAGTTTGCCCTGTCTCACCTGCCCTGACTTGAATGGTTCCCTAGTATGTTAAGCGGAAGGCTGCCCATTCACTTCCCCGATGCTAGGGCGCTCCATCCATGGTTCCAAACCTTCCTACACCATGGCCCATGCCTTGCAGATGCTCCCCAGTATTGCTCCCCCATTTCAGGCCAGGACCAACTCATTCCACTGTTGGACCTCTTACAGACTCACACTCGCTCTGTCTCCCTCTCACAGGGGCCTCTCGCATACTGCCCATCATTAGGCCACTCTCTACTGCCCTGCTCCTTTGAGTGACCCCTCAGCATCTTCCAGCTTTGCTAGTCACTCTCTGACATGGCACATGCAGCACTTTCAGTTCATTTGAGCTCCCCTACTCTATGCGGCCCTGTCCTTGTGCCAAACACTGGGCTGACTCTGCGCCTAGCCCCTCACCAGGTGAAATCCTTCCTATCTCAATCTTGTTGGGGCTGACCCTTGTGCAGTCATTCAAGATGCCCAAGTGACCCTACTCTGCACACTCTCTGTGTAGCCCTTCAAGACTGCTTGTGTAGACCCTACTCTACATCCCTGAACGCACAGCCTTTCAGGCGCCACCATGCATTCTACTCTGTGTGGGCCACCGAAATAACACTATCCCCACTCGGGGACCTCTGGAGTCTCAAACCCGTGCTGGGCTCAGGTGCCTCTTTATCGGTATGCCTGGCCTACACTGCTCTCCGCACTCTCACAATAAGCCACCAGATGGTGGGGACCAGGGTTAAGGTGCCCCTGTCTGCCTTTCACTGGGGGGGTAGTAACTGGTCTGGTATTTCTTGGGGGCTGTCCCACCACAGACAGTCCTGCCAGAACCCCCTTACATGGCAGGGTGCAGTTTTAGGTCATGCCCAGGACCAGGAACCTCCACACCTCCCCATAGCTTCTCCCTTTACCCCAAGTTGTTCTGTGAGCAGCAGCTCAGCCTGATGTTGCCTCTTCAGCTGCAAGCAGCAAACTGCTCCACCAGCCCATGTGTCTGGGCCCTAAAATGACTACCCTAATCAGGCACCTGCCAATGGCCTGTTCCCAACCCTTAAAGTGGCAAGCACCCAAAGGTGCACTGACACAATAATCATGACCTATTGGGTCTTTTTTTCAGAGTGGTCTGTATGAAAAAATGACCTAGCTTTGAGAACTAGCCATCACTTGCAAAGTTTTAAAAAATCTCAGTGGAGTCAAAAATAATCAGCAGCTGGTAAAACCACATTGCTTCGGATGGAAGAAAAAAAAGAATAGTTCTACTAATTGCTGTTTTAACTGATGAAAATATATTACTGAGACATTAACTTATTAATATATTTAATCAGTTAAAACAGCAATTAGTAGAACTATTCTTTTTTTTTTCATTCCGTATATGGAATGAAAATATATTTAAGTGTGCTACTGTAACCTTTTACAAAGTATATCCTGCTTTTTACATACTTTCCTTTGCCACCCTGATTATTTGCTTATTTTTCCTAGTGTCAGCAGTGAAGTACTTCATCAGCAATGAGTATTGTACACATATATGGTTTGTCTTATAAACATGGGGCAAGGCATCTCGGTGCCAGTTTGTAAAGCTCTTAGTGGCCAAAAAAATACAACTTCACCAGCAGTATGCATCATTCCTCTCCCTCATCTTTCTGGGAATGGAAAATTATGACCTTGAGCTATGAAAAGAGTAGTTCACTATTCCCACTGGATGTTTTTCCTATTTACTGTTACTGAAAGTACATGCTTCCAAGCACTTGCTTCTTTCACTAGTTACTTACTGAAATACCCATGAAGGCTAAAGGTTATGCAATGACTTAAATAGTTTATAAACTGAGTATAATTTTATTTTATTTTTTTAGCCACTAAGGCAGAACACTAGTTCTTCCAAAATATCAGAAAGAATAGCAGCAAGGTAAGGCCCTATATAGCAAGCAGAATGTTTTAAAGAGACTCATGCTTTTCATATGCCACCCTATATACAGGATGTTGCCAATGAAGAAGATCCTGCTGAACTGATTCCTGAAAGACCAATGCAGAACGGTGTCAATCAATGAAGAAGACTTACAATGAAAACAGCCATCTCCTATGATATGGAGGTAAAGAAACATCAAAATACATGCACTGTACACTTGGGAGAATGGAGAAGCTAAACTGCTCATGAACTATTCCTTTCTGGTGCAACTAACTGCAAAATGATGGGAGGTGGACAGACAAGTTAAGTAGGGCTGTGCGAAATGACACCATTCCGTTTTGACTTGCATTTTGACAGAACAGTGTTTCGTTTCAATTTTTCTTTTGATTTGAAACTCCTATTCCGTTTTGTTTCATCAAAATAGTTTTGCTGTTTTGACAGTGTTTCAATGTTTCACCCATAGGGGAAGCTTGAAACAGCCTATAACATTGTTATTTCTGGCTTGATTTGGATGAAACTTGCAGGAATGGTATCCCCTTCTGAGGGCATGAAGCCTGCCAAGCTTCAAGAAGATAGGTGCAAGGGTTTCAGGAAAACTGCACCTCAAAGTCTTGAAAGCAAAACTCATGTCACATGTATGTGTTAAGCCACAGTGGGGTCAAACCTGCAGGCATGCTAGCCCCTGTGGAGACCGCAAAGCCTGCCCAGTTTCAAGGAGATAGATGCAGGGGTTTGGGGGAAACTGCAACTCAAGCTGCGGATAAGCGAAACTCGTGACATGGGTGACACTGTGTGTGCATTAAGGCGCAGCAAGGTGAAAGCTGCAGGCCTGCTAGCCCCTGCTGAGGTCATGAAGCCTGCCAGCTGTCGAGGAGGTAGGTGCAGGGGGGTTCTGGGGCCCTCCATCTGTAGCCACTGACGGGCACAACTCATGACATGGGTGCTTGTGCAACTGACTGTGTCTGTCTTGGGGCACAGGGGGTGAAAACTGCAGGCCTGCTAGGCCCTGCTGCAGCCATGAAGCCTGCCAGCTGTCAAGGAGATAGGTGCGAGAGGAGTCTGGGTTGTGGGGCCCTGCACCTCCAGCTGCTGACAGGCAAAGCTGAAACACACAGCTCAGTAACTGAGACCAAGGCAGAAAGCAGGGGAGTTCAAACAGTGCTGCCTTTTATGCAGCTTTTCCATCCCTCCCCGAGAGCACTGGGATTAGAAGGGACCTCAGGGAAGGATGGCAGTCACTGGCCAGCTACACAGTCAATAATGAGAGCACTCCTTCCCCCAGTTCTCCCCTCCTCCCCCTCTCTCTCCTTACTTTAGTTTCTGTTTCACTTTGAGGCGGTTTTGAAGTCTCTGTTTTATTTCGATTTCGCTGTTTCGAGCTTGAAATGAGTTGAAACAGCGTCAAAATGAAACTGCCGGCGAAATTTCGTACAGCCCTAATGTTAAGTATATAGTGTTCTCTCTCTCATACACCAGCTGCGTCAAGAGGTGGGTAGTACTGAAACGCTGTTACAAATTTATTTCCCCCGCCACTGCTGTTAGGAAGCTTCAGTAGGCAAAGTTCACTACATTTTCCTAACTATGGCCTACCTCAAAGAGGCAGTCATCCACCATTCCTTAAGTGACTGCTTTCATTTACATGGAATTAAAGACAAAACATTTTTGTTTCATTTAGCTTTTCAGAAATATAGTGCAGCACCATAGTGTCACTATGTTGTGCAAAGCAAAAGGCTTGTTTTAGAGAACCCAGAGGTGACAAGAATCATTCTAGACTGAGTTTGTATACCTGTGATTCCTGATTAAACTTTGATTTTTGTGAATCTCTCATTTTGTTCAAGAGCTTTTATTCATTTCTCTTTCACTTTTGTTCATATTAGCTGAACTATGGAGTTGTGAAAGGCCTACTGAAGGTGTCCTCTTGTGTAGTAACCAGTCAGTTCTACTGAACATGAGGCATTATGAAGAGTATGTGTGGAGACACCATAGTAACTCTGCACACCCCTAATTTCTCAGATTAAGTAGGGGACTGTTGTCTGGTGTTTCTAGATCTGGAAACTACACATGTGGAATTGCTAGTGTCATGCATTCTTCATAGGAGGCAAGGAAGTGCTTGGTTTCTACCCCAGCTAGCTCAGGCAGAAAGCAATATAGAATATCTTGATGTGTCACCCTTCCACAAAAACCACCATGGCTTTATTTAAATCCTGTATTATTACTATCATTACTATTATTATTATTAATTTTAGAAAAGATAGGAGTGCTTAATCATTTCTGGTTTTGCTGTAGAATTTATTGAAGGTTTGGAAAACACTGCGTTTAAGTTTCTTAAAAATTTGTGGAAGAAACAGTAACTATTAAACCTTCAAGAAGTATTCCCTGTTTCTCAAGTCATGTTCAGTCATTTGTGTTAAGTGGATGTCAACAAAACCAAATACATTTTAAAATCCAAATTTCCTTTTTTTAATCCATCCGATTTCACTTTTTCAAGTATTGTGATGTCAAGCCAGTGACCCTCAAATATTTCAGAATAGGTGAGGTTTATGTCTAATGCAAACGAAAAGAAAGGAAAGCACAGTCATGGTTTTTAAGGGCTAAAACTCTTTTTTATGTATCATACGGGGCGAAGCCTGCCCAAAAACGAAGCAGCACAAATTTAACACTTTCCCTTTGTAGTTCACCTTCAAATGCTATTTTAGACTTTTCCTTTAGCAATTAATAAATTTGGCTTGTTTTTTTCTATCCTAGTTTAGACGACTCCCTCATTTAGCTAAAGTTCTGAGAGAAGTTCTGCTTTTTTGTTAAAGGCAAACAGCTTGCCAGGTTTGCCTTTGTGGTAATAAATTTTAGACCTAATTTGGCTTAGTAGTTTTTCTGTCTTCTTGAAGTCAAATCTGTCATATTCTAATCAGTCAGATACTCCTTTCGTAGTTCCATCACTTCCATTTTAACTACCTTGTTTCACCATTATTTTCAGAACTGCCTTTTTGGAGGTGGGGGTTGCAGCAAAGCTCTGAGCCTTTAAGAATTCTCCATCCATAGCTACCCCTGGGTAATAAATTATGTAGACTGAATGTCTACCATAATCAGGATAACAAAGTACCCTTTAGCTCAGGGTTGGGCAAAATACAGCCCACAGGCCAGATTCAACCAGCCAGGCTATTCTATCTGGCCCATGAAGCCCCTAAAAAATTTAGAAAATTAATATTTATCTACTCCTGGGTGCCAGGAGAAGGGGCAGTAGGACTCAGGGGAAGTGGGCAGGGTCCAGCTGCAAGGCCAGCCTGGCCTAGCCCCACCCCACACTCAGCCCCCCCACCTCTGCCCCCCCAACCAGAAACCTCTGTCTGCAGCCACTTGCACACCCTGCACACCCACCAGCTGCTCAGGCACCACATGGCCCCCAGCTGCATCGCTGGACTGTGGGAACACGAGGCCCATGCCAGTATCCTGGGGCCAGGAGTGGGAGTGTGTGTGAGTGCATGTGTGTGTATGTGTGTGTGCGCATATGTCCCTGTCCATGCCTGTGTCCGTGCAATGAGGGAGGGAGAGACAGTGTGTGCATGTGTGTGTGTGCATGTGTGGAATCAGGGAGGCACAGAGTGTGTATGTTTGTATGTGTGTGTACAATGTGGGAGGTACAGAGTGTGTGTGTGTGTGTGTGTACGTGCAATGAGGGAGGGAGGGAGAGAGATAGTGTATGTGTGTGTGTTCATAGGGTGAGTCTCACCCCCTCACCATACACATGCACCCACACCCCCCTCATACTGCCATATACACAGACCTCCACACCCACACCCCCTCACACATTCCAGCCACCCTCCCCTCACACACAGCCCCAACAAACGCCATACCCACCCACACCCCACATATCCACACACACACCTACATGCTCCCTCACCCTATGCCCACCCCTGCACCTATCCACCCCACAAGCCTCTCAGACACACACCCACACCCATCCATCCCACATACTCATACACCCACACCCACAAACCTATACCCACCCCCATGTCCTCACCCCCCGACAATATACAAGAGTAAGACTTCATTTTAAGCTACTGTGTGATCACCTCTGTGTCCATTACATAAACACATGTAAATCAGGACAAAAATATTGGAGTATTTCTGGGGGCAAAGGGAAGGACTTCTGGTGACAAAAGTCGGGTGTTAGGGAGCAGGTTTTCTGGTCCCAAGATGGCAACCTGGGGTGGGGCACCTGTCAAGGGGCGGGGCTACCCATGCAGCCCTCTACAGCTTACCAAAACTCAGTAAGTGGCCCTCCACCCAAAATAATTGCCTGCCTCTTCTTTTGCTGTACTTACTGGAACATCAGCATCCCCTAGTTTGTCCATTTTGAGTAAAAGGATGCTCCTAAAGGCCAGTGTGAACATTAGAATCTTGCAACAGAATGATATTCCAGCTTTTCCTGGAAGAGAAATGTGTGTTCACATGTGTCACAAATATGCTGCATGCATCAGTATGCAACAGAAACAACGTATTTGGCACACACAGAAGGGAGATTCCCACATGTGGGAAATTTTGAGTAAATTTTATGGGCTAAAAGCTGTGTGCATTATCCAAAGAGTATCCTAGGGTCACATGACAGAAGACTAGAATTGTTGGGGTGAATAACATACCAGTAGCAACTGCTTTGTAATAGTCAGTTGTACATTTTGTACTGAACTCAAGTCTCCCCCCAGTAAATAAGAAACTGCATATTTGAGATGGGGAAAGGTGTTTGAGAGCTTGTCAAGGTGACTTCCTTTTGAACATCATGATTCAAGTACTCTTGAAGTGTTGGCCAAAAAAATGTAGCATAGATGCCAGAAATATTTCATTCTAGAGCAATTTTTAAAAAACAGAACCATAAATGGTGAGACCGAGGAACTTGGTTACAACTGTCTCAGATTTGTTTTGAATCAAAGGCTGCATCCATGTGAGTGTGGACATCTGTTTCTCTGGGGGCAAGAAGCAGTGGTAGACCTTGTGCTGCTGCTGATTGTCCCTGGGGAACGCCTGTGCCGTGTGCCCTCTGGTGCACGGAAGGTTATCCTGAGTGAGGAAAGAGAGGCTGGGGCTGGCACTGGGCTGACCCCAGCAGCCTTATCTAGGGTTCTGGGGACCTCCTGGGGCTGCAGCAGTGGTGACCTCCCACTTGGAGTCTGGCCAGCAGCACAGCATGGCTCTGTCCAGCTGGGCTCTGGTTTTGGGTGGCATGTGCTATCCCCATGTGTGCTGCCCTGTTTTGTTTTTTTTGCACTTTTTTTTTTACCATGGGATCTCCAGGGTTCACCCCCTGCCCCCAACCCCATGCGGCTACCTTGCAGAATGGACAACACCTGAATGTGTGGTATGTAGCACCATGGATGTGTCTGCAGCACAACATAACCCATGGCCATGCTTGTCTGGACATTTTAATACTGGTGACTTTAGTATGTTTTTATGGGGGTCAAGGTTTAGTTCATTCATGAATTGATGCTTGACTGCTCCTTTACTCATGGAAAAACTTGCAGAAAATGTGTACAGGAAATGAAGAATTTCTAATGACAAGGGGCCTGGAACAGTCTGCCAGCGGAGGTGGTTCAAGCACCTACACTGAACACCTTCAAGAGTAAATTGGATGCTTATCTTGCTGGGATCCTATGACCCCAGCTGACTTCCTGCCCTTTGGGCAGGGGGCTGGACTCGATGATCTCCCAAGGTCCCTTCCAGCCCTAATGTCTATGAAATCTATGAATAGTCAAAGAGAATGATTTATGAACAACTGATTAAAATTTGTTTAGTGAGAACCATTTGACATATATTTACAAATAGAAAATGTGTTTGTAGAACTTAGAGTTGGATTAATCAAAAGAAGGGGAAAAGGGATGGCTACACTGAGTATTTAATTTGTAAAACCAATTGAATAACCAACTCTAATATCAAGGATAAAAGTCCCTACTGGATATTGATTCCTGTTAATTGACCAGGATGTTAACTAGAGCTCAGTAAAAATTTTCCACTGAACTTAGTTTGCTGACTGTAACTGATTCGAGCTACAGGGGCAGCCAAGATGCTGCTGGTGACTGTGAGACCTTTGCCTGGCTCAATCTCTATTACAGCCCTCCCCTTGGTTGCCCATGTACCATGCCTTGTTTGTTATAGATTAAATAAGGGAGGCTGCCCACAGGCCTTAGAGTAAGCCTTAGTCCTTAAAGTGAGCCTTGTCATATCTTTGGGCCGTCCTGAATTGCCTTGATTCAAACTTTAAGCTCAATATCCCCCACTGGTTGGCCTGTGCCCTGGCCAGGACCCTGCATCTTCAAGGGATACCTACATATCTATGTCCCTCTAGAGCATCTGCAGCCTTAAGGGCTCAATGCTTACCTCCGTTTTCTTCCTTACACCACATCCCAAACCTCATGGATGTTCTTTCTCTTTGATGGTAACTATTTGTACACACAGCCCCCTTTTGGGCCCTTGGACCCCCTGGCCCCCTTCGTAGTCTCCCTCTGAGCTCCTGGGCTCCTTGCCCTATGAGCAGCCCCCCCCCCCCCCAGGTTCTCAGACCCTCTCATCTGGCATAGCCCACTTGGGGCTTGTGGACCATCTGGTCTTTGTCTCAGACTTTCCTTGGCTACTAGACTCCTTGGGCATTTATACACATACCTTTTTGCCCCACAACACATCAAAGATCTGCTGCTTTGGAGTTTGCTCTGCATGTGAACTGATGCCAATTGCACTGCACCACATGTAGCTGTATAAGTGGCAAAATACTCACCAGTGTGCAGAAAATGTAGTTTTAGTGTTTTAGCTCAAAAGCGCACTGCCGCCATTTTCTCAGTGCTGACACATTTTGCCAGTTCTACAACTGTAAGCAGTGCAGCAACAGGCGCTTTTCAAAGCTCCTGGCACTCCTTATGTGTAAAAATGCACCTTCTTGGGCCCCACGCTCAGTCTGAGGGCTCCTGAATTACTGGCTATCTAGATAGGCCTTGAGCCTGCCACCTGAGGGCTCAAGGCTAACCCATCAGTGAACACCAAGTGACCTGGGAGACACTTCAATCCTCTAGGAGCTTAACATAAACAAAGGCCACTTGCCTGTGAAAGCCCACTCTTTCTCAACCCAGGGAACTTGGGAACTGATTCAGTTCTCAGGCCTGCAAAATCATTCAGTGTAATTCAGGTTCTTTCAGGAACATGCATGCCCTGCAGCCAGAAGCTCCTCACTGAATAGTGGCTGGGGAGAGAAACTACCTGACCCATACAGGCTCCGGGCTTATATAGCTTCAGCCAGAGCTTTCTTCCACTCAGGTGAGTCTCTCATTAGCTCTCCTCTGCCATCTGCAAGTAGTCTCTCAGGCTGTTTGCTCTCTGGAAGGAGCAGGCACATCCCAGTGCCCTGCTACACTGACCAAATGATTATTTTCATAACATATTTGCTCTCCACAGAAAATGTTAAGGTTTGATCAAAAGTATGAATGCTCCAGACTGAAATCTTTGTTTTAGGTACATTTTTGTATGGCTTCATGGGAGCTATATTTCAGTTGTCTCATGTCCCCACACTACACATCCTGTGAGATACTTAGCATTAACCTTTCTCACTTTGACATAAAGCATATAATTGAGGCCAGAAAATACAGCAGTTTCTAGAAAGCATTTCTTTGTGTCAGACCTTTACACAAGAAAATGCAAAGAAGTTTCATAGTCAAGTAAAATGTTTACTTGAAATCTTCAATGTGCAAAGAATTACTAGATGTAGATGCTAATTAGTCATGTGGATGACTTGGAGAGATCTACAGAGTCTAAACCAACAGTGTCTACCTAGGAAGTTCTACATGTTTTATGTTTTATGTATAGATACAAATGACAATGTATTATTAGACAAATTGAAATACCAGGTTCCACATTCAGATACCAAAGAAAATTCTTTGTGATGTATGGGAGGAGAGCAGATGATCATCCCTTCTGATCGTAGAAGCTAAGATGGGACAGATTCTTATCTGTGACTGAGCAACTCATAATACTGTTGAACAGGGGTATACAAAAAGAGCCTTTTGCACTCTTGATTGTTAGGCTACTTTGTGCCTGGCTGGTAAAGGTTTCCACATACTGTGCTAGCAAGAGCTGGAGAACATTGGAATACAGGGGCTTATATTCCTTCCCCCCTGAATACTTCCCTCTGTGGCAGTAGCTGTGATACAGATGCTTTACGTAGCAATGATACAGATGAGCTTTACAGCAAGTGGGGAGATCCCACAAGAACGGATTCATTAAAAAGAAAACCTACTTTTTATTCACAGACTAGTGGAAAGTTGTTGGACAGCTGACCATAGTAGTGTTCTTGGGAAGTGATGTAATAACAGTTGCTGCTGCCAGCAACCAACACCTGGGAGTTGCCACTGTCCCATGCACCACAGCTATACTATTGCACCTTTGGTGGCCCAGAAGATCAGAAGTAACATGTTGACCCTATTTTATCTGGACATATCTGAATAAGATGATCTACTATAATGCTCTATACTTAAGAAAAACATGGATCATTGTTCATTGAAGATTTTACTTTGCTTAGTGAAGCTTAGGTCCTTGTTACACATTACAATGTGAGGTGCTCAAAGTTTGATTGGTGTTAGTGCTAGCTTGAGTTTGGAGTAGTCACACATTCAGGACAGATCCAGGAGGACTGAAAGGTAAGAATTCTTCTGCCCCCATTTTGAGCTTCCCCTCCCTGCTCCCAGGGCTCCCCCAGCTCCTCCTCAGCCCCTGAGGCTCACCTGACCCTCAAATTTCCCTCCTGTCCTCCCACCAGCTCCCCTCCCCACTTACTTATGGCTGCCTGCACTGTCTGTCCTATGGGTGCAGGCAGGGAAGGGTTAACTTTCCTGCCTGGCTGCTACCACTGCTGCTGCCAGGCTGCTGCTCTTCTCTAACCTGAGCCTGTCCAGGTAGCAGCAGCAGCAGTGGATGGGCAGGGGGAAGAGTGAGTGGGGTGTTTACACTAATATCTAGCTTGGAGTGGTTATATATTAATGTAACATGAGCTAAATAACATGGGTCAGAGATAAACCTAGGCTGACATGGTGTAACTTTAAGCCAGCTAAAGAGAACTTAAAATTAGTTTCAGATGTGTCAGAATGTGGACAATCCAGGGTTAAGAGCTTCAGGAGCTGCTGAAAATTAATGTGTAACAAGGCCCTTATAGTTTCAAAGTACTGGAGAATGGGGATATATGTGACATGCAAGGAAGCGTTAATAACCGCTGAACAGTCAGCAAGGAACAGAGTACTGCTCTCCAAGTTTAACTTGGCCATTAGAGAATCATGTGATGTCAACAGCTACTCCATGATTCCTATGCTGGGGACCTTCAATGTGAAAGCTCTCTAGAACTGATTTCATAGTATCTTTGGCTAAGTACAGACAGTCAGAAAGCCTGAGGCTGAATCTACTCCATCATTGCAGGTTAGTATAAGCTGAGTAGATTGAACTGACAAGCAAATGAACAGACATTCATTTTTTTATTCTGTAAATGGAGCCACTTACCTGCAGTGGCTCAGGCCAGAAGCTGAGGAAGAGCTAGAGCACACCTCTGCTCAGCTAGAGCAGACAGTTTGGACCAAGGCTAGCCCACCCATCCTGTGACTGGGTGGGATGGTGTTTGTGTGAGAGGTACCAAGCATCCTGCTGGGGAATGCTGGAGGACTGTGAGTTAACTTGTATCTGGAGTGGATCTGAGACAGAAGTTCAATAAGCTGATTTAACCTAAATCAGTTAAGTCTGGTACTACATTCATTCAGGTTTATCTTAAACTAGTTTCACCCATTTTGAAAGCAGTTTATGTGCACTGAACTTTTGTTGTGTTACAGATTTGAGCCAGTTTTTGATCACTTGTACAGGTTTATATAATTTCTATACAGGTGTAATTTCAGTACAGGTATAATTTCTGTCCCTCGCCCTAGTACAGCTTGAATTAAGGTCCTTATTAAAATAATTGGGTGTTTATACACGTGCTCCAGGAGGCATGGTGGAGCACTTTAATTAGTGCAGCTCTGAGAGCTGCATTAATTAAAAGCACCTGGAGCATCATGTGTATCAGTGTCCCCATGCTGAAAAATGGCAGTGGGGTGCTTTGAACTAAAGCTTGTCATATGAGCTTTAGTTTACAGTGCCCCACCACCATTTTTCAGTGAGGGGACACGGATACATGTGATGCTAGAGGCTGCTGGATCGCGTTAATTTCCATGCTCTAACAGATTAATCAAGCCTTCTCTGATGTGCGAGAATTACAGTGTGTCAAATACAGGGAGCCCATTATCTCTCTAATTTGCTTCTGGACTCTTCTTATTTCATATAGCCCAACACTAAAACTTGTGTAAGTTTTCTTTAAAAAATGCATCCTTATCAAGCTGAACACAAAATAATAAAACAGAACTCAGGGATATTATTACAGAAAACTAGTCTATTTCCCATCAAGAATGACGGGTAAGGGGGCAGGGACAGAGGCCTGCATCTAGCTCTGGCCTCTGACCTTCAGGGCCAGGCCTGCTCCCTCTTTCCCCCACTCTGTTGCGGGGCTAGACCTGCCCCTGCCACCTCCCCCCCACCGTTTTGGGGCTGGGCCCAGCCCCCCCAAACTACCTATTGCCATTTCCCGGCCAGCACTGTTGGCTTTGCCCTGCCATGGAATCCTGGCCCTGCTCCATCCCATGCTGCTGCCCCCTGTGGCATCCCGACTCTGCTCCCTCCCACACTGCTGCTACCACCTCCAATAAGCAAGGGGGGTGGGAGGAAGGCCAGCTCTGCTGGCCTCACCCCTCCCTTTCCATTTGCTCCATTTCCACCACCTCCAGGGAGAAGGGTGGGGTGGGGGGGGAAGCCAGCCTCCCCACTCTGTCCCCTGTATCCCCATCATCGTGACACTGCTCTGCCACCTTCTGTCCGAATGCTGTATTTGCACTTGGATTGGTTGTTTCTGTCAGCCAGTCAGAGTGTGAATAAAGCATTATGGATAGACAGACTGACTATAGCTCTTGTAATATTAGAATAATAAACACTAATGAAATTTCAGGAGCAGTTAGAAAGAAAATAGAAAAATGGTTATTGACTATAAGTTCAAACAAATCTATTTTAAGAGACAGTTGAGATCTCTGTGAATGATGTCTTGGTATTGATTCCATACTCTTCCTGCAATATAGTTATTCTATATATTAGATTTACATACTTTTTTTCAGGTTTCCATGCCTCAGTTTGGTTTTCTAGGAGGACTTGCACACTTTAGATTCTACAAAGACATACCAAGTGGTTCACCAAGGAAATGGAAACCCTAAACAGACTGCAATTATATAAATTATACTTAAAAACACAACAATCTATAAGGCC
Source organism: Crocodylus siamensis (assembly GCF_052110815.1). Lineage (NCBI taxonomy): Eukaryota > Metazoa > Chordata > Crocodylia > Crocodylidae > Crocodylus > Crocodylus siamensis. The sequence continues at coordinate 149,592,552 of NC_143395.1, read as the reverse complement.
TTATATTAAATATTCTGTCAAACAATAAACACATATATTTTGATATTTCAGAAAAATTAAAAGGCTCAGTTGTGGGACATCTTCATACTTTTATAGCTTTGGCAAAAGCACGACGAACAGTGGCTTTATCTGTGCTTGTAGCTTTTGTATAGGAGCTTTGCTAATTAATTGCCAAAAGATTACAAACTACTGCAACAAGGCTTCATTGCTTTGGCCCTTGATCTGTGCCCTTTTTAGTAACCAGCCTTAAGCTTTACAAGTACAAGCTCTATAGAACTGATGTCTGATCCAGAGACCTCATTCTCTTTCAATCACTCTCACAGACTGAGTCTTTTTTTACTTACTTCTGCAAATAAATCCAGGTAGGCTGCTCTGTAATTAGAGATAGACATGAACTGTGTGTGTTGCTAATAATGAGTCAGACTCAAGGTTGAGTACTAAAAAAACTCCCAAAGATGTTGATGTAAAAATTACAGAGAGTAAAAAAATTATAAAATGAAGATTCAAAACATGACAACAATACTGTAAGTTGTACTAAATATAGGAGGTGTTGCAGAGCCAGCCTCTACAAAGGAGAATGATTTCAATGCCTTCAATATTTTGTATCTTGGAGGAAGATCATATCTGACACTACATCATGGTTGGCTTTATCTCCAACTTTATCTGCCTCCTGAAAATAATTTTTGGCTTACACTACAGATTACACTTTTGAGCTCAGTCATCTTTTAATAATTTTTCCCTACTCTTTCAAACCACTTTCTGCAGCAGGTCAGTAACTGATCAGCCACACAATAACAGCATTTAAACCCGCATTTAATACCAAGCAGCATATCAGGACAACTGCCGACTTTGGTGGTCAGATCTTTTCCAGTGTAACAATGTTGTCCCTTTGAAATTTCACTCATCACCATGTTCTATTTACAAATGTATTCTTCATCTTCTCACCTAGAAGACCACAACACCTCCAGCTGGGTTATTAAAACCCTTCCTGTGTTCTCTGTTAATTTCCAGTCCTCCAACATTTCCATATTGTGGGGTGGGAGCAAAAATAGGCTGGGGAATAGTTTCAGCAAAAAAAAAAAAAAAAAAAGAAAGAAACTAAAAAAGCAGAGATCAGAATTACACTATTTTCCCAAGGAAGCATGGTTACAGGTTATCTAGTGCTGTGCAAGAGAGTGCCATACCATTTTATTATCTATGAAAGATACATTGAAAGCAGAGGTGCAAGAGGTGACCACTTAAGTAAAATTACATGTGTATGCCTGTAGGAACACAGCGTTATAACGTACCCACAAGCACTTTCACCTAACCTGCATCCAAAGGACCCTACATTGCAACAGAGAAGAATATACATAAATATGCAAGTATAGTGACTGGCAATAAATACTTTTATTAAACTCAATATTTGAAGAGATCTCATTTACAAAATGATGGTTCTACGTTACTTTTAAATTAGTTTCAGGATGAAAGTCAAACTCAAATGGTGAATAGACCTTGTATGCCCCCTCCGTACAGGGCTGAATTTTCACTCCACCTGTAAAATGGGAAAGATCGTATTTCCGCATCTTGCTGGGGTCTTGTGAAGATAACTACACTAGGGACTGGAGAGGGATCAGATACTGAATACCACAGACTAAGATAACAACAGCCATACAAACGCTTTATGTAACATAGTATGACATTTGATCATGAAAGGCTATACTGTGTTGAAGTGGGGCTCATGAGAGCTCATGAAAGCTCTGATTTAGTTGGTCTATATACCCTGCCTTATACTGTGCTGTACAGATGCATGAAAACCCCATTAGAGTTCCACAATCAGCCTAAAACTTGACATTTGTGATTTTTGAGAGTTTTACAACCTTGATATTCATTCATGTTTTATCAAAGAAAATTCATATTTCAACTCTAAAAATACTCAGCTTTCACAAGAAGTCATGGTCTAATACTTCAGCTTTCTTCATGTGATCATGCTTTCCCTAATAACTGAACTTTAAGTAAATGATTCCTCACTACTTCCTGCAAACATGGAGCTCATGGTTACATAATAAACATTGCCCAGAAGCATGGATCTTAGTGTCTGTACAATGTTGACCAAGAGAGAAGAGAGGGAAAAAAAGCATGACTTAAAATATAGGAAGACTTTTAATTTCTAAGTTAAGAACTCATAGGAACTATAGTAATTTGTTTTACAGAATTCCAACAGAAGCTTCACAGACAAAAGGAAAAGGTGGAAGAGAACTCAAGAAGTCATCTACTTTATCCTCTAGCTGTAAGGCAGGGTACCTTGAATGCCCTTAACATATATGTGTTTAACTTGTTCTTAAAAATAGCAATAAAGGGAATTTCACAACTTCCCTGGACAATCTATGCCAGTGTTAGTTATTTTTATAATTAGAAGGGATTTTCTAATATCTAGCTCAAATCCCCCTTCCTGCAAGGTAAGCCATTATAGGCCCATAATATGGTAATCACCACTGTCTTTCTCATCATCATTTATATAATGGAAGGTAGTTATCATGGCCCTCTCAGGCTTGCTAGTTTTAGACTACAGAAACTTTTCTTCACAGAATATCCTTCAACACCTCTTATTCTTGCTATTCTCCTCTGAAGTCTCTCCAGTTTGTTTATATCTTTATTAAAGCATAGAGAATATGATTTTTCCTTTCTTAAATGTGGTACTTTGCAGCTCTCTCTGTTGAATTTCATTGTATTGATTTCAGGACATTTCTCCAATTTATCTAGATCATTTGTATTCTAAACACATTCTCCAAATTGCTTGTAAGGCTCTCCCAGGTGGATGTTATCACAGATTTCAAAGTGTGCTTTTTTGCATCATTATAGTCATTAATGAAAATATGGGATGCCCCCTGAAGGCCTTGGCATGATGCATCTTCCTAGTCTGGCAGCAAGCCACTTATGGCTTCTTTTTGAGTACTGTGCTTCAACCAGCTTCGAATTCTCCTGACATGACTTGAAGGTGCCATGGCACCCTGGTTAAGACTTACTGATCTTGAGAAACACCATTATAAACAATGACATTATTTTCACTATGCTGCAGTAGTGGAGGCCAGTTCCTGGCCCAGTGGTGGTGTATCATTGGAAGTGAGAGGAGATTCTGGCCTTTCCAAGAGGAAACCATGGGTTTTTGGCCCCTGTTATCAGTGCTTTTTATGCACTATATCCAATGACTATTCAATGCTAAATGTATAAACACCTTTAAGAAAAGGGACCATATCCCAGGGTTCCTTCCATCCCAGGAAAGTACTCACTTTATTTGGGCACAAAGTCACAAAAAGTTTGGCTTGTTGTTTTTTTTAATCTGACCCTGTGATTTTTCTCACTCAGAGCTGTACAACGGGCCAACATCAAAAGGAGGGATGGAAGACACCCTTCGTCCTGCCTAGCCCCGGGGCTGGTGGGTAGGACACATTGCTGGGAAGTAGAATATGTGAGTTAAAATTTTCTCTCATTTGGTTGAATTTGGATCTCTCATTTTATGGGTATGTGCCCTAACCAATACACTATGGGGTGGAAAGGTAGATGTCCATGTAGACATCTTGCTGTAAGAGATAGTCTCTCAATGGAGAGAGTCAATCACCTGAGAAAGCTACAGACTTGGTATAAAACTGGGGAAGATTACTCATAGCCAGAGTAGGAGAGCTATCTACACAGGCTGAATTGGGATTGGTTTCTGGGGGCACTTAGGCTACCCATTTTCACAATGGGAGGGTTCTGCATTTCCCTGGATGGATTAGGGTTGCCAGGAAGGCAAGTACAGGAAGGACTTAAAGGCAAACTAGCATCTTGGCCAAAGTATCCAAGTAGTCACAATACAATCCTGGCCTTTAGCATCCGAGGCTTAGTACACGTGTTGAAGAAGCCTGTGCATAAACTTCTTATCCTGGCACTATGACTGTCTCTGCTCTATAGTGCCACAGGTGGCTTTCCTCAGACAGCCAGTGGCCATCTGGAGACTTTGTTCTTGGACATTCGCAGCACGTTTCTGGGGCTGGACAGCTTGTTGAAGTGCTGTGGCAGCATTGTTGCAAGCAATCACCAACCTGTCCATTCCAGCCCCTCAAATTAAGGGTCCTATTCAGTACTGTAGCAAGGAAGTTTGGTGCCTCAGCAGCCCACCCTTGCCCTGTCTACAGATCCAGGGGGAACCCCCCCTCCATGCTTGCCTGGGAACGCACACAGTGGCAGATGCCACTCTCCCCTCATTCCCACCCCACCACAAATAAGCTGCTTGCAGCTGCATCCTGTGCCCTGTACTGGCTGGGTAGCACCTGTAGGTGCCCCTTCGCTTCAGTGTCTGGGATGGTTGCCCTGCTTGCTCCCCCCAACATCCCTTGCTATGGTACTGGTTCAATTTGGTCCTCATTTCACTGGTGTCATCTATGTACATATCTTGAGTGCTCTGCAGGTGTCTGTCTGACCATCCTGGATCCAGCACTTCAGCCTTGACAACCAGGTCTCCTGCACACAAATGTGGAGTTTTCAGATAAGGGAGACACCAAGAGACCTATGGCGAGTCCCCTGTTTGTACCCTTTTCCCAACCTGGGGCCAGAAGCTATGTAACTGCTCGCAACATGGCACTCACCTCCTAGCTGGGAAATCCAGGTGCCCAGGTTCCATCTCCCTGCTGTGGGAGCTGGGAGGGCTGGGAACCCAAGCTCCTGGGCCTGGACAGATGAGCCTTTTCTGGTTCTCTGGGAGGAGAGGGATGGGAAGAATGGTAAGGTTTTGTTAGGGGGGATTTTTCCCATTGCTGCTGTGCCTGACTTACAGCAGTGTTCATATGTAGATTCTCTGCCACAAGTTGCCCAGAGGCATGCTAGTGACAACCTGCAGTTGCAACTATAGTTTACACCTCAGCTGCGGGGCTCAAAAGAAGTTTTCAGTGCCTCTGAGGTTTTTTTGGTGCTGGATTGTGTTAGGTGCATCTGCATCAACACCCTGGCCTCTCTCATGAAAGCAATGTGACTTTGGGAGTGGAGCAGCCACTTAGTCAATTAACCAGATTTGTGGTGCCACTTAGTGTAACATAGACTGATAAGCCCCCAGCGAAGGTTGGGGGCAATGACCCTGGTGCCTCAGCTTCATTCCAGGCCAGTTGCACTGGAGTTTGGGGCAGGGTGGTTTGAAAGGCACAAGGTCAGTGAGGAGCATCAATAAATCAGTATGATCACTCTTCCACCTGGACAACTGTTGAGCCAAGAACATGCTGAACATCAGAATAGGCAACCACATCTTTCTTCAATAGCATACCCCAACCTACCAAGGAGTCATGATAGACTCATCCCTCATCTATAAACATCACACTCAGAAGGTCAGCGGTAAAGTCTCTGCACAGGTAGCTGATTTAAGACATTTAGCCAGAGTGACATATTGTGCCAACTTCAAAGTGCTCAGGAACACTGCACTTGCAATGGTATATACCCCAGTAGCTCACTCTGTTTCTGTATGGTCCAGAAGTTGTCACACTTAAAAGCTTGACACTGTACTTACCAGTGAGCAGAGCCTGCACAATTTATACACACAGAGATGTATTCCCTGCACTCTAGGGCGGTAGACCAAGTGGGATGACTGAGAGTAGGTTCAGGCTAGACATCAGGAAGCACTACTTCACAGTCAGGGTGGCTAGGAACTGGAACCAACTTCCAGCGGAAGTTGTGCTCACTCTTACCCTGGGGGGTCTTCAAAAGGAGGTTAAACAATCACCTAGCCAGGGTCGTTTGGCCCCAGCATTCTTTCCTTCCCATGGCAGGGGGATGGACTTGATGACCTGCTCAGGTCCCTTCCAGCCCTACCAACTATGAAACTATTAGATTAAAAAGACAAACCCTAACCACTCTACTTCTGGGTTTCTGGGCCAATGGAGAGCTCAGCTGGCTTGGTAATGTGGCCTTGTGTGTTGCTATACCAACAAAAAATGAATCTCCAATAGGGCAAGACCTTGACGGAAAAACATGGGTCAAGATGAACAGACTGATATCTGGATATGGATGCTTCAAAACAACAGTGTACAAGATGAACATTTTGGACAGCCCCCTGTGTGAATATGGTATCCAGCAAAATAACACAGTCCTTAACTGGAAGCTGCAATCTTTACAAATGCTCAGATGTGGTAGATGGAATCTGCACACTGAGTGATAAAACCAGACTCTGTAGTAGGGCCGTGTGAAGCTTCAGTAGCAGATTCAATTCAGAGGAGATTTGGCCTGATTCAGCAGCCAAATCTCTGAATCTGAATCAAATGTCTGAAATCTATTAAATAATTTGGAGACCCATTAAAAGGTCCAAATCAAATTGGAAGCCTCCGAATCAATTTGGAGATTTGAGATTCAGAATGCTTGCAGCAAACAGAAACTGAGAAGAGAGGAAGGAGGATGAAAGTGATCTTCCATATATGGAAAAGGCTGGGGGGGGGGAAAGACTGCTCTGATATTGACATCTGTAGCTGGCCAGTGACTGTGATCTTTCTCTGAGTTCCCTTCCAATCACAGTGCTCTGGGGGAGGGACATAGAAACAATATATAAAGCTGTGTCTGAAGTGATCTGTGCCTTTTGTGAGCTGTGTCTTCTTGGAGCAGCAGAGTCTGAAAGGCTGGGCTTACTAGCTGTCTCTCTTCTTGTAAGTTGTATCCAATCCTTTCCTACTCCCCTTGCCTACAATCCCTATTGTTATCCCTATCCATTCCTTTCAACTTATTCTTCCCCCAAAATCCTCTTATTTGTTCTTGTTAGTCTGTCTTGATTCTTTCCCCCCACAAAAAGAAATCTGTGTTTTCCCTGACAGCGTGTCATCACTGTGCAGGAAAGCACAACATATATTACACACACACACATTTTGCAGCACACCAAACATTATGAAGTGTGCTGGAAAGGCAGGTGCCAGGTCTTCTGGCAGGGGAGGGGGGGGCAGAGGGAAGAGCTGCAAGTTCCCCCCACCCTAAACATAGACATACCCTCTTTCCTGGCAGCGATGAGTCTTCTGCTGCTAGTGGGAGCAAGGAGGTGGTAGCAGTGCCTGCACCTGCACCACCACCACTAACACCACTAACCAGCAGCAGCATGACATTCTCCACCCCAATTTCATTTCCCAGCATGAGCCTTCCAGTGCCAGAGGAGGAGCTGGATCTGGAAGCAGAGGAGCTGAGGGTCATAGTGAAGGAAATTCTGGGGAAGGAGGGGGAATCTGAGTTTGTGCTCCACACCCCTCAAAGTTCCCTAGAGGCAAGTCTCCTTCTCTGGAAGGCACTTTGGAGGAGGTTGTGGGGGCAGGTGGCTCAGCTCCTCCTGTTGTTGTGCCTCTGCCTGGTGAGGAGGGGATAAGGCAGGATCCCCACCCTCAACCCAGAAGCAGGTGGGTAGTGTAGTGTGGGATCATTTTGAGGTGGCAGATGATCCCAGGTATGCTACCTGCCAGCACTGCCAAAGGCAGATCAGCCGGGGCAAGGATGTGAAACACTTTACCACCATGGCAATGCTGCTGCATCTCAGGAGGCAACACCCCCTTGCCCTTGTTCCTCCTCAGCCTGGCACCAGTGGGAGCATGCCCAAAAAGAAGTCCCCCTCTTGCTCCAAAGCCCCATCCCCAAGAAGCAGAGGCAGGCCACCCTGGACCAGTGGGGGGAAAGGCAGAGACAAAGGGGGCACATTCCAAGGTGAGCAAGGTCACCCAGAGCACTGGGGAGATGCTTGCTCTGGATGGCCAGCCCTTCTCCTTTGTTGAGCATCCAGGGTTCAGGCAGCTCATGGTGCTCATGGCCCCATCATACCAAGTGCCTGCACACACCACCTTTAGCAGGATGGTGGTGCCCTCCTTGTATGAGGCATGCAGGGAGTACTTGAGGGAGGAGCTGTGGAAGGCAGGTCCACAGGTAGCCTTGCACTTCACCTCAGACATCTGGAGCAGCTGGGGTGGAGATCATGCCTACCTCTCCCTCACAGGGCACTGGTGCATCAGTCAGGCCATTGGTGGGCTCTCCTTCAAGTAGAGGTGATGGATGAGTCCCACATGGCAAGGAGATCATGGTGGCCATGAACCACATGGTGCAGGGGTGGCTCGTTGGGCAGGGCAAGCTCACCCACAGGTTCATGGTCACCGACAATGGGGCCAATATGGTCAAGGTGGTGTGATGCCAACTTTGTTGGCATCTGCTGTGTGGCACACAAGTTCCACCTCATAGTCAGGGATGCCTTGGAGGGGGACAGGGCTCCCAGTGACAGTGCCATCACTACCAGCCAGCTCATTTCAAAATGCAGGAAGGTGGCAGGCTACTTCCACCAGAGCATCAAGGGGGCAAGATGCTGCAGGACAAACAGGCAGAGCTGAGCATCCCACAGCACAAAATCATGCAGGATGTGGAGACTTGGTGGAACTCCACATACCTGATGCTGGAAAGGCTGGTCGAGCAACAGAAGGCCATCCATGAGATGGCCTTGGTCAGGGAGATTGGGATCAGCAGCCCCTTAACAAAATGGAGTGGGATACCATCTCCCAGATCTTGGTGGTCCTCAAGCCATTCCTCAAGGCCACCAAGAGCCTCAGCACTGGCATGCCCTCCTTAGCCAGGTGATCCCTGTAGTGAAGGAGCTTGAGAATGAAATGGAGAAGTTCCAGGGGATCGATGTTCCTGGCTGGGGCAAGCCACTTTCACCAGAGGTGCAGGCACTGGTGAAGCAGCTGAAGGAGGGCATCAAAAAACAGCTGGATCCATTGTGGTCCAGTACAGTCCACATGCTGGTGGGCATGTGCGACCTGAGGGTGAAGGGGAGTGTCATGCAGCAGCAAAACCCTCAATCACTGGATGGAGGTGCTGGTGAACAGAGTCAGGGAGGCAGAAGGGCAGAGGCAGGGGGACACTGGAAGAGGGGGATCCACTTTCCCATGCCAGCACTCCAACCATGAGCCAATCTTCTCCACACAGCCGCTGCCAATGTGGGCCAAGGGCATGGCTTCAATGTTGGGGTCCAGAGGCACCAGACCCCACCATCAGGCAGGTAGTGTGGAGGCCTTGGTGGCTACCTATCTCACCGAGGATGTGGAGCCACTGCACTGTGACCCCTTGGCCTATTGGGCAACCTGCAGCCAGGTGTGGCAGGATCTGGCTATGGTTGCCCAGGAACACCTGTCCTGTCCACCAACCAGTGTTCCAAGTGAAGAGGGTGTTCAGCATTGCTGGTGATGTTGTGACACCCCACTGCACCTCCTTGGATCCTGGTTTGGTGGAGCAGCTGGTGTTCCTGAAGGTGAACCTCCCACTGCTGGGGTTCCCCAAGCTCCACATGCAGACGGAGTGAGTGCCATCCTCCTCACTGCTGCACCTATTTGCTTTTTTAATTTGCTTTCAGAACCTTGAGGTGCACTTTCACAGAAACCCCTGCACCACTCTGCCTGAAACCTGGCAGGCCTCATGCCCACATGAGGGGCTACCATCCCTGCTGTTTTCATCCTGCTCTGCCTTAACACACACAAGTGATACAAGTTTTGCTTTCAACAGTTTGAGGTGCACTTTCACAGAAACCCCTGCACCTATCTCCTTGAAACTTGGCAGGCTTCATGCCCTCAGAAGGGGCTACCATCTTCTGCTGTTTTCATCTGAATCTGCAAAAAAATGACAAAGTTATAGGTATTTTAGTGATTCCCCATTATAGTCTATGGCTGAATCTCTGAATCGACACCAAATCTCCGAATCCAAATCAGCTCAGCTGAATTGAATAGAAAAGTGAAGCAATCATTTTAAAGCTGTTGAAAAAGCAGTGAAATGGCAGGGTGGTTTATCTTGCTAGAGAAACAAACACCTGCACAAAGATTCCTGTCTTGTTATTAGTCAAAACATTACTCATTAATTAGCAATGTGTTTTGAGATCATAGCAGAGGTAAGGTCATGTTCTTCACCAAATTGTTATTGAGAGGGTATGACTTTGACACTATTGTTCAAATATTGAAATGATTAAATGATCCCTTCTGAAATAAACAGCATAATTTGCATTGTAGGTTGTAGCAAATCATTGTAGGATGTAACATTCTTAAAAATAACAAGATTTGCACAAACAATTCAAAAGCATCCCTGAATATCTAAATTCTGTTGTTTTGAAAATGTTTTACATATGTTGCATATGTTATTGTCCATAATCCTTAAAAATCTGTAGTAATTATGTTATGTTCGGAAAGGGGGATGAGGAAGATGACCAAGAAAACCTGCATATGTTACCCTCTCAAATTAATACTTTGTTAAATTTGCACCTGAAGTAATTTTTGTTGCCTAGCTGAGTGTGAGGTAAAGGCTACATTAAGACTTCCAATGACATTGCCTCCTGTCACCTCTGGATACTGATGTGCATATGAAGAAGATAAAAGTATGAAGTATTTCAAGAGAAGATTGAATGAGAAAATATATGACACATATTCTGGGCTATAAAGACTGCAGATGTTTATGGGTCTGCATTCACCAAAATTTTTTTATATGAGGTTTTTACATAATCCTGTCTAGCACTGCTGTATGGAGAGGGGATCAAAGGTACAGATTTGTTAGACTCCCATGAATTTCATCCCCCCTCAGGGATTAGCTTCCTAGAGATGTTCTGAAAGTTAATGGACAGTTTCCTCTAAAATAAATACAGTATTGGTGAAGTTGTTCAGCAGGGACTTGGAATTTAAATTCACAGATTATGCAACTGCATTTTAAAGCAGCAATTTATTTGAGTGCAAAGGGCAGTGCTGGAAGTTAAACATTTTTCTTTTGTTATTATTATATATTGTACATTGGAGTAAACAAAATATTATGCTGGACAAAAAGGACCATAACTATTTTGCAAGTATCCCCCAACTTTTCAAATGTTTGCACCCCTAAATCAAATCTAAAAAATTGCTTTATGAAACACTCCAAAGGACAGACTCTTTTTTTTTGTCCTGGTAGAAATTTAAACTTGTCTTTGATAGTTTTAGAAAAGGAATTCATGAGAGATAAAAATAATAATAATAATAAAATGTACAAAGTATAATGAGGTAGATGTGATATCTTTTATTAGACCAGCTAAATAGCTGGAAAAAAGTTCTTTGCTAACTTGGAGGCACAAATACCCTTCTATACATATAATACATATAATGATATGTATTTTTAGAGTGAGATTTCTGTTCCAGAGGTGTGTCTTAATGATACAGTAAAATAGTAGGAGAGACCATCAAGAACATAATTCCGATTTTCTAAAATAATTACATACCAAGGAACATATATATTATAATGCATACTGAAATGTTCAGCCTGGACAATGATTTTCTGAAGTGTGGGTCACATTCCATTTTTCCTAGATATTTGCTTGGCTTTTCTTTAATGATTACTTAATTTACATTATTCTGCATAATTACTTGATAACTGCAAAAAGTTTCTAAATATAGTGGCATGACAAGCTCATATGCCAGCCTATGGTCATGCCCTGCCCCTTGACCCTGGGTGTATTTGTCGCCACAACTTGCTGTTTATACTGGGTTTTTCTCTGGAGGTGGTGACCAGTGGTCCCCATATGGCCCCGTGTAACTGTATTGGCACATCTTCTGTGGAGCTGCTCCTCCCCTGCACCCAATCCCTTTCCACTCAGATATTTATGATCACCCTGGGTGACACTCAGAAATGGTGACAGGGCCTCCTCCTCCTGTGCTGGAGCCTGGTAAGGATGACAGCTGCAGGGGGACTGGCTGCTATCCTGTCTACTTTGAAAATTACAGCATAACTGAAAATCTAACTTAGATAGCTTGGATGGTGCTGTGGGCAGAGCAATGTTGTCCCCATGCCAATCGTTTTCCTTATGCATGTGGGTACCTTGTTGCTTGATGCACCCTCCATTCACCCACTTACTAGGCTTGCGATGCCACCTGGTAGACTGGCTTTCTAGTTTAGATTCTGCTGTGAAGTGCATCCCACTATGCCTACCTGAAGGTTGTGGTACTGCCAATCCCCTGCTGTCATGTTCTGGGTGTACGGATGCTCTGCCAGGAAACACAGTGTCAGGGGGGTGTTGCTTCTCTAGGTGTGCTGTCCTGGAGGGAAGTGCTGGGTCTTGTCTGGATGTGGGGAGAACGTCCGGCTCTTTTGCCAGTGGTCCTACATACTCTCCTTTGCCTTCTGTCTCCTGGCTTCCTTTAATCTTGGGGTCTCTGGGCCTCAGACCAACTGGTGGAGCTCCTTCTGGATGCGTGGTGCCAGCTGACTTGCCTGCAGACTGGCCATGTGGATGCCAGCATTGTGGTGAGTAGGAAGGAGTGGAAGTAGGAGTACAGCAGTTGCAGAAGAAATGTTAAAGATTGTATTTGGGTGGCTCATGAGAAGTCACTATGTTTGAAGCTAAAGGACTTATCACTTTAGATGGAGTTTTCTTACTCCTCAACTCCAACTTCATTCAGCAGAAGATGATGGGGGTGGGGGGCAAGGGGAGGAGGGAGGAGGGCATATGCCACAAGATCAGAACCTCAGTCATTAAGCACTAATAGCCAGATTGTGATCTTTCCTCCTTTGGTAAGCAGTTACGCAAGCAATCCAATTGATATCAGTTACATAGTTATGACTTCACTTGGTTCACTTGTGTAAGTACCTGCTTACTATGTAAGAAAAAGATTTGCAACTAAAGATGATCAAATATTTTAGTTTCAATGTCAATTATTATTATTGAAAAAGTTTTACTTGGGAAACAGGTTTGATTACTGCACAGGCTTATAATACAAAATAAAAGGAGTCAATCTGATCACGAATAGCAGTTGAGATGTTCAGTGATTACTGATGCAAGACAATAATGACTTAAAACAATAGAATATTTCAGTTATTATATTACATCATATGACATGTCAGTATTACCAGTATATATTTTGCACTACTGCTACAGTCCCAAGAAGTAATATAAACATTATATAGAAAAATGAACAATAAAACTATGTTTTAAAACGGAATAACAAGTAATCTTGAAAAGTTGAAACCCAGAAATTCTGTGTTGAGTATAAAACACTAATTGCCACACAGCTAATATTAAAATCTCTTCAAACCAGAAAAGACTGAGAGATTTAGATCAGCTGTTCTAAAAGCCATCTCTCCTATAATAATCATAGAATCATAGAAAACTAGGATCAGAAGAGACCTTAGGACATTATCTGGTACAACCTCCTGCTCCAAGCAAGACCAGCCCCACCTATATCATCCGAGCTAAGGCTGGGTCTTAAAAAACTCCAATTATGATGATTCCACAGCCTTTCTGGATAACTTGTTCCAGTGCTTTACTACCCTCCTACTAGTGAGAGAGAGTATTTCCTCATATTTAACCTAAACTGTCCTTGCTGCAAATTGAGACCATTGCTCCTTGTTCTGTAATCTGCCACCACTGAGAACAGTTTCGCTTTACCCTCTTTGGAGCCACCCGTCAGATAGTTGAAGGCTGCTATTAAATCCTCCCTCAGTCTTCTCTTCTCCAGATTAAACCCAGTTCCATCATCCTTTCCTCAGAAGACTCTAGCCACCTAGTCATTTTCATTGCCCTCTGCTGGACTCTCCAATTTGTCCACACCCTTTCTGTAGTGGGGGGCGCAAAGCTGGACACAGTACTCCAGATGCTGCCTCATCAATGCTGAATAAAGGGAATAATCACTTCCCTTGAACTGTTGGCAATGCTCCTACTAATGCAGCCCAATAAACCATTAGCTTTCATGGCAACGAGGGCACACTGTTGGTTCATATTCAGCTTATTGTCCAGTATTACCCACAGGTTTTTTTTCTGTAGAGCTGCTGCTTAGCCATTGAGTCCCAAGCCTGTACCAGTGCAGGACTTTGCACTCTTAAGTGCAGGACTTTGCACTTGTCCTTACTGAGCCTCACAAGATTTCCTTTGATCCAATCCTCTAAATTGTTGAGGTCTCTCTGAATGCTAGCCCTACCCTTCAGTGTATCTACTACTGCCCCCATCTTGGTGTCATCTGCAAACTTGCTGAGGGTGCATTCTATCCCATCTTCCAGATTGTTGATGAAGATATTGAACACAGCCAGACCCAGGACCAACTCCTGGAGCACTCCACTTGAGACCAGCTGTCAATTAGACATTGAGCCATAGATTACTGCTGTCTGAGTCCAATGACCCAGCTAGTTTCCTGTCCACGTTTCAGTCCACTCATCCAATAAATTCTTCCTTATCTTGCTTGAGAGAGTGTGGGAGACCATATCAAAAGCCTTGCTAAATTCAAGTTATATCAGATCTACTGTTCTCCCCACATCCACAGAGCTAGTCATCTTATCATAGAAGACAGTCAGGTTGGTCAAGATGACTTGCCTTTGGTAAATCCATGCTGATTCTTCCTAATCACCTTCTTTTCAAAGTGCTTAGAAATGGATTCCTTGAGGACTCACTCCATGATTTTTCCTGACATTTAGGTGAGGTTGGCCAATCTGTAATTCCCTGGATCGTCCTTCTTTCTTTCTTAAAGATGGGGACTATATTTACTCTTTTCCAATAATCTGGGACCTCTTTCATTTGCCACAAGTTTTCAAAGATAATGGCCAGCAGTCAATGCTACAATGTCTGGATGAATCAGTCAGTGCAAAAATCACATCTATTCTCTTTCCCTGACACATCCAGGACCACTGCTGAAGATGTAAGACATATTCACTACTCACTCTTGCTCTATATACATGCAAATCAGGCAATTAATTAGCACATGCAGTTTAGAATAGTCTTAAGTACTCACCTTATTGCTGCTCTCTGGTTATGGGGAACTTGGCTAGAAGGCATATACTTTGGACCTTTCTAAGCTGTCTGTACTGCTTATTTGCCAAGGTTGGATAAACCTAGAGTAAGAGCTTATTTCCTTGGTGGCTGTTCTGAGCTTTGTACGGTGGTGGTTTAGACTTGTTGGCCTATGAGCCTGATTCTGTTTCTATGGAAGTCAGTAAGAGCTTACTAGATGACATTAATGGATGCAAGATGGTGGTCTCTGTAGCTTTTTACTATATTGTCTTAACTACATTCCTCAGAATCTGCAATGAATTTGCATGCTGTTAGTAATTTGTTATTATCAATTAATTTTAATTACTTATCTTGATGAGGCAATTCAGACAGAATCACTGTTTGGCTATCAGAAGTGCTTTATTTTGCATGGCCACGGGAGAAAAAGAAGGGGCAGCTAGTTCTCAACAAAAGCAAAGCACAGACTTCTTTGTATACTTATAAATCACATACAGATCAGCCCACCCTGTAACATAGTCTTGGCAGTCTGGCAGCAACTCATCCTAGTGTCTTGCTGAACCAGGTGCATTTTCTCAAGCTGTCTCCTGATAAGCTTATCCTGAAGGCCGCCATGTTGTTCTCACTCAGCTGTCACCCATATCCCTCATCCTGTCCCGACATGTATACACGCCTTTCAGTACTTTTCCATTCCTCATCAATCTCTTTCTGTGTGCCAGGGCTTGGCCCAGTTACAGTTATGGGTACAGCCACCGGCTACCTTCTTGACCCTGACCATCGGCCTTGCAATCACTTACCTGTATTCTGTAGCGGTGGTACTGACTCTTACCTCCCACGTCTTGATGTTATAGGATGATAACAATCAGGAAGTGATAATTCTCACCGCCACCAGATGACAATGACTCGATGGAAGTCTCTTCTGGGGCTCTGACCTCCCCTGTACCCTGGCTTAGTCCTACCCAGAAGTTATGTTGCCATTTGTTTATGTCAGTCTTAATTGGCAACTTTTCTTTTCTTTTTCAGGCTCACATGCATCTTGCCGTCACAAGCCATCCCTATGGGATTAAATCAACGCAGACTACCAGGCTTCTTCTTCAGCCTCAGGTGAGCCCCACAGTTGGTCAGGGGAGAGTTTCTGGTCTACCCTCTCTGACAAAACAAAGTAAACAAAGCAGAAAAAAAAAAAAAGAACCAAAGCCTGTCCAGGCTTATAACCCCTCTCCTGGGTATATTGATCTGTCAAGGGGATATTCCCCACTTATGTTGGTCAGGTTGGTGTTCTGCCCACCTGGTTCAGCACTCTGTTTGCCGGTTGAGGCAAGGCCATGACACAGTGCACAGGCACAAACAAAAGGAAGAAGAAAGTAACTTAAAAAGTCAATACCCTAAGAATAAAGCTCAGTTGCTTTTCTATTGGCTAGCCCTTTCATGGTGCAGCTCCCCTGCTGCAAATGCTGCTCCACTCCATGGCATCTCTCTGGCTGGCATCTCCCAGCCTAATTAAGCTCTTCAGAGTTTTGCAGCTAGCTTTCTGCTGGATCTTTGCTGCTGGGGGCATCCCTCCCAGCCTCCCAGGTGTCGGGATGCCAATCCCCATTCTCTGGCTCTCCCCACTCCCTGCACACTTGCCTTCTGGCTCCCTGGGACTGCTCTAGCCACGTGGAGCAGCTGCTCCAGAACCTTGCCTCCCAGGGCACTCATTTCTCTTTTGCTGGCTCCTTGTGGTTGTCAGTAAGTACCTTGCTTCTTTCCTCTTCTTCACACTGTGCAATTAAAAAGCCTTTTTTAGATAACCCTTGTCATGTAATAAATATATCTTATACTCAATTGGCTTCTTTTCTACCTTGGAGAATGTGTAACACTTTCAGTTTCTCCTTTGCCTGATGAAGGGTGTGTGGGGCCTGAAAGCTTGCAAAAAAAAAATCTTTTCGCAACAATTTAGTTAGTCTAATAAAAAATATCACCTCTACTCAAAGAATTTTGTTTACCTGTGTCCTTAGACCAATGCAGCTACAACCAACAATGCTGATCTTCAGAGATGTCACCACTTTTCTTAGGTCTAAATACAGAAAAGAATGAATTTAAGCCCTCACAGATATTGACTAAATCTGTCATTTCTTTAGAGGCTTACCCTTATTACCTAAATTCTCACTCTTTTCTTTTCTATTAAAAAGCTTCTTAGCTTAGCTAGTTATTCTTTACTGCTTTAAATGCTGCTTTGATTTTCATAGTGCTATTAGAATCAATTTCCCCTTGACTTCAATGAGACCCATTGCATTCATTATCTTCTTTTTCCCTAATCTTGTAGTATTCAACATTCACTGTCTTGTCATACATCATACCATCTATTGCTACATTTTATCTCTATTAAACATAACATGTCCTAATGAAATAATGTTTCCTTCAGTGTTCTTATTTATTTATCCATATTTTCCCCAATATCTTTTATTGAATTTTTGATTTTAGTTTCAGTTCAGATTCAGTGTTTCAGAGGGACAGTGATTCCTTTGGTGTTTCAGATCGCTGTCCCATTTTGTTTCGGCCAAAACTGTTTGAAATTGTTTCGGAATGTCGATGCTGTTTTGGTGTTTTGGCCATAGACTATAATGGGGAATTGCAAACCTGCCTATAACTTTGTCACTTCTTGCCTGATTCAGATGAAACATGCAGAAATGCTGTCTCCTTCTGAGGCAATGAATCCTACCGAGTTTCATGGTGATAGATGCAGGGGTTTCTGGAAAACTGCATCTCAAACTGTTCAAAGCAAAACTCATATCACTTGTGTGTGCAGGCAGAATGGGATGGGAGCCCCTTCTGAGGCCATAACACCTGGCAAGTTTCAAGGAGATGGGTATAGGGGTTTCTTGGAAACTGCACCTCAAACTGCTGAAAGCAAAGGTCATGATGGGTGACTTTGTGTGTGTTTTAAGGCACAGTGGGATGAAAACTGCTGGGATGGTAGCCTTTTCTGAGGCCATGAAGCCTGCCAGGTTTCAAGGAGATAGGTGTGGGGGTTTCTGGGAAACTGCACCTCAAACCGTTCAAAGCAAAACTCGTGATGAGTGTGTGTGTAAAGAAACAGCAGGATGAAAATTGCAAGGATGGTAGCCCATGTTCTCACCACAACTCCATTGCAACCAGTAAGCCTCAGGCCTCTCAAAGATCTTAAAAGCCTGGGCTTTCCCCAGCCAGGACTGTGCAGTGGCTGGAGGTTATCAGGTGCCTCCTACCCACCTTTCACCAGGGAGGTTCACAGTCCTGGCATTTCCTGGGGCTGCCGTGCCACTGGCAGTCCCACCCAGGCCTCCCTACCCTAGCAGGGTGAAGTTTTAGGTCATGCTTAGGATAATGTGGGGCCTCCTCCTCCCCATATAGCCCCAGCCCTTATACCTCCAAGTTCTTCCTGGCACAGGAGCTCAGCAGGTCTTTCACTGCTGGCTTGTGAGAAACTAAACTGCCACCTCCAGCTCTGAGACCAGGGCATTAAATGCTGCCCCCATTAGCACCTGTCCTGCCACATACGTAGCCTCTCATGCAGGCATGAGGCCTGCCAGGTTTCAGGCAGAGTGGTGCAGAGGTTTCTGTGAAACTGAGCCTCAAACTGCTGAAAGCAAAACTCATGTCTTTTGTGTCTGTTAGGTGTGTAAGAGTCTGAAGGAAGAAAGACACTGATTTGTTATACAGCCTGAAGGGAGATAGGCTATATTTTGTTTGGTAGCCTGAAGGGAAAAGGCTATGCTTTTTTGTTTGACTTCCTTTGCTGAGGGGACCTTTGAATAAAGAACCTGTTTGGAACTTGGAAAGAAGCATGGCTGTAATTCATGTGATAACAGCTCCAGTAATGATAAAATAAGGGAACCCTGGCTACATCTCCTGTTCTGGCCATGCTGCTGTGCTAGCTGCAGTGGGAGAGTAGCAAGTAAATTACTTTGCTGACTCCATCATGCCAACAGATGCTATGCCAGTACATTGGGGTAATATTTCTGTGGCTAATGGCCAAATGCATACATACTGCAAGGAGGAATATGAGCTTCTACCTACCTCTTCATGTCCTTAGCACTGTGGCCATCATTGTACTAGGCATTGGCGATGCGTAGGTGTGCACGCAGGTGGACGTGGACCCCCTGAGCGTGGCGGTGCACCCCCTATGAAAAGGAGCTGCTGACAGTTTCAGCAGTGCCTGTGGGCAGTTGACACTCACCACCCTCCCCCCCTACTGCCAACACTGCTAGCAGCGTCTTCAGGCGGTCAGCGTTCGCTGTTGGCCACCACCGCCGCTGTTGGTGGCATCTGTGGGTGGTCGCCAATCCCTGGTTGGTACTTGTCATCCTCCCCCCAAATGTCAAGAGCACCGAGAATGTCTGTGGGAACTCCCTGCTTACGGCTACAGTGCTTCTGCCACTGCTGCGCTCCCACCACCGCTGTGCCCTCCCAGCCGCCACAGGCACACATTGTTTATGGTACTAAGTGATGATTACAATAGTATTATGCTCTGATATAGTTGATTCTTCAAATGATAGGAACAAAGAGTGTTTATGTTGGCTTTTTTGCAGGTATGTTTGGGAAGTAATTTCACATGCCCTTGGTATGTCTCTACCAACCATTACAGACTGCTGTAGACTGACCCAACCTGTCATTTTGACCTAGCCAGTCAAACAAGATGAATCTCATGTCACTCCTCATTGGCACATCATTTTTCTGTAAGAACCTTAGCGATGGGAAGGTACCAAAAGGTCAAATCCCAATTACAGAGTATCCTGGAAGTTCTAGGAGACTGGGTCCAATAACTATAATTGATTGGCTCATCTGTCTGTTGTCTTTTCGTGTCACATAAAAAGACAGAAAGATGGGCTTTCTCATCGTTTTTCAAAGGGTAAATTTGACATATCATGGGCATGAATTGTGTGTGCATGTGTGTAAGTTATATATAGTAGAAATGTATTTATTAGGCAATTTCATGTGTTATATGAATGCAGTAGATATTCTTTGTGTTAAAATATATAATAGATGCATTTATCTAAAACTCTGCCTGCCTTCTCTGTCCAATATTCTTTTTTTTCAGGAGCTTGTTTCAACATCCAAACCTCTGAACAGTTTCAAACAGATGCTTTTTGTTCTGTTTGCTTGTTTAAATCAAAATATGACACAGATATGCTTCCTACCCTAAGCAAATGTTCATTTTCTCTCCAAAATTATTGTGGCCCAAGGTGTTTGATGATCAAGATTCAGTCTTGATCAACTGACAACTTTTTTCCTAAATACAAATATTACACATATAAAGTCTGATATTTCCCAATTCTACAGAGCTAAAAATGATAGCTGCATAATATATGTAAGGGAACCTATCAAGAGGGACCTAGCACTCATTCCTAACCCTGAAAGAACTTGAGGTTTCAGACTTTAAATTTACATGACTGCCATACAAATTTAAATGCCTATCTTTAAATTCATATTGGAAGCTATTTTGGATTATTTTTAGGGATGGTTTACTTTGTAGCTTTCACTTTTTATCTTCTTCTTTGTGATTGGTCTAATGGTAAACAAGACATGGCAATCATGACTGCACAAGTGAAGGCTATATATTCCGACTATATATATTTGAAAAATCTCTCCAAGTTGCCTAATATTTTTTTCCTATGCATATACAGTATATGGAGAATACATAATGCTCTGGTGTATGATTAAGGCTTTATCAGCACTAATACAGGCTTACATGTATAATGCATGTATAACTTTCCCACTTATAATACATGCAGTATTTCAAACTCATGTTGATTATGCTTATTATATGCCACACTACATTATTTATTTGATATATAATAAATGTAATACAATTTACATCCTTGCCTCACTTCTGTGAAGTAGGAATTTTGATGTTGATTCTGTAAGAAAACAAACACTGAAAATTTCATTTCATTTGTTAGGAATGGTGTGTTAGTTGTATTCTCTCCTGCAGAAATGTACCTTGAAGGGCGTGTCTACACATCACCCTACAGTAATGTCATGATGTGCTACATCACCGTATGGTGCGCTATGGAGATGTAAGAATCATGTGTATCTACATATGATTGCCAGCTACATTGCCATAGCAATGTGCTCCCCAAGTACAGCATGTTCCTACGGCGACGTAGCAGCAAAATTTAACTGTGTGCTATGAACACAGTGCAGTAACCACCTGTATTGCATTGTGCTTTATACTTCCAAAAAGAAGTACTAAAGCATGATGCTGTAGCAATGTTGCCTTAAGGCAATGTGTAGACACGCCCAAAGTGTCATGATGTAAAAGTCCAAACCTGTGATACGTGATAAAGGCAGGTCATAATTTTTTTATGGTGACTGTAACTAAAAACCTTTTACATTGCTTACATTACTTTATTTGATTTATTAATACAGAAGCTTTTGTTCAACATGTTTTTTTAAAGCAGGAAGTAAATTAGATTTCAAATTGCATTTTTCAATGAAGGCCAAATAATCAGAGAGAAAAATTAGAAAAGAGAGCCATTTATCAGAACTCAAAATAATAGCAAGCCAGCTTCTCAGCGTCTAAAATTCTAATATAAATACAAATGTTGACCTTTAAAGACTAGATGTCATAGGAAAAGTGAGAGAAACAATTATATTATTTCTTTATGTGAAAAACTGTCAGTTTCTTGCCTTAGTTTTTCTGGGTGAAGATTTATTTTTGAATAATTCCTGATACATCCAGTATTCCTGGATTCCTTAAGTTCTTTTCTTTGGTTCAATTATATTGTTCTAACATAGGATTTACTTAATCTTGAAATAATGTAGTTTTAGCATTGCCAGGGATTTCCAAAGATAGGTTATTTGCTGTCTTGTTCTTCTTATCCTTTTAATTTCTTCTCATTCATTTCTCGATTACTCATATCTCCTTGTTTGCTTATTCTTTGTTCTTAAAAAGACTATTGCTAGCACTTCATGTATGGACTGTTAGTTTATAGCAGTTTGATTCTTGTCCTTCCCTCCACTCCTACCTCTTGCTCTAAGTTGACAGAATTACATCCTGTTTCTTTTGTCATTCGGGAAGTGGAATATGGCCTCTTGCTGATGTTACACTTAAGATGTGATTAACCAGTTAATTATGTCTTAAGTTGTAACCCAGCCATACATTCATGCCATTAATGGTGGGACAAAACAGGGAATAAAACACAAATTTAGTACATAAAACATGTTAAATAATTCTGTGGCTGGCTTTCATTGTGTTTAAATTGAATGACTGGCTGGTGCGTTCCCAGGCCTGGGAGTGCACAGCAGTCTTAAAGGACTCTGGTGAACCTTTGTGGTCTGCAGCACCAGTCCACTGATTGGTGCTTCCAATCTCAGAAGCACAGCAGAGCCATTCTAGACACTGATGTGCTTCTGATGCTGGGACAACTGGGCATCCAGGTTGCTACTTGCTGGTGTACAGGGAATGGGAATAGTGATCATAGATTCATAGATTCATAGAAGTAGGATCGGAAGGGACCTTGTAGATCATCAGGTCTGACCCTCTGCCTTGGTCATGATCTGGTCAGTAGGGTACAATTCATGTGTGGTATGGCAAAAGGTGTAACTGTTGGGATCAGGGATCAGATCCCATTGCACCTTTAAATGAAAGTCTGTCAACAGCCATAGTCCCACATCAAATTGGCTTAGCTGTCCAGTAGGGCTGTGCAGAATTTCAGCAGCCAATTTGTTTTGGAGGTGTTTCAGCCTGTTTTGGCACTCAAAACATTGAACCCAAAATGAAACGGAAGGCTATGAAACATCTCTGAAACAAAAAAAACCCCATCCAAAACATTGCGAAAATGTTTTCGATGTTTTGGAATGTTTCAGAGGCTCCCCCCAGGACTAGTCCAGCACAGCTCTGGAAACCTCCTTTTAAAGTGCTGGGAGACTGGGGCTGGTGATGCGATGACTGTTGCGTGGGTGACAGGCAGGGGGGGCTGTCCTTGCTGCCTCCCTCTGTCCTGTGCTGTGTGTGTGCGCGTGTGTGTGTGTGTGTTGGGGGGGGCTCTTCCAGGAGCCCTCAGGGGCCCTGATAACCACTATCACAGCCAGTGAGTGTGGGGCTTTTTTTTTTAAAGTGCCGGGAAGCTGGGGGATGGGGCCAAGCAGGGCTGTGGATGGGGCTGAGCAGGGCATCCATGGGGGCTTCTCCCATGGCTCCCGCTGTTGGGCACAACTGGAGGAGCCCTGGGAGAACCGCCTGCAGCTGCCCGGTTGTGCCTGCCTGTCCCTGGCCGAACTGAATCTCCTAATCAGCACTGAAACAGCGTTGGAACTCCAAAACAGATTCGACCGAATCACAAAGGAACAGTGATCTGAAAAACTTAAATGAATCACTGTCCTCTGAAATGGCTGAATCTGAAACCAAAATGAAACATAGCTGTTTTGAACAGCCCTACTGTTCAGTATCTTGTTTCTAATGCTGGTTATTTAAGGATTCTTCAGAAGAATGTACAAGAAATTCTGAGAGGGATAAGTGTGGGGTTTTTTTTGTAAAGGGAAAATCAGGGAAAGATTTGCTGATGTGGTGAAGATTTGGGGTTCGTATCTGTTGTATTTTTCTTTGTTCAGCCTAGTGTTATTGTGGATGTTCTCATTATGTAAAAGCCATTGAAACTCTTGTCTTTAGATCTTGTTGCTGTGAATTTCAAAAGTTAATTGTGTACTTTCCATTAAAAAAATAGCCTGTATCAGTGTTTTGCTGTATTGATTTTCCATACTATTGGTTGCTTCCTTGTACCAGAAGGAGAGAGGGCTACCCTATTAAACTCTTTGCTTTGCTTATCTTAAAACATCTCTGCATTCTCACTTTCATTAGCTAAGCAACTCTTGAGCTAGCAACAAAGACCCAGATCCTCAACTGTCAAAATACCTGTGGAAAGCAATGGGTGTTTGTGTACCCAAACACTTTGGAGGATCTGAGCCAAATGGACCAATTCTCCACATTGGAAAGGATCATTGAAGGGATGACTAAAAAGCCTCCTTAGGGAAATCATAATATAGCGTAACAGTAAAATCACAAATCTACCCTACAAAAAAAGGGCTTTTGGAGTTTGCAGCTCACTGTGGCACAGTGACTGGCTATAGTTGGGGAAGAGCCAGTGTAAATGATAATACCGAGCAGAGAAAGTAGTGCCAAGTCTACCCTTGCATCCACCCCTGTCACTCAATAATACTCTTAAGTAGAGTCATGGTGCTTACAAATTTCTGGGGGTGCCGAAGCACCTCCAGCTCTCATTAGTCTTGGGCATTTGGATCAGCAAAGAATGCAGGATCAGCTCCCAATGCACAGCTGCATAACACAGAAACATGAAAATGGAAGACATTTGTTCTTAAACAGACAAAAACAAGAACAAACAAGCAAAAAGCCTGGCAAAAAAATCCATGGAAGAATGAATTGATTCTTGCCATTTCTCTAAAAGCCTGTGTAGCGTTAAATCCAAACTGACACACTTTTTGTTCATTGATTCTATTCAACTACTGAGGGAGTGAGTCACCAAACTACCGACCAGCCTCCTCCACTGATCTGTGAAATGGGCCTTAGGGCCATTTATCTGTCTTGTTTTCACCAGGTGATCCAGCCTTAATCTTGCCATGGTCCAATGTTTGTGTTACTTCATGTTTCTTTTTGCCTCATCGAGCAGCAGATGAAAGTTCAAAGATGTTTTGCACTCATTCTTACATAGCCCAAGTCAAAGGGCTCCAGGAAAGAATTTCAGTATCTAAAGCAAGATTTAAAGGGAATTATTGTGCCTAAATCTAAGACTGAGATGCAAATAACTTTGTCTAACTGCTACCTAACCCTACAGGCATCTTAACTCACTTGATGCCTCCCTGTTTGACTGTAAAGTTCCCTTGAGATTTTGAGTTCTGCTTCTGGGTATGCTCAGTACTGCCCATATTTGATTAGCGTGACACTTACCTGCCATTTAAGCCTGATGGGAATCTGGAAACTAGGTGTTTCCACTTAAATTTCCTGAGGAGCCTGATCTGATACATGTTCTCAGACAACACCACACACAATCAGCAGGATCAAGGCCCTTTTTTAGATATTAATGCCCACTATTCAAGTAGTGAAAACACTTGTCTAGGAAGAGGGAGACGCAGGGTCAGCTCCCTTCTCCTACCTGAGGGGCTTCAAATGCAAACCTCCCACCAGATCATAATTTGCATATGAGTGTGTGGCTATTCTTTGCTCCTGCTGTGTCTCTGTGCATCAAAGAATTGAAGTTGATGAGAACAGAGAGCAAAAAAGC
Source organism: Crocodylus siamensis (assembly GCF_052110815.1). Taxonomy (NCBI): domain Eukaryota; kingdom Metazoa; phylum Chordata; order Crocodylia; family Crocodylidae; genus Crocodylus; species Crocodylus siamensis. The sequence continues at coordinate 149,567,565 of NC_143395.1, read as the reverse complement.
AACTAGATGGAACAATAACTTCTAAAATGCAGAAAGACTCAAGGAGGCAGGACTCCCTTCCACCAAGTAAACGCCCTGATCACTAGGATACAGAGTTATTGTATTGTTTGTGTTTATCTGTCTCTTAAGGCACAGTCACGACTCTTGATTTCCTTCTTGAATAGTGGCCAAGCCATTAAAAGGTTGGTGGAGAGGGCCTCCATTCTTCCTCACCTACAGCATGGTGGTTGGGCAGTCCACTGAGTGGAAGAAGACATGAGTTTGAAACTCCTCTGGCTGAGGAGGAAACTAAACCTGAGCATTGATTGCCTCTGCTAGAAGGCAATTTGAAACCTCATCAGGGCTACCTGTTTCAGAGTAGTAGCAGTTGCAGGGAACAAACTCATTGGGTTCAGAGTAGGCTGGTTCTCATCTATTGGCCCAGGCCCTTTTATCTGGGCTTTGGTAGTTCAATATTTTACAACCTGTAGCAGCTGTACCTCCTCAGCTTGACTTCTGCTTCTTGAGATATCCTGGATCTCTGGCTCCTGACTTCTGGCATTACCTTCATCGTGAATGTGGGTGCTTATTGTCCAGGACTTTGATTTGTACTCTCTGGTTTTGGGTAATTCTGACAGGTAAAGCCCCTCTTTGTACCAAAGTGACTTTCTACAGGAATTCATGTGGGGTAAGCATCACCACCAGTACAAATAAAAGCTTTTCCTGGTTTATTTTAAGGTTTGCACCATGACACTTAAAATGATGGCAAGGCAATGATAGCTGCAATCAGTGCAAACTTAGTCTAAAGAGTAGCTGCAAGTGCCCTCATTCTACCAAAAAATGAGCTCAGTTGTGGTGGTCTGCTCTTGAGATACGAATCCAGATTGAGAGGGAGGAGCTGGAAAGCCTTTGCACCATCACAGACTACCCCAGTTTCTAATTCTGTCTCCCATGAAGTGCTTTGTCCACCCCCACTATGCACAGAGAGTCATGCCATTAATCAATCTACTCCTGTAGATGCACATACACAGACCAACCCATAAATTAACCTTCTTTTATACATAAACATGAAGAAACCCTTCCCATGGGTTAATTTAGTCCCCTGAACAGATGTTCAAACCTCCCCCCTTCTTCTTTCGGAGTGATTACCTAGAAATGAATCTGTCTTCCCATAGGGAGATGGCTAGTTAATCCACTCCTTTAGACAGTAATAGAAATACTAAGGAGGACACATAACTCCAGAGCCTCAGCCAACGGGAATTAGTGTAGCTCCAGTAAAGCAAGTGTAGCTGTATAGTTTTTTACCAGATTGGGAATCTGGACCAAACTTTCCTTTAGCTTTAGAGTGTCCTACTATTTTACATGTTTATATTTTCCTGAAGCAAAAGCAGTTTCTGTGTGAGAGACAGGACTAGTCAGAAAAAATGCTATATTTGTTAACAATGCCTTTCTATCATCTACTGACTGGATTTAATTGAATAAAGCTTGGTTTGTATAAAGTATATGTCTATTAACCAGGAATATCATTGTCATTTTGATATCTTTATTTATCATTACAGTTTTGCCATGATGATATAAATACTATCTCTGCTGACGATATCCACAAGCTTTTTTTATTACGATGTTCAGCCAGTTACTTCCATGAAATGTTTTTGCATTTTCCAACAAAACATATTTTTGGTGTGTCTTTAAAGAAATGAGTATGTATTTGCATGAAATTTAGAATGATGATTGCATTTTTAAGCTGGATAAAAAAGCTGTTTTATATGGAACAGAGGATTTATTATAATAATATACCATATATATATAATATATAATTCACTTCTGCAGTTTCAGTGACAATAGCCTTTTTATATTTTTATCTTTGTTTTTCACATAGAATCCATCTTTTTCAATTGGTAGACTGTAATTTCCCAAATTGCATCATTTTAGCTGTATATTTTTCTGTATAAAACTTAGCATTTCCTGTACTTCAATTTAGCTTTTTGTTTCATACTTCACAGCTTTATTATTATTACCTCGATAACACTAAAAGTGTGCATGATGCTTTATGCCTGAGTATGAAGAAAACGTCTGAGGACCAGGTTTTGCTGGCTAAAGATTTAAACAGTTTTTGATAGTCTTCTTTTATGGCATAAAGCCAATTTTTATCCCAACATAATGTTGAGATAATCCATGGATGATTAACAGAATAATAGATCAAGGTCCTCATTCTCTACCACTTAAATCAGTTGGAGGCTTGCTATTTGAATGATAACGTCATAGAAAAATAAGGCTGGAAGGGAGCTCTAAAGGTCATCTACTCCAAACTCCTGCTTAAGGTAGGATCATCCTTAACCAAACTATCCATAATCTAAACTCTACATAAGATTACCATCAGCTCTGACACAACATAGACCTGACACCCTAACCTACTAAAGGTAAAGCAGGGAAACCAGGGCAGCTGACATCCTGCTTCCAAGAAACATTGTCCACATAAGCTCAAGAGATCCTGGGGGGAGGGCCATGTATCCTGCTGCAGAGGAAGGCAAAACCCCCACAATCTGTACTATCTGTACAATAGGGTAAAGTCCCTTCTTGATCCCAAATACGGAGATCAGTCTAACCCCTCTAGTCAGGAACGTCTGGTTTTGGTCCCAGCAGGAGGACTGGTACACCCCAGGCAAAGTTTCCAGCCTTTGCTGTAGTCAACATTCAATGCTTCTGATGGAGGCTTTAAAATACCCTGATACGTGTAGCAGAAAGGGGGCAACCAGCAAAGCCTACAAGCATGGGAAATACCCATAGTAGAGCATAGCTATAAGAACTTACCCATAGTAGAACATACCCATAGCTATGCCTAGATCATCCCTAACCTGTGGCTGGCTATCCTTTTCTTGAACACTTTCAGTGATGGAGAGCCCACAACTTCCCTAGGCAGTCTATTCTGCTGCCTTAATGTTCTAACAGTAAAAAAGTTTTTCCAGATATCCAGCCTGCTATCATGCCCCTCTTAAAAGTCTTTTCTGTAAGTTGAACATACCTAGTTCCTTCAGCCTCTCTTCATATGATTTGCCTTCCAAGCCCTTGATCATCTTTGTTGCCCACCTCTGGACCCACTCTAACTTCTCTATGTCCTTTCTAAAATGTGGAGCCCAAAACTGCACACAGTACTCCAGATGAGGTCTAACTAGTGCTGGGTAGAGAGGCACTATCACCTTCCATGTCTGCTCATAATGATTCTATTGAAGCATCTCAAAACCTCATTTGCCTTTTGAGAGGCTGAATCACACTGCAGATTTATATTGAGTCCATGGTTTACCAAGACTCCTAAGTCCCTTTCCATAGTGCTACCATCCAGCCAGATGTCACCCATTTTATACTTGTGTTTTTGATTATTTCTCCTAAGGTGTGTAGCACCTTGCATTTGTCTGCATTGAACTGAAATTAGCTCTAGCCCAACTTTCTAGTCTGTCACAATTCTTCTGAATTATACTCACATCCTCCAAAATGTTCGCAATCCGTCCTAGTTTCATGTCATCTGCAAACTTGATCAAGAAGCTTTCCATGCCAGCATCCAAATCATTAATAATACTGATTTCAATGAGCGGTGAACCATGTCCCAGCAGATTAAGCTGAAAGACCAGGCCTGTACTGACATTTGAAGGCAGTTAAAGAAAGACAGGTCCTGGGAGTAATACACCCCCTCAGTGGGGTCAACCTCCTAGATGGTACTTCATCAATGCTGGTCCCAGTGCTATTGAGAAAGGATGGGAAATGAGCTTTGTTTGGCAACTGAATTATCGTTTCCCCATTTCTGAATATAATTTCAGCATGATTCATTTAACAAATGAGTGAGGTTTATGCACTCAGGGCCACGGTTCTTGCACACCAAGAAATTAATTCAGACAAAAGCCTGAAAAGATTGTTAGCTTATTTTTTCAGAATTAAATAATCTGCATGTATTAAGCCCTCTCTGTACTTGTATCATATCAGATTGTTTCTCAAATATGTCAAGTTGTGCCTGTGAGTGTCATACTCACAGCATGAGTGATTGTCTTAAGGCCAAAAGCAGGAAAAAACCAATTCTATAAATACCAAAACAAAACCACTGAACTTTTGTTCTTTTAAAAAAAATAACTCTAAACTAAACACCCATCTGGGCTGTGCTTTATTTAAAATTACTTAAGCAATGAGCACCTTGCTATGCATGGAGCAGTTACACAACCTAAGTTTGACTTTAATGAAGTTATACAGGGACAATGAGATTTGCAACATTAACTTTTTATCTTGTTTCCTGTAATGATTTTTTGTCCCTAAAGAAAATACATGCTTACATAAGCAGATTTGTGGAGTGGTATTTCATAATTAAACTATGGGCTCCACTTGTGGAAAACTAGCATGAACAGGGATTAATATATTTGGAAAGGGTGATGTGTTCTTAAAGTGTTTTTAGATTTTTAATTCAGAATAATGTTTCTGACAGTTCTTTTAATTATAAACCATTCTAAATAAAAGAGAATTTCTCCCTTGAGCATTGCTAGTATAAATTATAACATATCTCTTCCATATAAATAATTCTTTTTTCACTTTTCAGTACTGAATATTGCATGGTAAACTGCTTCATAGTTCATTAGTGTACAATTAGGGCTGCCTTTACTGGTATGTTCTGGCCTGCTTTGTGTCACTCTGACAATGCAAAGCAGCTGTAAAGGCAATTTAACTGTCTAGTTAAGATGGGTTTACAGCTGCTTTGCATTGCTAGAGAGTAGCGAACATCCAGGGTGTGCTGGTAAATCTGGCCTGCTAATAAGGAAATATACACAATATTGTATCTGTTTTCAAATTGTTGCCATAAATAAGGTCTTGGCATTTTTAAGTTCCTAGGGCCTGATTCTTCACTTGGTTATCCCTAATTTATGAAGTTTTATAATAATATTTATTGGAGGGAAATACATTATACAAACAAAGCCTCAAAAAATGTAATATGTAAGGGAAACATGGCAGACTGCTTCATGACAGTTAATAGCAGAGAATTTTATTAAGTTACAGTAACACAGGCAAGAAACTCTGTGCCCAGTATGTAACTGAGCCTTTGTTATCCTAGAATCAGTCCACCACTGGTCCCAGTTTTATCTAGGGAAGCTTCAGGGAAGGCATGAACTCTGTTGGCTGCTGATAACTTCGAGAAAGCAGTGGAAATAGCAAACTGCATTGCCACTCTAGTCTGCTTCTTGGATATGGCAAATCTTCTAGGGGTGAGAAAAGGAATAAGTTTTAAGGACTCTATACCCAAAGAGCATCCAAATAATCTGGTTATATCACTGTGCCTTTTCCCACCCCCAACACCATTCCTACAAGAACCTGCATGCTGCAGTGTTAGCCTGGGATGGGGTGAAATTGCGCTGACTGGAAACTCCCCCATGTCAGGGACATCCTTATTTACCAACAAAGGTAAGTTTTATAGCTCATTTGCACTGCTGTAATGGCACAGAAGGGAAACCATGGACTGATTTACCCCACAGTTCCTGGACTAAACATCTTGCACTTCAAAACACAACTGTACCACTGCAGAATTAAATGTTCTCTTCAATATTAGAAAACCCAGAGACAGCTTCATGGCAGTGATGATTTTTGTGCCTTCCCCTACCCCCAGTTACACTATTGTGAAAACCTTCAATATGAACGTTTTCCAAATTGTTTGTCTTTCCTCTCTTTTCTATGACTCTATTGTTCCTTCCATGCTTGCCTGATCCTTCACTGTGTTTGTTTGTTTCTCTAAATAACTTCCTTTCCCATTATCCCTTATATAAACTTTACATTTCTTCACTTGCTCCCATTTGGCTATCGCAACTTGTGTCACTGCCCAATGTCCAGAGGTGTCAAGCTTGGGCTATTCTCTCTAAATCCTCACTCCCTCAGGAGTCCAGGAATTAGTGTGGTTTGTCAGCCTGAGTGGCCTGGTAGAATGCACTATGTGGTGGAGGAAAGTGATGAGCTCAGGGAACTGCTGCACCTATTGGTGTAGTGGTGACCAGGGAGAGATACAGCAGGCAGGTGAGGAAATGCCCTCAATTACATAGGCACCCAGTCCCTGGTCTATTGTCTTTCTCCTGCTCTGTCCTGTTGGGGCTCATGGTCAGTGGGAACCCTGATCTATCAGTGATGCTGGTAAATGCTAGGTCAGTGGCTAATAAGATGGGTCATCTTTGAACTCATCTAGGATGCAGCTACTCACTTTGCATGTATCACTAAGATTTTGCTGGATAAGGCATCTAGGCTGGTGGCTGCCAGGTTGGTTCTAGCTAGGTATTCAGTGCAGCACCAATGTAGAGCAGGAGGCTAGGGTAAGAGGTTGCAAGGGGGAGGCATAGCAATGGTCTTCAAGGAAAGTCTGGCCCATAGAAGGTATCCATTGCCAGATTTGTCTGGCATGGACTGTGTCTACCTCATGTTTAAGGCTGAGGATAAACTGGAGATTCTGCTGGTGCGCTGAGTACAACACAGCTGATTCCTGTCTGAAGTAGCTGAGTTGTTCTTGGAGCTGGTGATGATGACACCCATACTTATTGTCTTTGGGGGTTTCAACATCTGTGCTGAGGACAGGTCTTCAGGGTTCTTCTTTGCATTCTTGTCAACCATGGATTTATTCCAGGTCGCATCTGGGCTGGCCTATAAAGTGGGGCACACACTGGACCTAATGTTTGCCACTGTCTGGATACAGGAGCTCTGATTATCAGGGATGTTGTTAAGAAACCTCTGACCTGGTCAGACCACTACCTCCTACAGACATAGATCCCTGTTTTATATTGCCTTACCAGGATGATGGATCAGCTAAGCTAAGCTGGTCCATCCAAGAGACTCATGAAACAAGTCGGTTTCGAGAACTCTCTGGAGGACATTCCGATGGACCATGATGGGTACTCTGTTGATGGCCTGGTTTCTCTGTGGAACAGCACACTGACCTTGAACATAGACACAGTGGTACCCAGACATTCACTCCTATCACTGCGGTGGCACAGCACTTCCTGATACCTGCAGAGGAACTGAAGCAGATTAAGTGGAAGTGTATGTGACTGGAGAGTAGGTGGCTCTCAACCCAAAGCTGACTGCAGCATAGATCTTTCTTAAAGGACTATGATATGGCAGTGGCAACAAAATTTTTCTTCTCCACTGTTATATGCAGCGCCATCAAGTAGAACTGCTCCACTTAGTGAATGATTTGGTTAATCTGACTTGTCTGTGCCTGGAACCCGAGTCTACTTCCGTGTGCTGTGACCAGTTTGCCACCTATTTTGCAGAAAAAAATAGCTCATGTCCAGCACAATGTGGATCACCACTTTTGTTGCAGAGTCAGAATTTAGGGGTTTGTTTGAAATTGCCATCACCCACTAATGTGCTTGGGAGGGATTAGGGTAACCAGTTGTGGACTGTACCTGTGTCCATTTTGGCTTGTAAAAGCCAGCAGTGGGAGATTGGGGGCTGCTGTTGGTATGGGTTGTCAATGCCTCCCTTCGGGAACATAGGTTAGTGAATGCTCTTAAATCGATTATATGTCTGGGCCCTGCTCAAGAAGCCATCATTTGATACTGAATCCCCATCTAGTTATTGCTCTGTCTCCAACTGCCCCTTTTCAGAAAAGTCCAGTGAACAAGCCAAGGCTGTGACAGAGCTCCAGCTTGCTACAAATATTAAGGGCAATAAAAAGTCCTTTTATAAATATGTAGGGAGAAAAGCAAGGGCAACATTGGACCCTTGCTAACCCAGATGGGACAATGGACAACTGATGCCCAGGAAAAAGAAAATTTGCTAAATGGGTACTTTGTGTCAGTTTTTCACCAGTTCCATGGGACACCCCTGCCCACTGTGGGACAGGGAGGTCTGGGTGAGGGAGATTCCTTACCGTCCATCAAAGCTGACCTCATGAAGGAACACCTTGGCAGTTGGATACTTTCAAGTCAGCCAGCCCTGATGGTTTATATCCAAGGGTACTCAAAGAGCTTGCAAGTTGGCAAGCTGCCTCCGGGCTCCCGGAGTAACTGCTACAACTGGCGCATGGAGTGGGTGGAGCAGGCTGAGAGTCCACTGGGCAAGCCTCCGGCCTGCTGCCCTGCCCTGGCGCCTGTGGCGGGCCTCTGGGAAGGGTCTGCCCTGCCCGGCGGAGCTGCCTGAGCCTCCCCGGGGTGGCAGGGCCCAGCAGGAGCCTGCCTCTGGGCTCCCGGGGTAACTGCTACAACCGGCGCATGGAGTGGGTGGAGCAGGCTTACAAGTCCACCGGGAAAGCCGGCAGAGATCTTTGAGAACTCCTGGTGTGAAGTGCCTGACAACTGGAAGAAGGTCAATGTGGTGTCTATCTTCAGAAAAGGGAGGAAAGTAGATCTGGCAAACTACAGACCTATCAGCCTGATCTCTATCCTAGGGAAGGTTTTGGAAAAGATTATCAAAAACGCCATCCTATACAGGCCAGCTGACAGCAATATCCTGAGGGATACCCAGCATGGGTTTGTTGTGGGTAGGTCTTGCTTGACCAATCTCATTTCCTTTTACGACCAGGTGACCTATCACCTGGACAAGGGGGAAGAGATTGATGCCATATAGCTTGACTTTAAAAAGGCCTTTGATATGGTATCCCATGATCACCTCTTGGCAAAACTGGCTAACTGTGGCCTCGACCTCACCACGATTCACTGGCTGGGGAACTGGATCCACGGCAGGACCCAGAGGGTGGTGGTTGATGGAAGTCAATCATCGTGGTGCACTGTGACCAGTGGGGTCCCTCAAGGCTCTGTCCTAAGGCCTTTACGTTTTAACATCTTTGTCAATGATGTAGACATTGATGTCAGAATCAGGCTGGCCAAGTTCACTCATGACACCAAACTCTGGGGTAAAGCATCCACACCTGAGGACAGGAGGGTGATCCAGGCAGATCTTGACAAGCTCATGAAATGGGTGGATGAGAACCTGATGGTGTTTAACACTGAAAAATGCAAGGTTCTCCACCTTGGGAGGAAAAACCTGCAGCATCCTTATAGGCTTGGCAGTGCTACATTGTTTAGCACTACAGATGAAAGGACTTGAGGGTCATGATTGACCACAAGATGAACATGAGCCTTCAATATGATACTGTGGCTAGTAAAGGGAGCAAAACGCTGGCTTGCATCCATAGATGCTTCTCGAGTAAATCCCAGGACATCATTTTCCCATTGTACTTGGCCTTGATGAGGCTGCAGCTGGAGTACTGCGTCCAGTTTTGGGCTCCACAATTCAAAAAGGATGTGGAGAAGCTTGAGAGAGTCCAGAGAAGAGCCACGCACATGATCAGAGGTCAGGAGAACAGACCTTATGAAGAGAGGCTGAGAGCCATGGAACTCTTCAGTCTGGAAAAGCACAGGATTAGGGGTGATCTGGTAGCCACCTATAAGTTTATGAGGGGTGTTCACCAGGATCTGGGGGAACATCTGTTCACCAGAGCACCCCAAGGGATGACAAGATCGAATGGTTACAAACTCCATTGTTTGTCAAGCTGGACATAAGGAAGAACTTCTTTACTGTCCGAGCCCCCCAAGGTTTGGAATAGATTGCCACCAGAGGTGGTTCAAGCACACACTTTGAACACATTCATGACACTTTGGGATGTTTATCTTGCTGGGATCCTATGATCCCTGCTGACTTCCTGCCCCTGGGCAGGGGCTGGACTCGATGATCTTCCGAGGTCCCTTCCAGCCTGAATGTCTATAAAATCTATGAAACAGAGAGCTACCCAAGAGCTACTCCAGGTATGTCTGAATGGCATCAGTTTCCTACACCCTTGTCAGTCTGGCTTTCAATCTGGATATAGCACAGACACTGCACTCATGCCTTAGTCAATGATCTTCACTGTGAGATCAATAGGAGAAACTGTGCCGTGCTAATTTTATGCTATCTTTCAACAGCCTCTGATACAGTTGACCATCAGATGCTGATCAAACATTCATGTGTCTCGGTAAGGAGTCATGGGAAAGCTTTAAATTGGTTCAACTCTTTCCAAGCAGGGAGGTTCCATAGGGTGGTAATAGGAGAGTGCTCATCATCCCCTTGAGGTCTTTCCTGTGGGTCCCTTAGGTCCCTTAATCTCATCTCCCCTTCTGCTCAATGTATATATGATAGTGCTGGGTGAGACTGTAGTGAAGTTTGGAGTGAGGTGCCATCGGTATCCTGATGACTCTGAGTTCTACTTCTCCTCTTCTGACCCTGGCCAGTCTCAGGTCTTTTCCACTTCCTGGCTGATTCTGGAGACTGGATATAGGTGAACCAGTTGAAACTGAATCCAGACAAGGCGGAGGGCATCATGGGCAGATCATCTGACCAGGGAGGGGCTGCAACACCTATCTTTGTTGGGGTTCAGTCTCCTCTCATCACTCAGACACACCTTTGGGTGTTCTTAGTTCCTTTTCAGGTAGTGGCCATAGCTAGTAGCTCCTTTCACCAACTCCATCTTTTAAGAAGGATGCAACCCATTTTTTCAGATTCTGACCGGACCACCATCATCCATGACTTTGTAACTTCAAGGTTGGGTTACTATAATGTGCTTTACATAGGGCTGTCCTTGGAAATTATCCAGAAACTGCAGAGAATGCCTTCTGATGGGGTGGTCTGGTTCTTCACCATCTGTACTAGCTCACAGTAGCTTTTTGGGTGCAATTCAAGGTGCTAATTTAACCTATACAGCCCTAAATGGCTTGGAACCTATATATGGATGCCTTTCTCCCTATGCCCCATTATGAACCTTAAGGTCAGCCAAGAGCAGTCTCCTACCAGTATCATCAGTATGCCAAGTCCACTTGGTGAAAATTGTGGAGAGAAGTTCACAGCAGTATCTCTCCAGCTCTGGAACTAGCTAACTCTTGAGGCCTGCCAGAGGTCATGCCTGGACATCTTTTGGAAGCACTGCAAGACCTTTCTATTTGGGTGGGCAAGTAGCAACAAAAACTAGGCGTTGTTGTTTTGTACATCTTTGCTTTATTTTGTTATTTTATTTCCTTTGTTCTAGTTGCCCCTTTAAGTTTCTGTTTATCTTTCTATAAGTCTCTCTGAATTTCTTGGGAATGGTGGCATATAAATCACCTAAATCTATCTATCTATCTATCTATCTATCTATCTATCTATCTATCTATCTATCTATCTATCTATCTATCTATCTATCAAACAAATACATTTGTGCCTCTTTCCTCTCTCACGTCTTCATGCAAATATACCAACGTGCCATCTCCTTAGATGCCCATTCTCCAAAAAAATTCCAAATTTTTTGTAGCAGGACAAAAGATATAAACAGAAAAATCTTAGACAAAAATGCTTCAAAAATTTCAAAGTGGAAATATCAAAGCATTGAATTTTTTGTTGATGTTAATTTGCATCTGGCTAAGAGACTGTGGTGCCTGTTGAGCATTGTAGCTCCCCATGTTTCTGTTTTCAACTGTGTTTACTTTCTCAACTGGAAGATGACAGGACTGGTATGATGCACTGTTGAAGCTCAGCACTGAGGAGTGTATCATGGAAAGCAGTTCTGATGAGGAGGCAAGCACAGAGGAGAATAAGAAATGAGGGACCTGGAACTTACAACTCCAATGGAGCATTGTAGAGGCTCAGGTAGATGCAGAAAGTAATGTCAACCAGGAATGAAAGGTCCTGTTTAAATTTTCCAAATGGAATATTCCAGGAAAAAAATGGCCTTTTTGTTTCAGAAAATATTCATTTCAAATAAGTCCTGTTTTCCAGCACAGTTTATTTGTAAGCTGAGCAGTAAGCAAAGATCAGATGCGCTGGGATAAACACCTCAGGTGTGGGACTGCCTTGAAACTGCTTTCTCTGTGCTAGTGACTTAGGTTAACTGGTTGGCGCTAGAGTGTTTGCTTAGTGCCTGGTGTGTGTGTTTTGGCCTTTCTGCCCCCCCCTAATGTGTGTTTGACTCCCCCATCCCCTTTAATTTCTCTCTCTTTTTTCTTTGCTTTGCTTTTCTTTCCTTCTCTGGAGTAACTGAGTGACAGGGATTACTCTAGGTAGGGCTGGTTTAGGTAAATGAGGAGTGGAACTAGGCTAGGCAGACTTCATAGATTTAGATTTCATAGGTTTTCAGGGTCAGAAGGGATCTCAGCAGATCATCAAGTCTGACCCCCTGCCTTGGTCAGGAAAGAGTCCTTATAAAAAGGCAGCCCCCTTTAAACCATGCATCAATGAACAAAGGGAAGCAAACAGAGGGAATTTGCTCACGGAGGGAGTCAGGAAGCAGGCGACTCTCTGATATGTATGTGCAAGCATGTGCAAGAGCTCTAGTGTGGGTGTTTGGTGTGCAGGCTCTTGTGATGTGTCTTTTTTCTCTCCTCTCCTATCCCCGTCTTTTATTTCTGTTTACAGCATAAATATTCTCCAGGGAGCAGAGGAGATATAAATGGAGTCTAGATCAGCTGATGTGACATGTGTGGGATATTCCATGTTTGTGTTTCTCCCAGAGGGTCAGAAGAACTTTATCTGCACCAAGTGTAAGTTGGTGTCTGCCTGGGAAGAGACAATTCAAAGAATGGAAGCATGGGTATCCACACCGCATTGCATCAGGGACCCAGAAGATTACTTGGACAAGAGTTATGACAAGCTGGTACGGGAGGGACCAAAAGGCAATGAGGAGAAATGGCAGCATGTGACTACTCAAAGAAAAAGGCATCCCAAAATTGAAGAGCAGTGGAGTGAAGGAAGAAATTGCTTTCAACACTCTGCAGTGGAACTACTGAGAGAAAGGCATGAGGCAAAGGTTTCAGCAGCCAAGAGAGCAGGAAGTGCAAGGCTCCAAGAAGAGGGACTCCAGGACAACTGTACCAAGAAGGAAGAGGAGTGTGGTGGTAGTTGGTAACGCCTTTCTGTGGGGGACAAATGTTGTCCAGATGTGGGGGCCATGGAGGTGTGCTGCCTGCCTGGAGTCTGAATTCAGGATGTCACAGAGAGACTACCAAACCTCATTCATCTTTTGGATCATTACCTCATCCGTCTTGTCCATGTAGGCATCAACAATACTGCCAGGAAGGACATTGAGCAGATCAGAGGTGACTATGGGGCTCTTGGCAGGAGGATTAAGGAGCTTGGAGCACAAGTCATGTTCTCATCAATTCATCCCATGGAAGGCAAGAGTCCAGGCAGAAATCATTGTATCCTGAAAATGGATGTGTAGCTGAGATGGTGGTGCTGATGTTGAAGACTTTAACTTCTTTTGACAATGGGTGGATGTTCTTAGTGGGGGGATTGCTATCAAGAGATGGGATCCATCTAATGAGAACTGGGAAGAGCATCTTTGGGCATTGTCTGGCTAACCTAGTAAGAAAACTTTTAAACTAGGTTCTATGGGGATGGAGGTCAAACCCCTCCAGCAACAGAGCACACAGTTTAGAGAGGAAGGAACTCGAAGGAGCAACTCTACTCTGGTAAAGGCCCAGAGAGCTAAAGAATTGCTGTAAGTGGCTCAAAAGGGAAGTGAGCAGGTCAAAATGCTAAATGCACCCGATGCATGTATACAAATGTGAGAAGTACAGGAAATAGGCAAGAAGACCTGCAAGCTGCAGCCTGTGAAATGAACGAGGATCTGATTGGCATCACAGAGACCTTATGGCATAGCTCTTATGACTGGAAAGTCAACATTTAAGGTTATACTCTGTTTTGGAAGGAAAGGATTAGGAGAAAAGGTGGTGGTGCCTTGTATGTCAAAATACATACACCTGTTCTCTGGTTCAGGAGGAACAAGACAACAAAGCAAAATGCATTTTGGTGAAGAGTAAAGGTGATAGATGCAGCACCAATATGATGGTCGAGATTTATATAGGCCACCTAATCAGGAAAAGGAGGTGAATGAGGCACTCATAAAGCAGGTTACACATTGATTTAAAAGCTAGGGGATGGCACTAATGGGAAACTTCAGATTTATGGACATCTGCTGGAGAAACAATGCAGCCAGACATAAAATGTCAAGCCAGTTCCTAACCCTTGTGGAGGACAACTTTTTGTTCCAGAAAGTGGAGGATACAACTAGGGGATCATCTACCTTGAATCTTGTGCTGACCAACCGAAAATAACTGGTGGAGGATGCGAGGGTGATGGGTAACTTGGGAGGAAGTGATATAATCATGATACAATAGAATTCCAGATCCTGAGATAGGAAAAGCACAAAGTCAACAAAGTTAGGATTCAAGAAGTGAAATTTCATCTGACTCAAGGAGTTAAAGACATTGTTTCATGGAAGGATAGAATGAAGGATAAAGGTACCCAGGAGAGCTGAGAGCTGCTAAAGGGCACAGTATTTGAAGCCCAACAAGAAACTGTCCCAACACAGTGGAAACAAAAGAAGAATGGCAAGAAACAAGTGTGGCTGCATAAGGAGCTGCTAAAATGCCTCAAATGCGAAAAAGAAAAGCATACAGGAAATGGAAGAATGAGCAGTCACCAAGGAAATAACAAGAGCCTTCAAGAACAAAATCAGGAAGGCAAAGATAAACAACAAGCTGCACCTGGCAAAGGAGGTAAAAGAAAATATGAAGAGGTTCTATAGGAATGTTGACCAGAAAAAGACCAAGGAAGCTGTGGGTCCTCTGCTAATAAACCAGGGGGAATTCCTAATTAAAGATTCAAATAAAAAAAAAATCCACCGTTAAGTCACTCACCTAATAGGGGTTATCTGGGTAAGGAAGGAGGCAAGCCAAGGGAGGAGATAATAAAAGAAATGGTCAGAGAGCTTTTGTTTGGTCTGAATGAATTCAGTCATTGGGGCTGGATGAATTTCGTCTCAAGGTCCTGCAAGAACTGGCAGAGGAGCCCTTGGAGCCCTTTGCAATTATCTACATGGAATTGTGGGAGACCAGTCAAGTACCAGAGGACTAGAGAACCAGAGGACCAATGTAGTGCCTAAAGTTGGACTAGAGCTAAAAGACTGAAATTCAATTTAGACAAATGTAAGGTTTAGACAATGCTATACCTTATGAGAAATAATTAAAACACAAATACAAAATGCGGGACACCCGGCTGGATGGCAGCTCTATGGAAAAGGACTTGGGAGTCTTGGTAGATCACAAACTCAGTGTTAGTCTGCAGTGTGATGCAGCCGGAAAAAAGGCCAATGTGGTTTTGGGATGCATCAGTAGAAGCACTGGGTACAAGACATGGGACGTAATAGTGTCTCTACTCTCAACACTGGATAAGCCTCATATGGAGTTCTGTGAGGATTCCAGGCTCTACATTTTAAAAAGGATGTGGAGAAGTTAGAGAGGGTCCAAAGGTGGGCAAGAAAGATGATAAAGCCTTGGAAAGCAGATCGTATGAGGCATATTCAACTTGAGGAAAAGGCACTGAAGAGTGGAAATGATAGCAGTCTTCAAGTACTTGAAGGGCTCCCATAAAGAGGATGAAAAACACCTTGTTCTCTTTTGCTGCAGAGGAGGATGCAGATCAATGGCTTGAAGCTGCAAGAAAGTAAGTTTAGACTGGTTATCTGGAAAAACTTCTTCACTGTTAGAATAGTGAGGTAGTGGAATAGACTGCCTAGGGAAGTAGTGGATTATCACTAACACTGGAGGTGTTCAAGAAGAGGATGGACAGCCACTAGTAGCTGATGATGTAGGGATGGCATTAGGCTATGGTATTTTCCATTTTTCTTGGCTTTGCTGGCTGCCCTTGCTTTCCCTGCCTCCCCATCCTGCTTTCTACCATGTGTCAGGGTGTTTTTAAGCCTCCTTCACAGGCTTTGGGTGTTGGCTATAGCCAAGGCTGGGGGCTTTGCCTTGGGTATGCCAGAGTTCCTGCTGGGACCAAAGATAAAGGTTCCTGGCTAGAGGTCTTGCCCCTTCATATAGGCTCAGACTGATCATCATGTTTGAGGTCAGGAAGGAATTTTACCTGATAGTTAGATTGGTACTGACTGTGGGTTTTTGCCTTCCTCTGCAATGGGGTATATGGCTTTCCAGCTGGAATCTCTTGGGCTTATGTTAACAATATTTCATAGAAGCAGGACACTGGCTTCCATGCTTCCCTTGCTTTACCTGTAGCAAGTTAGGGTGTTAGGTCTGTGTTGTGTCAGGTTTGATGGTAGTCTTATGTAGAGTTAGATTATGGAGCGTTAAAGGATGGTTTAGGTAGGTGTGATCCTACCTCAGGCAGGGGTTTGGCGTAGATTACCCATGGACATCCATTCCAGCCCTACTTCTGGAAGATTATATAATTTCAATGAATTCTATTTATGCCTTGTACAGTGAGCGGTTATTTCAAATCCAACTCTTTTATTTCTGTTTAAGGCAAAACTAAGCATTGAAAAGATTTAAAGGGCAGACCTCTTATGCCAATGTAAATCACGCCTGAATCCACTGAAAGTATGGAGCTAGCCTGCCTTCCCTGAGAGTGACACTTAGTTCTGGAGACAGAGCTAGCATTCAGCAAATTATTATGTGTATTCTAGTGGTACCTAGGGAACCCAGGTGGTAGCAATCCTCCATTTTTGCTAAGAATACATATATCCTGTAGAAATATATAGAGATGCAATCCCTGTCCTGACAGGCAATAGACACTAAAGATATTTCTATACAGGGCAAGACAGGACCTTGCAGAAATATGTTGTGCTAGCATTGGAAATGAAAGCAGTACAGTCACATGAACATGTCACTCTGGTGGGCTAATCTGCTCTGCTGAACAGCAGGGCTTGTAGAAGTGGTATACATATTTCTGAAAGGCAATACCACATTCTATATAGAAATACCCTAAGAACTGAATTTGCCAGATTAGCAGTAAAGATGGGACTAGTAAGCAAGGGCATGTTTACAAGTGCTTCGGGAAGCAGCACCGGGTACTTTAATTAGTGAGCCACACTAATTAATATTGCCCATGCATCAGAAATATTAGCAACCCTGCGCTGAACAAATGGTGGCAGGGTGCTTTGAACTGAAGCTCATTGAATGTGGTTTATTTCAAAGTGCCCACCACCATTTTTTCAGTGCAGGGGCACACAAGGATGCTACTACACATGATGTGGAAGGCTGCCAGAGCACATCAGTTTCTGTACTCCAGCAGACTCAATTAATCAAGTGCTCTCCAATGCACTAGATTTACAGCACATTGGAGCAGGATCCCTGCACATCTGTAGGAGTCCCAAGACTTATGCCAATACACTTTCTACAAGACCTCCCAGCAGCTGCTGATATCCTATGCCTTGACTACCTGAGGGGGGCTTCTAAGGAGGATGGAGCTAGACTGTTCTCAGTGATAGCAGATGATAGATTCATAGATTCATAGATTCATAGATTCATAGATGCTAGGGTCGGAAGGGACCTCAATAGATCATCGAGTCCGACCCCCTGCATAAGCAGGAAAGAGTGCTGGGCCTACATTACCCCAGCTAGATACACATCCAACCTTCTCTTGAATACCCCCAGGGTAGGGGAGAGCACCACCTCCCTTGGGAGCCCGTTCCAGAGCTTGGCCACTCGAACTGTGAAGAAGTTCCTCCTAATATCTAATCTAAATCTGCTCTCCTCCAGCTTGTGGCCATTATTTCTTGTAACCCCCGGGGGCGCCTTGGTGAATAAATACTCACCAATTCCCTTCTGTGCCCCCCTGACGAACTTATAGGCAGCCACCAGGTCGCCTCTCAACCTTCTCTTGCGGAGGCTGAAAAGGTCCAGTTTCTCTAATCTCTCCTCATAGGGCTTGGCCTGCAGGCCCTTAACCATACGAGTGGCCCTTCTCTGGACCCTCTCCAGGTTATCCGCATCTTTCTTGAAGTGCGGCGCCCAGAATTGCACGCAGTACTCCAGCTGCGGTCTGACCAGCGCCCGATAGAGGGGAAGTATCACCTCCTTGGACTTATTTGTCATGCATCTGCTGATGCACGATAAAGTGCCATTGGCTTTTCTGATGGTTTCATCACACTGCCGACTCATGTTCATCTTGGAGTCTACTAGGACTCCAAGATCCCTTTCCACTTCCGTGCCACCCAGCAGGTCATTTCCTAGGCTGTAGGTGTGCTGGACATTTTTCCTCCCTAGATGCACCACTTTGCATTTCTCCTTGTTGAACTGCATTCTGTTGTTTTCTGCCCACTTGTCTAACCTGTCCAGGTCTGCTTGCAGCTGTTCCCTGCCCTCCGGCGTGTCCACTTCGCCCCATAGCTTAGTGTCATCTGCAAACTTGGACAGAGTACATTTCACCCCCTCGTCCAAGTCGCTGATGAAGACATTAAAGAGTATCGGTCCAAGCACCGAGCCCTGCGGGACCCCACTGCCCACACTCTTCCAGGTCGAAACCGACCCATCCACCACAACTCTCTGGGTGCGACCCTCCAGCCAATTCTCCACCCACCGGACTGTGCAGTCATCCAAGTCACAGCCCCTTAACTTATTCACCAGTATGGGGTGGGATACCGTGTCAAAGGCCTTCCTGAAGTCCAAGTATACGACATCCACCCCTCCTCCTGCGTCGAGGCGTTTTGTGACCTGGTCATAAAAAGAGACTAGATTGGTCAGGCACGATCTACCTGCCACGAACCCGTGCTGGTTTCCCCTCAGCATAATTTGTCCTGCCAGGCTCTCACAAATGTGAGCCTTGATGATTTTCTCAAAGATTTTGCCAAGGATGGAGGTGAGACTGACTGGCCTATAGTTACCCGGGTCCTCCTTCCTCCCCTTCTTGAAAATGGGAACCACATTGGCCCTTTTCCAGTCCTCCGGGACTTGACCCGTGCGCCACGAGCGTTCAAATATTCCCGCCAGTGGCTCTGCAATGATGTCGGCCAGTGCCTTCAGTACCCTCGGATGGAGCTCATCCGGGCCTGCCGACTTAAAGGCATCCAGTTCCTCCAAGTGACCCTGCACCACCTCAGGGTCCACGCATGGAAGTCTGGTGCCTTGCTGCTGCCTCCCTACACTCCCAGTGAGAGACTTGTCATGCCTCTCACTTAGGAACACTGAGGCGAAGAACTCGTTGAGGAGTTCAGCCTTGTCCCCTCTGTCCGTCACCAATTGTTTCTGCCCATTTAGCAGGGGTCCTATTCCTCCCTGGGCCTTCCTTTTACTCCCTATATATCTAAAAAACAATTTCTTATTGTCTTTTACTTGGGTTGCCATCCTCAGCTCCATGGTAGCTTTGGCCTGTCTAACTGCCTCCCTACAAGCACGAGCAGAAGAGGTATATTCCTCTTTGGTGATCTCTCCCTGTTTCCACTTTTTATGTGCTCCCCTTTTGGCCCTTAGTCTCCCCAGGATTTCTCTGGTCAGCCAGGGAAGCCTCCTGGCCCCTTTCCCTCTTTTACCTCGCACGGGGATCGTCTCGCTTTGTGCGAGAAGGATAGCTTCCTTAAGGCACAGCCACCCTTCTTGGGCTCCCATCGTTTCAAAACTACTACTCTGCAGTGCATCCTTCACTAATCGCCTGAGTTTGCTGAAATCAGCTTTCCTAAAGTCCAGCACGTTCACCCTACTGGTTACCTTACCCACTCGACGCCTTATGTTGAATTGTACTTTTAGGTGATCACTGTCCCCCAGATGGCTACCGATCTGTAGGTCCCCTACTATGTCATCCCCCGTTGCCAATACCAGATCCAGTAAGGCATTCCCCCTAGTGGGACCATGTACCTCCTGCGTCAGGTGGAGGTCCTGTACACAGGTTAGAAACCTGCGTGAGCGGTGGGACTTTGCTGTCTGTGTCTCCCAGCAGATGTCCGGGTAGTTTAGGTCCCCCATGACCACCGCCTCTTTAGCTTTTATGGTCTCTGAGAGTTGCCTCAGGAGCCCCAAATCTATTTCTTCCCCTTGATGTGGGGGTCTGTAGCAGACCCCTACCACCAAATCCTTTTCTCCTTGCCCCCCATGTAGCCTAACCCACAGTCCTTCTACTTCCTCATCCTTTGATTCTGTCTTGATGAGGGTTGATGTATATTGCTCCTTAACATAGAGCGCAACCCCTCCCCCCCTTTTCCCCACTCTGTCCTTTCTGTACAATCTATAGCCCTCAATATGTACCGCCCAGTCGTGGGATGGATCCCACCAGGTTTCCGTCAGCCCCACTAAGTCATAGTCGTTTAGTGCAACCAGGAGCGCTAGTTCATCCTGCTTGTTCCCCATGCTCCTAGCATTAGTATATAGGCACTTGAGCCCTGTGACTGGTGC
Organism: Crocodylus siamensis; assembly: GCF_052110815.1. NCBI lineage: Eukaryota > Metazoa > Chordata > Crocodylia > Crocodylidae > Crocodylus > Crocodylus siamensis. Next base: position 149,547,448 of record NC_143395.1, on the reverse strand, counting down.
TTTTGCTACCCCCTCGCTCCAAGTCCTAAAGGGCTTTTTGTCCCTAACCTTCCCGTTCCTTACCTGTGCCGTATTACTGTCCACCCCCTGCCTTTCACGTTCCCAAAGCTCTCTTTCTTCAGGCTGGGCTGTCCTTGTGGGTGCCACCTGGTTTGGTGGTCCACAGCCTCCCCCACCCTCATCTTCCCCTCCCCCCGACGAGCCTAGTTTAAAGCCCGCCGGAGGAGATCCAAGAGATAGAACAAGGAGCAATGGTCTCAAGTTGCAGCAAGGGAAGTTTAGGTTAGATATTAGGAAGAATTTTCTCAGTGAGAGGTTAGTAAAACACTGGAACAGGTTACCCAGAGAGGTGGTGAAAGCTCTATCCTTGCTGGTTAGACAAAGCTTTGGTTGGGATGAGCTAATTGGGTCTGGTGCTGCTTTGAGCAGGGGGTTGGACTACATGACCTCCTGAAATCTCTTCTAACCCTAACTTTCTATGATTATATGACTTCCTGGCAAACTTTATAGATACCCTGCAGTGTGGGAATGGCCTTCTAGAGGAAATGCAGAGGAAAAGGAACAAATGGATTATTTTCATTTTTTCTCTTCAAATCAAGAAACAGAACCATCCAAAATGAATATCCTAATTCCTAGCAGCTTCCTCACTCTGGAATGTGTTATTAAGGTATAATGGCCAGGATTGGAAAGTCAGTGCGTCACTGTAGTTGAAGGTACTGTAGCTGTCAGGAAGGTCATCTGGCAGATGGTTGTACTTTTGTTCTTCAGCTGCCTTTTGAGATTCACCAGCTGCCATAACATTTTCACGTAATTCATCTACAGGCCAATAAAAATCATAACCATTTTCATTTTCAGTAATTACATTGTCATCAGCTTCATTTTAGTGCCTTTTAACCTTTTTGAACCTTTTTCTTCTTGTAACAGATGGTCAATATGTTTCTTCATTATCTCCTCTGGTACTGCTACGAAGTACATAACTGGTTCCAGTACCTTTTTGACCATATATTTTTCTCCTGTTTCCTTCCTCTTCTATAATTTGCTTTCCACACCCTGTGGTCTAGGCATAAAATCCAATGAAAGGAAATGTCTCTTCCTTTCTAGCCACAACTCTAGATTTCTTTATCAAACTTCAATTTGATCTAAAACATAACAAATGTCTAAATGAAATTTATAATGGCTCAGGAGGAAGGACAAAACATGTTTTATAGCACTGTATAGCCACCCTTGATACACAGCTCTTAGTTTTGAACCTTCCTCTGCACCACTGAAATGAACAGGGTAATACGATGTTAAACCAATGTAATGGAATGGTGAATTAGTTGCAAGGTGCATTTAATATACTGAGATTCAACTATTGCTTCTGGTAGCAACTGGAAATCCTTCAAAGGAAAAAAAGTAGAACTATAGTGCTTCTGGACTGTATTTTGAGCATTTGCCACTCAGATCTATCAGTCCTTTGCAGGCATGCCATGGACAAATTATGCATTTGTTTTAAAACAGGCAACAATTCTCCCTGAAGCCCTTCCAAGCTCTAACACATGAGCACACTAATTCTTCCGTCACAGTCACAGACCTTGAAGACTGTCCTTTCTCCTCTTTACTGCCTGAATACTCTATAGAATATTCCTTTGGCTCTCATGTTCCATTTTTGAAATACCTGCTGAGATTTCAGGCATAAATGGTATTCCTACCTGTCTGTCTGTCAGTTCGTTTGCCTATATTTTAAATGATTAAAAAATGTTTGTTCAAAGCTGATTTAGAAAACTGGCAAGATGTAATTCTGTCATACATGTTGACAAAACCAAATCCTGGGATGAAGTTTAAAAAAATCTGAGGAAAATAAATGAATGTTTTCATTAATATTTTCAAACATCAGGGGTCAGGAGTTGTGATGCATCTCGAGAGACCCATTCTTAGCCTCACTTCCTTTTCTGGATGGTGGAGAATATGATTCCCTACATTTAAATACACAATCTGTTTATCATTAAATACATTCACAATCTCTCTTATTAATAGCAAACAATTCCTTTTCTGAGTTATGTGATGAATTTGAACTTCTAAAAACAGTTGAATAGCAATATATGCATTTGTATCAAGTATTTGAAAATCTATTTGTCCACAGTCTTTAGGTGTAGCAAATACTCCAGATATATATGCCTATTATGTGATATTGTATCTTCATAGAGCAATGGCACAAAATGGGAAAGAGAAGCAGATTTCAAGTGTGTATATATATATATATATATATATAGAGTATGACTAAGTATATATACACACTTGAAATCTCCTTCTCTTCTCCATTTTGTGCCATCACTCTATGAATATACAATGTCACATAGTAAACCTGATATAGGCTATTTACAACTGATGTGGAATGAAGACCTAGATATTCACATGACAGAATCCCAACGGAAATCAGCATTTCACAACACTGAAACATCAACAATTGATCTTAGATCCCATCTTATGCATCAGTTTTCATCTGAAGTTAAAGAATTAAATATGCTGATAGTAGGTACATGTTAGAAATGTGATACATTGCAGGCAACTTTTTATCATGTTTTGGTCATGCTTGATTATCATTTATTCATGGAAAGAAATTATAGCTAGGGTTTAACATGGTTCTAAACACAGCACTGATACCTTTGACAAATATCTGCATTCTTGGGTATAACCCTAAGTAATTCAAGCTGAATCCTTCCCAGGCTACATTCAAACAGTATTAGGGCATGCAGGTGTATATTACCATACAGAAAGAGTAGGGCATCTCCAAAGGTCAAATTTGGTATGATGGGATAGTATGATTAGAGGGTTGAATCTGTGGAAAGAATCAGGTTTAGAGGGTTTAATTGCTTTGAAAAGTTTAGTGTCATTTGGAAAGATTTCTTAGATTATGTTGGTAATTAATACTGTGTTTACTAAAATCTAAGATGCAGTTCCCCTGATCAGCAAGGGGGAAAAGGTCCTCACCTTAGATTCACATACAAAGTAGGAGGAAGGGGGTGGCTAGGTGGCTGCTGTGGTTCTGACTGGCCTTAAGCCTGGATCAGAGGCAGAGGCAGACTCACAGCAGCTGCTTGCCACCTCCCCCCCACTTACCCTTTGCAGCATCCTTCCTGGTCCCTTCCCCAACATTACTAGTAGACATTGCTCAGCTCCAGCTCAGGCTGTACTCCTTCCTGGACACAGAGCACATTGGAACGCCATCCCCTGCCTGGCCAATCAGCAGTGCCAATGCTGATGCATGGTTTTGTAGGGGCCATGCTTCACATGCTGTGCTCTGGGATGGGATCAGAATCTGAGCAGGATCCGACAGTAAGAGGCAGGGGGCCAGGGGGAAGGGGAGAAGAGACAGAGACTATGGGGAAAAGAAGGGGCAGAGATTGTGAGGGGTGGGTGTGAGCAAGGGGCAGGTACTATGGGGAGCAGGGGGACAGATATAGGGGTGGCGGTGAAAAGGCAGAGACTGGAGAGCCGGGGGAAGGGGCAGGGGCTGTAGAGAGTGGGTGGGAGGAGGGAGCAGAGACTATGGGGACAGGGGGAAGGGGCAGAGATTGTGATGGGGAGGGGCAGAAACTGTGGAGAGCTCAGGGTGCAGGTGGCAGGGGGTCAGGAAGGCTGCAGGGGGAAGAAGTGGAAAGGACAGAGGACAAGGAGGCCCCCTGAACTTTGGTCCCCACCACCTGGCTACCTGACTCCCCCCACCACTGCTTTCCATGCTATACAGCAGAAAGGGGGAAAATTTAAGACAGCCCTCCAATAATTCAGATTCTATACCTAGAAAATGATAACAAAATTTATAAATTTTCCATATATAGAATCAAATTATAGGGGTTTATCTTAAATTCAGGGTAATCTCAGATTTGAGGAAATATGCTATTATTTGTTTCACACTTCTCCTTTCTTCTTCTCTTTCCTCCTCCTTCCTCCTCCTATTTTCTTTTTTTTTTCTGTTTCCGGCTTGTTACTTGTTGTGACAGATATATACATTGTTCGTAGGCCGTTTCTACATTTATATAGTTGATATATATTCTCATTTTATATTACATTGAAAAAATAACATCAAAAACCTTGAGCTGACAGGCCTGAGTATATGCACTTTCAAGCATATGCACTTTCAGGCAGGTTAACCTGATTACATCTCCTTGAAGAGTAGCAAAGAGCTGCATGCTTAGTATTGGCTTTGATTTGCAGCATTTTCTGTGTGACCTCTGACATGCAGAAAAGAGCACTTCAGAATACAAGGCCTGTCCTTCAGGAAATAATTTCACCCAATGACTTCTCACGCAGCTGATTACTTCCTTTCCAGGCTTGGAAGTTCCATTGGTGAGGACAGAGTCGCTTTTCCCAGCAAGACATCAGTGTTGCTCTCACAGTGTGTCAGCTGCAAAGTTTTTAGGATGGTGGAATATTTTTGAGAGTTTTACCATGCTTGAGAACAGTGCTGTTTTGCCTCAGTGACAATGACAGGCCCATTGGTGTGTTCATACAGAAGCACTACTAAACCATTCAGTTTCCTTCAGGCAAGTATTCAGCAGTTGGTGATGACAAGCCAAAAAAAAAAAATCCTTTCTCTGACTGCAACGTAAACATTCCACATTTCCCAGGCAGTTTCCTTTGCCTCCTGTTGCCCTGTGGGGTCAGGCCAATCTCAGGATCTCAATATTGCGCTGTTAGACAGGAGGGTGTAATACAATTGCACATATACAAACACACAAATCAATCAGGTGCATACACATGACACTACCAGCTCAGGCACATACACATTTAAACCAGCCTAGGCACATGCATACCTATTACCAATTCAAGCACATACACTATACACCCCAGAAGTTAGACACAGATCACTAATTCATATATCATGCACACAATGCCATATATACACACACATATACATACACACACACACACACTCACACTAGCAACTCAGATACACACATGTTCAAAATAACTAGTCTAGGTTCATGCACACCTATCACCAGTTTAAGCCCATACATGCTACACACACCAAATTTAGACAGAATCAGTTACCAGTTACCAACACCTGCACATCCAATACACATACGTGGATTACTAATTTATATACCACACACACACACACACACACAAATACACAATGATATCTATATATGTATATATATATGTATTCACTAATTTACACACATACCACCCACCTACACATACACACAGGTGAGTTCCTAAGTTGGGTGTTGTGATGTGTATGTATGTATGTGCTTGGTGTACTTGGGATACCTGGGGAAAGGTTAAGGTAAGAAAGTAGAAGTGTAGGGAGTTAAAGTTACCAGGACCAGGATTAGAACCGGTAGACTAGGGGGCCTGGGCTGAAGAACTGAGGCTCGGGGGTAACTTTAGGTTAATTGATCTTAATTGATTAAAAGACAATGCCCAAAGCCTGCAGAACAGGGAAGCATGCCGGCACAGAGTCTGGGACTGGAGCCAGAGCTACGGGGGAGCTGAAAAGGTAGGTAGGGAGAGGGAAAAATGGGACTAAGGGAAAGTGTGGGTGTTAAAGAGGGGCTCTGGATGTGGGGAGCCAGAGGATGGCTCCAGGGCAGCTAGAGAAGTTGCAGGGAGTGGCAGTAGGTGCTGGAAGCTGGAGAAAGGCTCCAGTTGCTGGAGAAAACTGCAGGACAGCCACAAGGAGCTGGGAAGCTGTGGGGGGGGGGGGATGGGGATGACTACAGAAGGTGCTGGGGAAGCCTGAAAACAGAGAAACAGGACAGCAGAAAATCACAGGAAAAGCAGCAGGGTGGCAGGGCAGCAGGAAAGCAGAGAAAGGCAGCAGAAAGTCACAGGGAAAAGGCAGTAGGAGCAGGGGAGGCTGAGAGGTGGCAGAAAAGGGGAGATGGAATTGGGAGGAGATCGGGGAAACTAGCAGAGAGGGTGGGGACTGGAGCTGAGAGAGAGAGAATGAGGCTGGAATTTAAGATAAGGAAGGGACTGGGATTTAGTAAAACATGACCCAACTCGGGGTTGCAAATGACAGTGGTTTTATTGAACAGGGGAGATGGTGACACAATGTCTTCTTGGTTCCCTTGCACCCACCCACCACACACACACATGGCAGCAGGGGTTAGAGAGGCTTGGTGCAGGGGCTGAAGTCCACTGAAGTCCAGGAGGAGAGAGAGAGACAGAGAGAGAGAGAGTCCAAATTGTAGGAGGAGGTGTGCAGGTAATATCTACCTATCCAGGCTGGAAAGGGGTCCTTGTCCAGTAGATGTTGTCCAGAGGGGGGTTGTGGCAGGGCCTCTGGGTGGATAGGTGGTGTGGCATGGTGCTGGTCCAGATGGAGAGGGTCCCACTGGGTCTGTCTTCACTGCCCCTTTTTATAGGGGCAGACCTTGTGTGACCCTAGTGACAGGAGGCATGCCCAGGCAAGGGTCAGCCCCTGGCATACTGAGCATGTGTGCTCCATGCAGGGATGTGCAGTTTTGGGTGTCTGTAATGGTGAGAGTTGCTGGTTCTGCAGGGTCTTTTGTCTTTCAAATGCTGGTTCTTGTCTCTGTTCCTGGGTGAGGTCCATGGTTCCTGGATGAATCAATGCAAGGTGATGGCCCAGTCTCATTACAGGCCATTCAGTAGAGGCCTGCTACCATTGTATTTCAATCATTCCCAATCACAGAGGTCATTCATCACCAGGAACCAATTTACATGGGAGGGATATGTGACTCATACAGTTGCACCTACACACAGGGGATGCCTGAGCAGAGGACACAAGATGGAGACTTGACATATAAAATGGAAACTTGACATGACTTTGGTTCACTTACAAACACAGGCCTAAACCATACAATATCCATATGAAACAATAAAAATCAATACAAAAATGATAATAATACAATATACAACAGTAAAAATCAATACAAACCTAATAATAATACAATATAAAACAGTGGATATCCAAAACCAAAAACTTGCTACCAAAATAAAAATGTTTAAAGCTTATCCTACATCTTAGCTTACTTATACTTATCTATAGGGAATAGAGAGGGAGAGAAAAAGTCAGAAATGTTTGGGGAAGGGGAGCGAATGCAATAAAAAAAAAAAAAAAAGAAAAACTGGGGGTTTTGCTACAAGTGTCACATGTATCCAGACTCCAGATTCTAGTGTCACATGTATCAGTGTCCCTGGGTTGAAAAATGGTGGTGGGGGCGCTTTAACTAAAGCTTATTCAAGGAGCTTTAGGTAAAGTGTCCCTGCTGCCATTTTTCAGCACAGGGAGGCTAATACACATGACACTCTGGGTGCTTTAATTAGAGTGGCTTACTGATCTGCTCTAGTTAAAGCACCCCTTTCCCCCTCACCATACCTGAGCACTTGTATAAATGACCAAGGTAGATGTTGTTACACCTAAAACCCATGCAAGGGCCACTTGTATATCTTAGAGGTGGAATAAGATCAGGACTAGGTGTTTTGTGGTTTCCACTGTAAAGTTACTTTACAGCCTAACATTTTACATTGTTATTTATCCCATTTCTGCTTTGTACTATTTTAAATTCTCTATCTGTGATATTTGTACATTTTAGTATTTTAGCCTGATAGAGCTGAGATAAGCTCTCTATATTAACATTTTTCCTTTCTTCTTATAAGTCTGTCACCCCATTTCCTACTCTAATCTTCTGAATTACCATTAACTATCTGGTATTAAATTACACAGATAGGACAGAATTTTTTTAGGTGCAACCCTAACTGGATTGTAAAGCTGGGGCCATTACTCCCTGATCTTTATCTAAAGCTTAATGTGGCATTGAATTTTTTGTCCATTGGCATATTCAATTGCAAATTCATATCTTATTTAGAACCTAACCAGTGCAGAGAGTGGAAATCTTGTCATTGATTCTAACAGACAATGGAGCAAACCCCTACTTCCCACTATCATTCCTTGATTTCTTTCTGGAAAAATACTACAGTACTTTCCAGAGTTCCTTCTCTTTCTGAATAGCTGTTTTGGCTTAATTTTGTTCCTACTTCCTGATTCATTAGCTTGCATTTTTTTCCTAAGTTAAATTTTGTTTTCTTATCTGTCAGTTTCTCTTGAAGTATCTTCTGTCACTTCACACAGTTCCTAGAAATTTAGAATAGTGTTTGCAAGCACTCCCAATCTACAAACTTTATTAATATGTAGTCTTTCGGATGTTAATGAAAGAAAAATATTCAATATATCCATAGCTTTCATTTAGATGCATTAAAGAAAGGATTCTCTGATAGCCAGTGTTTAAGGGTGAAAAATATCTCTAAAAATCTGTAAAATTGCCAGGCTAAAGTGAGAAAAGTAAACAAAAACTTCCTAAAAGGGGGTTTATAATAGTAATTATCTTAATGAAGAATGAGCACATGCAGATAAGATGAAAAGAACAATAGCATTAGCAAAGAGGGCTGAATAAAATACATTTAAAAAAATCTTTTCTGTTTCCCCCCAAGTGCCAAATAATTTGAAATAATCTTGGCATCCTGACTTGTCTGATCTGTGATCTGATCAGGTAGCATCTGATGAAATAAGCCGCTCCTTACAAAAGTTTAGGCATCTCTGACTTAGTTAGGCTGTAATGTGAAAGTCTGCCATGTCTTCTGCCTGACTTCAGACTAACATGGTTATCTACCTCTCTCTGACTTCTCTGATCATTTTTGGGATTTCCATAGGGGTTCTGTACTGAGGATGAGTATGATCCAATCTTCCTGTCAAAATGCATTGTTCCATGGCTATAGCCTCTAGACTTCATAGCATTATTTGCCCCTGAGGTTCATAATTATAATGGAATAAATCTAGGCCCCTAACCTTCACCAATGCAAAAACCAATCCCACCTGTGGAGCCGGACAGAAAGAACTATGGTAAAGACACACTGCACTATGTACAGGAGAGGAAAATCACCTTTTGGTTTTCAGAAAGTGCAAGCCTTCTTTTCATGTGTAGATTGGAATTACTCTGATTCTGTTGCTCTCAAGTCTTTCATTGCCATTATATACTCCACAGGATTTAGTTCTCTTTTTTAAGAGACATTTTCCAAATATGCTTTTGACATCATATAAGAAAGACAGTGACCTGTGGGGCATTTTATAAAAATACAATTGATACCTAACATTTTCTGTCAGATCCTGGTCATGGATCTTATCTTTGTCTGAATTTCCCTTCATGCAGGCATACAGCAAAAGGTAAATGTTTTTATTATCTTCATGGAAAGAGAGTATACAGAATACACAGCAGAAGTATATGTAGTCTTGCTTTTGTCATTTAGTTATTTATATTACAAAATATCCTTGTGGATTTACATATGGTTGAGACCACATTAGCCTTAAAATAAGCTTTTATGGTGATAACATTTCATAAGATGCATTATTATAAGAGCTGTCACACACTGAGGCTGATTCTGCTTTTGGTTACAACAATTTAAGGGTCTTAGATAAAATCCGTCAAAGTCAGTGCAGACTTTTCCATTGACTTAAATGGGCTTTGGCACAGATTCTATAACAGTAGTAGTGAAGCAAATAGAATCACACCATTTTAAAGCAGCAGTGTAAAAGACAGCACAAAGTCTGCTCCTATTTATACTTACAGTTCTTGTTTTGTCCACATTTCATATGTGAAATGAAAGATTTCATTTCTTTATTCCTGGGATAAGACCCCTGACATAAACTGGCTCAAAATTTCAGTGGTGACATACTACAGCTGAATATAAAGCAGATGCACACGCATAAAAGAACAACTGTGCACTTAAAGAGTAAAACAAACAAGACTAGGGTTAAATTTCTTGTAAGATGGAAGAGGACAGGGAAGGTAATGTGAGTATAGATTCATCAAAGTCATAGGTATGGATTGAAATGGTTCCAAACAATCTGGGCAAGACCAGTTCTTTCATAAAAGGCACAGACGGGAGTGACAATTTCTGCTTGATCTGGCCTGAGAAAGAAGCCTACAGCTGTGACCATACAGAAGGGCACAGCTGCAGACTACTTAAAAAATCAGGCAAAATTCTGAACCCTCATTGCACAAGGGTTTGGATGAAGATATTTCAAAACATAGTATCTTTTTGTGTCTGCACTGCATCCCAACTTGTCACTGTTTTTAGAGTGGAAAGAGGAAAAAGGAGCAGAGGGAATTCAGTCTGGGTTTTTTTCAGGCCCCACTGGAGGTTGGGGGGCTCCAATTCACCCCCCCCCCCGCACCCTCTCCAGTCCTGTCTGAGAACCCCACGAATGAGCTCCTTCTGCTCCCTTTCCTCTCTTCCATACTGAAAACAGAGACAGGCTGGGAGGGAGGAGGAGCTGTTGCTAGGGGAAACTGGCTGCAGGCTCACAGCCAGCACCTAGATTTCCCTCCCCTCTGGAACCAGCAGTGAACTTCTGTTTGATCCGGGAGATAATTGTAACTCAGAACACTTCCTGCAAAACATTCTGAGTTACAGCAGGGAGCTGCACTTCTGTCTGCACCCATAGGTCCCAACCTTAGAACAGTGGTTCTCAAACTTTTTAGACTTTTGTGAATTGAGTAACACCCATTAAGAAAAACGTGTTTATTTATTACAGTGCTTAACTCCTTGCAGATGGGGTTCAGCAGTGGGGACAGAGCAGTAGCCAGGCAGGGAGGAGCATGACCCTGTACTTATCTCCTCACACATGCTTATCTCCTTGTAGGACCCTTCTCACAGCATTCTAGGGTACTCTGGCACCATGGTTGAAAATCATTGGCCTAGAATTTAGGTGCCTTACTTCAGGAGGATGCACCTAACTGACACGAATCTCTACATAGTCACTGGATAGTCTTGGGGCCTTGTAACGCCTTATGCTGTAAAATGAACACATGTTAATTGGCTTAGTGTTTTTTCATAGATTTATTTATTTTTTTCATAGACATTAGGGCTGGAAGGGACCTCGGGAGATCATCGAGTCCAGCCCCCTGCCCAAAGGGCAGGAAGTCAGCTGGGGTCATAGGATCCCAGCAAGATAAGCATCCAATTTACTCTTGAAGGTGTTCAGTGTAGGTGCTTTAACCACCTCCGATGGCAGGCTGTTCCAGACCTTGGGGGCTCGGACAGTAAAGAAATTCTTCCTTATGTCCAGCCTGAAACGGTCTTGCAGGAGTTTGTGACCGTTCGACCTCGTCATCCCATGGGGCGCTCTGGTGAACAGATGTTCCCCCAGATCCTGGTGGTCACCCTGATAAACTTGTAGGTGGCCATCAGATCACCCCTGAGCCTGCGCTTTTCCAGGCTAAAGAGTCCCATGGCGCTCAGCCTGTCATCGTAAGATCTGTTTTCCTGACCTCTGATCATGCGCGTGGCTGTCCTCTGGACTCTCTCAAGCTTCTCCACATCCTTTTTGAATTGTGGAGCCCAAAACTGGATGCAGTACTCCAACTGCGGCCTCACTAAGGCCGAGTACAAGGGGAGAATGACGTCCTGGGATTTGCTCGAGAAGCATCTATGGATGCACGCCAGCATTTTGGTCGCTTTACTAGCTGCAGCATCGCATTGGAGGCTCATGTTCATCTTGTGGTCAATGATGACCCCCAAGTCTTTTTCTTCTGTAGTGCTAACCAAAGTAGCACTGCCAAGCCTATAAGGGTGCCGCAGGTTTTTCCTCCCAAGGTGGAGAACCTTGCATTTTTCGGTGTTAAACACCATCAGGTTCTCGTCTGCCCATTTGCTGAGCTTGTCCAGGTCAGCCTGGATCACACGCCTGCCCTCTGGCGTGGATGCTTTGCCCGAAAGTTTGGTGTCATTGGCGAACTTGGCCAGTCCACTCCTAACTCCAATGTCCACATCGTTAATGAAGATGTTGAACAGTATGGGTCCCAGGACAGAGCCTTGAGGGACCCCACTGGTCACAGGGCACCACGATGAGTGACTGCCATCAATCACAACCCTCTGGGTCTGACCACGAAGCCAATTTCCCAGCCAGCGGATCATGGTGGAGCCAAAGCCACAACTGGGCAGTTTGGCCAAGAGGTGATCATGGGATACCAGATCAAAAGCTTTTTTGAAGTCAAGATATATGACATCAATCTCTTCTCCCTTGTCCAGGTGATAGGTCACCTGGTCATAGAAGGAAATGAGATTGGTCAAACAAGACCTACCCACAACAAACCCATGCTGGCTATCCCTTAGAATGTTAGCCTGGGCCAGTCCCTCAAGGATGGCCTCCTTAATAAACTTTTCTAAGATCTTCCCCTGGATAGAAGTCAGGCTAATGGGCCTGTAGTTAGCCGGATCCACTCTCCTCCCTTTCTTGAAGATCGGCACCACATTGGCCTTCTTCCAGTCTTCGGGCACTACACCAGAGCGCCAGGAGTTTTCAAAGATCCGTGCCAGGGGCTGGGCTATGACGCTCGCCAGCTGCTTGAGTACCCTGGGGTGCAGGTTGTCAGGGCCAGCTGACTTGAAGGTATCCAGCTTCTCAAGGTGTTCCTTCACGAGGTCAGCATTGATGGAGGGTAGGGGATCCCCCTCACCCAGATTTCCCTGTCCCATAGCAGGCATGGGCATCCCGTGTGACTGATGAAAGACTGACGCAAAGTACCTATTTAATAGGTTGGCTTTTTCCTGGGCGTCAGTTGTCAGTTGCCCCATCTGGTTTAGCAGGGGTCCAACATTGCCCTTGCTTTTCCTCCAGCTCCCCACATATCTGAAAAAGGACTTTTTGTTGTCCTTGATGCCTGAAGCTAGTTGGAGTTCAGTTGCAGCCTTGGCTTTCCTGGTTTGCTCCCTGCAGGACCGGACCAGTGCGGAGTAATCCTCCTTGGAGGTGAATCCCATCCTCCATCCTTTGTAGGCTTTCCTTTTTAGCCACAGTAGGTCCGCTAGGTCTCTGGAGAGCCAGGGGGGCTGCTGTGCCTTCTTGCTGCCTTTCCTCCGTGTTGGAATAGATTTAGCTTGTGCACTGAGGATTGCTTCCTTGAGAAGCAACCACTCTTCTTGAACTCCCAACTCCCTGGGGTCATGGTCCCTGAGGGCCTGACTGACTAGCCTCTTGAGCTTGTCAAAGTCGGCTTTTCTGAAGTCAAGGACTTCTGTGTTGCTGACTGACTTGCCAGCTTTATGGCAGATGGTGAAGGTGATCAGCTCGTGGTCGCTGTCACCCAGCTTCCCATCAATCACTAGGTCGCCGATTAGGTCGTCCCCCGTAGCCAGTACCAGGTCAAGCAGCGCTTTGCCTCTCGTTGGCCCATAGACTTTTTGAGTCAGGTAGAGGTCATCCACGCACGAGAGAAAGCTTTGCGACCGCTCGGATTTTGCTGAGTGATCTTCCCACGAGATGTCCGGGTAATTGAAGTCACCCATGACAACCAAGGTCCTGGAGCAAGCGGCCTCAGTCAGTTCGTGGGCGAACTCCTGGTCAAGCTCAGGACTTTGAGTGGGAGGTCTGTGGTAGACTCCCACCGTTGTGTCCCCTGTGCCGAATTCCCCACGAATTTTTACCCAGAGGGTCTCTAACTGTCCATGCCAGTCACCAACATCAGCTTGCAGGGACATGTAGCTTTCCTTCACATAGAGAGCTACACCCCTGCCCCTTTTGTCAACACGATCCCTCCTGTACAGGGTATAGCCCTCTATCCCCGTGGTCCAGTCATGGGTGGAGTCCCACCAGGTCTCCGTTATCCCAATGACATCATATTTCTTTGCACTGAGCAGGAGGACGAGCTCATCCTGCTTGTTGCCCAGGCTCCTGGCATTAGTGTACAGGCAGGCAAGTGTGCCCTTGGGGGCTCTTGCCTTGCCCACAGATTGTGCCAGGGCTGGGGCAGGGGTGGGCTCCCTTAAGTGCCCCTTTAAGTGCCTTGGTCCGCTGGCTTTGCAAGGGCCGTTCAGCGGGCCAGCAGGGGCAGTAGTCCCCCCATCCCCCAGCGGGCTTAGTTTAAAGCCCGGTGGAGCAGGTCAGCCAGCCTGGCTGAGAAGAGCCTCCTCCCCAGGGGAGAGAGGTGGAGGCCATCTCTTCCCAGCAGCTCGCTGCCTCTCTCTCCAAAGAGCGGGCTGTGGTCATGGAAGCCAAAGCCTTTCCGATAACACCAGCGCCGCAGTCTTTGGTTCACCACATGGATCCTCCTCTCCCTCCTCAGCCCATAGCCCGAGACTGGGAGGATCGACGAAAACACCACCTGAGCTCCCAGACCCCTAAGCCCCGCTCCCAACTCCCTGTAGCGCCTCATGACCTGGCTGGGGGTGCTCCGAGCCGTGTCATTGGTGCCCACATGAATCAGGAGCATGGGGTAGTGGTCTGTAGGCCGGAGGAGCTGCAGGATCCTCTCCGCAATGTCTCGGATGCGGGCCCCTGGGAAGCAGCAGACTTCCCGGGCTAAGGGGTCGGGGCGGCAGATTGCCCCCTCAGTGCCCCGCAGGATGGAGTCTCCCACAACAAACACCTTACGCTTTGTCTTGGGGAGAGCGGGGCCAGTAGCTGCAATCGAGCCTGGGTTGCCTGCGGGAGCTGGCAACTGCGTGGGCTCTGCTGGGGCTGCAAGACGTGCGAACCTGTTGCTAAGCTCCGGCGGGGCAGGGGCCTTGGTGCGGCGGGCCTTGGGGCCCTTGACCACCTTGGTGCATGCCCCTGACTGGGCAGAGTGGGAGGTCCCAGAGTCCTCCTTAGTTGCGGAGGGAGACGGAGCTCTCCCCTGCAGCTCCCAGGGAAGAAGGGCCTGGCAGTAGGAGTCTATCTCCTGCTCGCAGTCCCCGATGGCACGCAGTCTCTGGACTGTGGCCTGGAGCTTCTCCAGCTGGCGCGCCAGAGACCCCAGTAGGGAGCAGACCCCGCAAGGGGAGGTGGCCATGCTCCCGGGCCCCAGAGCCTGAAAAAGGGACAGGCAGCCCCCGCAGCCAAGAGCCAGGGGCTCCGTCTGCGTGGAGCCCGGAACCATGGGCTCCGTCTGGGTGGCCATCTCTGAGGCGCCCAATGGGGGTGCCGCAGAGCCCGAGGGGACCCTCAGGGTGAGGTGCGTGCCCATCCATGTCATGCCTCTGGTAGGCTGGCTATGGCTGGGGCTGACTACTCTGGGGTGGTCGCAGGCAGGGTCTCGTGCCCTCCATGCCCTCCCCTGCGCGAACTCCACGCTAACTCAAGCACCTGTTTACGCAGCCTGTTCCCGCAGCTCTGGTCGCGGGGCTCCCTGGGGGGCTGGGCCAAGTAGGGGCCTGGGCAGGGGCTTGACCCGGCCCAGCACCAGGCAGCGGCCTCCTCCCAGCAAGCGAGGAGTTAACCCCTTCCCACCACGTTGTTCAGCTAAGTGGAGCAGTGACAACTTAAGGTAAAAAAAAATCTCTGGCTGCCCTTCTCCTGTACAGTTGTGACTTGCCACTAGAGTTGTGGTGAGTGGGGGCAGGACTAGGAGTTTGGTGCAAGACTAGCTCACTGTTCCTGCTGGGTAGTGTGAGTGCTGCAGCCCTGGAACACCTAGCAGCCCTGGTGCTTCCTGCCACTGTCCAGACCAGCTCACTGCTTGAGCTTTAAGGGGCTTTTTTCTTTTTTTCTCCAGAGATCACCCCCCTGTGCTGCTGCTGCTGCTGGGAACGATGAGCCAGTCAGGGTGGTGGTGGGAGGCACCATGGCTGCTAGACACCCTGGGGCTGCAGTGCTTGCTTTGCCTGATATTCCTGGGGCACTAGACATTATGCCTAACCCTGCTACACCCCAGCATCCCCTCTTGCTCTGACTGAAGAGGAGCCACTGCATCCTGGAATGCTAGGGGATTTCAACTTGGATGGAATAGCTGTAGGGAGTGGCTATACCTTAACGGAACAGGAGCAAAATTAGGCAGATTAGAGATAATCCTGCCCTGGAGTGCTGTTACCTTAAACCAAATGTTTGCATGCTATAAGTATATCAGGGGCATCTATCAGGGCTTGGGGAGAGCATGTATTCACCAAGACCCACTAGAGGAGGACAAGAAATAATGGGCACAAGCTGATTGAAAATCACTTCAGGCTAGACATAAGGGAAAACTTCTTTACAAGCCAAGTGCTGAGGGTTTGGAACAGGCTCCCCCCAGAGGTGGTACAGTCATCTACCCTGGAGATCTTCAAAAAACATCTTGACACGCATCTTGCTGGGGTCATTTGATCCAAGCAGTCATTCCTGCCCACATGCAGAGGGGCTGGACCCAGTGATCTGTAAGGCCCATTCTAGCCCCTAACAACTATGAAACTGTGAAACCATGAAACAATGAAACAAATAAAGAGTGTTTTACACCACTTAAAGGTGTTAATATGCAGCCAATCCAGGAGTTAAGATAGGGGTGGGCAAAATACAGCCCACAGGCTGGATCCAGCCTGTCAGGCCATTCTATTCAGCTCTCAGGGCCCCTAAAATTTTTAGAAAATTAATTATTATTTGCCCCTGGCTGTCTGTCAAAGATGGGGGAGCTGGTGGCAGGACCCAGTGGCTGAGCAGCAAGGCCTGCCTGGCTACACCCTGCCCTTAGACCTTCCCCCAGCCCCAACCCCCAAACAGGAGTTTCTGCAGCTTCTGGACACAATCCCAGGGCTGTTCCCGTCCTTTCATCCAATCTTATTTGCTTTCCACTTGGATGGAGGGAAGGGGAGAAACACCTGTGATCCACCCAGCAGCCGGGAACTGCATGGTGCTGGCTGGCCTAGGCTGGAGCCAGAGCAGGGAGTGATGGCTGGGGGGTGGGGATGTGGGAAGCAATGGTAGCATGGGGATCAGTGGAGGCCAGGGTGGTGGCTGGGGAGTGGTGGAAGCATTGTCAGGCGGGCATGTGAAAAGGGAAGCAGGGTAGTGATGAAGGAGTGCTGGTGGTGGGTGGGAGTGTGGAGCCTGTGCCTTTGGGCCAGCATGGACCCAGGGTGAGGCAGCAGGAGTTCAGAGCCTGGGTGAGGGGTTTGGCTGGCTGCATTGTATGAAGCTCACATGCAGTCAGCAAGAGCTGCATGCAATGGACCTGGTGGCCTGGCCCTGTCTCTCTCGCTCACTCCCACCCCACTCACCATAACCCCACACCCTCCCACAGCCCAGACCCCAACCACATACCCCACTCCCCTCCACACCCACCTACAATACGCACTGTTTTGAGCTATTATGCAATCACCTCTAGATACACTTCGCAAACATAAATCAGGACAAAAATATTTAAAAATATAATTAAAAAAATTAAAGTAGATTTTTTTTGGTATATGATTTGTGGTTTTTTTTTTCCAGTTTCAAGATTGCAGCAGAAAGAAGTACTTCTGGGCCAAGGGGAGGGACTTCTAGTGGCAAAGTTCAGGGTGTGTTGATTTGAATGTGAATCGATTTGAATGTGTGTACACTCCAATTCTAAGAGATTTGGCCATAGACTAAACAGGCAACTGACAGCTGTCTCCAGCTGGTAAATATGTTGAGGCTGGAGAAGGGAAATGGAAGGGGCATGAGGGGTGGAAGAACTGGGGCTGGGGGTGGGGCTGGGACAAGATGCCCAACTGGGGGGGGTTACTCAGGGGCGATGTGGGTGTGGCAGCACTGGGAGTAGGGGCTCTGCCCTGCTGCTGCTTGCCCAGCTGGGGGGGCGGGGTGCAGGATGCGGGTGCAGCTCATCCCAGGTGGAAGGGGGTAAGTGGCAGCAGGGCATAGTCCCTGCTCTCAGTGCTGCTGCACCTGCATCCCATGCTCTTCCATGCTAGCTGACAAGTGGCTGCAGGGCAGAGTCCTTGCTGCCAGCGCTGATGTGGGCACAGTAATGCTGGGAGCAGGGGCTATGCCCTGCTGCCACCTGGAGCGAGTCGTGCTTGTATTGTGCCCCCTCCCATCTGTGCTGGCTGGGCTGGGTGGGGGATGGGGTCAGGCAGAGCATACCTGGGGCTTTCTCCCATGGCTATCCCCACCAGTCAGAGGCAGACACAGCCAGAAGAGCCGTGGAAGAAGCCACCATGGGTGCCCTGCCTGGCTCAGTCTCCTGGTACTTAAAAAAAAGCCCTGCACTCACTGGATCTGGCAGTGGCAATCAGGGCCTCTGGGGGCTTGGGGTAGAGCCCCCACATTCAGCCCCTGCTCCCTGATTGCTCTCCCCCCCCGCCTGGTTCTAGCAGTCCGGGAATAAAAAAAAAAAGAAGCCCCATAATCCCCAGCACTAGCGGGGCTGTAGGGGCTCACACAGCCTCTGCTCCCCGATCTCCCTCCCTGCCCAGCCCACCCCAATGCCCCCTGCCCCGACCTGGTCCCAGCATCCTGGCACTTCAAAAAAAAAAAAAAAGCCCCACACTCAGGGCTCATGGCAAAGCCTGCCTGTGCTGTGTGGGGCAGTGTGGGGCAGCAGAGATCACACCACCCCTTGGCACCCGCACAGCAGCTGTCACATCCCATGGGTGCAGTGTGGCTTGGTAGGGCACCATGTGCTGTCTGGGAGTTAAGGTGGGCCATGGTTGCTCTCCAGCAGAGTCATCACCAGAACCAGTCAGAAATCTGGTTATGGGTTTTGTAAGTGCTGCACTGGAGGTGGGGGGATGGAGGGACACTCCAGGCATCTAGGAGGGGATGTTGGAGGAGTGGAAGCAGAACACCTGTGGCACTGACATTGGAAATGGTGTCCCTGGGGTCACATGTTTGGCTGCAGTTAACAGTATTGAGGACTGGGGGAGGGTGGGGGGGGGGCATTGATACCCACAGCCAGGCTCCTTCAAGGTGGAGTGCTCAAGGTTGGATTCCAGACCCTGGGTCACATCAGGTTGTCAGCTGTTGGAGCTGTCTGGCACAACAGCATCTGTGTTCTCGACCATGACCGTGGGTGACAGGTGCCTCCTGAGTCATTGATACTTCCAGGACAGTACTGGCACTTCCGGGTGAGCCCCCACTCCCCAGCTTTCACCTGCCCTCCCTGCCTGGGAATGCTGGCTTACAGTGCTCTCAGGAGGTGCATGTGCACCCCGTGCACCCCCTACACATTGCCACTGAACATGGCCAAGAAAAGGTCAAGGGAGATGAAGTTTAGCAACAGGTGCACCTCTGCCCCTTGTTCTTCTGATTTCCTGGGGACCAGCACTATCAAGGCAGAACCCTTGGGGACTGCCAGCAGTATACCTCATGCCCTGAAACCCCTGAGGAACTGCTTCTGGGTACTCACTTGTTCTGTTGCCTTGAGGCCCTCCTGTGCCGCCTCCTACAGAGGGGGAAGGGTTTCTGTTGGAGACTCCTTCTCCACGACCCCCAGTGGTGCCCTTTGTATGTGGGATATGGCCTTGTCGGTGGCAAAGAAGTGGAATTGCTCTTCATAGAAGGGCATGGTTTGCCTGCTGCTCCTGGACTCCTTGTTGGCATCCCACATGTTTGTACTACAACTTTAAGCACTTTGTCTTTGTCCAGCATGGCACCCAGTCCCTGTCATGGCTATGCCTTTGCATGTATTGGGCAATCTGTTTGAATACCTCACTGTTGTAGCTCCTGGTGCAGAGCTGGTTCTGGGTGTCCTGCTCACCCTAGATGGTCATAGAATCATAGAATCATAGAAGTGGGGTCAGAAGGGACCTTGTAGATCTTCAAGTCCTATCCCCCGCCTGGGCGGGAGAAAAGACTGGACTCACATGAGTCCAGCCAGGTAGTCATCAAGCCTCTTCTTAAAGATCCCCAGGGTAGGAGCCAGCACCACTTCCCTAGGAAGTTGGTTCCAGCTCCTAGCCGCCCTAACTGTGAAGTAGTTCTTGCGGATGTCTAATCTAAATCTACTCTCTAATAATTTGTGTCATAGTTTCATAGTTTCATAGTAGCTAGAGTCGGAAGGGACCTAGGTAGATCATCTAGTCCGACCCCCTGCCTTGGCAGGAAAGAGCACTGGGGTCAGATGACCCCGGCAAGGTGCTCATCTAACTTCCTTTTAAAAATCCCCAGGCTAGGAGCCTGCACCACTTCCCCTGGAAGCTGGTTCCAGGCCCTAGCCGCCCTGACTGTGAAGTAGCGCCTTCTAATATCTAATCTAAACTTACCCTCCGCCAGCTTGTGACCGTTATTCCTGGTCACTCCTGGCAGCGCATGGGGGAACAGGGACTCCCCCAATACCTGCTGATCCCCTCTGACCAGTTTGTAGCAGGCCACAAGGTCCCCCCTTAACCTTCTCTTGTGGAGGCTAAACAGGTTCAGGTCCCGTAGCCTCTCCTCATAAGGCCTGCCCTGCTGACCCTTGATCATACGAGTGGCCCTCCTCTGAACTCTTTCCATATCGTCCACGTCCCTCTTGAAGTGTGGCGCCCAGAACTGGACGCAGTACTCCAGCTGCGGCCTGACCAGTGCCGCATAGAGGGGGAGGATCACCTCCCTGGACCTGCTCGAGATGCATCTGTGGATGCATGACAGGGTACGGTTGGCCTTCTTGACTGCCTCCCCACACTGCCGGCCCATGTTCATCGTGGAGTCAATGACGACTCCAAGATCCTTTTCCGTCTCCGTGCTGGCAAGAGGGGAGTTCCCCAACCTGTAAGTGTGGTGCCGGTTCTTCCTCCCCATGTGCAACACCTTGCACTTATCAGTGTTAAACCCCATCCTATTCTCATCCGCCCACCGTTGCAACCTGTCAAGGTCAGCTTGTAGCCTATTGCACCCTTCTAGTGCACCCACATCCCCCCACATCTTAGTGTCATCAGCAAACTTGAACAGGGTGCTTTCTACCCCCTCATCCAAGTCACTGATGAAGATGTTGAACAGTGCGGGCCCGAGGACCGAGCCCTGCGGAACCCCACTGCCCACGTCCTTCCAGGTCGAGAAGAACCCATCCACTACCACCCTCTGGGTGCGGCCCTCCAACCAGTTGGCGACCCATTTGACCGTGTGGGCATCGACACCACAGTCTCCCAGCTTTTTGATGAGGACAGGGTGAGAGACAGTGTCGAAAGCCTTCCGGAAGTCCAGAAAGACTACATCCACAGCAACCCCTGCATCTAATGATTTGGTGACCTGATCGTAAAAGGCCACCAGGTTGGTCTGGCAAGACCTGCCACTGATGAACCCATGTTGGTTGCCCCTGAGCATGCATTCCCCCGCAAGGCCCTCCTGAATGTGTGCCAGGATAATTTTTTCAAAGAGCTTACCCGGGATTGAGGTAAGACTAACTGGCCTGTAATTTCCCGGGTCCTCTTTTTTTCCCTTTTTGAAGATAGGGACCACATTGGCCCTCTTCCAGTCCTCCGGCACCTCGCCAGAGCACCACGAGTGCTCATAGAGCCGCGCCAGGGGTCCCGCAATGACCTCGGCCAGTTCCTGTAGAACCCTAGGGTGAAGATCGTCCGGACCAGCGGACTTGAACACGTCCAGCCTCTCCAGAAGTACCCTAACTAACTCCTCGCTAACCCCTGGCCCAGGCGTGTCTCTCCCGGGGCCCGAGGGGGGCCCAGCAGGGAGGTGGCTGAACTGGTCCCTACTTAGGAAGACAGAGGCAAAGAAATCGTTAAATATGTTAGCTTTATCATCTGGCGTGATGACTAAGTTGCCCATCGTGTCTTGCAGGGGCCCCACATTACCCGGGACCCTCTTTTTACCCCCTATGTATTTGAAGAAGGACTTCTTATTGTCCTTAATCCGGGAAGCTAGTCCTATCTCCATCTCTGCCTTGGCCCTCCTGACTGCCCCCCTACATCCTCGGGCGACTGTAACATAGTCCTTCTTGGTGATGACCCCATCTCTCCATTGGGTATATGCCTCCCTTTTAGCAAGGAGACATTCCTGGATGCTCTTAGTGAGCCATGGGGGTTTATGTGCCCTCCTGCTCCCTTTGACCCTTGTTGGGATTACCTCCCTTTGGGCATGGAGGATCGTCTCCTTAAGGAGCAACCACTCCCCTTCGACATCTGATTCCCTTCCCCTCTGGGTCCTCAGCGCTTCCCCAACGATCCTCCTTAGCTTGTTGAAGTCAGCCCTCCTAAAGTCTAGGGCTGTTGCCTTGCTGCAGCCCTTTGCCACCTTACGCTGGATGGTGAATTCCAGCAAGCGATGATCACTGTCTCCCAGGTGGCCCATCACCTGCAGCCCCCTCACCAGGTCATCACCCGTGGCCAGCACCAGGTCCAACAAGGCATCTCCCCTGGTGGGACTGTGCACCTCCTGGGTTAGATGGAGGTCCTGCACTCTGGCTAAGAACCGACGTGAGCGATCAGACTTGGCTGACTGCTCCTCCCAACAGATGTCTGGGAAGTTCAGGTCCCCCATGATGACCACATCCTTAGCCCTCACTGCCTCTGTGAGCTGACCTAAGAATTCCTGGTCGAGCTCTTCTCCCTGGTTGGGAGGTCTATAGTAGACTCCCACCGTTAAGTCTCTCTCCCCTGGACTGCCTTTTACTCTAACCCAGAGCACCTCGGAGTGCCCCCCCTCTACCCCCTTGCTAATTAATGAGGAAGTATATTCCTCCTTGATGTAGAGTGCTACTCCTCCACCTTTCCTTCCTATCCTGTCCCTCCTGTATAGCCTATAGCCCTTGACACTCACCGCCCAGTCATGCGATGAGTCCCACCACGTTTCTGTGATCCCTACTATGTCAGGGCTGGTGACAGCTAGGAGGAGGGCGAGTTCCTCCTGCTTCTTCCCCATACTTCGAGCATTCGTGTAGAGGCATTTGAGGCCTCCAACGGTTGTGCCCACTGACCCCCTAGTCTCAGCAATGCCCTGTCCCCCATCACTTACCTGTTTCTCCCTTTTGACCATTGGTCTGGGCTCGCTGGCTGTTGCTGGGCCTGGTAGTTCATCATCTCCTCCGCCCTCATCTTCCCCCTCCCCCGACGAGCCTAGTTTAAAGCCCGCCGAAGGAGGTTCACCAACCTGGAAGAGAACACACGCTTACCTTTAGGGGAAAGGTGGAGCCCATCCCATCCCAGCATGTCTCTCATCACGATGTGCCGGTCATGGCTGAGGAAGCCAAAGCCCGCCTCGAAGCACCATTCCTGTAGCCTCCAGTTGGTCTCCGCTATGCACATCTCGTGACGTCTGCCTCGACCGCTCACTGGCAGGATGGAAGAGAAGACCGCCTGTGCGCCCATCTCCCTCAGCACGCCTCCCAGAGCATGGTAGTCCTCCATCAGGCGATCAGGGGCTCTCCTGGCCGCATCGTTAGTACCCACATGGACGAGGACCATGGGGTAATAATCGGTGGGCTGGATGATGGACTGGAGCATCCCCTTCACATCCTGAATCTTCGCTCCGGGCAGGCAGTAGACCTCACGTGCTGAGGGATCCTGGCGACAGATGGGGCCCTCCGTACCTCTCAGGATGGAGTCACCAATCACGATGACGCGACGCTTCCTCCTCTTAGGCCTCTTGACTCCCGCCGCCCGCACAGGACATTGTGTGCGCAAAGTCTCCTCCCTGGAATCTTCCACTGCTACCTCCTCCTCCAGGGCTGCCAGGGCCTCATATCTGTTCTCCAGATGGACAGGAGGAACTGGTGCCGCAACATGGTTAATAGCCCTGGCGCGGGAGACCGTCTGCCACTCAGCAGTGGAGGGCTCATCCCGGGCTGCCCTCTCCTCTGTCGTACCACCCTGCAGAGAAAGAAAATACCTATCAATTTCCTCCTCTGCCTCACGGATTCCCCTCAGCCTGCTAACCTCCTCCAGGAGCTCCTGCACCCGCTCCTCCAGGGTCCTAAGGCGGATACCTACAGGACAGGTGCAGGAGTCCCCAGTCCCTGCCCCCCCAGACCTTGCCGGGCAGTTCCCGCAGGCCAGGGGGTTGGAGGATGGCAGCCCCCCCGAGGGCTCCGTCTGGGTGGAGGCCTCGGACAAGCCCCGGGAAGGCCGCGCCCCCCCGGGCAGGGGCCCTGGCAGAACTCCGTGTCGACACCATCGCAGGAGTTGCTGCCCTTACTAGCAGAGCAGGGGTCAGCCTCTGGGCCCCGCCTGCTCGCCCGCCGGCGTGAACGCCGCCGCAAACGCCGGCGCGCTCTTACAGACCGCGCCTGTTTGCGCGCTCTGTTCGCGCGGCTTGGGAGCGCGGCTCCCTGCCGGCTCGGCTAAGAGGGACCCGGGGGGCTTCCCCTCTGGATCCGGCTCAGCTGCGCCGGCCCCTCAGTCCCTCAGCCCCACTTACCTTAGGGGGATCAGCTGCTGCTGCCCCCTCAGCTGCTCCGCTCGCCGCCGCCGCTGCTACTGCTGCACTCTCCTCCGCTCCGGGTCCAGAAAGGAGGCACACATGTGGGAAGGACACACGTGCGCCTGTGTCCCTCTTCTCCCCACTGCTCCTGACCTCCAAGTGCCGGAAGCTACGTCAAACCGCCGTTTATAAAGGAGGCGGTTTGAATTACCTGCCGCTGCCTTACCCACCAATCAGGCGCTCCGGTGTCACCGGAAGTGCCTGTCGATGATCCCGCCCCCTGAGCACCCCCACTGGGGGGATCTGGTGAGACTGGAGCCTGCTCCCCTAGGCTAGTCCTGGCGGGCACTCCCTGGCTTGGGGGACAACCCCCTAGCCCTCACCTGTTTGCGCGCTCTGTTCGCGCGGCTCGGGAGCGCGGCTCCCTACCGGCTCGGCTAAGAGGGACCCGGGGGGCTTCCCCTCCGGATCCGGCTCAGCTGCGCCGGCCCCTCAGTCCCTCAGCCCCACTTACCTTAGGGGGATCAGCTGCTGCTGCCCCCTCAGCTGCTCCGCTCACCGCCGCCGCTGCTACTGCTGCACTCTCCTCCGCTCCGGGTCCAGAAAGGAGGCACACGTGTGGGAAGGACACACGTGCGCCTGTGTCCCTCTTCTCCCCACTGCTTCTGACCTCCAATTGTCATGACTGTCCATTGTTCCTTGTCATGCCAGGGGGCTCTAGGGGAAACAGTGTCCCCCCTAGTGAGTTTATAGACTGTCACCAGGTCCCCCCTCAGTCTTCTCTTGTGAAGGCCGAACAGGTTTAGGTCCCGCAGTCTTTCATTGTAGGGTCTGCCCCATTGTCCCCAGATCATGCGGTTGGCCCTCCTCTGGACCCTTTCAATGTTGTCCACATCCCTCCTGAAATGGGCTGGACAGAACTGGACGCAGTACTCCAGCTGTGGCCTGACCAGCGTTGTGTAGAGGGGGAGGATCACCTCCCTGGCTCTACTTGAGATGCATCTGTGGATGCACGACAAGATCCAGTTAGCCCTGCCAACTGTGACCTTGCATTGTCAGCCCATGTTCATCTTGGAGTCAATAATGACTCCAAGATCCCTTTCTGCCTCCGTGCTGTCAAGAAGGGAGTTTCCCATTCTATAAGTGTGCCGCTGGTTTCTACTGCCTAAGTGCAGCACCCTGCACTTGTCAGTATTGAAACGCATCCTGTTTATGTCATCCTGTAACCTCTCCAGGTCTTGTTGCAGTCTTTCCCTCCCTACTAGCGTGCTCACCTCACCCCAAATTTTGGTATCATCAGTGAATTTAAACAGATTGCAATTCACCCCATCATCCAAATGACATCCCTCATCTCCCTGTGGCCCCAGTTGTGTGACTGAGGTTGGGTACTGGAGGAAGAATGGATGGGCTCATGCATGATTTGCAGCAGTGCCAATGAAGTGTCAGCACCTGAAGGTGGGTGAGGGTCCAGCTGTGAGGAGGTGGATGGATGGATGGAAAGAAAGGTAGGTGCATGTGGGTCTTCGTGCCAGTGCCTGGCTCTCCCTCTCACTTCAGCTGGGTGTGGCTACTGCTCCAGAGTGAGTGGGGATTATGCCCTCAAACTTTTCCAGGGGCTTCAGCTGGCAATGCCTCATGCCTTAGCTTTAAAACTTCCAGGGGTCTCTATCTGGCAACACTAGTGCAGTTAGCCACATCTTGCCTGCACCTAAAGTTTCCAGGGATTTCTGCCTGTTTGCTCTGACTGAGATGCTCAAGCTCCTTCTTCACCACTCCACCTCCAGGCTCTAGTGTTCCATGACCCTGAACCTCTAGGGCAAAAAAAAAATCTGGCATCACCCCAGGTGCACATGACCTGGGTACCTGCTCACAATGACCAAGTCATGGAGGTGATAGGGTCACCTCTGTGCCAGCCAAATCCTGAGGTTCTGACTCCCCACCCCTTCCAGAGGCAACTGCCTACACTAGCTCCTGCTTATGATGGGCTTTGGTCTATGCAGAGGCCCAGGTCATGGTATGCCTGGGTCTGGTTTTAGAGATGTGGGGTTTGTGGCATCTGTGGGGCTGGGCCTAGTTCCAGGACCCTGCAGGTCCCTAGCTGGGTGTATCAATAACAGGGCAGGGTCTATGGGGATGTACCAAATACAGGGGTACTCTTGGATTGTGTGTGTAGGTCATAGGGAACTTCATGATGGGCTATGGGGACAGTGCCTGAGGACTCTGATGCCTGGTCCTATAGCCTGTGCAAGGGACACAGTCACCATGCTTCCGCCCCACCCCCCCACCTGTCTGCCACCAACAACTGACTGAGGTAAAACTGGGGAGAAGGGCTGTGCTTTTTGGGTGCTGGGAGAGCCCAGGGGAAGGTCTGCTAAGCACTTGGCTGGACAGCTGAGTGTGGATTGAGTGCTAGTGCAGCACCCCACCAGGGAGGACTGGGGGGCATTCACCACAAAGCACACTAGAGTGCCAAGACAACAGCAATACAATTTGAATTTATAGTGTATCAGTACAGATGTTTGATAGATCAGTCTAACCTGAACTGGTCTTGATTTAGTACACCTTGGACACAATCTCTTCTAGGTCAGTTGAGCCAGTTTTAGACTGGTCTGTGTGTGGCAAATGTCTGTTCTGTTACAACTGTAGATTGATCTGTATTCACATAGAACAATCTAAATGTAAAATTAGTATGCACCCCCACTGTCTTTTCTGAGGAGGCAGGAGAATAAGTTGATGTTCAGTTTTTTCTTAATAGCTGAATAGTTAGAGCACTCACCCAGGTATTGTGAGCTCTGGTTTCTAGGCCTTACTCAGCCTGAAGGGATTCAGCCAGGAGAAGCCCTGATCACCTGATGATGGACTATCACGCTCTGGGGGGCATGCTGAAGGAGATAGGGGCACAGGTGGTATTCTCTTCTGTCCTACCAGTAGGCAGACATGGAAGATGACATGAGATCAACTTGTGGCTTTGGGAATGGTCTCTCAAGCCCTGATGTATGGGCTTCCTAGACACCAGCCCATACATCAGGATGAGAGACATGCTCAGGTGGTATGGGCTTCACATTTTCCCCAAAGGTAAGCATGCGTTCTCTTCTAGGTTCGTTGATCTCCTCTGGTGGGCTTTAAACTAGGCTCATCAGGGGAAGGGGAAGACGAGGGTGGAGGAAGCCTTGGATCACTAAACCAAGCATCACCCACAAGAACACCCAGCCTAGATTGACAACGAGCAGAACAAATACCCAGGTAAGCAACAGGGGCCCAGATAGTACTGAGATTAGGGGCCAGTGTATGCATCTTCAGGAGACCTCAAATGCCTCATAATGCTCATAGTATGGGGAACAAGCAGGAGGAACTTGCCCTCCTGCCTACTAACACCAACCCAGACATAGTGGGGCTCACCGAAACGTGGTGGGACCCAACACATGACTGAATATCAAGGGCTACAGGCTGTACAGGAGGGATAGGACAGGGAGGAGAGGTGGGGGTGTGGTGCTCTATGTGAAGGAGAAATACACATCCTGAACAAGTGGAACTGTGTCAGAGGAGGGGCACACTGAAGTTCTCTGGGTTAGAATACAGGGAAGTTGAGAGGAAAGGGACTTAATGGTGGGGGTCTACTACAGACCACCCAACCAAGGAGAAAAGCTAGACTAGGAATTCTTAAGTCAGCTCATGGACGTAGTTAGGTCAAAGGATGTGGTCATCATGGGTGACCTGACCTTTCCAGACATCTGCTGGGAAGAGCAGTCAGCCAGGTATGACTGCTCACATAGGTTCCTAGCCCAAATGCAGGACCTCCATCTAACCCAGGAGGTGCACAGCCCCACCAGGGGCAATGCCTTGTTGGACCTGGTACTGGCCACAGGCAACAACCTGGTGAGGGGTCTATGGCTGCTCAACCACCTGGGCGACAGCAATCATTGCCTGCTGAAATTCACCATCCAGTGCAATGTGGCAAAAGCCTGCAGCAAGGCAGCAGTCCTGGACTTCAGGAGGGTGGATTTCAATGAGGTAAGGAGAATTGTCAGGAAGGCACTGAGGTCCCGGGGGGGAGAGGAGTTGGGTGTCCAGGAAGAGTGGTTGTTCCTTAAGGAGACAATCCTCCAAGCCCAAAGGGAGGTAATCCCAACATGGATCAAAGGGGGCAAGAGGGCACAAAAGCTCCCATGACTCACCAAAAGCATAGGGGAAAGTCTCCTCTCTAAAAAGGCATACAGCCAATGGAAGGGAGGGGCTATCATCAGGGAGGACTATATATTGGTTGCTTGGGGCTATAGGGGGGCAGTCAAAAAGGCCACGGGGCAGATAGAACTGGGACTAGCTACTCAGATCAAGGACAACAAGAAGTCCTTTTTTAAATACTTAGGAGATAAAAAGAAGGTACCGGGTAATGTGGGGCCTCTGCAGGACACGCTAGGAAATCAGGTTGTTGCACCAGACAGCAAAGCTAACATATTTAACAACTTCTTTGCCTCATAGTTTCATAGTTTGTAGGGTCAGAAGGGACCTGAGCAGTTCATCAAGTCCGACCCCCTGCCTTGGCAGGGAAAAGTACGGGGGTCAAACAACCCCAGCAAGGTGTTCATCTAGCCTTGTCTTAAAGACCCCCAGGGTAGGAGCCAGTACCACTTCGCTTGGAAGTTGGTTCCAGATCCTAGCTGCCCTGACTGTGAAGTAGCATCTCTTGATGTCTAGTCTGATGACAGTGAAATAGTGCCTCCTGATGTCTAGTCTTCTGATGTCTAGCCTTCATTTTTCTGAGCAGAGACTGGGTCATCCCCCCCACTGGGACCCCCGTAGGTCCCAGGGGATGTGCACCCTGGCATAGGGTCAGTGAGGACCTAGTCAGGGAACTTCTGGAGGGACTAGACATATTTAAATTAGCAGGTACTGATGATCTCCACCCCAGAGTGCTGAGGGAATTAGCAGAGGTTATTGATGGCCCCTGACATGGCTTTACAAGTACTTATGGTGCACTGGCAAGGTGCCAGAGGATTGGAAAAGGGTCAACATAGTTCCCATTTTCAAAAAAGGGAGGAAGGAGGACCCAGGAAACTATAGGCCAGTTAGTCTTACCTTGGTCCTGGGTAAGCTTTTTGAGAGAGTTATCCTGGCGCATGTCCGTGAGGGGCCAGCAGGGGAGATTATGCTTAGGGGCAACTGACACAGGTTTATTAGAGGCAGGTCCTGTCAGACCAACCAGGTGGCCTTCTATGACCAGGTCACAAAACCCTTAGACACAGGGGTAGCAGCGGACGTAGTCTTTCTGGACTTTAGGAAGGCCTTCGACACTGTCTCTCCCCCGTTCTCATTAAAAAACTGGTGGACTGTGGTGTCAACACCTACATAGTCAAATGGGTCACTAACTGGCTGGAGGGCCACACCAGGATCTAGTGGCCTGTTACAAACTAGTCAGAGGAGACCAGCAGGCATTGGGGGAGTCCCTGTTCCCCCAAGCATGACCAGGAGTGACAAGAAATAACAGTCACAAGCTGGCAGAGGGTAGATTTAGGCTAGACATCAGGAGGCGCTACTTCACTGTCAGGGTGGCTAGAATCTGGAACCAACTTCCAAGAGAAGTGGTGCTGGCTCCTACCCTGTTGGTCTTTAAGAGGAGGTGGTGTCATTTGACCCCAGTACTCTTTCCTGCCACGGCATGCGGGTTGGACTTGATGATCTGTTCAGGTCCCTTCTGACCCTACCAACTATGAAACTATGATTCAAATGCACTGTAGGTTACAGAATCAGGATCCCTCCAATTTATTCTCCTTAAAGCTCCATGACCCTTGCAGTCAATTTACTCCATAGTAAACAGGTCTGCACTCCAGAACCCAGGTTCTGTAAATGACTGGATCTGTCCATCTGCAGCTGCATAATATCACTGCTTAAACATAGTAACACTGGTAAATTGCTTAATAGATGAGCCTGATATATTAGTTTATAATCTTTGAGCCAGTGTCAAAAATATTTTTCATTCTGACATCTGTGATAGTTATCATTTTTTCATTCAAGAAGCTGACTAAATATACAAATTAGATATTGAAGCATTTAGACCATTTTAAATGTTGCAGAATAACTGCAGACATAAAAAAATAGAGGCCTTGCTGAAGGCAGGCTGAAAGTTTGGCCCTTCATGTCTATTTGCATCTCTCTAATTATAAAATAAAACTTGTTTATTACAAAAAAACCCATTAAAGTATGTGTCCATTATAAAAAGAGAACACTTACGTGACTTACTAAGATTTAATGGCTATATCTTCATCATTTTCTGTCCTGTCAGGGAGTAAAGGACCATCTTTTTAAGCCACAGAGAAATAAGTAGAATGGGAGGTAGGGCAGGGAACAAGCAACTTTATAGTGATGATATGCTGAAGAGAGACTAATTAAACTTCTCCGTTTATTTCATTTTCAGAATTTCACAGTCTTCCTGGGATTGCATACTCTCAGTTACAGTGACATTTTCTTCTGTACTCATGCTGAGCAGAATTGTTTTCATTGTGTGACTAAATGCCAATTTTCTGGAAGCATAAATGGTGGTTTTGCCACTTACATGCAGATTATGATTCTATTTCCCTTGTACTATGAATATATAGGAGTGAACATGTAGAATGAGCATGTATAATAGGATATGCATTGGCCAGGCATGTATGTCCACCCTGTCTGGGTGTGTAAATGTATAAAAGTCAGAAAATGTAGTGAGCCAGTAACTCATGACTGAGTGGGAGGAAGAAGAGAGCCCTCGTGTTTATTAGCTTGAATAGCCAAGTTGTTAGGGCACTTACTCAGGGAGCAGTCCTCCTGGGTTCTAAACACCTATCACCTATGACATATTGAGACCTGTGTCTTTCTAACTTGGTACTTTTACCACGCCATTCTCCTGCCCTTCTTTTGAAGCTAGCCAAGAGGGGGAGATCTAGAACTAGAAGGAAATAAAGTCCCTGGAGGGTGGGAGACTTAATGAGATAGTGTAGCAAGGTTTGCAAACCAGAGGTGACCATGAAACCTCCTGGTGACCATGTTCCTCACCCTGCTCCAGCTTTAGGATTCCCTCCCCTTCTTATTTCCTGCCATGCCTTGATGTATTTGTTTGATAGAAAAGGGAGGCCACCTAAGGGTCCTAGAGTGAGTCCCAGGTCTTCTAGCAGCCAGTAGGTTCCTCCCAGACCCTGCTGGACTCAGTTCTACCTCTTTTGGTCATGTGGGTCCTCCTGACCTGCCCGTGCCTCCACCCACTGCCACCAAGGGCACCAGTAGCCTTAAGGGCTATTATGTGGCTCCAACCACATCTTATACCAAGCTCATGCCTCACAGATGTTACAGTCCAATTTCTCCCTTGTTGGGTCCTCTGCCCTCTCGGCCACTGCCTCTTTTATTTTGCTGGGCCCTTTCACTCCTATCCACTGTGCTGGACTGAGTTTCTGGGTTCCAGCCCTTCTCTTTCTTACTTGGACCCTGGGTCCACTGTCCTTGTCCCTGCCATGCTCCAGGCAATGAGCCTGCTTTGGGTCTGTTCATCTGGCCCTGGCCCTGTTTTCACCCTACTCAGGGCATTTTCTGACCAGACTGGGGCACTGAGCATACTTGGGCTCTGCCTATCTGGACCCCTGGCACTGCCTCCATCCACATCATGGGGCTGAACCACCTTTGGCTGTCTCTGACTGGGTCTTCTGGCTCTGCTTGGTTATCACTCAAGCTAGGCTACCCTTTGCCTCTTGGTTGCCACTTGCTTTTGGGCCAAAGCTCACTCCATATCCTGGGCCCCTAGCCCCTGGCAGGCTCAGGATACCCACATGCCCTCAGGCAGTATTAGGATCTCTTCCAACCCCTGATTTTCCTAAACCCAAACCATCAGATTAAACTGTAACAAAGAATTAAGCACACTAGTTATAACATAAACCCATGCCAAGTCCAAACAGCAACAGTACTGTGAGAGTAGCCATGCCTCCCTTTGCCCTGGGTTATTCCTCTCTGATAGCAGATCTTACTTGAATCTTTAGAGGAGTCCAGGATTTTGCAGACCCCTTTCCTATAGTCCATTGCCAGGAGCCCCTCACTCCGCAGCTTGCTGAGTAGTACAGTGGCAAGGAAGTTTGACACCCAGGTACAAAGCCCAAGAGTGTCAGCCTGCCCTCACCCTGTGCACAGATCTGGGGGGGGCACATGCCCCCCATGCTTGCCCAGGAATGCATGCTGCAGTGGGAGCCACCCTCCCCCCATCCCTGCTATAATTATAGTGTATCAGAGCAGGCTCAATTAATCAAGTTTATTGTAGCATGGTAATTACTGTGCTCCAGCAGACTCCAGTATTAAATAAGCTTTAGTTAAAGTGATCCTACCACCATTTTTAAGTGCAGGGATGCTGATACACAAGCTGTTCCAGGCACTTTTATTAAAGTGACTCTTGAAGGAGCTCTAATTAAAGCACACCCCCCGCTCCATTCTTGGAGCAGGTGTATAAATGCCAGAGGGTCTTTGCCTGGAACCTTGCATCTGTGTTGCACTGTTCTGTTTTATCCAGTGCCTCTTAAATGCAAAGGGCAGTGACTCAGCTTCACAAGAAGCACTAGATAATGCAAAAAATGTGGCATACTGGTCAGAGCACTGTACAGGACATTCAGAATGACACATATTCAAATACCTGTGGGTGAAGGGGAAGCTAAAGCTCAAGGTCTCTGACTTCTGGGCAAGTGCCCTAACAACTCAACTAGTGGAGCTAAAACATGTGAAAACATTTTCTCCTCCCACTGTTTTTTTCTGGACTTGCACTCAGGTGTATGTGTATATGCCTGGTTGTTATGTTGTTGACTGAGCATGGCCAGAGTTTGTGCTCACTCCCCCAATCAAAGTGAAGGGAGACATGCGAAAAATGTCTTTTGGTATGCAGCTAGAAAACTGCCATTTAAACATGCTAAGTATCCTCAACTGAGTTTGCCTTTGAGAACAGTCTTCAGACATGCGTAAGCTTTTATTAGTATTATTTGTTATCAATGTTTTTAGACTTAGAAAAGGATCACTTTCTTCTCAAGAACAATTTGCATGCTAAAATTGCAGTATCATAGTTCAACCATTATTGAGTAATATAATAATAATAATAATAAAGGTATATATCATGTCATGGTTGTATCGGCTGAAGTCCAAATTGATCTCTGTGGAAAGCCCTTCTTAAGAAACTTTGGCATACCATGTCCCGAGGTGTGGCACTTTTTCTTAAGAAGGAGATAGATATTTTTTCAACCTCTCATAAATTCATAATAGATTAAGGTATTCCCTTTAAAATGTACCTTTTAGCTGAGAAATGTAAGTTTAAAACATAAGGAAAGTTTTTAAAAACAATGAGGCTATCAAAATTGGGGAGCGGGTTTGAAATAATCTTAATTTTTATTTCATTGTAACATTTATATTTTAAATTATATTTATGAATAATTGTATTAATAAGTAATTTATGATTAACTAGCAAACTTGAGTGACTCAAGAATAAATTATAATTCTGTTTTAGGAGAAAGTCTTCTGAACTCAGTGGAATTACAGCAGTGTAAATGAGATCAGAATGGAGCCCATTGCATGAAAAGATCATGCTGAAGGAAATTTATTTTAAATTTACTTTGAAAGGTATTTCCTTCTGTTCAGTGTTTGAGATTTTATATTAGAATTCCTTGAATATAAAGTTTACAGTGTGTGTTATCTAATTTTTCTCCATTTTGTTATCTAACTGAGGACTTTTTGCCCTATGTACATCTTTCTAAAATGGCACGACAAATCATGTTTCAATACTTTGAAAAGAACATGTCAAAATAAGAGGTTGTATTCTGATAGATAACTATAATTAAAGGAGCCTTTCAGCTTTCTAATTGTGATTCATTTTCACTCAGTGCTTGCTATTTCATACCTTTGGTCTACAGCAGCTGCTCCTAAACTGTGATCCTTGGATCATTAGTAAACATATGGCACAGTATGATTAATTTAGTCAGAGACACTTGTAGCCAATGACATTTTGGCTGAAAAGGCAGTGGTTAAGCTTCTGATTTAAAACTATCTCCAGTAGCATGGTTGAAAAGAATGGCGGCAATTGAACTGTGTCACATGACGGTATGATACTTGGGCTGTAAAATCTCTTCTTCTTTCTGAAGAATTATCCTTTTTTTTTTGTTTAATCCCGTCCCCCCAAGCATTGTTCTTCATGGCAACAAAGATAACCTTGAAAATGTGAAGTAAATATAACTAATACAATATTGTCTTAATGAGTCTACAGACACCCTGAAACTGAAAACTCTGACAGTTGTGATTTGCCCCATTCCTTTCAATGGGCTGTTAAGTCTGAAACATAAAGATGACAATTTAAATGTCAGCACTGTTAATTATTTTACTGGTGATTATTTTAATAGAAAAATCCAGCTAATGTGCTCACTTCACAATCCTAAACTGCTTACTGTGCCTTCCCAGGTATCAAAAGCTCTGACAGCCTCCTACCTCGTTGGCCAAACCTCTAATCTTCCTCCTGACAGCTTCTAGAATGCAATTGTGTGCTGACAAAAAAATCTCTGACAAATCTAAAAGTGAAAAAGTGGGAACAGAGTAAAACATATTGAATTTAGTATCAAAAGAAACAATGTAGCTGTATTGTACTGAATGTGTTATTCATTTCTTCATTTAATTCATTAAAATGATCAATTCAGAATTTCCAGTCCAGCATGTCAGAGAACCCTGGCAAAGAACTTAGTCCTATCTTGCCAGGACTTCCTAGTAAGGCCTGTGTCAGAGGACCTTAACTCTAGAGAGGTTACTTTATTGTAACCGGCACACACTATTTTTCAACTAAACCATACCCAGCTACAATGCACTTTTTAAACCAGAAATTCACAGCTGAATTCATAGTTGTGCTTCCTGCTATGCATCCTGATTATAGAGTAAGTTGTACTAAATAAATTAGTATTTGAATACAGTTATCTGAATAATTACATGGGTAGCCTTATATATGGTCTTTCAAAGACTCATGGAGTTTAGAGACAGAAGAGGTGATTAGATGCTATGGCTTGGAAAGAGTAGTGAATTTTCCCAGGACTTTTAAGCGAACAGCATTGCACTGAGAGCTCACATTATGTTCCTTGTTTACTATAACTCTGCCTCTCCTGCCCCCCTCACTCCCCCTACATGCACATAAACAACCATCCTCTTCAGAGTCTCTGCTTTCTGGTCCATTGTCCCCCAGTTTGTAAGTATGGCTTTTAACATGCCCATGGAAGAGCATACATTTTGCATTTGGCTTTGTTAATATGCATTTTGAATGTGCTCAGCTTACCAAGCCATATAGATCCCTCTGTAGGACAGTCCTAATTTCATTATTATTTAACAATGAACCAAATCTTGTTTTATTCACAAATATTATCAACAGTGATTTTAAATTTACTTCAAAATGGTTGATGAAAGTGTTAAATCCAGTGGAGGGCAACAAAAAGGGTGAGGGGGCTGGGGGACATGACTTATAAGTTTGCTGATGACACTAAGTTTTGGGGAAGTGCAGCCACGCCTCAGGCTAGGCTGACGATCCAGGAGGATCTAGACAGATTAGTTAGCTGGGTGGACCAGAACTAGATGCTGTTCAACACTGAGAAGTGTGAAGTGCTCCATCTGGGGGGGAAATCTGCACCAAGCTTACTGGCTGGGTGGTGCTAGCACCATGTCCAAAAGGGACCTGGGGGTCATAATTGACCATAAAATGAATATGGCCACCAGTGTGATTCTACAGTTAGCAGAGCAAATGATACACTGGCATGCATCAACTCTCTGACTCTCAGCAGGGGTGGTGCAGACACCTACCCTGGAGATCTTCAGAAGGAGACTGGACACTCATCTTGCTGGAGTTATTTGACCCCAGCAGTCTTTCCTGCCCAGAGCAGAGGGGCTGGACCCAATGATCTCATGAGGTCCCTTCCAGCCCTAAATGTCTGTGAATTTGTGACTATAAGGAAAGACTGAGGAAAGTGGGTATATTCAGTCTAGAGAAGAGAAGAATGAGGGCAGATTTAATAGCAGCCTTAAAATACCTGAAGCGAGGTTTGAAAGCAGATGGAGCTATACTATTCTCAGTGATGGCAGATGACAGAACAAGGAGCAACAATCTCAAATTGCAGTAAGGGAAGTTCAGGTTAGATATTAGGAAGGATTTTCTCACTAGGAGGATAGTAAAACACTGGAATGGGTTACCCAGAGAGGTGGTAGAAGCTCCATCCTTGGATGTTTTCAAAACCTGGCTAGACAAAGCTTTGGATGGGATAATCTAGTTGGCACTGGTCCTGCTTTGATCAGAGGGTTGGACTACATTTCCTCCTGAGATCCCTTCCAACCCTAACTTTTTATGAAATAACATTGGTACACAATTGGTATACATAGGGGGTGCATCTACACATTCATTAATGTGCTTTTGCTACTGGGCATTAAATTTAGGACCTCTGGGCACCTATATATGTGTCAGATGTCTGTTCTGATGTGCTAATTAGCCATGTCCAATCTGATTGACTTCTATAATATGACTGGTTTGGTGGATGCAGGGAGAGTAGTGGATGTGATATAACTTCATTTTAGCAAGGCTTTTGATACACTCTCCGACAACTTTTTTGCAATCAATATAAGGAAGTATGGGTTGGATGAATGGACTGTAAGGTGGATAGAAAACTGGCTGGAGCTTAAGGCTCTAAGGGTATTCAATGGCTCAATGTCTAGCTGGCAGCCAGTATTAAGGGTAGTGCCCAGGGGTCAGTCCTGGGGTTGTTTTTATTCCATTTCTTCATCCACAACCTGGAAAATGGGATGGAATTCACCCACAGGAAGTTTTCAGATGACAAAAAGCTGGGGCTGCAGTGTGGGAGGAGGGGTAGAGCAGGGGAATAGTAAATACACTGAAGGGTAGGGCTTGTGTTCAGGGACCCCTCAACAAATTGGAGGATTGAACCAAAAAAAAAATGTCATAAAGTTCATAAGGACAAGTACAAAGTCCTGTACTTAGGGCGGAACAATACAATGTATTGGTACAGTCTGGGGAATGACTGGCTAAGCAACAGCTCTGTAAAAAAGGACCTAGGGGTTACAATAGACAATAAGCTGCAAAGAAGGTTAATGGCATATTGGGCTGCATAAGTATGAATGTTGCCAGCAGATTGAGATAAATAATTTCTCTCCTGGTGTGGACACATCTGGAGTACTGTGTCCAGTTTTGGGCCCCCCACTACAGGAAAGATGTGGACAAATTGAAGAGAGTCCAATGGAGGGAACATAAATGGTTAGGGAGCTGAGGCACATGACTTTTGAAGAGAGGCTGAGAGAACTGGGTTTATTTAGTTTGAGACGATAAAACGGAAAGGATTTAATAGCAGCCTTCAACTACCAGAAGGGTAGTTCCAAAGAGGATGCAGCTAGACTATTCTCAGTGGGGGCTGAAGACAGAACAAGGAATGATGGTCTCAAGTTTAGATTCATAGATTTATAGGCTGGAAGGGACCTTGCAAGATCATCAGGTCTATCCCCCTGCACTAAGCAGGAAAGACAACTGGGGTCAGGTGCCCTCAGTGAGGTTACCATCCAGTCTCCTCTGAAGATTTGCAGGGTAGGTAATTGCACTACCTCAGAGGGAGTTTATTCCAGTCTGGAAACCTTAACTGTGAAGAAGTTTTTCTCAGTGTTAAGCCTCATATGGTCTTCTAGAAGTTTGTGGTCATTACTCAAGGGTGCCTTAGTGAACAGTTGTTTGTGGAGCCCCTCAAGTATTCCCCTGATGTAGTGATAAGCTTCTATCAAGTCCCCTATCAGTCTTCTCTTTTTTAGGCTAAAGGAGACCCAAGTTCCTCAGCCTTTTCTTGTATGGCTTGCCTTGCAAGTCTCTAATCATACAGGTGGCTCTTCTCTGGACTCTATCAAGTTTTTCCACGTCCTTGTTGAAGTGCAGCACCCAGAACAGGGTGCAGTACTCCAGCTGTGGTTTCACCAATGCTGAGTAAATCAGAAGAATCACTTCCTTGGTTTTGCTTGAGATGCATCAGTTGATGCATGTCAGAATATTGTTTGCCCTGCTGGCTACAACATCGCACTGACCGCTCATGTTCATACTATGGTCTGTTATTACCTCTATATCCCTTTCAGTCATGGTGCTAGTCAGTTTGGTGCCACCAAGCCTGTAAATATATTGGGGATTGTTTGTCCCCAGATGGAGCACTTTACACTTCTCAATGCTGAACTTCATCTTGTTCTGATCCGCCCAACTTGCCGGCCGGTCTAGGTCTGCCTGTATTTGCAGAACTATTTTGAAGTGTGGCCACGCTCCCCCATAACCTGGTGTCATCCACGAACTTGGCCAGTGAGCTCTTCAGCCCTATATCCAAATCATTGATAAAGATGTTGAAAAGCACTGGACAAAGCATGGAGCCCCAAGGGACACCACTTGCGACTTCTCATCAGGACAACACAGATGCGTTCATTAGAACTCGCTGGGTCCTACCCCCAGCCCTCTTCCTACCCACCTAACTGTCTCACAGTTAAGTCCATAATCCTCCAGTTTTTCCATGAGAACATCAAGGGATACCCGATCAAAGGCCTTTTGGAAATCTGGGTATACATTGTTCACCTCCTCTCTCTTATCCCGGTGGTGAGTTACCTGGTCATAGAAGGAGATGTGATTGGTAAGATGAGACTTGCCTGCAATGAAGCCTTGCTGGCTGTCATTCAGAATCCTACCTCCTGCAAGAGTATTGCACATAGACTCCTTGATGAATTTTCCAGGGTTTTCTCTGGGATAGAAGTTAGGGTAATTGGCCTATGATTGCCTGGGTCCCCTCTCCTCCCTTTCTTCGAAGATGGGCATAACATTGGTTCTCTTTCAGTATTCAAGGACTTCCCCTAACTACCATAAGCTTTCGAAGAGTTTTGTCAGAGGTCCCATGATAACTTTGGCCAACTCCTTCAGCACTCTTGGATGAAGTTCATCTGGTCCTGATGACTTATAAATGTCTAAATTTTCTAATTGATCATGCACCAGCTCAATTCCAACGCTACAAAGGCAGTCATTTCCACCATGCACATTCTGAACCTTACCTACTATGATTTTCATAGATTTCATAGATTTGATAGACATTAGGGCTGGAAGGGACCTCGGGAGATCATCGAGTCCAGCCCCCTGCCCAAAGGGCAGGAAGTCAGCTGGGGTCATAGGATCCCAGCAAGATAAGCATCCAATTTACTCTTGAAGGTGTTCAATGTAGGCACTTGAACCACCTCCGCTGGCAGACTGTTCCAGACCTTGGGGGCTCGGACAGTAAAGAAATTCTTCCTTATGTCCAGCCTGAAGCGGTCTTGCAGGAGTTTGTGACCGTTCGACCTCGTCATCCCATGGGGCGCTCCGGTGAACAGATGTTCCCCCAGATTCTGGTGGTCACCCCTGATAAACTTATAGGTGGCCATCAGATCACCCCTGAGCCTGCGCTTTTCCAAGGCTAAAGAGTCCCATGGCTCTCAGCCTGTCATCGTAAGATCTGTTTTCCTGACCTCTGATCATGCGCGTGGCTGTCCTCTGGACTCTCTCAAGCTTCTCCACATCCTTTTTGAATTGTGGAGCCCAAAACTGGACGCAGTACTCCAGCTGCGGCCTCACTAAGGCCGAGTACAAGGGGAGAATGACGTCCCGGGATTTGCTCGAGAAGCATCTATGGATGCACGCCAGCATTTTGGTCGCTTTACCAGCTGCAGCATCGCATTGCAGGCTCATGTTCATCTTGTGGTCAATGATGACCCCCAAGTCTTTTTCTTCTGTAGTGCTAACCAATGTAGCACTGCCGAGCCTATAAGGGTGCTGCAGGTTTTTCCTCCCAAGGTGCAGAACCTTGCATTTTTCGGTGTTAAACACCATGAGGTTCTCATCTGCCCATTTGCTGAGCTTGTCCAGGTCAGCCTGGATCACCCGCCTATCTTCTGGCGTGGATGCTTTGCCCCAAAGTTTGGTGTCATCAGCGAACTTGGCCAGTCCACTCCTGACTCCAATGTCCACATCGTTAATGAAGATGTTGAACAGTATGGGTCCCAGGACAGAGCCTTGAGGGACCCCACTGGTCACGGGGCACCACGATGAGTGACTGCCATCAATCACAACCCTCTGGGTCTGACCACGAAGCCAATTTCCCAGCCAGCGGATCGTGGTGGAGCCAAAGCCACAACTGGGCAGTTTGGCCAAGAGGTGATCATGGGATACCAGCTCAAAAGCTTTTTTGAAGTCAAGATATATGACATCAATCTCTTCTCCCTTGTCCAGGTGATAGGTCACCTGGTCATAGAAGGAAATGAGATTGGTCAAACAAGACCTACCCACAACAAACCCATGCTGGCTGTCCCTTAGAATGTTAGCCTGGGCCAGTCCCTCAAGGATGGCCTCCTTAATAAACTTTTCTAAGATCTTCCCCTGGATAGAAGTCAGGCTAATGGGCCTGTAGTTAGCCAGATCCACTCTCCTCCCTTTCTTGAAGATTGGCACCACATTGGCCTTCTTCCAGTCTTCGGGCACTACACCAGAGCGCCAGGAGTTTTCAAAGATCCGTGCCAGGGGCTGGGCTATGACGCTCGCCAGCTCCTTGAGTACCCTGGGGTGCAGGTTGTCAGGGCCAGCTGACTTGAAGGTATCCAGCTTCTCAAGGTGTTCCTTCACGAGGTCGGCATTGATGGAGGGTAGGGGATCCCCCTCACCCAGATTTCCCTGTCCCATAGCAGGCATGGGCATCCCGTGTGACTGATGAAAGACTGACGCAAAGTACCTATTTAATAGGTTGGCTTTTTCCTGGGCGTCAGTTGTCAGTTGCCCCATCTGGTTTAGCAGGGGTCCAACATTGCCCTTGCTTTTCCTCCAGCTCCCCACATATCTGAAAAAGGACTTTTTGTTGTCCTTGATGCCTGAAGCTAGTTGGAGTTCAGTTGCAGCCTTGGCTTTCCTGGTTTGCTCCCTGCAGGACCGGACCAGCGCGGAGTAATCAGTCAGGTGAAATACAGAAGCAAAGTATTTATTCAGGAGTTCATTTTTTTCCTGAGAGTTGGTAACCAGCTGTCCTGAATTGTTAAGCAACCTATGCTTCCATTTGTTTTCCTCCTGTTCCTTACATACCTAAAGAAGGACTTCTTATTGTCCTTGATTTATGTTGCTAGTTTAAATTCAGTTGCTGTCTTAGCCTTTTTAATCTGCTCCCTACAAGTGCATGCCACTGTTGTATAGACCTCCTTGGGGGGAAGTTCCAAGTTTCCAATGTTTGTATGCATCTTTCTTCTTTTTCAAGAGGACCATGATATCACTATTAAGCCAAGAGGGATTACCAGCCCATGTGCTACCATTTCTCTGCATGGGAATGGACTTGTATTGTGCTTCAAGGATTGTGTCCTTGAGGAATGACCACTCTCCATGCACTCCTTTCAACTTCAATCCCTGGTCCCACAATGCTTCTCTTACTACTACCCTAAGCCTGTTGAAATTCATGTTTTTTGAAGTCCAA
Source organism: Crocodylus siamensis (assembly GCF_052110815.1). Classification (NCBI taxonomy): domain Eukaryota; kingdom Metazoa; phylum Chordata; order Crocodylia; family Crocodylidae; genus Crocodylus; species Crocodylus siamensis. The sequence goes on along the minus strand of NC_143395.1, from coordinate 149,505,931 downwards.
AACTTCAACCCTGCTAGCTGATTTGCTTTCCTTGTGACAGACAGTGAACATTACGGTTCCTGTTGTCCAGGCTACCCTCTATATTCAAGTCGCTCACCAGATAGTCTCCTTTGGCCAAAAGCAAGTCTAGGGGAGCATTACCTCTGGTTGGCCTGTGCACTTCTTGAGTTAGGTAGAGCTCTTTGATACAGGTCAGGAAGCAATGCGACTGGTCTGACTTAGCTGAGTGTTCCTCCCAAGAACACCCATGATGGATTGAAGTCACCGATGTGCAGGTGGCCTCTGCCAGCTCTTGAGAGAACTCCAGATTGAGCTTTCCCCCCTAGTTTTGTGGTCTGTTGTATACGCCTATAGTTAGGTCTCTCTCACCATTACCCCACTGTAGCTTGACCCAGAGGGTTTTGAGCTGCTCTTCTTTGGACCCAACGTCGGCTTCCAAGGAGGTGTACTGCCCCCTCACATAAAGAGCTACACCTGCACCTTTCTTCCCTACTTGGTCCCTTCTGTGCAGGGTATGACCCTCTATGGCTGTGTTTCAATCATGTGAGGAGTCCCACCTGGTCTCTGTAATCTCTATTAGAACATAATGCCCACTGTAGAAGAGCTAGCTCCTTCTGCTTGTTCCCCATGCTTCTGGCATTAGTGTACAGGCACTTGAGTCCTCCAACTGAGACCCTCAATTTCCTGTCACGTTTAGGGAGAACCATTCCCTTAGCTCTTGCAACAGTGACTCTCCTAGTGTCCCCAACTTCAGAGCTTTCTTGTGTGCCAGTCCTCGGACATGCTTCAGTCAGTGTTTCCTCATCCCCCAGCAATCTTAGTTTAACGCCCTATCTAGAAGATTGGTCATCCTAGCTGAGAACAGGGACTTTCCCCTCTGCATGAGGTGCATGTCATCCCCTCCCAGGAGTCCTCTGTCCCTGAAGTGTGCACTGTGGTGGAAGAAACTGAAGCCGTCAAGGTAGCACTCTTTAGAGTTGTCAGTTCACATCTTCGACACATCCTTCCTAGTGCCAATCAGACCCTCTGTGGGCAGAGTAGCAAATTTACTCAAGATTAGTTACTGTGCAGCTATGCACATATAGAATTGACCTGGGAGCAAGTTTGCTGAGTTCAGCCCTATCACTAGTAGCAGGGCTCTGGGCTGGGAGCCTTTCCTGCCTCAGGGTTGGGCTGTCTCTATGGCAGTCTTTGCCTCAGGCATTTAAAAGCCTTCAGGCACTCAGAGCCCTGCAGCGCATTAGCAGATAGCTTGAGACCACTCCAGGCCCTTGTGTCTGCCTAGGCAGGCTGCAGGCTATCAGCCCTGGCCTTCCTACACCCTGGTGCTACTGCCTGGCACCACACTGCTGCACAGTTGCCAGGTCCACACTGTTCAAGCCTACAGGCTGCTCCAGGGTGCTGCAGGATCCAGCCAGGTCTCCCAATCCCCAGGCTCAGGTGCAGGCAGCCAGGGAAAGCTCCATCTGCCCACAACCCACCCCTGCCCTGAGCTCAAAGGTGTTGTGGGGCATTGCCACTGCCTGCAACTGCCAGTCTCATGTTGGGCCCCTGTGCTGGGTGATTCAGGAAGCTGTCCAGGCCCAGCAGCATAGAGACAGCTGCACAGGATCCAAGAGAGCCAGCGCAGGATCCAGGATGGCATCCTCCTCATCCATGGCTGTGCCCACTCCTGTGTCTGCCACTCAGGGCCCCAAATGGTCCATGGAGGAGACTGGTGACCTTATGGCACTATGGAGTGTGGTGAAGGTGCAGCACCAGTTCTAGTGGGGTGGGCGTTTCAACACCTACATCTATGAAGGGCCCACCCGACATGTCCCACTATCTGAGAAGCTGCTTGCCATTGGGTACCCCACATCCAGCATGCAGGAAGGTGGGAGAAAGTGCCAAACTTTATTGAACAGCCTGTGCCCCCACAGCTAGGTGGGCATGGGCCTCTTATGCTATGGAATGCCTCAATGCCAGCGGCAATGTCCTCCTTGGCTGCAGAGGGCAGGAATGTATAGCACAGCCATAGGTAGCCCTCCAGAAGGTGGTGGAGGTTGCAGGGAAGCCCAGAATTGCCCCCCATACTGTCATAGCTTAGGGTGCCATACAAGGTGCACAGGTGCAGCAGCAGGGCGTAGTGGGTTGGGCACCCCTTGGTCCATGAAAACAGCTCCTCATGCACCACCGGGGACATGCTTAACAGAGGCGTGCTTGGGACATAGCAGTGGCATGGGGCAGGGGCTAGCTCTGGGGCACCTTCCCAGAGGATACCCCAGTTGGGTGCGTGGGGGCATGAGCAGCTCCTCATCTTGGTCATCTGGGAGCTCAACATCCTCCAAGCCCAGGTGCTATGGGCTGAGCAGGAGGATTGCGGGTGGAGTGGGGTCTGGTGCTGCCCCACCCCCTGGTCTATCCCACCCTTAGAACAGGATGGGGGAGGCAGGCTGCCTGTGGCCATCACCCAGCAGCCTGATGGCCCTAGGGGAGCAAGCAGGGATGGGGAGTTTGACTGGTGGCTGCCTGGGCCCAGGTATGTCACACTGACTTATCATGGTCCCTGGCCACCTGTGCATGCCTGACCCCTGATCTGTGGCCAGGTGGAACATGGCTCATGGTACAGCCACCCACTGCCCAGCATCAGGCCCCAGTGTGGGCATGGGAGGAGGTCCAGCGATGCCTCTATCAGAGAGGAGCCCCTGGCCCAGCCCTGGGACCAGTGCCACCCAGCCCCCCTGCCTGGGCCCAGCCCTGCTGCTTGCCCTGGCTCCACTTGGGCATGGAGCCAAAGCTGCTTGCAGGAGGTCTGGTACTGCTGGCCCTAGACAGATTGCTGGAGGGGGATCCTCCTGCTCTGGGGGACCAGTGGCCACTGTCACCTCTGGGCGAGCTACCCTCCCACCGCAATTACCATGGCATAAGCACTGGGGGAGGGAGGGGGGCGGGAAGCAGCCAGAGCCCTGGTTGCTGGTTGCCTGTCCCTGGACTCTGCCCTTAGTCACCTCCACCCCATGGCCCCCCACCCTAGGATGGCACACAGGTCACTGGGGGTGGGCAGGGAGGGGTGGGAGGTCTGTGGGCAGCAGTGCAGGTAAGCCAGAGTGGGGAGTGCTGGAGGACGTGGTCAGCCAGCAGCTCTTGCACCCAGTGTCCTGGCCCCCAGTGCAGGGTTTGCAGGTTTCCTGGGACCTCAACTATGGGAGTGCCACTGTCCCTGCCACCACAGGTGGTGCTTCCACTGCTAGGCATCCTCCTTATGCTGTGCCACTTCCACCCAGGCCTCACAGAAGAGACCCCCCCAGGCCTCACAGATGTCGTGCAGCATGTAGGCTGTGATGATGATCTGGGGGAGGTTGTCCTTGGCGAACTCAAGGCAGGCAGAAAGGATGCACCAGTGTCCTTTGAAGTGATCAAAGGTGCCTTCCACCAGGGTGCAGGTCTGGCCCAGGCAGCAGTTGAAATTGGCATGGTGGGGCTTCAGGTGGCCAGTGTAGGGCTGCATACGCCACAGCAGAAGCAGATAGGTGGGGTTCCCGATAAGGAGGGGCAGGACCATGATTGCTCTCAGCTGCAGATCTGGCACCCCGGCATGAAGCACCCACTCTTCTCCACCAGGCTAGTTGAACAGAGTTCTAAAAGATGTGGGTGTCATGGTGTGCCTGCCCAGTTGGCACTCGTGTGTGAAGGCACCTCAGTGGTCCATGATAGCCTGAAGCACCAAAAAGTGAAAGCCCCTCCAGATGTCATAGGGGCAGTCTCTATGGGGTGGGCAGGTGACAGGGATGTGGGTCCTGTTCAGGACCCCAATTCACCAGGGAATCTCAGGGCACAGAACCCTGCCTTCACCACCAGGGGGTCATGCATTTGTAGCACAGTGTGTTCCATCATGTCTAGGAGGGCGCACACACCTCCAGGATGGTCTCCCCAGTGGTGGCCTTGCCCATGCTGAACAGGTAGCCAATGTACCACAGGCTGGAGGGTGTAGCCAGCCTGAGCAGGATGAGGGCTAGTTGGCTGTCTGTTGGAAGGTGCAGCCAGATGCCAGTGTGCTGCTGCTCCAGGTGTGGTGAAGCTGTTCCAGGAGGTCCTGGAAGGTGGCCTGGGTCATGGAGAAGGCCTCCAGACACTGGTTTTTGTCTCAGGTGTGCTGGATGATGTGCTGCCACCAGTCCTGGCTGGCCCAGTGAGCCCAGAGAGGTGGTGGGGCCTGGAGCCCCAGGAAGGCAACAGTGGTCCCAGAAATGGCATCCTGGAGCCTGTTGTCAGTATCTCTTCTGGTGTCTGGCTAGGCAGATGGAGTGGAGATGGCAGGTGCATGGCTACAGCCCTCTGACAGCGCATGGTAGGTGGGCAGGTGGTCACTGCATGTGGGGGAGCTGGGGGTGGGGGCCCAGATAGCCATGGGCCAGGTGGCAGTCAGTGCAGAAGGTGAGCAGGGCCAGTGCTGTGGCCAGCAGGAGCATGGGGCACAAGTCATCATTGCCTGGGGCAGGGGTTGTAGTAACCATAGTGCAGGGAGGCACAGGTGGTGAGGAGAGTGCTGCTGCGTGCTGTTCCTGTGCTAAGCAAGCATGCTGCTCCTGGCCAGGGAAGTGGCTGGCCAGAGAACAGTGTGAGTGGGGCTGCCTTTTGAAGATGGTTACTGGCTGCTAGCAGCTGCAGCCAGAGCCTGGAGCTCCCCCTGCTGGTGCCAGGGGCCCATTGCAGGACCTCAGATAGCAGGAACAGATTGGCAGGAAATCTGCTGCCACCTCCCTGCATGTGTAGATGTGTACCTGGCACTATTTACTCATGAGTAAACTACTCATGAGTAAACTGGTGCCACAGTGAATGCTCATGTAGACATGCCCAGTAAAGCTTCTTGTGTAGCTGCAACCAATGAGCACTTGGTTTATAATGAAAATGAGAAAGTACTACAAACTCACTAGATTTGTAAGAATGGATCTTTCATTGTTTATTCTACATAATCACTACAGAAGCATAGATACATCCGAATTGCTACATTATGCAGTTATGCATGGGTTTGTTCTAATAGTTAAAGCACTAAAGGCAGCAAGGTTAAATTTGCATATGTTTGTAGAGAGTGAATTTTCTGCCACAGCCACCATTTCTCTTCAGTAAGATTATGTTCTGAAACAGAGATTTAACCTTGTTGCCTATGGCATTTAAACCATTAGAGCAAATACAAGAGTAACAGCGCAATGCAGCAATTTAGATATATGTATATTTCAGTTACGTTATGTGTAATAGACAGTGAACACTACATTCTCACAAACTGAGTGATTAAAAATATTTATATGCATTCATACAACTGTTCAAAGATTCTGTTCCACTTCTTTATTGACAGTATGGATAGACTAATAAATACCTATGAATCTTTAAAAACATAGTAGAATCAATGGAATTGAATTTGATATTATGGAGCTATTTTCTGGAACTTGCACTGCTTCTTATCCTGAGATACCTGTGACTAACTTAACAGGATGATGTTTGGTGTTGTTTACAAAAGCATCTATATGACCATACACACACACACACACACACACACACACACACACACACACACACACACACACACATTTTGGAATCCATCTATCTACGTACCTGCAGTGGTTTGCTGGTCTGAGAGAGCTATTTTCCCATTCCCAGTATTTCCAATTTAAAGTAGAGGGGTTATTTATCAAATCAGTGTAATCTTTCAAGGTAAAAGAAATATTTTAAGTGCAACCACTTATTTTTACACCAGACTCCATCACTTCCAGTTCCTCACAAGTACAGGTGACCCTACCATTCATGGGGCATATGTTCCCGTGTTCCCCATGAATGGTGAAATCCATGAATAGGGCACTATGTTCATAAACGCAGTCTGCATTCATGAATGCAGTGCCCCTGGTGGCTGAGAGGGCACGGCTCCAGTGGTGGCGGTGGGAGCCTGGCTGCAGTGGCAGGAGCCCAGTAGCAGCAAGCGCACAGCTTCCGAGGAGCTCTGGTAAGTGTTTAAAATGTATTTAAAATGAGGGTTCGGCATTTGCAAATATTTGAAACCATGAATGCTGAACCCGTGAATACTGAGGGTTTCCTGTACTTGCAAATGACACAATTACTATGTCTTTCCATTTTCTGAGCAACTGAAGCATAGAAACACAGAAGGGATATGAGCCAAATACTGCAATGCCTATTTTTTAGGTGTCTTTACATCATGCAATTCAAAACTCTGAGTTAAGTTTCCAAGGGGCCTTTACAGTGCATGGAAAGAGGCGGGGGCCTAAGAATGAATTGATAAAAGCCAGCACACAGCCACGAGGTACTTAAATAGGCCAAAAGGAAGTGCTGAGAAAAGGAGTGAAATTTAGGTCCTACTCTTCCAAGTGAATTAGGTTCCTGTCTGAAGTGTGTTGGTATGAGTTTGGTTTCTAGGCAGCTTGAACTCTCTCTGTCTAACAATGTAGTGGTGCTTTATTCCCCCATAAAACATTATAGCCTAGTAAAGAAAATGCTCATCTGTGTTGTGGGGGGTTCAAAGCCCTCCTTTTTCAGTTGGAACCTGATTTCCCATTACCCAAGAGTATGCCTTGATGACCATATCTTCACTTACAATATGCACCTTTGCCCCAAAAATTAACTCCCGAAAAATCAGCTGAAGAAGTCAGTTGACTTTATGGCTCTTTGTTCCTCACTCCAGAGGTGTTAATAACCATGTTTCCCTTATAATGGTCTTGATGTTTCTCTAATCAATCTAACATTTCTTGGACAATGTTGCTGTCTGCTAGCAGCTCCTGGTCTGTCTTCTCCTATTTCACAGTCTTCTTTAGCAATTTTCAGAATCATAGATCTACCCATGGAGATTACTCCAGCAGTACCGAGGCTTTCAGGAAGGGTGGGTGGGATGAATATTATGCTCTTTCCTTGTTCTATGCAGCCATGACTTGGAAACATCTGGGGTTTTTTTTATTTTGCCTTTCAAAAAATAAGGTACATATTATATTTAGGGGTGTATTGTATGTGAGAAAATATACAATTTCAAAAATATACAATTTTTTTGGGATCCATTTGAGAGTATAAATTTGGCTATAATATAGTGGCTAAGGTGCTCACTGGGGAAGGGGAGGGTGGGGCATGTTTTCCTTCCCTAATCCAATGGATACTTATTTATTCAAAATAGAAAAGCTCCAGCTGGAGAAATGGAAAGGTACTTTTCTCTCAGCTCAGAAATCCCTACAGCATCATGGTCAAGGTTGTCTCTTTGGAATTAGAAACTCTGAGTTCAAGGCTCGTCACTCCAAAGAAGAATATGAAGGTAGATTTCTTGTGTCCTAATTCAGTACTTTAATTACTGAGCTATTGTGAAGGATAGAAGCACCACTAGCATTTGCTCTTCTGGGTGTCTCTCGTACAGGGTTTGAATTCCACTGGTTATGCTTTACAAGTGAGATGGGCAGGAGAATTCCTATTCTATGAACTTAGTGGAATTTAAGCACCTATCTGATCGCCTTTATCAGGGCTAAAGTGGTTGTATGCATTCTCAGCAGGAGTAATTCAGGCACCTGTGGGGCATATGGCTTACATACACTACCTCCATGCCATTTTTGGGCCTGCCGCTGTGAAGCACTTGTTCATTCATTCCAACTCAGTGCACAAGAAGGTCACGTGCCAGTGGGATTAGAATTAGATATTTATTTCTGAAAGGCAACTGAGGCAAATGGCATCTGGGATGGATTGAAATATTTTTGACTTGGTAGTATACTTTTGCAGTATTAATGTTCTCATAAATTGACGTCGTTTTCAGAAATCCCTGCACTTGGTTTGTCAATACTGAGCATCCACAGACTTGTACTTATTTTTTAATATTATACCATATTTATTTATGAAAAAACCCCCTATGTTTTCAACTATTTTTGAAAAAAATACATTGGATACTATTATCTGCAAGTTACAGAAGAAAATGTCATTTTAGCTTTTTCTCAAGGTAGTAAAAGTTGGTTCAAATGCAAGCATCTATAGGGTCTAGAACAAATAAGGCTATTGAACCACATCCAAAGCTTTTTTCTGCTATATAAAGTGAGGATCTGTCAGGTAATGAGCTACCTAATCCATATATATCAGATGACAAAGCCTTCTGGTATTATCACTCCCTTCATACACCCAATAAATTCCATCAAAATGGGGGAGATCAATAAAGATGACATTTATGACCTCCACACAAAGCTAAATTGATTGGGCTGTTTGTGGGGAACTCCACAGCTGGAGCTAGCAGGAATGGAATCCAGCTATCAATCCATTATTAAGCTACAGGACTAGAATAGCAGTTTGCAATCATTCAGAATAAGAGAGTAATTACCAGGAATCTTTTATAAAATGTAATGGAGCCAGGATCTATGTAAAACTGAATGGAGCCTCAGCCAGCACCAAGTGGTCTCAACAACCTAAACACAGTAATAGTACTTATGGTTATTTAATTGCATTGGCCTCTGTACCTGCCTGCATACCAATTTGTGTCTAGGAAGGAACCTTCATTCATGTTACACTGAATATGGAAAATGTTTTACCAATGTATATCTATTCTAATATTATTTGAATACTGAGAGTTAACACTGCAAAGTGTCTCAGGAGAAGATGTGTGCAGTAAGCATCCCTATTGCCACTAATTAGGGCTTCTCTTAATTTATTATGCATGTGGTTTATGTATACACCAAAATTCATGTTTGTTTTTTTAATATTTACTCTTGTGGCTCTAGATACTTTTGCTATCCATACAGGTGCAATACTTCTCTGAATGCTACTAAGTACTTGCCCTCAGTGGTATACAGTAGCAATCATTTCCATATGCTAATTGCACATTATTTTAAAATGTAGGCAGGGTCGAGAGCTTATGCATAGCTGAGTTGCCAAAAGGAAGCAATATGCAGAGCCTTGTTAGGCTCTTTATATCTGCATGCATTTCATCCTAAATGAATACCATATTTTCTTGAACACATACGCTCCTAAATAAAACACCTGCCTTGTTTTTGGACGGCAGAATGTAGAAAAACAGATTTTTCCAGAGTCATGGCTGGCTGTGTGACAGAGAGTTAATTCTTCCTAGAAACAGAGAGTGTCCAGTAAATGTGGCATCCCAGGAGACAGTCTGGGATGGCACAGGATCTTTCTGGTATGGTAGGACAGCCAAAAGGATAGACCTCAGACTCATGCAAGGCTTGTAAATAGTTCTTAATATGGTAAATTCCTATAAATTAAAAATTGTTGTGCCACACCACAAGTCTCATCATAATACTACAGACAGCATGCAGCAGCCCACTTATGCTGAGACAGCTCAAAGTATGGAGGCTTTGAGAGGGTATTGTGGACTCTGGCCCTACTTTTTACAGCCCCAGGGGGAAGGAGTAGTGATCTTGAATGCCACAAGTCACAGTGTCTGCTTGTCTCTATTTCAGTGAAGTAGAAGCAATCATTGTTTTACTTCAACACATTCCTTTACTTAAATGACAAAAAATCAGTTGCTTTATTAAGACATTCACACCAATTTTTGAGGGCTGGTTTGTGGGGGAAATTGCATTTGGTATGTGAGTAAATATGGCGCTCTTTTGAGCACAGTATGTTGATATCCTTTTGTCATTGTGTGTAGGTGAAGCTAGCTGATAACAAACAGATTTCACTGGGGATTATAAAATTAACATAACATGGCATCTTGAAACGTTATACTTGACTTGTTTATTTGGCTTGACCAGTTTATTTGGCTCCTTTCTTTATACGCCTTCAACAATCTAAGTGGAAAAATAAATCTTTCTACCTCTGAAGTCCACAGAGATAAGATCCTCTTTTGGTGTTTACTGTTGCCTAGGGACAGGGTAGAGGCCTTTACTGCAATACACCAGAGGCAATCTCGTTTATTAAATTAACTTAATTTGTAATAATATATTCAAATACAGTTTATTAATTTAGGGCCAAAGCTCTGTGGCAGGGTCCTTAACTTCATGCTGATCTGTAGAGGTAGTACATTACTGGCACTGTATAAAGGAGTAATTAGAATAATAATAATAAATTAATGTCCCACTGTAAAAGAGTTCGTTTTTGCCTCAACTAATGCTGGCATTGTGGCTTGTTGTCATTGTTTTAAATGAGTCCATATCCCCCTCCATAGGACTGTACTAAGATTTTTGCAGATATTTATACTAATACAAGTTTTTCCCCCTCTGATTAATTTCATAAGGTCTCCCTGGCCAAAATTGTGCAAGACTTGCTGATTCCTTTCCATATTATTATTATTATTATTATTTTGTGGACTAACACTATCATTTTCGTGATGCAAACACACTTTCAGATGCAAATAGATCACCAAAATTCATTAAGGTCTTGATCTTGAGCCCTTGGGAAACAATATAGATAGTACATTTTGGAGACCAGCAGCCAGTCTTTTCAGTGAGCTAACAAATTCCATACAGACTATGCTCCCTTTTTCTTCTGTTTATTTCCATATGTAACAAGATTCCCCAAATCACTAGAGAACTGACCCTGACTCTGACCTGATGAATCAAGTAGCCTGTTTGCATTCAGGAGGATGAACCTTTCCATTTCTGGCAAAGAACCAGAGAAAGGTCTGAACAAAACTAAGCTAATCCAGAACAGAGCAGCTGCCCACTCTCTGTCTGTGCTGTTTTTTTCTGTTGATACCATTAATATTACCAGTGACAGTCAGACCTCTGCACATTACAAATATGAAGAGGATGATATTTATGAAAATGAATAAGCACACACTACCTCTAGGGTACACCTTGCAGGAAGCCTACTTTGACAGTGCATTCATAAGAGAGAAAGGAGACATTTGGCTATAGGCCTTGTGTATAGATGAGATACAAAATAATGGTTTTTTTGGGGGGGTGGGGTTGCACTAAGTGGCAATCTCTTATTATGACAAATACAAAAAGATAAACATGCAGGACCTAAATTAATAGGAATTTCTGGTGTATAGGTAAGAAAAAATTCTTGTAAGAGTAGTTTGGAGGTGCATCAGTGGCATGGACAATAAGGGTATATTTCCAGTATGTCTCTGATGTGTCCTAAGTGCACCCAGCCCACCACCATCCCAATGTGCACGTGCCAAACCCTGCAATGCAGCAGTGAAGCCAGTTAGGGGACAACTCCCTATGACTCTTGACACCTCTGTCTCCAGTATGTTTCAGAGTGTCCTCTAGACAACTTGAGCCAAATAACAGATGGAACTTAGTGTACCTGTGGGATTCTTGTTCTAGAGAGGTCACAGAAGGAAGAACAGGGGAAACATCTTTATCAAGAAAAACTAAAACTTCCTAATACTTTATGGGTAATGCTGAATAGCAAACAGCAACATGAGATAATGCAATTTGAGCAGCACCCTCAAATACGTATGATCTGATAGAATTTAGATCACACATACAGGGTGTATTTACATGTTGCCATATGCCAAAGTTGCTGTGGCACTGAAGTACTAAAACACAGCGCAGTGTGTGTGGTTACTGCACCATGCACATGGTGCATGGGAAAATTTCACTGCTATGTCACTGTAGCAGTGTGTTATATCTGGGAAGTGTGCCATTACAGGGATGTAGCTGGTGATCACATGTAGATACATGTGATTGCTACGTCACTGTAGCATGCCATACAGTGATGTAGTGCATTGGTACATTGCCATAGGGAGACATGTAGATGGGCCCTTAGACACTCAACACACAACAAGAACAATGGCTTTGGCTTCCATGACCACAGTCCACTCTTTGGTGAGAGAGGCAGCGAGCTGCTGGGAAGAGATGGCCTCCACCTCTCTCCCCTGGGGGGAAGGCTCTTCTCAGCCAGACTGGCTGACCTCCTCCACCTGCTCCCCTAAGCCCACTGGGGACGGGGGGACTACCACTACTGCTGGCCCACTGAGTAACCCTTGCAAAGGCAGCAGGCCAAGGCACTTAAGGGAGCCCACCCTTGCCCCAGCCCTGGTAAAATCTGTGGGCAAGTCAAGAGTCCCCAAGGGGACACTTGCCTGCGTGTACACAAATGCCAGGAGATGGGGAATAAGCAGGCGAAGCTCGTCCTCCTGCTTAATCCAAACAATTATGATGTCATAGGGATAATGGAGACCTGGTGGGACTCTAGCCATGACTGGACCACAGGTATAGATGGCTATACCCTGTACAGGAAGGATTGTGTAGATAAAAGGGGCGGGGGTGTAGCTCTCTATTTTTCTATTAAGGAAAGCTATGTGTCCCTGCAAGCTGATATTGTCAACCAGGGTGGATGACTAGAGACCCTCTGGCTTAAAATCTGTGGGGAACATGGCACCAGGGACACAATGGTGGCAGTCTACTACAGACCTCCCACCCAAAGTCAAGAGCTTGACCAAGAGTTCACCCTGGAACTGGCTGATGCCGCATGATCCAGGACGATGGTTGTCATGGGTGACTTCAATTACCTGGACATCTTGTGGGAAGATCACTCAGCAAAATCTGAGCAGTTGCAAAGCTTCCTCTTGTCTGTGGATGACCTCTACCTGACTCAAGAAGTCTACGGGCCAATGAGAGGTAAAGTGCTGCTCATCCTGGTTCTAGCTACTGGGGATGATCTAATCAGTGACCTAGTGATCGATGGGAAGCTGTGTGACAGCAACCACGAACTGATCACCTTCAACATCCACTGTAAAGCTGGCAAATCAGTCAGCAACACGGAAGTCCTTGACTTAAGGAAAGCCAACTTTGACAAGCTCAGAAGGCTTGTCAGTGAGGCCCTAAGGGACCATGACCCCAAGGAGAGGGGAGTTCAAGAAGAGTGGTTGCTCCTCAAGGGAGCGATCCTCAATGCACAAGCTAATTTGATTCCATCTTGGAGGTAAGGCAGCAAGAGGGCACAGCAACCGCCCGGCTCTCCAGGGATCTATCCGACCTCCTGAGGCTGAAAAGAAAGGCCTACAAAGGATGGAGGATGGGATTCACCTTCAAGGAGGATTATTCTGCACTGGTCCGGTCCTGCAGGGAGCAAACCAGGAAAGCCAAGGCTGCAACTGAACTCCAGCTAGCTTCGAGAATCAAGGACAATAAAAAGTCTTTTTTCAGATATGCAGGGAGCCGAAGGAAAAGCAAGGGCAACATTGGGCCCCTGCTGAACCAGATGGGACAGCTGACAACTGGTGCCCAGGAAAAAGCCAACCTATTCAATGGGTACATTGCATCAGTCTTTCATCAGTCCCATGGGACGCCCATGCCAGCTATGGGACAGGGAGGTCTGGGTGAGGGAGATCTCCTGCCCTCCATTAATGCTGACCTCGTGAAGGAACACCTTGAGAAGCTGGATACCTTCAAGTCAGCCAGCCCTGACAATCTACACCCCAGGGTACTCAAGGAGCTGACAAGCATCATAGCTCAGACCCTGGCATGGATTTTTGAGAACCCTGGTTCTCTGGTGTAGTGCCCGAAGACTGGAAGAAGGCCAGTGTGGTGCTGATCTTCAAGAAAGGGAGGAGAGTGGATCCGGCTAACTACAGGCCCATTAGCCTGACTTCTATCCCAGGGAAGGTCTTAGAAAAGTTTATTAAGGAGGCCATCTTTAATGGAATGGTCGACGCCAACTTCCCAAGGGATAGCCAGCATAGGTTTGTTGCAGGTAGGTCTTGCTTGACCAATCTCATTTCCTTCTATGAACAGGTGACCTATCACCTGGACAAGGGAGAAGAGATTGATGTCATATAACTTGACTTCAAAAAAGCCTTTGATCTGGTATCCCATGATCACCTCTTGGCAAAACTGGCCAATTGTGGCCTTGGCTCCACCATGATCTGCTGGCTGGGGAATTGGCTCCATGCTCGGACCCAGAGGGTGGTAATTGACAGAAGTCAATCAACATGGTGCCCTGTGACCAGTGGGGTCCCTCAAGGCTCTGTCCTTGGACCCATATTGTTCAACATCTTCATTAATGATGTGGACATTGGAGTCAGAAGCAGACTGGCCAAGTTTGCCGATGACACCAAACTTTGGGGCAAAGCATCCACACCAGAAGACAGGCGGATGATCCAGGCTGACCTGGACAGGCTCAGCAAATGGGTGGATGAGAACCTGATGGTGTTTAACACTGAAAAATGCAAGGTTCTCCACCTTGGGAGGAAAAACCTGCAGCATCCTTATAGGCTTGGCCATGCTATGCTGGCTAGGACTATGGAAGAAAGAGACTTGGGGGTTATCATTCACCACAAGATGAACATGAGCCTTCAAGGCGATGCTGTGGATAGTAAAGTGACCAAAACACTGGCTTGCATCCATAGATGCTTCTTAAGTAAATCCTGGGATGTCATTCTCCCCTTGTACTCGGCCTAGGTGAGGCCGCAGCTGGAGTACTGCATCCAGTTTTGGGCTCCACAATTCAAAAAGGATGTGGAGAAGCTTGAAAGAGTCCAGAGAAGAGCCACGCACATGATCAGAGGTCAGGAAAACAGTCCTTATGATGACAGGCTGAGTGCCATGTGGCTCTTTAGCCTGGAAAATTGCAGGCTCAGGGGTGATCGGATGGCTACCTATAAGTTTTCTAGGGGTGACCACCAGTATCTGGGGGAACATTTGTTCACCAGAGCACGCCAAGGGATGATGAGGTCAAACAGTTATAAACTACTGCAGGACCATTTCAGGCTGGACATAAGGAAGAATTCCTTTACTGTCCAAGCCCCCAAGTTCTGGAACAGTCTGCCATCGGAGGTGGTTCAAGCACGTACATTGAACACCTTCAAGAGCAAATTGGATGCTTATCTTGCTGGGATCCTATGACCCCAGTTGACTTCCTGCCCTTTGGGCGGGGGGCTGGTCTCAGTGATTCTCTGAGGTCCCTTCCAGCCCTAATGTCTATGAAATTATCAGGAGTAGCTTCAAAATAGGACAAAGTGGAGTAGGATAGATAAATTAAGTATGTGGAAGAACAAGACCATTCAAGAGGGATTATAGGAAAGTAGGGATTGGAAGAGAACTCATGGGATATTCTAATCCAGATCCCTCCTCAGGGCAGCATCATCCTTGGCTAAACCATCCCAGCCAAATATCTGGCTAAGCTGCTCTTGAAAATTTCCTGGGATGGAGAAACTGCAACTTTTCTAGCTATGTGGTTCCAATGCTTGACCACACTGATAACCAAAAAGTTCCTGCTAGTCTTCAATTTAAATTTCCTTTGCTACAGTTCATGGATATTGTTCCTAGTCCTGTTCTTTACAGCCATGGAGAAAAGGCCATTTCCATCTTTTTTGTAATCATCCTTCAGCTTCAAATGGAGTACTGGAGAAATGCGTGAATAATGACTGACCTGTGGTGTGATGGTTAAAGTGCTGTGCTAGCAAGCAAAAAGTCAACCTCCTTCTAACTGGGAGGAACTGTAATGTTCTAAGTGAGTGAATCAATGAACTATAAGGACAGGGTTACAAAGAACTTTTTCCCATCCTGGGTTTGAGTCTGGTAGTCATGGGTTTTGTCTTAGTCAATTTCTGAGTATTTAAGGTTACATAAACTAAAGAGAATGTTTGTTCTAGGCTTTGAGTAGTACACTGCTGTTACATGTTTACTTAATAGTTGTGGTTCAGCAAATTTTAGACAAATCAAGATTTGCAGTAAAAAATAAAGAGCTGTACTGTAGAAGACCTAAGGACAAATAGAAATAATAAATGGCAACTCTTTCAAGTCAAATTGTGAGAACAACTGTACCATGGAAAGGTATTTTCAGAACTGTAAAGATGATGAATGCAACCTGACTAATATGACTGATGAGCACCCAAAGGACATAGGAGGATGTCCTGAGTCTTCAAAAAAAAAGCTCAATTAGGCTCTGGAGTGGTGAGAGACGCGCGGGTGAAAGCCCACTGCACCCCCGCTCCCCCGAAGCCCCCCAGCCACCCCCTCAGCAGCCACAGAGCCCCCTGCCGACCCCCAGCAAAGCCGGAGGTAAGTGGGCTCATGGTGGGAAGGGGTTAACTCCTCGCTCCCTGGGAGGAGGCGGCTGCGTGGAGCCAGGCCAGGTCAAGTCCCCGCCCAGGCCCCCACTTGGCCCAGCCCCCGAGGGAGCCATGCGACCGGAGCCGTGTGAACAGGCACTTGAGTTAGCATGGAGTTCACGCAGGAGAGGGTGTGGGAGGGCACGAGACCCTGCCTGCGACCCCCCCAGAGTAGTCAGTCCCAGCCGTAGCCAGCCTACCAGAGGCATGACATGGATGGGCATGCACAGCACCCCGAGAGTCCCCTTGGGCTCTGCGGCCCCCCCCATTGGGCACCTCAGAGACGGCCACCCAGACGGAGCCCATGATTCCAGGCTCCACGCAGACGGAGCCCCTGGCTCTTGGCTGCGGGGGCTACCTGTCCCTTTTTCAGGCTCTGGGGCCCTGGAGCACGGCCACCTCCCTGTGTGGGGTCTGCTCCCTACTGGGGTCTCTGGCACGCCAGCTGGAGAAGCTCCAGGCCACAGTCCAGAGACTGTGTGCCATCAGGGACTGTGAGCAGGAGATAGACTCCTACTGCCAGGCCCTTCTCCTTCGGGAGCAGCAGGGTAGAGCACCGTCTCCCTCCAGGATGAAAGGAGGACTCTGGGACCTCCCGCTCTGCCCAGTCAGGGGCATGGACCAAGGTGGTCAAGGGCCCCAAGGACCCTAAGGCCCACCGCACCAAGTCCCCTCCCTCGCTGGAGTTTAGCAACAGGTTCGCACGTCTTGCAGCCCCAGCAGAGCCTGCTCAGTTGCCAGCTCCCGCAGGCAACCCAGGCTCAACCACAGCTACTGCCCCTGCTCTCCCCACGACAAAACAAAAGGTGTTTGTTGTGGGAGACTCCATCCTGTGGGGGACTGAGGGGGCAATCTGCTGCCCCGACCCCTTAGCCCGGGAAGTCTGCTGCTTCCCAGGGGCCCGCATCCGAGACATTGCAGAGAGGATCCCAGAGCTCCTCCGGCCCCCAGACAACTATCCCATGCTCCTTATTCATGTGGGCACCAATGACACAACTTGGAGCACCCCCAGCCAGGCCATGAGGCACTACAGGGATTTGTGAGTGAGGCTTAGGGGTCTGGGAGCTAAAGTGGTGTTTTCGTCGATCCTCCCAGTCTCGGGCTATGGGCTGAGGAGGGAGAGGAGGATCCACATAGTGAACCAAAGACTGCGGAGCTGGTGTTATCGGGAAGGCTTTGGCTTCCATGACCACAGTCTGCTCTTTGGTGAGAGAGGCAGCGAGCTGCTGGGAAGAGATGGCCTCCACCTCTCCCCCCTGGGGAGGAGGCTCTTCTCAGCCAGGCTGGCTGACCTGCTTCACCGGGCTTTAAACTAAGCCACTGCTGGCCTGCTGAGCAACCCTTGCAAAGCCAGCAGACCAAGGCACTTGAGGGAGTCCACCCCTGCCCCAGCCCTGGCACAATCTGTGGGCAAGGCAAGAGCCCCCAAGTGGACACTTGCCTGCCTGTACACTAATGCCAGGAGCCTGGGCAACAAGCAGGAGGAGCTCATCCTCCTCTCAGTGCAAAGAATTATGATGTCATAGGGATAACGGAGACCTGGTGGGACTCCACCCATGACTGGACCACGGGTATAGAGGTCTATACCCTGTACAGGAGGGATCGTGTTGACAAAAGGGGCAGGGGTGTAGCTCTCTATGTGAAGGAAAGCTACATGTCCCTGCAAACTGATGCTGGTGACCAGCATGGACAGCTAGAGACCCTCTGGGTAAAAATTCATGGGGAATATGGCACAGGGGACACAACGGTGGGAGTCTACTACAGACCTCCCACTCAAAGTCCTGAGCTTGACCAGGAGTTCGCCTGGGAACTGACTAAGGCCACTTGCTCCAGGACCTTGGTTGCCATGAGAGACTTCAATTACCCGGACATCTCGTGGGAAGATCACTCAGCAAAATCCGAGCGGTCACAAAGCTTTCTCTTGTGCGTGGATGACCTCTACCTGACTCAAGAAGTCTATGGGCCAATGAGAGGCAAAGCGCTGCTCGACCTGGTACTGGCTACGGGGAATGACTTAATCGGTGACCTAGTGATCGATGGGAAGCTGGGTGACAGTGACCATGAGCTGATCACCTTCACCATTCACCGTAAAGCTGGCAAATCAGTTAGCGACACAGAAGTCCTTGATTTCAGAAAAGCTGACTTTGACAAGCTCAAGAGGCTTGTGGGTCACGCCCTTAGGGACCGTGACCCCAGGGAGAGGGGAGTTCAAGAAGAGTGGTTGCTTCTCAAGGAAGTGATCCTCAATGCACAAGGTAAATCTATTCCAACACGGAGGAAAGGCAGCAAGAAGGCACAGCAGCCCTCCTGGCTCTCCAGGGACCTAGCAGACCTCCTGCAGCTAAAAAGGAAAGCCTACAAAGGATCGAGGATGGGATTCACCTCCAAGGAGGATTATTCTGCGCTGGTCCGGTCCTGCAGGGAGCAAACCAGGAAAGCCAAGGCTGCAACTGAACTCCAACTAGCTTCAAGCATCAAGGACAACAAAAAGTCCTTTTTCAGATATGTGGGGAACTGGAGGAAAAGCAAAGGCAACATTGGACCCCTGCTGAACCAGACGGGGCAACTGACAACTGACGCCCAGGAAAAAGCCAACCTATTAAATAGGTACTTTGCATCAGTCTTTCATCAATCCCATGGGACGCCCATGCCTGCTATGGGACAGGGAGATCCAGGTGATGGGGATCCCCTACCCTCCATCAATGCTGACCTCGTGAAGGAACACCTTGACAAGCTGGATACCTTCAAGTCAGCCAGGCCTGACAATCTGCACCCCAGGGTACCCAAGGAGCTGGTGAGCGTCATAGCCCAGCCCCTGGCACGGATCTTTGAAAACTCCTGGCGCTCTGGTGTAGTGCCCAAAGACTGGAAGAAGGCCAATGTGGTGCCGATCTTCAAGAAAGGGAGGAGAGTGGATCCGGCTAACTACAGGCCCATTAGCCTGACTTCTATCCTGGGGAAGATCTTAGAAAAGTTTATTAAGGAGGCCATCCTTGATGGACTGGCCCAGGCTACCATTCTAAGGGATAGCCAGCATGGGTTTGTTGCGGGTAGGTCTTGTTTGACCGATATCATTTCCTTCTATGACCAGGTGACCTATCACCTGGACAAGGGAGAAGAGATTGATGTCATATATCTTGATTTCAAAAAAGCTTTTGATCTGGTATCCCATGATCACATCTTGGCCAAACTGCCCAGTTGTGGCTTTGGCTCCACCACGATCCGCTGGCTGGGAAATTGGCTTCGTGGTCAGACCCAGAGGGTTGTGATTGATGGCAGTCACTCATCGTGGTGCCCTGTGACCAGTGGGGTCCCTCAAGGATCTGTCCTGGGACCCATACTGTTCAACATCTTCATTAACGATGTGGACATTGGAGTCAGAAGTGGACTGGCCAAGTTCGCTGATGACACCAAACTTTGGGGCAAAGCATCCATGCCAGAAGGTAGGCGGGTGATCCAGGCTGACCTGGACAAGCTCAGCAAATGGGCAGATGAGAACCTCATGGTGTTTAACACCGAAAAATGCAAGGTTCTGCACCTTGGGAGGAAAAACCTGCAGCACCCTTATAGGCTCGGCAGTGCTACGTTGGATAGCACTACAGAAGAAAGAGACTTGGGGGTTATCATTGACCACAATGAACATGAGCCTGCAATGCGATGCTGCGGCTAATAAAACGACCAAAACGCTGGCTTGCATCCATAGATGCTTCTCAAGCAAATCCTGGGACGTCATTCTCCCCTTGTACTTGGCCTTGGTGAGGCCGCAGCTGGAGTACTGTGTCCAGTTTTGGGCTCCACAATTCAAAAAGGATGTGGAGAAGCTTGAGAGAGTCCAGAGGAGAGCCACGCACATGATCAGAGGTCAGGAAAACAGATCTTATGATGATAGGCTGAGAGCCATGGGACTCTTTAGCCTGGAAAAGCGTAGGCTCAGGGGTGATCTGATGGCCACCTATAAGTTTATCGGGGTGACCACCAGGATCTGGGGGAACGTCTGTTCACCAGAGTGCCCCAAGGAATGACGAGGTTGAACGGTCATAAACTCCTGCAAGACCGTTTCAGGCTGGACATAAGGAAGAATTTCTTTACTGTCCAAGCCCCCAAGGTCTGGAACAGCCTGCCATCAGAGGTGGTTCAAGCACGTACATTGAACACCTTCAAGAGTAAATTGGATGCTTATCTTGCTGGGATCCTATGACCCCAGCTGACTTCCTGCCCTTTGGGCAGGGGACTGGACTCGATGATCTCCCGAGGTCCCTTCCAGCCCTGATGTCTATGAAATCTATGATCATTTTAGGATTCTCAGTTATAAAGATGACGGGCAAGAAAGTTATAATATTTAACTAGAAAAGCTTTAAACATTAACAGGAGACATGTTTCTGGAGACATTTTTTCAAAGGGCTAAGAAAGTCTTGCAGTGTTTTTACAGTTTAATTTAAAGGCACTTGAAAGTCATTTTACACACAAACAAATAGAAATAAACTATAGCATGTTGATTGCCCTTGATGAATTTAATGAGTCTCTAAACCAAACTGACAACTCCTTATCTCCAACCACAATATTTAGGTTTCTGATGTAAAGGTTGCTGAAAATGACAGAAACCTAAAGTTAGGGCACTCATATTGTAACAATTGGGCTTTTGCCTTGATAGTATTGTTCTTTGTTATGGTTTATGTACAGGAATAGAGGATGGGGTGGTTTATTTTATAAGAAGGTTTTCAGTGGACAAAGGACTAACCAAATTAAAAGCAAAGTTAAGATATGGTTCCTTGACTATTCTGATTGTTAGATAATGTTGAAAAGGAGCCTGATAAAATATGTGTTTTGATTTCTCCTTCTGCATTTTATATGTATTTGTTTCTTTTTTCCATTTGGTATTAATGAAAAAGTATACTTGATGCTGTGTGTTAGCATAAATCTTACCCCTCACCTGCAGCTTTCATTTAGTGATTGGTATCTCCTTTGAAAGCATTTTTCATTAGGGACCTAATTTGCAGATAAGAAATTATATACCATACATATATCTGTGGGTGATATTTCTTTTCATATCAAAGTATTCAATTAGCTTTCTCCCTTCTCAGGGTTAGGTGTCACCACAACCATTGCAACAAATTTATGTTATGTTACTATTATTTGTATGTATGAGATAAGCTAAAATGCAATTACTATTATTGATGGTGAGGGCTTAAAATAAAATGTAATTAAATGTAAAAAGGGAGAGTAAGGTGGCACCTTAACATGTGGATAGACATAATACTTAGAACTTTCTAAATATCCTTTAAACCCCAAGAGTCTAGACCAGTGATTCTCAGCCAGGGTACCAGGACACCTAGAGGTGCTACAAGGTCCTTAGAAAAGTGGCTCAAGATGTGAGGAAATAAGTAGATAAGAGCAGGATCTATCTTTTCCTAACCCCACTGCCCATCCCTTTTGCAAGGAGGGAAGCACTGTAATAAATAAGTTATTTTTTAAATGGGGTGCCACTCAATTCACGAAGTGATGGAGAGGTGCTTCGAGTCTAATGAAGGATGCCTTAAGGGTTCAAAAGAGGATGGAGCTAAACTGTTCTCAGTTGTGGCAGATGACAGACCAAGAAGCAATGGTCTCTTGTTGCAGCAAGGGAAGTTTAGGTTAGATATTAGGAAGAATTTTCTCACTAGGAGGTTAGCTAAACGCAGCAACAGGTTACCCAGAAATGTGGTGGAATCTCCATCCTTGGAGGGTTTCAAGACCTGACTGGACAAACTTTGGCTGGGATGATCTAGTTGGGGATAGTCCTGCTTTGAGCTAGATGACTAAATGACCTCCTGCGGTCCTTTCCAACCCTAATTTTCTATGATTTTATAAAATCTAAAAAGCTTGAGAACCACTCGTCTAGATGCACAGGCCACTTTAAACCAGTTTAAACTTCCTGGAACATTTCAAAAGTGCACCAGAGCAAATCAAGAACTATTGAGCCAGTCTTCCTTGAACCAGTTCAACGTTATGTGTGAACCCAGAATATTCTGTACCTAGTGTCTGCTCAGTCTTCCACGCATCCCAAACTGCACTGTTTTTTACCCTGTCCAAATCCAAGCAGAACAATGGGGCTGCTTTGGGCTGTAATCAGGACTCTACTGCCCAAGGATCTATTACCTACACAGGCCTCAGTTTAGGGTAGGGAAGCAGACAGCTTCTTTTTCAGCTACACTACTCTAGTGTTAGCACACTTGAGCCCTCAGCTTCCTGCAACTACACTGAGCAGAGCAGCGAGCAAGGAGCCAACAGCTGAATCAAGGTAAGCTGGACAGGGCAGGGAGGAAGAGCGAGGAGGAGCCAGGCCAGCCAGGCCAGCTGTAGGGAATTGGAAAGGGGTTTTCCTCCTCTCCCATCCCTATTTAGCCATGCCAGCTGGGAGCCACACTCCTGAGCTGTATGAATGGGACCCGTAAACAGCTGCACTCTTTAGGGGTGTACTGGAGTTTGCGCAGCAGGGAGAGCAGGAGGGGCCTGAGACTCCATACATTGGAGTCAGCAACTTTGGACAGAGTCTCTAGAGTCTTTAGGTGAGCGCACATGAAGAAGTCTTAATGGGGATGGTGACTTGAAGTGCAGCCAGGGACCCTGCCCTGATGCGTCCTCCTGCCAAGGGTTCTTCTTAACCCTCCACCCAGATGGAGCCTTTGGGTGGGTCAGTGGCACCGGGGCCCCCTGCCTGCAGGGGTTGCCTGGTGGGTCCTCGGGGGTCTGGGGACAATGGGATAGCTGGGAGTCCCCTCACCTGTCCCACGTGTGCCTGGATTGAGGCCCTGGAGGGGGAGGTGAGGGAACTCTAGGCAGAGGTTAGCAGACTGCATGGGATCAGAGCCATTGAAGATGAGATTGACAGGTACTTCCACTCTTTGTAGGATTGCTCAAATGGTGGGATGGCAACACAAGAGGGACCTGACATGGATGGATGGAAGACCTTTAGTTCTAGATAACACAGAATTAGACCCCATGGTCCTGGAACAACTCCTCCAATGCAGCTGGGGAACCAGTTTGGGGCCCTGGTATCTCTGGGAGTGAATGCACCAATGGAGAGTCTAGCAACGGACAGTGCAGCAATGGAGGCTGCACCCACAGGTACCACCAGGCAGGCTGCAAGGCAACAGAGCAACCAGAGGAGAAGACTTTGGGTAATCATAGTAGGCATCACCCTGCTGAGAGGAATGGAGAGAGATATCTGCCACCCAGATCCCACACCATGGGAGGTCTTCTGTCTCCCTGGGGCATAGATCTATGATGTCACAGAGAGTATCCCCAGGCTTGTCCAGCCCACAGATTACTACCCCATGCTCCTTATCCATGTGGGAACAAATGACACAGTCAGGAACAATCCAGACCACATCATGAGTGACTACAAGGCTCTGGAAGGTGGGCTTAAAGGATCAGGTAGTTTATTCCACTGTGCTCCCTGTTGCAGGCCACAGTCCAAGGAGGCATGAATGCATCGATGAGGTGAACTGGTATCTCCGATGGTGGTGCCACCAAGAAGTCTTCAGCTTCTACGACCATGGTGCCCACTTCAAGGACAGAGGGCTCCTGGGGAGAGACAGCATCCACCTCATGCAGAAAGGTAAGTCCCATTTCTCAGCCAGGATGGCAATCCCTTAGATAGGGTTTTAAACTAAGATTACAGGGGGGTGGGGAAATGCTAACTGGAGCCTACCCAGGAACCAAAATACAGGAAAGCTCCATTGACAATGAAACCAAGCAAGCCACTCTTATAGGAGCTGAGAAAAAAGCTCCCCTTCAATGCAACAGGTGGCCAGTGACCTCAGCAGAAGGACTTAGGTGCCTGTACACCAATGCCAGAAGCATGGGGAATAAGCAGAAGGAACTAGTCCTCCTGCTTTCCACCGGGCACTACAATCTAGTAGGGATCACAGAAACCTGGTGGGACTCCTTTACATGATGGGAGCATAGCCATAAAGGATGATGTCTTTCACAGAAAGGATTGGGTAGGGAAAAGACGTGGGTGTTGACCTCTATGTGAAGGAGCAGTACGCGGGCAGTGACCCTACAGGCCAATGTCATCCCCAAAGAAGAATAGCTTAAAACCCTCTGGGACATGGTTGTCATGGGTGACTTTGACTACCCAGACATCTCCTGGGAGGAATGCTCAGCCAGCCCAGATTGATCACGATCCTTCCTGACCAGCACCGAAGAGCTTTTTTTTGACTCAGGAGGTGCACAGGCCAACTAGAGGCAATGCAGTTCTTGACCTGGTCCTGGTCAAAGGGGATGACCTGGTGACCAACTTAAACATAGAGGGCAGCCTAGGTGATAGTGACCATGAAATCATTATGTTCACAGTCCATCGTAAGGCTGACAAAACAGATACCAAGCTCAAAGACTTAGACTTCAAAAATGCAAAGTTTAATAAGCTCAGGTCACTAGTAGAGAATGCCCTGAGAGACCAAGGACCACAGGTAAAGGGAGCATAAGATGAATGGTTGTTTCATAGTTTCATAGTTGGTAGGGTTGGAAGGCAGATCATCTAGTCCAACTGCCTGCCATGGGCAGGAAAGGATGCTGGGGTGAAATGACCCCAGCTAAGTGGCAGTCTAGCCTCCTTTTGAAGACCCCCAGGGTACAGGGCAAGCACCACTTCCCTTGGAAGTCAGTTCCAGCTCCTAGCCGCCCTGACAGTGAAGTAGTGCCTCCTGATCTCTAGCCTGAATCTACTCTCAGTCAACTTATGGCCATTGTTCCTTGTTACCCCCAGTAGTGCTTGAGGGAACAGGGGCTCTCCCACTGCCTGCTCATTCTCCTTGGCAAGTTTATAGGTGGCCACCATATCTCCTCTCAGCTTTCTTTTGTAGATGCTAAACAGGTTCAGGTCCTATAGCCTCTCTTCATAGGGCCTGCCCTGCTGCCCCCTAATCATGCGAGTGGCCCTCTCAATGCTGTCCACATCCCTCCTGAAGTGCATCACCCAGAACTGGACAAAGTACTCCAACTGTGGCCTGACCAATGTTGCATAGAGGGGGAGGATCACCTCCTTGGACCTGCTCATGATACATCTATGGATGCCTGACAAAAGGCCTTCCTGACTGTGTCCCCACATTGGCGGCCCATGTTCATCTTAGAATCAATAGTGATTCCAAGATTGCTCTCTGTCTCTGTGCTAATGAGAAGGGAGTTCCCCAGCCTGTAGGTATGCTACTGGATCTTCCTTCCCAGGTGCAATACCTTGTACTTGTCCATATTGAAACCCATCCTATTCTCATCCGCCCACCTCTGTAACCTGTCAAGATCTAGTTGTAGCCTGTCGAGATCTAGTTGTAGATCCTTAAGGCTCAGAGAAAATCCACTCCCTTATGGAGGAAAAGTATCAGAAGGGTCAAAAAACCCTCTTGGCTAAGCAGGGATGCTGCAGCCCTCCTCTAGAAAAAGAAAGAGGCATACAGACAAAGGAAGCTTGGGACAGCCTCTAAGAAAGACTGCTTGACAATGGCCTGCTCTTGTAGAAATCATATTAGGCAAGCTAAGGCAGAAACTGAACTAAAACTAGCTACAAGAACCAAGGACAACAATAATTCCTCCTTTAGCTACATAGGGAGTAAAAGGAAAACTAATAGGCGTGTGGGGCTGCTGCTCAATGCCTCAGGATGCCTGATAACTACCACTCAGGAAAAAATGGAACTTCTAAATGACTACTTGCCTCAGTCTTTCACAAGACCAAGGGGAACGAAGGTTCCTGACATGCATACAGGACCTACACCTCATGTAGGAGGTACTCGTCCCCACTAGGGAAAACGCCATACTAGATCTGGTGTTAGCCTCTGGGGATGACCTGGTGGGGGAAGTGCTAGTACAAGGGAGGCTAGGGGACAGTGATCATGAAATGATCCAGTTTGCTATTCAGAGAAAGGTGGGGAGGATAACTAGCACAGTGCAAATGCTTGACTTTAGGAAAGCCAACTTCAATGTGCTCAGGGCGGTAGTCAGGGAGGCACTCGGAGCCCAGGGGGTAGCTAGTATGGGGGTCCAGGAAAGGTGGTCCTTCCTCAAGGAGGCTATCCTTGGGGCGCAGCAGGATACAATTCCTCTGTGCAGGAAGGCGGGAAAAGGGTCCAAGAAACCTTCATGGCTGAGCACAGATGTCCAGGCTGTCCTTAGGGCAAAGAAAAAAGAATAGTGGAGGTGGAAGCAGGGGGCAGGGACAAAGGAGGAGTACACCTCCCTGACCCGAGCTTGTAGGGATTTGGTGAGGAAGGCTAAAGCAGCACTAGAGCTTAGATTAGCTTCTGGGATTAAGGATAACAAAAAGTCCTTCTTCAAGTATATAGGTAGCAAGAAGAAGTCTCGGGGTAACATTGAACCCCTACAAGGCAGGGCATGGCAGTTGGTAACGGATACGCAAGAGAAGGCAGAACTCTTCAACAAGTTCTTTGCCTCCATGTTCCTGTCTGCTGACAACAGGGTGCTCTTGGGTGACAGTGTAGAGAGGCCCAGGAAAGATGCAAGTCCCCTGACTGTTAGTTCAGACCTAGTTAAGGATTACCTGGAGGACTTAGATGTGTCCAAGTCAGCGGGCCCGGATGACCTTCATCCGCGGGTGCTCAGGGAATTGGCTAGTGTCATTACGGAGCCTTTGGCACTGCTGTTTGAGGACTCCTGGTGCTCGGGCGAAGTCCCTGAGGACCAATGTGGTCCCTATTTTCAAGAAGGGGAGGAAGGATGAGCCTGGCAACTACAGGCCAGTCAGCTTCACTTCTATCCTGGGGAAGGTCTTTGAAAAAATTATCAAGGGCCACATTTGTGAGAGCCCTGCAGGGGAAGTGATGTTGAAGGGTAACCAACATGGGTTCATGCCAGGCCAATCCTGCCTTACTAACCTGGTCTCTTTCTATGACCAGGTAACAAAGAGCTTAGATGTGAAGGAGGAAGTCTATGTCATCTTCCTGGACTTCCAGAAGGCCTTCAACACAGTGTCCCACCCAATTCTGGTGGGCAAGCTCAGGGACTGCGGCATTGATGAATGCACGGTCACATGAGTGGCAAACTGGCTCCAGGGGCGAACCCAGAGGGTGGTGGTGGATGGGTCGATGTCAACCCGGAAGGGTGTGGGCAGCAGAGTCCCCCAGGGCTCAGTCCTTCGGCCCGTGCTGTTCAACATCTTCATTAGGGACCTGGACGAGGGTATAGAGAGCACCCTGTTCAAGTTCGCTGATGACACCAAGCTGTGGGGGAAAGTGAATACACCGACAGGCAGGGACTGCATCCAGACAGACCTGGATAGGTTGGAGAAGTGGGCGGATCTGAACAGGATGCAGTTCAACAAGGATAAGTGCAGGGTGCTGCACCTGGGGAGAGGGAACCAGCTTTATGGTTATAGGTTAGGGGCTGACCCTCTCGGCAGCACAGAGGCAGAGAGGGATCTTGGAGTCAGGATTGACTCCAGGATGAATACGAGTCGCCAATGCGATGAAGCAATAGGCAGAGCCAACTGCACCCTGTCATGCATCAACAGGGGCATCACTAACAGGTCCAGAGAGGTCTTGCTCCTCCTCTATGTGGCGCTGGTCAGGCCGCAGCTGGAGTACTGTGTCCAGTTCTGGGCATCGCACTTCAAGAAGGACATGGGGAACCTGGAGAGGGTCCAGAGGAGGCCACTCATATGGTTGAGGGCCTCTGTGGCCAGCCCTATGAGGAGAGGCTAAGGGACCTGAATCTCTTCAGTCTCCGTAAGAGGAGACTGAGGGGGGATCTTGTGACTGTCTACAACTTTATCAGGGGCCAGCAGCAGAGACTCGGGGAAAGTCTGTTCACCAGGGCCCCCCTTGGAGTCACCAGGAACAATGGCCACAAGCTGAGGGAGGATAGGTTTAGGTTAGATATTAGGAAGAACTGCTTCATGGTAAGGGTGGCCAGAGCCTGGAGTAGGCTTCCCAGAGAGGTGGTGCTCTCACCTTCCCTGGAGATCTTCAAGAGGAGACTGGACAGGCACCTGGCTGGGGTCTTATGACCCCTTCCATCTGCAGTACTCCTTCCTCTCCATGGCAGGCGGTCAGACTAGATGATCTATCTAGGTCCCTTCTGACTCATTGATTCTATGATTCTATGAACAACATGTCAGGTAGGGCACAGAACGAGCAGAGCGGGATTGACACTGTTCCCACCATTGCCATAGAACTGGTGTACAATCAGTTAAAGGAATTAGACTTTTATAAATCAGCAGGACCAGATGAACTCCATCCACGAGTGCTGTAAGAGTTGGCTGAAGTAATCACAGAGCTCCTGGCAAAGGTCTTTAAAAAATCATGGGCCTCTGGAGAACTGGAGGACTGGAAGAGGGCCAATGTTGTGCCCATCTTGAAGAAGGGGAAGCATGAAGAACAAGGAGACTGCAGGCCAATTAACTTAATTTCTATTCCAAGGAAAATCCTAGAAACATTCATCATAGAGGTTATATGTGACAAACTTACAGAAGGCATGATATTGAA
The DNA here is from genome assembly GCF_052110815.1 of Crocodylus siamensis. NCBI lineage: Eukaryota > Metazoa > Chordata > Crocodylia > Crocodylidae > Crocodylus > Crocodylus siamensis. Next base: position 149,477,494 of record NC_143395.1, on the reverse strand, counting down.
TGACAGCCAGCATGGCTTCATCATGGGCAGGTCTCGTCTGACCAGCCTCATTTCTTTCTATGATCAGGTGACTTGTCACCTGGATGAGAGAAAAGTGGTTGACATCATATACCTCGACTTCCACAAAGCCTTTGACCTGATATCCCATGAAGTACTGGAAGATATCTGGCTGAACTGCAGGACCATCAAGTGGGTGCAAAAATGGTTGCAGGGTAGGATGCAGAGAGTCCAAATGAATGGATTGACGTTGTCTTGACAAGATGTGGGCAACGGCATACTCCAGTGCTGTTCAATATCTTCATCAATGATGGGGTGAAAAGACCATTGGCTAAGTTCCCATCCGACACCAAGATATGGGGTTTTGCAGACACACCTGCAGGTAGGCTGCAGATTCAAGCAGACCTAGACAGGCTGGCATGTTGGGCAGAATGGAACCAGATTAGGTTCAATGTAGGGAAATGCAAAGTGCTGCATCTGGGAAGGAAGAACCCCCAGCACACCTACAGGCTGGGCATCGCCAACCTGACCAACACTACAAATGAAAGGGATCTGGGTGTAACAATAGACCGCAGCATGAAAATAAGCTAGCAATGGAAAGCAGTAGCCGCTATGGCCAATAAAACTCTGGCATGCATCAATCAATGCATCTCCAGTAAATCCAAAGAAGTGATTCTCCCACTTTACTCAACATTGGTGGGGGCGCAGCTGGAGTATTGTGTCCAGTTTTGGGCACCCCACTTCAAGAAGGACACGCTAAAGCTCAAGAGGGTCCAGAGAATGGCCTCTTCAGCCTAGAAAAAAGGCTGAGAGGGGACCTGATTGTGGCTTACCGCTATATCAGAGGTGTACATCAGGGGCTCGGTGAACAACTGTTCACCAGGGCACCCTTGGGGAAAACTACAAACAATGGCCACAAACTCCTCAAAGATAGTTTCAGGCTGAACATTAGGAAAAACTTCTTCACAACTAGGGTGTCCAGACTATGGAACAAGCTCCCCCCCCAGAGGTGGTGCAATCCCACCCTTGAGGTCTTCAAAAGAAGACTGGATGGTCACCTGGTTGGTGTCACCTGACCCCAGATGTCTTTCCTGCCCATTCAGGGGGCTGGACTCACTGATACTTAGGGGTCCCTTCCACCCCTATGATTCTGTGATTCTATATGACCCTGGATGGGAATCCCAGGCTTATTTGGTATAGGGGGAAGTATCCATGTTGCGAGGAGGGGCTTTTTTTCCCTGCTTGTGGTGGGTGGGTGGTTGTGCCTGTAACAGTAAACAGCTGTAAGTTGCTGGGTAGTGGTGGCAAGAAGGCTCATACCACCTCTGCCTTCTGGGCTCAGGTTCCAGGCTCCCACACCAACTCTACCTAGTCCTGCATGCCAGGATTGGGCTCTAGGGGTTCCATGCTGCCTTGGCCTGATTCTGCATGCTGGGATTGGGCTCCAGGGGCCCCCACTGCCTCTGCCCAGTTCTGCGAGGAAATGGCCTCCACACCCAATCTTGCATGCAGGCCTGTGGGGTTCCTCATGTATCTTTGTGGACCAGAGGTTACAGCCCCAAAGACCAGATCTGGCCCATAGGCCATGAGTTGAGCACCCTTGCTTTAGAGCATTGAATTGGTTATAGCTAGAATGATCTAACCCTTATTCATTTCCCTCCCTGGCATCCAACGTTGTTGGTTTAAAGATACCAAATGAAACATCTCCAATCATTCTGTTCAACCACCATTAATAAAATTATCATCTATAAATTAGTCTAGTTCCCTTTTGAACCTAGCTATGCTACCTGCCTCTACTACCTCCTGTGGTAATGAATTCTAGACTCCTGTTAGTTATAAACCTGGCTCCTGCTAATTTCTGTAGCTGCCTCCTTCCTAGCTCTAGTATTCTGGGACTTGGTTAAGAACACTTCCCTATTAACTTCCTTCATGATTTTTCAGACCTCTATCATATCCCTCCTCAGCCTTCTCCTTTCCAAAATGAAGAGTTCTAGTTCAGTCTCTCCTAGTGTGGCAATTGCTCCATACCTCTGATTAATTTGGTTGTCCTTCTTTGTATGTTTCTAGTTCTACTACATCTTTTTTGAGGTGCAGAGACCAGAAATGTACATAGTATTTAAGGCATGGGAGAACCATGGATTTATATAATGGCATGATGATGTTTTCAGTTCCCTTAATGAGGCCTTCTTAATTGGCTATTTTGGTCACAGCTGCACATTGAAATGAGGTTTTTAGAGAACAATCTACAATGACTCCAAGTTCTCTCTCAGACCAGAAAGGTTCCGGGAGGGGCGAGAGACATGTGGCTGAAAGCCCACTGCACCCCTGCTCCCCTGAAGCCCCCCACCAACCTCTAGCAGCTGCCAAAGGACAGCCAGAGGTAAGTGGGGCCTGTGGTGGGAGGGGGTTAACCCCAGAGAGTGGGAGGAGGCAGCTGAGTGGACCAGGGAGGGTCTGGACCCCCTGGCCCTACTTTGCCCAGCCCCCCAGGAAGCCACAAGACTGGAGCCACACAAACAGGCTGTGCAAACAGGCATGCTTGTCTGTGTGGTGTGTGAGTTAGTGTGGAGATCATGTAGGAAGGTGAGCAGGAGGGCCTGGGGCCCTGCCTGTGCACCCCCACCCCAGGGAAGCCAGTCCCAGCCATAGCCAGCACACCAGCAGCATGACACGGATGGGCATGTGCTGCACCCCGAGGAGCCCCTCAGAGGCCCCCACCCAGACAGATTCCATGGTTCTGGGCTCCACGCAGATGGCTCTTGGCTGTGGGGGCTGCCTGTCACTAACTGTGACTGTTTCAGGATGACCGTAAGGAAGAATTTCTTCACTGTCTGAGCTCCCAAAGTCTGGAATAGCTTGCCACCAGAGGTGGTTCAAGCACCTACATTGAACACCTTCAAGAGAAATTTGGATGCTTATCTTGCTGGGATCCAATGACTCCAGCTGACTTCCTGCCCCTGGGGCAGGGGGCTAGACTAGATAATCTTCCAAGGTCCCTTTCAGCCCTAATGTCTATGAAATTTATGAAATCTCTTCTCTTTGTCATAACAACTGATTCAAAATCCAGCCTTGTGTATGTATGATTGAGGTTATTTTTTCCAGTGTGAATTACCTTGCACTTGTCAACATTTTTTGCCCATTCACTTAGCTTAGTGAGATCTTCTGCAGCTCTTCTCCATCTACGTGGGCTTTGACTACCAGGAATAATTTGGTATCAGCTGCAAACTTGGAGATTTCACTGTGCTCCCCTATTTCCACGTCACTGTTAAAAATGTTGAACAAAACTGAACCCAACACAGATCCCTGTGGAGCTGTTTTGACCTCCCTCCAGCCTGAAAGTGACCATTTAGCTCTGCCTTTTTAACCAGATCTCAGTCCATGAAAGAAGTTTTCCTTTAATCCCTTGGTAACCCTTTTTTTTTTTAAAAAAAAAAGCCTTTGGTAAGTCATCTTGTTGAAAACTTTTTGAAAATCCAAACGTATTATGCCAATTGGATCCCCCTCATTCACATACTTTTTGGCACCCTCAAAGAAATCCAGCATATTGGTGAGGCAGGATTTCCTTTTCCAAAAACCGTGCTGACTCTTCCCTAGCAGATGATATTTATTCATATGAATGCTGATTTTATTCTATTATACTTTCTATGAAGTTGCCAGGGATGAAAGTGAGACTAATTGGTGTGTAGTTCCAAGGACCACCCTTTTTGAAGATGGGTGGTATGTTGGAAACACAACAGCATTGTATGTAAGACAGAAGGTGATAGTACTGTTATAGCTGACATTGGTAAAGCCTCAGGTAGAGGACTGCATCCAGTTTGGGGCAATGCAATTTAAGCAGAATGTTGAGAAACTGGAGAAGATCCAGAGGCAGGTGACAAAGACAGTGAATGGGTTAGAAATATGGCTGTAGAAGCAGAGGCTGGAACAACTAAATAAATTTAATTTGGAAAAAAATAGGATTAAGGAAAGATGTGATAGCAGTTTTCAGCTATTTAAAAGGCTGGTCTTCCTTGCCACATAAGGCATGATATGATGTATAAGGTTAGAACCGAAGCAAAGCAGATATAGTTTAAATCACAGGAAAAACTTCCTGGCCACATCCTCACACTCAGGGCCATGTACTTTTAGCACCACAAATAATTTCAGTACAAATTAGTACAAATTTGTGCTGGTAATTTGTGCCTCAGTGCACATGTCTGAACATGTGCTTTGTCATGTGACAAATTGTGAACTTTTGGCAAACTGCCCTTGCCCAGATCCTCTGGCTCTTCAGCCAGGGAAAGCTGGAGGCTGATGCCAGCACCTGTGCTAGCCCCAGCAATATAAACTGGTGACCTGGTGAGCAGCTCAGGACTACTTGCCCTCAGGAGCTTCTCAGCCTGGCTAGTTGGTGTCTGGGAACACTAGCCCCCTGTGCCAGTTAGACTGCTGCAGCAGTCCTGACTGAGAATGGCCCTTGCATCCTGTACACACTGCAGAAGTCTGGCAGCAAAGGTCCCCAGGGAATAGCCTCACTCTTAGGCGCGGGGCCTGTGCGGTCAGGTGGGTGTTCCACAAGCCATAGCAATATGGGGCTGGCACCCTGACAAGGACCGTGGCCATCCTGGGGTCTGCCCATCCCATCCTTTTTGAGACCTGCTTCCACCTGCTACAGCATCAAACCCGTCAGACCTGTAGCCCCATGGCTGTGTACCTAATGAACCCAGATGTAGATTATATGTCTGCTTGGGCTCTGGACACTCCAGAAGACCCACCTGGACATTTGGGCCAGTTGCTAGTGGGCTGTGGCTGTACAGCAGCAGCACTGGATCTAGGAAGCCTGGTCCAGGGTCAGAGTGAGAAGTCTGGCTCAGGCCTCCAGGTACAAGCTGCCTCTGCCAGGAAGGATAGAGCAATACCCAAACCCATTTAAAGTCAGAAATATATTGCAACTATTTATGTAAGAACCAGGGGGTAGAGAGAAGGCCCTTAGGGGTGGGAGAAACACCAGGGAAGGAGGAGGGAATCCAGGGTTGGTGGTCTCTCAGCCCTGAGCCTGGCCTCAGGCCTGTCTGCCACCACCCCATGCTGACATGGCTGGGGCACTGACTACTCTGGGGAGGAGGACAAGCATTCCTCCTCAGAGGCAGATGCTGCAGGTAGGCTCATGACCAGGAAGGGAAGAGGCAGAAGAGGCACTCCTCAATGGCTGTGGCGGGCCCATGGGGTCTGCTGGGATGCCAGCTGAGCCACTAGCCAGGCAAAATGCTCCCGGCCAGGCTCTGCCCAGGTGGTGGTGGTGCAGGCTGGCCATGGGGCTAGGTGTCTATACTGGGCCTGGTGCAGGCTGGGGCACAGTGGCAGGAGTGGCTGGGGTGGGGAGGTTGACCAGGAGCCGCTGCAACACACTGTGATCCTCCTGGATGGCAGTGTCGACGGAATCCCGAAGTTGCCTCAGCTCCTCATAGCTATGCCAGGCAAGCTGCCACTCCTCCCTTTTCTCTGTCACCAACTGCTGCAGTGCCACTCTCCCAGCCCACATTTCCTACAGGACAAGGGCCTGGTCACAGTGGGAGCAGCAGAACTTGGTCAGGACCTGCTGGCAGTATTTCCAGGAAATCCTGGTAACAAATTTTGGCCTTGAACTTCAAATTAGCAGTGCGCTGAATGTTTTAATGTTCAATGTGTGTGGTTTGTGGCACTACAGAGGGGTTTGTGGCACCAAAAACCACATGTGCCTGAATGTGTAGTCATGGCCACTAAGTGTGAAAACAGTAGGACAATGAAACTTGCTGTCTGGGGGAGTAGTAGAATCTTTTTCACTGGAGGTCTTCAAAATGAGGCTGGATAGGCATCCATCTGGAATGGTTTTTGAAACATTGCATCCTGCATTGGTTAAGGGAGTTGTATTAGTTGATCTTTGAGATCTCTTCCAGCTCCTAGCTTCTCCTTTGGTACTTGGATAAAACTGACAACTTCAGAGGATTCTTAAGAGGTAAGCCTATGTCGACTAAGACACTTGTGACAGGACCCAAAGCCATCCTTGTACTTACTGCATGCCATACAAGAAGGCCATTGTATGGTACCTGAGTGTAGCTCCCAACTATAACCTATGAATAACATCTGGTTTGCAGACTTGAGAGTTGTCTGACCAAATCAGATTTGTTGCAGGCACAGGGAAGACATGAGGATGAATTTGATACTGTGCATTAGTTTAGTACTTGCTTAACAAAGTACTAACTATATGTACAGAAACTAGAATTACTGTGCAGTAGAATGGTTATTTGGTGATGTACTATTAGCCTAATAACACTGTGTAGTAGGCTATTAGCACAGTTTTTAACCGCTGTGCTACTCCAGTGTTATTAGGCTTATTAGGTTAATACGCAATAAGCATATCGTATTGATGCACCAACTGGGCACATCTACACAAGATGTTTACTGAGGAATTGCCTAATTAGCTCCTCAGTTAATGTCTTGGTATCTATACATGCAGTCTATTAGGCTGCAGCAAACAATTCCATACCTACCAATCCTAAGGCTGTCATCAGAGTCAAAGTACATCTGGCCAGGATGCAATCTTCACTTTTGAGGCTCTCTCTTAGGTTTCAGTCTGGAGGTGGGATTCTGAGGGTCACAGTCCCCCTCCAGTGGGGTACATGAAACGGGCTGCTGGTATGCCCTCTGTCCATGGTAGCCTTTGGAGACCCTTCCCAGGGAACAGGAACAGGGACCCTCAAATCTTTGCTTTTGTCTTTTGCATAACAGCCATCCGCAAAGCTTCAACAGACAGCTGACACTAAGGATTTTTCAACTGCTTAACCTGTTTCTCTAGATATTAATTAATAAATTCCTATACTTCTTACAATGTTCTATTCAGATGCCACCTCTGTTTCCACACTTTAGAGTCCACTTGCCTTAAGTTACACAGTATACCTTAAAATCTGCAGTCACCAACTGCATAACACCTAAATTTCCCCTTCTAACCCTCAGGGACTGCTACAGCCAAGGATTAGTGGTAGGAGCAGAGATCCTAAACTCCCTCCCTAGTTTCTTGGGTAATCTAAAGCAGAGAGAAATCCAAAAAGTTATTTCCATAAGCTTGTTTATAACTCATTCCTTCTTTCTCCTAAACAAAAAGATCTCTGGATGTCTGAACCAGTGAGAATCCAACTTCTCCCGTAAGCTCAGGGAATTCTACAGCCTGAGTTGTAGACACCCAAAACATAAATAAATAAATAAACACAGAGCTTCCTCTGTATTCCCCCTTTCACAATTCTCCACCACTTAAATGTTACACATATTGCCAATTGCTCAAATCACGAGTGAGACCTTATGAGGGAGGATAAGGCAAGATGCCGTGTTTATTGATTAAGCACTTAACACACACACACAACCACACACACCCACACACCACATTTATACCCCAGTTTTTGTTCTGCACTGGTATATGTTACCAGTCTTATCAGTGTTTGGATCATCTTAGTGACCAGTCAAGTTGATCATGAATAGGAGTCAGGCTCCTGCCGGTCCATCTCATCAGGTGCACCGATGCTTCAGGATGACGTGAAGAATGAGAGCCAAAATCGATATGTCTTCCCTCATCTTTTATAGCCTCGTCAGTTCACTAAGTCTTCTGGGCTTTTACTGTGTTATCACTGTGTTCTTCCTTAAAGGTCGATTGCCGTTATTCTCTTACTGTTCTGGGGTGGATTCTTCTTATTTTGGTCTTTTATTGGTCTGTATTCTTCAGACGGTTGCCAGATGATGTTTTCCTTTTCCATAGACATTCTCTCACCCATTCTCTCACACACAAAGCATACAAAGGTCGAGCACTTATGTCAAGCTACAGAGCAATACAAAATGGAGTTTCTTTTGGCAATGCAAAACTCAAGAAAATATATAAGATTAAAACAGATAGGCAAAAAGTCTATTTGTATAACACCAGGACTCCTGCCAGCTGGAGCTGCTCCAAACCAGCTCAGTGTGCTGTGGTCCCTGGCTCAAGTGTAAATGATGTGCCCGGGAGCAACATACTCTGAGATTTATCACATTACAGTAATATGCACATGTAGATGCGCCCATTTAGAAGCAATTTTGAGCAACTGTATTCTATATCCATTTATTACTTCTTCTGTTTTAATTTTTGTAAAAAGCTAAGGAAATTCAAACATACAAAACAGCCTTGCTTGTTAATCATTGTCATCAAGGTGACATCCAAGTAACCTAAACTGCTATTTGTTGTATGCCATAGAGGCCTATTGTGGTATACCATGGAGAATGAGGGGAATGCCTATATTATTTTGATTAAATACACAATTATCCACTCACTCATACACAGGGACCTACTGAAATTGAAGATTTAATTTCTTGTCTGGAACTGAAAAATAAGAACTGGTCAGATACTTAAGTCTGGCCCAAAATGAACGAACTGTCAAGGATATATGAATGGAGTTACTATAGAGATACAATGGAAGACCAACACTTGGATATTAATGTTGAGTGGCTGCTAGCCAAGATAGGCAGGACATATGAAAATGGCATGACTAGAGCTTGAATGAAGAACTGAGTGCTATGGGGGAGATGAAATCCTGTGCTTGATCCTTGTTGATGTCAGGCCTGACAAGCAGGTCATGTTGGCAGCATGAAAGTGCATTCAAGATGTGCTTTTCCATTCTAAGTTCAGGGCCCTATGGTAATGTATTCTGGTATATCATTAAATGCTGACTCATTCTAAAAAGACTGTCCTGTGTCACTGAAAACTATGCTGTTTTCCACAGGTCCCAAAGGGAGCCAGCCTCTAGTAGGATGTTCCTGCTTTTTTGGACCCAACAGAAGGAACCATGCTGAGAAACAACCAGTGATGCAGTCTTGGGGAAATGGATTGTGGGTCACACCCTTGTAAACGTGGAGGCCTAGTACTACGGACGCACATTCCCAGAGAGGCTGTGTAAACAGTGGAAGTGCAGTAATCTCTGTGGATCCATAACAGCATTTGTGACCTTTAATAGGAAAGGTATTTTCTTTTCTATTATAAAACGTATCTAATTTTCCCATGGGGTGATGGTGAGGTTAATAAGAGTTTAAATTACTCAGTGCTTTGGAGACTGACTGGTAAAGCCACCTGGTGATGGAAACAGACCTCTGAATAATGTTAAAAGTGCATGGTATATAGGTTACTGCTGACTTCCTCCAGATTGCTTATTGTGCAGCTGGATGCTGATTATATATGACAGGTGACAAAAATAGGTCTGCCAACCAGATCTAAGTCTGTTGTGTGCTGTAATTCTGCCATTTACTATGTACTGGTGTTTAAACGTTGTAATTTCTTGCACATAAATACAAGATTGCGTTTCTTGGCATTACGCTGGAGAGAGTCAGGGCTGGTGCCAGATGAAACTCTCACAGCTGACATACTGAAGTTTAAAGTTATGCAAAAGCTAGCTCTAGAGGCTTACGGCAATACAGCTGAAATCATGCTGAATTGTAAATGATATGCTATACACAAATAGCTTGGGGGGCACATGATAATTAATAACTACTGTATTTAGGTATTTGGGAACTCAGTTTCATTTATTATTAATTATAGCGTTGTTTAGCAAATGTTCTCTATGTTAATTGCCTGTTTATCTTGTCTGCATATGATGTTAGCAGATAGTTTGGATGAGCAAACTGATTAGGAAGAGCTGCAATTGTATTTCAGTGGTCGTCTTCATTGTAAAAGGTAATGGAAAGAAAGGCTGCAAAACAGATAAGGTAAGATAAGATGTACATTTTGAATGTTGGCATACATCAGTAGGTTATCTGCTACAGTGTGAAGGTCAGTATAAGCGCAATGTATACTCAGAACAGTTCGGCTCTTCGAAAACAAATCCCCAAATTATCTGTAGAACAGTGTGCAGAGAACATTATTATGTAGGAAATGTGATGCTATACTTCTCTAATGAAATCCTAGCACTAACTTATTATCACTACTGTGCACCTAGAAGGAATGGATCTGCAAGAACATAAACAAAAGAGGGCACGGTGGTTAGCAACTATTTTCCAGCTTGCAGTCATTATACAAATGACTAAATAGATACCCACAAGACCACCTGGGACAAACTGACTTCCTATTATAGTGGTAATAATGAAAACTGGCTGTATGAACAGACATAGGGAAAGAATTAAAACTTTCTTACAGTAAATCTGGCAGTAGGAGAATTTATTCACAAGCAACAATCAAGCATCCTACATACAGAATCTGCTGCAACTGCAAACTTAAAACAATGATATCGGGATAACAGAGTGTGAATCTGACTAAACAGCCTAATATTAAGCTTGTGATTGAATTCCATTTGGGAGAAAGATGTAGTTAGTCATGTTAGGGCCTTGTTACATGGTAATTTTTGGTGGCTCCTGGAGCTCGTAACCTCTGAATTGTCCACAGTAAACATCTTAAAGTTGCTTAAAGCACTCATTATGTGGCTCAAAGTTACACAACTTCAGGGCAGAATTATCTCTTAATGTTACCCAACTCCTGTTTCATTAAGGTGTGGCCACTCCCCACAGATGTGCTACCCAAGTTGAAGGCATGACTACTTCAAAGCACTAAGCCAATCAACATTTGTGTGGCTCATAGCATAAGGTTTAACAAGGCCCTTAGTGCTCCTAGAAGTAGATTTGCACCATATAACTTTGTAACCAAAGTATACATCTGCCTCTGCATCTGCAGCTACATCTACATCTTTCTATATAAAATATCTCCCAATGTCATTCATGTGTGTTTTGCTAACGAGGTATAGACTTAAACATACACATGCATGCTTTGTTGAGTCAGGGTCCTAAGAAAGAGCTACAACCATAAAGGGACACCTTACTGCCATGTTAGTTACCTAAGTACAACACAGAGGCACCACTGCATCTTCAACTTTTTACTCAGGTGCCAGCTAACCCTGTAAGCACATTTTTTAGGAGAGGCTATACACACAATTGCCCAAGTCCCAAGACTGTCAACTTACTTGAAACCTCAGCAGGCCTCAGCCTCATACCCATGGCCCTGTGGCATTTTTCAAAGGGGTATTCCACTGCTTAGCTCACTTGAAAGGTCTGATCAGGTAGGCATCCTCAGAGGCTGCCTAACCTGCACACAATATAAGTAATGTGTGTGTGTGTGTGTGTGACTGAACCAGGTTTGACTCTCTACCCTGCCTAATTTGGAGCAAGGATTTTAACCCACATCTCACATCCCATGAGAACAGTAATCACCGGGCTATTGGGGATTTTAGGAAGATAGACTTCCAGTTGAAGCTATTCTCTATTGCATAAATAATTACATTTCCACTGTGTCAGAGTGAGAGAGAAAGTCAGAGATTGACTTAAAGCACTTATGTAGGATGTCAGAGTGTCTAAATCTCTTCCCAATTAAATCTTTATTTATACCAAGTGCAGCAGCTTCAGCAGGAGAGAGTGAAAGAAAGATCATCCTGAATACCCAATGGATTGGTGGTTTAGGGTCCTATAGTGGGAAGTGGGAGTGGATATATGTGTTTTCTCTGAAACAGTCAGAGTGAGAGTTTGAAAATTCTCTTCCAGGTCAATGCCTCAACCTCTCGGCCATAGAATATAATAGGGGACAGAGCATCTCTCTGTTTCATTGTAAGAAAGGGCAGTTCTGGCTTAGTCACCCAACTCCGCAATCATGGAAAGAGACAGGAACTCCTTCCTTTCTAGAATGAGGTGCTTAACTATCTCAGAGGGATGTAACTTGTATCTTGCCTGCCTCATCAGCATTCCCAGCTGGTTAGCTAAGGCAGCTCCATGTGCTGCTTGCTAGTTTCTGAAACACCTATTTCTCAACTATGTACTACACAAGGGTGCCTGGGCATCTAAATTGAAGCTGTGATTTTTGCTGCATGGCAGGATGCCTAAGGCATTGCCTTGCAATGTCTAAATTCCATTGTAGTTTTAGGTTTCTGTCATAAAGTGTTAGTATGATGGTTTGTAGTGAGTGTTGCTGATTTTAAAATTGGGGCAGTTTCACATTACCATAAAATTGGAGATGGACTCAAATCAGAAGGTTGTCTTCCTTTCCAGAATGGAGATTGTACCTTGAATTGATTTCCATAGTAGTCTGAATCCAAAAAACCAAAATAAACACTCAAATTGTGTGAGTTTGGATTTGGATGCAGGTCTCAACTCATAAGTCCAGGAACACTTGGAACTTGGACCTGGTCCTTCTGGTTTGGCTCATTGTAGAGCTAAGTAGTTTGGGCTTGAATTTAAAGTTTAGAACGATAGAAGTAAGTGTAAACTTGCCTGTAATAGAAATCTCAAATGACCCTTTCAGTACTGGTTGAATGAGGCTTAAAATGGCCTATACTTTTAACATAGCTTCTTGACTTGCTTCAGTCACATAGTTTTCAAGATTGTATATTTAACTTCAGCCACAGACAAGCTGTAACACATTTGTTAGACCTGCCTCCTACCTCTACCTTTCCAATTTGTTTTGGTGTGGATGCTCCAGAAATAGCTAGCGGATGAGCATTGGGTAGCTGATATATAGACTGTAGAATATGGTTGGTATTTGTGTTACAAGTCAAGTGCATTATTAGGACTTGACCTTCCCTGGTCTGCAGAGTTGTCAGATTCACCCTGTCTGATGCAGTTATTAACCTATCTCCAAATTTGAATAGTGAAGAATGAATTCCAAAAGAAATTGGGGTTGACCTGTAGCATTGAGGCTCTGTAAGTACAAAGCCAGATTTTTACTCACAATTTAGCAGCAAGTGAAGAAATGATGTGGTACCATACTAGACGTAAAACAAATTCCAGGATAACTCAGACAATCTTAATCAACTTACTAGTTCATAGCTAGCATTAAAAAAATGTGCTATCTTAGGGGACACATAGTTCATGCAATGAACAATAAGACTGTGATGAAAAAGTGCTAATTAGCTTTGAAGACATGTTTGGATATCCATGGGGATATCTACATGTGGCCATAGTGCACTGTGTCAGCCACACATGATTATTTTTGGCTGCTGTGTCAGAATAGCAATGTGTTATAATGAGGGAGCATGTTGCTACAGTGACTTAGCAGTGGCATCATGGTTTTTGCCAATGGACACTACAGTGCTGTAGCATCTTGTGTAGACATGCCCCATGCTATCTAAACTGTCCAACCTTTGAAGGCTCCTCTCTAAGGTTTATTCTTTCTCTCTTTCCTACTTTTGAAGCTTACCTCAGTAGGTTGTGCCCTCTGCTTGCAGGAGGATTTAAGCAGAAGAGGCTCTGAGTTGTCTTTTGATTCCCTTCTTGATGGCAAGAGTTTCTATGGGGAGTCTGAACCCATGTCTCTAGCTTCTCTCTAATTGCAGGATCCCTTGTACTACAGCTGGGTTAGGCTTCAGCACCTTTCAACCTCTTGTCTGGTACCCTCTAGAATCTGAGTTGTATAAAAAGTCACAACAGGGCAAAGGGAAGAAAATTTGAAAGAAACTGAGATCCATATCAAAAGTCTGGATGTAAATGAATTACATAACCCAGATAATTTGACTATTTCCTTCATTTGGGAATATTTGTATATGCAAGACTAGTAGCTCGATGGGAAGATGCCAGAGCTAACCACAGATGGGCTCTACAATTCTGTTGTAAAGGGGGGGCGGATAGGAAGTGGGGCATTAATCATTTCATGCCTGTTTCCAAAGTATGGGGAACTACAAAAGATTGTGCTATGTAATGCAGAGGCTCACTGAACTCAGAGGCAGTTGGAATAAAAAACAGAAAATCATGTGCGACTGGTGCTTCCTAAGTCAGGTGGGGGGGGGCGACATCTGCAGAAGCTACTGGTAGCAGGGATAGGGCTGGTGAGCACTTGCAGAAGCCCCCAGAGGCATTGGTGCTGGGGAAGGCCCTGTCAGGTGGGGCATGTGCCCCCTCCACATGCTCCCCCTACCAGTTGCCTATGCACAAAATGAAGCAGGTCTCTCTTAAGCAGATTGTCTCAGATTACTGACCAACTTCTGGTAACAGGAGTGAAAGAAGTTAATAAAACCATAACTGGAAAAGTTCAGCTGTTAAAACTGAGCTTAAACTCTTTAGAAATATGGAAGACAACTGGAAAAAGGTCAAAGAGCACTTTCCTCTGTATCTTTAAGAAATGAGTGCCAAAAGAAAGGAAGTCTGGTGGTGTTGTAGCCATAATGGTCCAAGAAAAATGTGAGAGACTAGGATTTTGGTGGGTAATATTTTTTATTGTAACTAGCTATGCATTTGGGAGGGGCATAGATAAAGTCCCAGGTACCACTGTACCAGAAACATCTTTGCTTGTTGCCAAAACAAGAAAAAAGAGGAAAATATTCAGAAGCAAGCCTTGACTGTGACAGTGACAGGTTCTGAAGTATATGTCATAATTACTAGGTTTAGATAAAGCTAATGGTGACACGGTGCTACAGCAATTTGAAAGGTGCTGCCTTCCACACAAAACTTTAATATATGATTTGAGAGAGAGGGTTTTAAACCACAGAGCACAAAAAATAAGGGGACACTTATGAAGGGTTTATGATTCATTTGAGAGTGACAAGAAATACTTGCAGTATTTTAGGAGGTGGAGTCCCTCATAAGGAATAAAAGACTGCATCAGACTTTGGAACAAAATCTCAGAGAGCGATGGCTAGAAGATCCAGAATTAACCCTTGACAAAGCATTTAGAATGTGCCAAGCAATGGATTTAACCTACTTCAGAATGAAGTTTATGAGAAGTTATTTGGCACTGTTTGCAGCCTTGAGACTTTAAAATACTAAAAGAAAAGGAACTTAAGGCATAAAGGTATATAAAACTCAAATTCAGAATCAAGCGAAGACAGAACAAGTTGCTCTGTATGCTGTGATAAGCAGTGCAAGCCAGGACAATGCCCAGCATACAGGAAAACAAACAAGCAATACAGTGGATTCCATTGCATTTCAAGCACCAATAGATTATACCTAGTATGGGCAAAAAGGATAAGGACAGTACTAGTATCACAGATTGATTCTTCAGAGAAGCAATGTACAATTCTACCACAGACAATGAAAGGTATCTCAACCTGAAAGCAAATAGGACAGTTATATTAAATTGGAAGCAGAGGCACAAACCAATATGCTGAGCAAAACACAGTGAGTAATTCTAAAAGAAAAAGCACAGGTCATAGAAGGCAAATGGGTAAAACTCAAGTCTTAAAGGAGCATGTAAACTAGATAGACAGGCAAATAACAAACTGGAAAAGATATAATACATAACAATACCAGGGAAAAAGAGTACTCACTTCAGAGTTAAATGTATCAAACTGTTTGTATTATCAAGAGAGCGCACTCGTCATTTGGACAGGGGACAAATTGACTGAGAAAGAATTGGAGGGACCCAGGAAGCTCTACAGAGTATACAGAATGGAGCTAAAAAAGAAAATGTCCCACAGGTCACAATCCTAAGATGTTGTGACAAACATTTGAAAGGTTCTGTTTTTTTAAGAATTCTAAAAAAGTCTGAGGGACGAGCTAGAGACATTTTATGTAGGCTTCAAATCAACAGTGATATTGCGGAGGTGATCAAGACCAGAAATGTACATTGCAAATACAGGCCAAGTAAAAAAAAAGAACCCATATTTTTGGCAAATGAAGAACTTGCCTCTGGGAGCAAAGACTGTATAGATTTATGTAAACTGAATAGAAGAATTGCGTACTTACCCTAAACTTTTATTTTTGCTTTCCTAAAGCAGCTTTACTAGGAGATACCATTGGTGATTTTACATGTCAGAAAGGGAAAACTACAGGCAATCCCCACTTAGCGGTCTTAATTGGTTTCTGAAAAATTAAGCATTAAGCAAAATGAATATTAAGCGAAATCAAAAGTATTTGATGACCCAATATGGTGATCACAATTGTTTTTAATGACCCAAGGTGGCAACCATGAGTGTTATAATGAAACTCACTGAGCGCTAAGTGAAGTGGATTGCTTGAGAACCTGCTCCATGTGTTTTCCGGGGACTGAGGTGAGGCTGACTGGTTTGTAGTTCCCTGGCTCCTTCTTCCCTTTCTTTAAAGATCTAGTGATTTGCCCTTTTACAATTATCTGGGACCTCTACCAATGGCCAGCAACCCTGCAATCACATTAGCTGACTCCCTCAGCACCCTTGGGTGCCTGCATCTAGCCCTGCATCCTTCAGGAAGCACTACTTCACAGTCAAGGCATCTGGGATCTGGAACCAACTGCCAAGAGAAGTGGTGCTGGCTCCTACCCTGGGGGTCTTTAAAAGGAGCCTAGATGAACACCATGCTGGGGTCATTTGGCCCCAATACTCTTTCCTGCCATGACAGGGTTCAGACTAGATGATCTGCTCAGGTCCCTTCTGACCCTAGAAACTATGAAACTATGAAATAAGGTATCGATTTAAAATTAGCATTATAGTGAAATAGCGCTAAGCAAAACAGAGTTAAGCAGGGGTTGCCTGTACTACACTGCATTCAACAATGGGTTACAGCAGGGGTCAGCACCATTTTTGGGCTGTGTACTAAAAACACCCACAACTTGACTTGTACGATGTTGTGCCGGGGTGGACAGTGGGGGAGCCATGAGAGACCGTATGTTTGTTGTGGCAGTGCAGCCCTGGCTTCTTCCCTGCTGTCCACCCTGATGCGTGTGTGCCAAGCAAAATGCTTTCATGTGTCCCACTCTGGCACTTGGGCTGGGGGTTGCCTACCCCTGGCTACAGTTTAGTAGAAATGAAGTTCAAGCTATTTTCAGCGAAGTGCCTACTAAGACTGCAGAGTCAGCTACTACTTCTTATTTAGCACTGTTAAATTTCAGGACAACACTGATGAAATACAAGTTGTTACCTGCTGACATTTTCCTTAACTGAGAACAAGCATGCCTGCACTACTAAAAATGGATACCAGAGGAACTGGGTTTTTTAGAAATATAAAGAGACTGAAAAAGATGAACCAATCTGCATGACCCTGGAGGGATGTCATCATTTGACAGATGATGGGATTCAGTGGTGGCATACTGCAGAGATTTCCTAAAAGGTTGCCCTATGAACTTCTGAGGTTGTCATTTCATACAAGCCCACAGAAAGGGTGGTTACATATGCCCCTATGGTGCCCCTATGGTGCCATTGTTACTGTGCTGTCATTTAGTACTTCCTTTTGGATGTACTAAATGATGGTACAGTAACAGCCATGCAACATAGTACCACATGTAGATGCACCGAGTGAGAGGTGGTGATACTTTTTCTTGCTTCCAGAAGACAGGGATGTAAGAAGTACTAAGTATGATGTTTTGCTTGAGAAGGTGTCAGACAGCTAACACTCACAGCAGACTAAGTGAGATGAGCCCCAGGGCATGGCAATGTCAGAACAAATGGATTTACTGCCTACAGATGACAGTAGTACTGCTATCGCCAGGGGGTCCTGAAAGTCCAAATACTAGTGGAAGGCACCTCAGAGACTATTTGACCTTTGTCAAGGAGTTCAGTTAATAGGTTAGTTATAATTATCTGAAATTCTTTGTTTTATAATTGCTGATTGTTAATTGTTCATACTGTTAAGTATTTCTGGGGAAGGAAGAAGTAGGGGATCTATACCTTGAATGGGCTTGTTCCATGTCCAAGTGTCCAACTGGCAGCCTGCAGGCCATATCCAGCCCATAAGGGGTTAACATGCAGCCCCCAGGCTAGCACCTGGTTGCCATTCCTGCCATTGCTCCTGCTGCAGTGGAAGCCAAGGTCTCTGAGAGAGGGCAGCATAGTGGGAGGGGTTCCAGTGAACTCACTGCCTGCATAGTGGGGAGGGAGGAGGACTTACATGGTAGGGGTACATACCAGTGGTGTAGCAGGTGACCTGTGTGTGGTAGGGATCCCAGGGAGCCTGTGTGGCATGTAGGCCCTCTGGCATGTGGCCTTGGGCCCACAACTGGTGCAGCATGTGGCCTCTGGCTGTTCTGCAGGTGAACAGCACTGTCCTATGTAATGCAGAAGCTCGTGTTATGAGACAAAGAGCAGCTGGAGCTGTGATAATAAATGACATAAATCTTTGTCATGCTCTTTGTATCAGAGAGATCCTAAGTACTACAAAGAACAGAAAGGTAGAAATAGATCATGGGAGTACAAGTAATTCTTATGCAAACCTAAACATGTTTTAGTTTAGGGAATGAGAGGGAGGTTTGACCAGTTACTTAAAACAGTTAAACTGCATTTGTTTAACTATACATCTTATTCTGCTTAACATTTACACTGAAGTAATTTGCACTGCCATGATCTGAATTAGGGTTCCTTTGTGCAAGTCATGTAAAACTAATACCAAGCCAGATTCCCTGCACTAAGGAGTTTACAGCTTATTAGGTGATCCTGCTTTGGAGCTACTGTAACTGTATATATGTAAGATCAATGAGACAGATGGCATAACAAGGCCAGTAGAACAGGGCTGCATGTAAACATCTGCATTTTAATATACATATATGCAATTACCTGTTTCTTATCAGGTATCTTTGAAATGTTTTTTAAAACCATGATTTGTTTTTTAAAGTTACAAAACTGAAAAAAAAAAGAAAAAGTTTTCATTTGTTCAAGATTCTTACGTTCACAATAACAGCATTTATTGCACTACAAAATGACAATACTTGGGGAAGGATGTTAGCATGCCTCAAGTGAAATTTCACTGAGACTGGAAAATAATTTCCAAAAACTTAGCTTCTGACAGAAGGGTTGTTTCTGGTTATCAAATTGTGCATCAGTGGGTGCATCTACGCATGCACTTTAATGCACAGTATGTAATTTACTTTGCCATAAGGTGGCATGGCAATTGGGTTGGCGTAGACTAATTTACAATGCTGTTGGCTAGTCCCATGGGTAATATCCAATGGTGTAGTAAATAGGGGTGTGAAAAGCTTCGGTGATTTGATTCAGAGGAAATTCGCCCGATTCAGCAGCTGAATCTCTGAATCCGAATTGAATCAGGAGACCCTTTAATATCTTTGAAACGAATCGGAACCCTCCAAATTGATTTGGAGAGATTTGGAGAGATTCAATGATTCGGCCGTAGACACAGCTTTATATGTTTTTTCTACGTACCTCAAGGTCTCAGGCTCAGCTTGTGAACACTGAGATGGTGGGGCAGATCGAGCATCCCATGGTAGCATGGGGGGAAGCATTTCTGGTCCACTTATGGGTCCACCATGGAGCACATGGGAGACCGCCCCGTCCCCCAGCTAAGCACCTGGTGCCTCCTGTGTCTGGGGGTCCCCCTGGGGTCTCCCCATGGCTGATCGCTGAGATGGGAGGTGGGGGGGTTCCCTGCAACCTTGGCAGTGGACCCAGAAGTGGACCAGAAGTACTTCCAGTCCACTTCTGGGTCCCACTGAGCATGTGAGGGACCCTCCCCCTCCCATGGGATGCTTAATCCACCCCACCTCTGTTCGTGAGCCATGCCCAGTACCTTAAGGTATATAGAAAAAATATATAAAGCTGTGTCTATGGCTGAATCACTGATTCTCTGACTCAGAATTGAACCTTCCATTCAGATTCAGCTGAATCGAATCAGGACAGTGTTCCAAATCAGCAAATTGTATCACGGTCCCCTGAATCGGGCTAAATCCTAGTCCAAATCCGAATCGAATACTGCCTGCTTCACACACCCCTAGTAGTAAATTACTGTGTGTAGATAGTGACTTCGGAATTAGTGTACTCTGGCTCAAATTGCACCAGAGTTTATTCAGTTGTATTACTTGCACATTTAGCTGCACCCAGTGTATATCACTGATATAACTGAGGTATCAGGGAGTTTAGAGTAAAACCAATACTCTAGACCTCATAATTAAAAATATATGTCTTAATTGTATTAAGAAAACCTGAATCTGCAGCAGTGATTGAGATGGTATTTTTCATATGTAATTTCTTTGTTATAATCATTATATTCCACAAATTTCATTTGTATTTGATAACATCTTGAATTTTTTTACACAACCAATTTACTGCAAATAACTAGGAAAAAAACCTATTGTTGTTTTATAGGTTAGCAAATATGAGCTATTGTCTTCTAAAGTTTGTGAATTCATGAAGATTATTAAAAGATGAGCCCTTTTATTTGTTACTAGCAAACTTCCCATCAAGAATGACAGGTGGGGGGTGGGCAGGGATGGAGTACCACTATCCAACACCCTGAACCACCATCGGCTTCTGGGGGCGGGGGGGAGAAGCTTGCACACAGCAGCCACCACCCACCACCCTGTGCTGCCACCGCTCCTTGTGTGGCTCCA